>NC_083357.1:96193075-96809575 GCF_030254825.1 Meriones unguiculatus | reverse complement strand
GGACATTGTTAAGTTCTTCTGTGAATGCACCACAAAGGCCAATGAGCCTCACACTAAGCTAGCTTGCACGATGGTGGAGGCTCCAGTAACTGTGGTTTATCTGAGCAAACTTGTGAATGTTTCATAATGGGAGAAGTATTTGCTAGAGGAAGTTCTCCTCAAAACATGATTTGCAAAGAATGTTGGTTACACAGTTATTGCTCAATGCATGGTACTGTGTTTCATAAATAATAGTGTTTGATGTGCCAAGATCTTTGGGAATTGGTCAAGTGGGAATATGATAGCCAACTTAGTTTTTATGATCCGGGAAACCCAACATCCTAATTTACCATATTCATTTAGCCACACACATTTCTAGGCTCTCGTAGAGTGTTTTTATCTTTATAAGTCAGTGAGCTTTGGGCTGACTGAGACTACATTTTAGTTACACTTTTGGAAAAATATTTATGATGGATTTTCATGTCAGATCCTGGGATTGTATGCCCATTTCAGTACCACTTAAACGGGAATGCAAGAATGCACTGCTGTATTTAATGAGCTCTGTTGGATGTGTACTGTGCATCTAATAATGTACTGGGTAAACAAAGATGGAACCATGTGGTCTCTCTCTAACACCTAGCAGGGGAAGAGCTGCTGAAATAAATGAAAGCGACAGCGTCACAACTGTGGCGATGTCACGGGTATGGAAGAGAAGGTACAAGTCCCCGGGAAGAATCAAGGAAAATGTCCAGATAGTGTGACAGCTATAACAGATGATTGCTGCAGCTTTGCTGTAGAACAGGCACCACGAGCTGAACTGCAGGAAATGCACATGGTACCAACAGCTAGCATCAACCCATATACACAGAGCATTGTATCCAACGGGAGGAATCCCCACTTGGAAGTTATTTGTAATCTCTTTTGAGAAACAGTACCTACACATGAGCATACACCCATAAGTAACTGTACATACTTCAACATAGACATATTCAAGAGAGAAGTGAATATTGTGAAAATAAGATAGTGAAGATGGAGAAAGCACTGTGGACTTAGCAGAAGGTTGATGGTAAACATTAGTAGAACATCCATGAGAGGAGAGGTAGCTGGCATGGAGCACGGAATACATTCTATGGATGTCACGGGCATAAGACACAGAAAATAATCTAAACCAGTTTTTTTTAAGCGGTAAAGGAAATGTGTTACATCAAATTAAACGTTGCCAGAGTAGGTTAGGCACTGTGGTGCTTGGTTTAAAAGTCTTGCTCCGTTCCAGTCTTTGTGACATTTTAGCTCCATCCTCCTCTGTCTCCAACAGCTTTGGGCTTTTTTTTTTATTTATTTTGTTTTTACAAGATGACTTTACTCAAAGCAGTAGAAAGGGCCTCATGATTTCATGAGGTTAAAATTCAGAATTACGCTTTGCAGGCACACTACCTGAGACTCATTAGTCTAGATGGGCCACAGCTAAAGGCTGAATGCTAATTAAACTGTCCCAGAGGCAGTCAGCTTCAGGTAAAAAAAATAAAAATCAGACAGTGGAAATATGGGGAAGACGTATCAGACAGGCCGTCAGTATGTCAGACTGTAGCTCATTCACAGTATATTTTTCTGCCCTCTGGGCAGTTGTCCTCAATCTTTACTGAACTGTACAGCAGAGACACTTCTTCCTATAGGTTGTGAATACTTATTCAGACTGTATACCTTGTGTGTGGCCGAGTACAAGCTTTAGGAGGGCAGGGTTATGTCTCGTTTGTGCTTTTATGACAAGTAAAATGTAAGTATTGCTGTGCTGTTTGACAGACAAGTACACAAGGACACTTGAGTATGATCGTAGAAGACACACAAAAAGGGCAAGCTGAAGATCTAGAACATTTGGTGCTTGACTTGGAGATGACTTCTTCAGGCACAACATTTTCCAAATTTTGTTCCCAGAGATACCAATCTCACATGAAGAGAGAGACAGAGAAAGAGTCAGACAGACACACACACACACAGAGAATGGTAAACAGTTTGGGGAAGACAGTTTAGCAACCTTTGTGAATACCTTGGGAGAATAGGGAGATGTAAGCATAGGGAGGCCCAAGCATCTCTGACATGCCCCCACTTCTCACACTAAGAGAAATGGCTAGTAACGTTTTGTGGAGGTGATGTTTTGTTTCTATAAGGAAATCATTGTAATGTGAGAAAGCCAAGAACATTCTTCTCCCTGTGAAGTTCTCGTAGCAAACAAGAGTGTTTTTCTTTCTACTTGGTGTCATACACAACAACTACAAGGGACTCTTTACTTAGCAGCCAGGAATGATGGGAGTGAGGAACCTGGTCCCAGGATTTCATCTTTGCAAAGGAACCAATAGGAAGGGGATCCTGGCACCTCCCCTAGCATTCACTCCAGCCTGCAGCATACATACAGAGGCAAGAAACTGGCTGAGTGAATTTGAACCCAGTGCCTCACTGTTGAGACCAGTTTGTTTTCTTCCCTGATAACTCAGGAGGAGTGAAAAAGGATATCCCGGGACATAAATGACTCTTGTTTTAAGCTTGTGGCTCTAAGGAAAATTTCCTGTTAGGGATGCCAAATGCAATAGAAGAAAATGAGGTCATTTTCTATATGTTTATTTGATTCTTTCTGAAGTACTAAATTGAGAGTTAAACTTTCATTGTGAACGTTTTTAAAGTACATACACAATCAGAAAGAATAGTGTGAGGCTATCTTTCAGTTTGTCAAGCATTGGTAATGACGCTTCTCAGTATGTTTTCACTTACATCCTTCACCATTATGCTTGTTTTCTATCACACTTTAGACCAGCAGTTCTCAACCTGTGAGTTTCCTGTGGCAAACCTCTATCTCTAATATATATATATATATATATATATATATATATATATATATACATATATATGTGTGTGTGTGTGTGTGTATTAGCATCATAATTTATAATAGCAAAATTACAGTTAGGAATAAGCAACAAAAATAATTTTATGATTGAGGGTTACCACAACATGAGAAATTGCATGAAAGGATGACAGAAGTAGGAAACACTAGCTTAGACCGGCCTGCAGATGCTAAGTCATTTTAACTGTGAATTCTGTGCTGCCTGTCTCCAAGAAAGCACTTAACAAACATGACATATGTTATACCAGTGTTGGCAGAGTCCATACAAAATTAAGCATACCACGTACCTGACTTCTTTTCTTAAATTTTACCTTCTGTCCTTGATTATTTATTTGTTGGAGGCTAAGCAAATGCAAGTTTAGAAATCACCACTTCTAAGTAATAAATATATTGTGTAATTATATACTTGTAAAAGTTATTATCCTTATGAATGATGCAGACTCCAAACCCTGTCTTCCAATTCCCAGGCATAAGTTGTCAAACTTGGTTAAGTGTGTCAGAAATGTACTGATACGTTTTCAAAAGGTCCAACTCTTGTATCTAGATTTTGGAGGGTTTTTTTTTTTTTTTGCCTTTATTGTTAGTTAAATTGACTTTAAACTGAGGTCATGTGACCTCACATATCCAACAGCCACATGTGTTTCAGTCTTGCCCATGTCCAGATGGCAAAGCTACTGAATGAAACAAAGCCTGGTAGTTTTCACAGCAAGATCGGACCTTCTCAAAAGGCTCACAGTAGCCATTCCTGTTTTGGAAAAGCTGCATGGGTCACTTCATTAGCAAAGACATGGTTTCTGAGCCTTTGTTTCAAAGTGATGAGAAAGGAAAGATGAACCGTAAGGAGAATTAGTCCCACAATCTTTCAATGCAGGTATTCCGATTGATTAAGTGTCAGAACAAGCATTTCCCTAACTTCAGTGCTCCAACCCAGCGTGTCTGGTGGCATGTTCTCTGCAATTTGTTAAGGCCCGTTGTCCGATCGAGATTGCTAAACACCCACTATTACCTCAGGTTTGATTTGTAGGTTGGAATTTTCCTCTATACATGGAGCTAACTGTACATTAGATAACTCCACAGTCCAGTTAATCAAAGCCCTAACTGCAGCCAGGGGATGTGCCAGAAATTCTCAAACGCGTGTGAAAATGACATGCAAATAGAGCTTTATCACTGTCTTCCAGATTTGCTACAACCACGTTGCTTCCTCATGCTGGAAACCTGAGAGAGTCCTCCTCCGTAAGTGACTCTTTCCAAGAGGAGGAAGGGAGCTCTCTTCCCTTTATGTGCACACAACTTAGGAAGTCATTCACCACAACAAGAGGATGACTGCAGGGACAGTTTGGAAGGAACAGGCTACAGACCTACAATCTCACTTCTTAGAACATGTTCCTGTAATTTTGAATTAGTCTCCACCCACTTTTGTCATTCTCTCATTTCCGTGGAGTATGCCATTTTCCAGTGTTGATTCTGATAAAGCAACCTTAAAATGTGAGTCACTGAAAAACTGGAATTTAACCAGCTGGGAGAAGAACCCTCATGTCAATATGTCTTAAAAATGGAGGTCAGGGAGACCTTAAATTACTAACTAAATGGATTAAAAAAGAATTCATACTCCAGACAGGTAGCCTCATCTTTCAGTACGTCTCCCAGGGAAATGATGGCACCATTTATTTTAATCATTTCGTTCCTACATCATGTTTCACACTTAGAGGAGCAGAGGTAAGATGTAATGCTGCTCTTCTAAACTGGCAATAATCAGTAACAGTGCCTTCCTTGACATGCTAGCGTTGTCAGAGAAGCGTCCATAGCTCTCTAAACAAGTCGACCCATCATATTTAACCTATGAGTCACATACCACATGCTTTTTTTCATCTCTGTTAGTGGCATTTCCCAGCCCCTGCAGCTGTCCAATGGGTTCTTGTATGGACATGAGACTTCCTTGCTTCTCCTCTCTTTTGTTTAGTCATAGCTCATGGGTCATAGACTATAAAGCCTTTAAAAGGAATGGACAAAGTGTTAGATCTGACAGGGCTGAAAGGCTGGATTTGTATGTCAAAGGGAAAGAAAAATCAAGGTCTAGAGACATTTATTATATGCAAAGTAGAAAGAGAAGATACGGTGACACTTAATGGCATGAAACTTAATGTATATAATAACTGTAAACTTACTGTTTGAGACTAAGTCAGAAATTGACAGGACGGGAGAGACAGATGAGCATTTAAGAGCATTTACTGCTCTTCTAAAACACCTGAGTTTGCCTCCCAGCACCCAGGTCAAATGACTAACATCTTTCACTCCAGCTACAGCGGGTTTGATGCTCTCTTCTGGCATCCACTGATAAACATTCATCCCCATGTGGCTGACACAAACACATAAATAAAAATAATCCTTGAAAAAAGACAGAAGTCATATTTTAAAAACAAATAGGAAACTGTAAAACTGAAAAGTTACAAGTTATTAACTATTGATATTCCTAAGGGTAGGGCATGCCTAAGGGACTCCAGTATTTTCACTGAGTTACTAGAGAAGCAGGCATGACCTGGAAAAGATTAAACAGAAGAATTCCCTCCAACAACAGGAATAGCAAAGTGTCAGCCTCAGCCAATAGACAGATGCACATCAAGAAATAGGAAAATTGTGTCTCTGAGAACTAAGATAACTGTCCTCAGGAGGCCTGTATCTCAGGTGCACAACGAAGAAAAGCAAGGGAAAACTCTGGTATTTCCAAAACAGAAAATGTCCAAATTATTAAGGCACACCCTCATTTCTTCAGTCCACTACATTGTGGCAAACACTGATAGAAGGTGCCGTTTTAGCCGCTTTCGCACGTTAAGAGAACTTCACATTTCTTTTTTTTTTTTTTTTTTTTTTTTTTGCGTGGATATAGTGAGAAAACAAAAACAGGAAAGCAAATAAAATTTCTTCAGCCATCCTTGCATCAGAGGATGCTGTAAAGATGCCTGGACCAAACTGAATTGGGCAGAGCTTCTAGAAATACTGTACAAGGAGCAGAAGCAGCCATGGTAGCTTCTCGCCCTTCAGGCCTCCCTCTCATCCTTCATGCTGTATGCTTCTGACATCGCCGCTGACCGATGACCATGAAACAAGTCCATCCATTAATAAAAATGGCAAAGCAGAGAGCAGAAGGAACTGAGTCCTCAGCACCATGGTAGAATCCTGTAACTAGTCTGGCATCCCCTGGCACCAGATCTTTTTCCTGAGAAAGTGTTTATTCTGGCTTCCTGTTTCAGAGGAATGGTTGGGAAACCAGAGTAACAGACGAGAAACCAGAGTAACAGACGGGAAACCAGAGTAACAGACGGGAAAGCCAAGGCAGGAGCAGGAGCGTCTTAGTCGCCGTTCTATTGCTGTGAGGAGATACCATGAGCAAAACAAACTTCGAAAGGAAATGGGGGCTGGCACACAGTTTCAGACAGCTAGTCCATGATCATCACGGCAATGAATGTGGCAGCAACAGGCAGGCATGGTCCTGGAGCAGCAACTGAGAGTTTGCACGGTGATGCAACAACCACGAGGCAGGAAGAAGGAAGCAGAGGGAGCTAACTGGGAATGGCATGGGGTTTCTGGCTCCACTGCCACATCCCGGCCAACAAGACCACCACTCCTATAACCCTTCCGGAGCCCTTCCACCAACTGCACACCCAGCATCCAAATAAGAGCTTACGGAGGCCTTAAACCAGATCGAGTAGACTGCCTAGTCAGATTTGATTTACAGCCAGGAAACTCCAGATTTCTTTTTTTTTTTTTATGTATAAAAATGCAACTCTTTTTTTTTCTTTTTTTTTCTTTTTATTTTTTTTATAAGTTACATTTTATTAACTCTGTATCCCAGCCGTGTCCCCATCCCTCATTCCCTCCCAGTCCCTCCTTCCCTCCCTCATCTCCACTGTGCCCCTTTCCAAGTCCAATGATAGGGGGGACCTCCTCCCCATTCATCTGATCCTGTTTTATCAGGTATCTTCAGGACTGGCTGCAAAGCCCTCCTCTGTGGCCTAACAGGACTGCTCCTCCCTTCGGGGGTGGGGAGACCAAAGAGCCAGTCATTGAGTTCCTGTTAGAAATAGTCCCTGTTCCCCTCACTTTGGGAAACCAATTGGTTACTGAGCTACCACAGGCTACATCTGAGTGGAGGTTCTAGGTTATATCCATACATGGTCCTTGGTTGAATGTCAGTCTCAGAAAAGACCCTGTGCCCAGATATATTTGGTCCTTGTGGAGCTCCTATCCTTTCCCCATCAGACTAACTCCCCTTCTTTCTTATGATTCCCTGTACTCTGCCAAAGGTTTGGTCATGAGTCTTTGCTTTGAAAACACTGCTAGTTAGAGTCTTTCAGATGCGCTCAGTAGACTCCTGTCATACGTTCAATGCACATCCCATCTGTCTTTCTAAATGAGGATTGATCATCTTACCCCATGTCCGCTCAATTGATTATCTTTTTTAGGTGTATAGATTTCATTATGTTTATCATAAAAATGCAACTCTTAAAAATGTTTAAAACCTCTAATCGCTGAGTAATAGTCCATTGTGTGGATGCGCCATAATTTCTGTATCCATTCCTCCGTCGAGGGACGTCTGAGTTGTTTCCAGATTCAGGAATAGAGTTGCTACGAACATGGTTGAGCAAATGCCCTTATTGAATGGTGGGGCAACTTTTGGGTATATGCCTAGGAGCGGTATAGCTTGGATCTTGAGGAAGCATTATTCCTAATTGTCAGAGGAATCACCAGATTGATTTCCTAAGTGGTTGTGCAAGTTTATATTCCCACCAGCAATGGAGGAGGGTTCCCCTTTCTCCACATTCTCTCCAGCATGTGCTGTCACTTGAGTTTTTGATCTTAGCCATTCTGATGGGTATGAGGTGAAATCTCAGGTTCATTTTGATTTGCATCTTCCTGATGAGTAAGGACATTGACTATTTCTTTAAATGTTTCTCTGTCATTCGATATTCTTCTTTGGAATACTACTCAGCTATTAAAAACAAAGAAATCATAAAATTTGCAGGCAAATGGTGGGAACTAGAAAAGATCATACTGAGTGAGGTAACCCAAAAGTAGAAATACACAAATGATATATACTCACTTATAAGTAGATATTAGCCACATAATATAAGATAAACATACTAAAATCAATAGTCCTAAAGAAGCTAAACAACAAGGAGGACCCTAGGGAAGATGCTTAATCCTCATTCAGAAGATCAAACGGAATAGACATCAGAAGTAGGAAAAGACAAGGAACAGGACAGGAGCCTTCCACAAAGGAGCTCTGAAAGACTCTACCCACAAGAGTATCAAAGGAGATACTGAGACAGTCTCAGAATCCTTATGGAAGAGGGAGATAGAAAGACCTGGAGGGGACAGGAACTCCACAAGATCAACAGAGCCCAAATACCTGGGCCCAAGGGGCCCTGCAGAGACCAATATTCCAACTAAAGACCACGCATGAAAAGGACCTAGACCCTCTGTTCAAAGGAAACCCATTGGCTGCTCAGTCTCCAAGTAGGTTCCTTAGTAAGGGGAACAGGGGCTGTCTCTGACATGAACTCAGTGGCTGGCTCTTTGATCACTTTCCCCTTGGGGGGTGCAACCTTGCCAGGCCACAGAGGAAGATGATGCAGCCAGCCTTGCTGAGACCTGACAAGCTAGGGTCACGTAGAAGGGGAGGAGGTCCTTCCCTATCAGGGGAATGGGAAAGGACATAGGGGAAGAAGAGGAAAGGTGGGTGGGACTGGGTGGAGATGAGGAAGGGGGCTGCAGTGGGGATACAAAGTGAATAAATTGTAATAAATAAGTATATAAATACAATAAAATTAAAAATGTTTAAAACTCAGTTTTTGAAATTTCTGTTACTTATTAAGGCAATATCCAAGTGTATTTCATTTATTAGTACACCATGCTATATATGGTGTTTATATGGTATATTTAGCTTATATATAATCATATACATATATACAATATAATAATATATAACATATTATATATTAAAATTTGATGGTGTAAAATTTTCTGAAGTATGAATCAGTTCCAGATCCAAAAGAACTGACTGGCATAAAATCTTGTAGTTATTTAGAATTTCTCTCTATGTCTTACACCACAGAAGCCCAGCTTTCCCGATGTCTTTTCCTCCATCAGCTCCATTGTGGCCTTGACCAAGTGGTCCTTACCTGATCTGTGACAAAGCCTCTTTGTTCTTTCAGTCTCGCATGTCAGTTTATATACACATCCACTCTTTATTGGATGTAAAACACAAGAGAGGATTTTAGGTGGAGAGCAGTGATGGCATTAGTAAGCTCATGTCATCAGCTTGGAATTTTCCTATTTAATGTCACCAGGTATCTTCTTGAGGTGTATTTACATAGGATCACATCATCCCTCATCTGAGAACGGAAAATGCTTCTGCTAGCCTTGAAGTAAAATTAAATCTTTAAGTTTCATGGAGAGTCTCTAGGAGAGTTAAGGTATGCCCGTTCTCCAGTCTTGTAGTGCCACCTTCCATCACTCTCCTTCACTCTCCTCTCGGGGGTTGCCGATTTTCAAGTTCACTGGGCTGTTAGCTCAGTAATGTGTATGGAGTGTCTCATGCAGGGAGCGCTAAGCAAAACAGTCATTCATAAAACGTATTCAGACATACCACACACTTTCAGACACTCCTTTCTACTTTACATATCATTTTGCCTGATGTTCTGTCCACCTTTCCTCCCAACAAGGCCTCTGTTCAGACTACCACTCAGCCCCGGAGGTGTGAGCTCTAGCTGTTTCGGTGTCACTGACAACAGATTATATTTTGTTTCTGTCACTCATATGCTAAAAGAGAAAACTTACAAAACTGCCGAGGAGAATTATTCATGCCTACACTCATATTACCTACAGTCAGAGGGCGAGAAAGTTTCTTTAGAATAGGCTATAATTGGTAGCTGATTGTAGCAGAATCGTAGGGATCTGAACTGTTCACCTATACCGTGTTCAGAGACAATGATAACATGCAATGAGCAGCTGCAATGAGTTTCATTTAATATTATTGTTTACCTAATCTGTACATTTAACTGGAACTGTTAACAAAATATACAAATATAAAGTTAGGATTTTCCTGAAGACTTATGAGACGTGAACTAGGACAAGCCTGATGTTCAGGAAACTTTAAGACGAAAGGTAAGAAAATGTACTATAAGATTCCTGGTTTGGAGTTAGAAAAAAAAAAGGAAATCAACCCCCCCACCCAAATACTAACAAAAATGAGCTAAAAATAAGAGAGAGGGGGAAAAAAACTGAATGTCTCAATACAGTCAAGTAATCAGTATAGTGAAATCAGTATATGAAAATGCAAGGCAAACCACAGGTAATAGCTGGGAATGGGAAATGTGAGTTGAAGGGTTTCATGCCTGAGGCATTTGGAGGAGAAAAATGTCACTGAGTAGCTACCGATTCAGAGTGCTATGAGGGCTGAGAATTACTGAAGGTGAGGGAGACAAGGCACAGTGTGGTTAGAATGCTAGCCATTTGCCCCCTTGGACAGACAAGTCTTCCAAAGTACTGATGGGATTAGAGGTAAACAGCCAGAATCTCTGTGTGACGGTTACCACTAATTATCAACTTGACACTATCTAACCTATCTAGACAAGCCTTGGGCACACATGTGAAGTATTAGCTTCTGGTAATGCCTGTGAGGGTTATGTAGATTAAGTTAATCTCAGGTCATACCGATGAGGAATTATCTGGATTAGGTTAGTTGAGGTGACAGGATTCACCTTAGTTTAGGAAGCATTAGCCCATGGGCTGGAGAAAAGAAGCTGATCAGAGTCTCTGCCTCTATACTATGGATGCATAGACCCCTACGACCGGGACTTTCCTCACACTGTAGATAGTAGCTTTGAACTGTGAGCCAAAAGAAACCCCTTCTCCTTTAAGTTGCTTTTGTCAGGTATTTATTACAACATGAAACATCAAATGAAAATTTCTGTGTTTATAGAATATTGTCTGTGGTAAGAAGTAGCAGGACTTGACTACTTTAAACCATCATAGGATATAGGTACTTACACAGTGATGGGAGATTGATGCTTTGGAAGCAACATTGGATATTTGCTTCTGCTAGCTCACTCTCACTCATGTACCAAAATCTAGTAAAGAAAAAAAAAGTTTGTTTTAACTGAAATGGTCAAGGAAATTGAATTTTGAGAAACACTAAGACTTAAATTGCTTTCAAGGAACTGTAGTGATGAGGGAGGGCATGAAGTCCTAGCCTTATAGTGGTGCTATTTACAATTTATAGCTGCTGGGAGAGGGAAAAGAAGGTTTTCTTAAGAGGATGGCCCCCAGTAAGTCATCTGTGCTCCAGCAGACAATGACACATCCAAAAAATATGGGCAGCACAAATTGGAGGTGACAGGCATAAAAGTGAAAAATAAAAAAGGACACAAACCTCAATCCCCATTCAGAAAGCCAAAGAGGATGGACATCAGAAGAAAGGGAAAACAGGGAACAGACATGGGCCTGCCACAGAGGGCCTCTAAAAGGTTCTACCCTGCAAGGTATTGAAGCAGACATTGAGACTTATGGCCAACCTTTGGGCAGAGTGCAGGGAATCTTAGGAAAGAAGTGGGAAATGGTAAAATCTGGAGAGGACAGGAACTCCACAAGGAGAGCAACAGATCCAAAAATCTTAGCACAGGGGTCTTTTCTGAGACTCATACTCCAACCAAGGACCAGCATGGATATAACCTAGAACCCCTTAAGAGTTGTAGCCCATGGCAGTTCAGTGTCCAAGTGGGTTCCATAGTAATGGGAACAGGGACTGTCTCTGACAGAAACTGATTGGCCTGCTCTTTGACCACCTCCCCCTGAGAGGGGAGCAGCCTTACCAGGCCACAGAGGAAGACACTGCAGCCACTCCTGATGAGACCTAATTGACTAGGATCAGAAGGAAGGGAAGGAAGACCTACCCTATCAGTGGACTGGGGGAGGGGCAGGGGTGGAGAAGGGAGAGGAAGGGTGGGACTGGGAGGGGAGGAGGGAGGGAGCTACAAGGGGGATACAAAGTGAACAAATTGTAATTAATAAAAATTAAAATAAAAAAGGACACAAAGTTGAGTAGGTAGAGAAAGCGGGCTGTCTTTAACGGTCATATTGCTGTGATAAGACACCATGAGCAAGGCAACTTATAGAAGAAAGAGTTTGTTGGGGTTTCTAGATTGTGAATGTGGGTGCGTGACCATCACACAGGGAGCATGGCAGTGGGCAAGCAGGCAGGCATGACACTGGGGCTTCCATCCTTATCCTTGTGAGCCTGTGGGGGGTTTCCCAGTCACACTCTCACAGGGAATCTGGGTGGGGCTGGGAGGAATTAGGGAAAGGGGTCAGGATCATGAAAATACACTGCATGCAATTCTAAAACAACCAAGAATTTCTCAAGAAATTGCAATGAGTCTTCTATGAAGATGATGGCATTTTTTTTTCATTATTAAATGGGATTTCACGAAGATGTAAAATATTGGAAGAGAGCTGAGCAGTAGGAGTCTGGCCAGAAACAAAGGAGTACAGAAAATCCTTGGCAGAAGAATATGGAGAGAACTGATAGCCAGAGTTTTCTTTCGGGTACAGATGACAGCCTGTGAGGCACACGGGAATTTGATGGCATTGAGGCTTTAAGGAAACACCAGGGATAAGAGCTTGGGAGGCTGGCTGGAGCTGAGCTACAAGTGTATCTTCAGAAAAAAAGTGGTGTTCTTCTTCACTGGACTTTGCTCTGAGCACGCA
Organism: Meriones unguiculatus; assembly: GCF_030254825.1. Taxonomy (NCBI): domain Eukaryota; kingdom Metazoa; phylum Chordata; class Mammalia; order Rodentia; family Muridae; genus Meriones; species Meriones unguiculatus. The sequence continues at coordinate 96,796,938 of NC_083357.1, read as the reverse complement.
TGGAAACCTTACGGGAAGTTTTTGTAATATCACTAACCCAGGTGGATTCAAGTTAGAATTCTACTGCCCCCAGATTTCCACCTCTCTCTGGCCACCTTCAAGGCAACTGCGGTGACTTCAATGGGTCTCATCTTGGGGATGCTTCTGTCAGCTTCACTCAGAGGTGAGAGTCAACAAAAGAATACAGGAAATTGTTCGTTAATAGAGTAAGATGAATTTCAGCTCCCACATTTGTTAGAAAATAGTAGTTTTTTAGGAGTATGCATTTTAGTATGTTTATCCTATATTATATGCCTAATAAACACTTACAAGTGAGTATATACCATGTGTGTCTTTCTGTTTCTGGGATACCTCACTCAGGATATTTTCTAGGTCCCACCATTTGCCTGCAAATTTCATGATTTCCTTGTTTTTAATTGCTGAGTAGTATTCCACTGTGTAAATGTACCACAGTTTCTGTATCATTCCTCCACTGAGGGACATCTGGGTTGTTTCCAGATTCTGGTTATTACTAATAAAGATGGTATAAAGATGGTTGAGCAAATGCCCTTGTTGTATACTTGAGTTTATTTTGGATATATACCTAGGAGTGGTATAGTTGGATCTTGAGGTAGTACTATTCCTAATTGTCTGAGAAAATGCCAGACAGTTTTCCAAAGTGGTTGTACAAGGTTACATTCCCACCAACAATGGAGGAGAGTTCCCCTTTCTCCACATCCTCTCCAGCATGTGTTGTCACCTGAGTTTTTGATCTTAGCCATTCTGATGGGAATAATGTGAAATCTCAGGGTCATTTTGATTTGCATCTTCCTGATGACTGAGGAAGTTGAGCATTTCTCTGTCTTTCAATATTCCTCTATTGAGAATTCTCTGTTTATCTCTGTACCTCATTTTTTAATTGGATTGATTGATTTGTTGGTGTTTAACTTCTTAAGTTCTTTATATATCCTGGATATTAGCCCTCTGTCAGATAGAGAGTTGGTGAAGATCCTTTCCCAGTCCGTACACTGTCATTTTGTTCTGATGACAGCATCCTTTGCTTTATAAAAGCTTTTCAGCTTCATGAGGTCCCATTTATTGATTGTTGATCTTAGAGCCTGTGTTTTTGGTGTTCTGTTCAGCAAGTTGTCTCCTGTGCCAATGAGTTCAAGGTTCTTCCCCACTTTTTCTTCTAACAGGTTTAGTGTGTCTGGTTTTATGTTGAAGTCTTTGATCCACTTAGACTTTATTTTTGTGCAGGGTGATAAATATGGATCTATTTGCATTTTTCTACATGTAGACATCCAGTTGGACCAGCACCATTTGTTGAATATGCTATCTTTTTTTCCATTGTATTGTTTTGACTTCTATACAAACTAAACAACAAGGAAGACCTTAGGGAAGATGATAAATCCTCATTCAGAAGGACAAATGAAATAGACATTGGAAGCAGAAGACAGGGAACAGGACAGGAGCCTACCACAGAGGGTTTCTGTAAGACTGTAAGACTCTACTGATGCAGGTATGGAAGCAGAGGCTGAGACTCATAGCCAAACTTTGGGCAGAGTGCAGGGAATCTTATGAAAGAAGGGGCAGATAGAAAGACTTGGAGAGGACAGGAGCTCCGAAAGGAAACAGAGCCAATAAATAAATAAATAAATAAATAAATAAATAAATAAATAAACAAACAAACTAAGCCCTGTGGGCCCTGAAGAGAATGATACCCCAACCCAGGACACTTCATGAAGAGGAAGGACTTAAAATCTTGGCTCATATGTAGCCCATAGACTCTGTCTCTAAGTGGGTACCCTAGTAAGGAGAGCAGGAGCTTTATCTGGCATGAACTCCATGGCAGGCTCTCTGATCACCCACCCCTGGGAGTACAGCCTTGCCAGGCCACAGAGGAAGACAATGCAACCAGTCCTGATGAGACCTGATAGGCTAGGGTCAGATAGAAGGGGAAGAGGACCTCCCCTATCAGTGAACTGGGGGAGGGACATAGTTAAAGAAGAGGGAGGGAGGATGGGATTGGGAGGAGATGAAGGAGGGGGCCACAGCCGGGTTAGAAATTGAATAAATTGTAATACATGATAATAATAAAAATAAATAAATTAATAAATAAATTTTAAAAAGAAAATAGTAGTTTTAAAAGTATGTTTTCAAATGGCTGCAAGGACAGGAGGAGCTCTTCATTTTCCTCTCTGCCAGTCCTCTGGCTGTCTGAGTTAGCACACTAACCCAGAGAGCTCCTATTTTTAAATGAAGGCAGACCTTGTGCTGGACATGTAGCTCAGTTGTTCAAGGGCTTGCCTAGCTTTCTGGAAGCCCCGTGTTCAACTTCTGACAATCCAGACACAGGCTGTGTTGATGCATACGTAGAATCCTAGCATTGAGGAGGAGGAGGCAGGAGGATGAGAAGCCCAAAGGGAACTTTTTGGAACATAGCAAGGTGAAGGTCAACCTAGAACTGCACAGCACCCTGTATCAGAAAAAGAAAACAGAGGAAGTACATAAATGAGGGAGACTGAGTTGCCACAGTTAGGAACCTGGCTGGGCAGTTGTAGGGCAACTGGTATTTTTCATTAATTAATTTATTTAATCACCTTACAGCCTCATTGCGGCCTCCTTCCACCTCTTATTCCCCCTCACACTCCCCTCACTCATTCCCCTCTGCTCTTCTCCAAAGAGAAGGGAGGCACATCCTGTCCCACTGAAACCAGACAAAGCAGTTCAGCTAGGGGAAAGGGATCCAAAGAAAGGCAAAGGAATCAGAGACAGCCCCTACTCCCGTTGTTAGGGAACCCACATAATGACCAAGCTACACATGTGCAGGAGCCTAGGCCCAGCTCATGTTGGTGATTCAGTCTCTAGGAACCCCAATGGGCTCATGTTAGTTTACTCTTTAGGTCTTCTTGTGGTGTCCTTGACCTCTCCAGCTCCTTTCAATCCTTCCTTCCCACTCTTCCACAAGAATCCCCAAGCTTGGCATATTGTTTGGCTGTGGGTCTCTGAATCTGTTTCTATCAACAGCTGGATGAATCCTCTCAAAAGACAGTTATGCTAGGCTCCTGTCTGCAGGCATGGCAGAGTATCACTAATCTTGTCGGGGACTGTCTTTCTCCTATAGGGTGGGTCTCAGGTTGGGCCAGTCGTTGATTAACCCTTCTGTTGCTTTTCAGCACTCGGGCTCTCAAGGGCATTAGTCTTAGTAGTGGTGGTAGAAATATCAATTGATGCCTTCTAGTGAGATTTCATGGTAAAGAGTAGGGCTATCTTAAAGAGGACTTGATTTGAAATGGCACATACATATCTCCCATCTAATTATGAGTTAGCTATCTGGGAATGATATGGTGGAAGGAGAACTCTGACTCCTGAAAGTTGTGCTTTGATGGTAGCCTGCTTGACTATACACATACAAGCACAAGTAAATGAGAGAATGAATGATAAAGTTAGAAAAAATAAGGAAGAGGGAAAGCAGGAGATTAGTAACAACAAATAAATGTGAGCCAAGAGAAAAGCTTAATCTTACAGGCCTGTCTTAAACAATTTTTATAAAGTTGTTTCTGCCCGAAAAAGAGAGAACCCCAGCTGGAAAAGATTGGATTATGGGTATTGCCTTTCCACCCAAGGTTATTGTTTTAAATTGCCTCAGGGTAGAGGTCATTAATCTGAGGTCTAGGAGGACTAGCATCATGTACAAGCCCCTGGCATGGAGTAAGGAATTCTCAGACTCATAGGCTATTTCTAGAAAAGATCGTTGGCTGTGTTATTAACCATGGAATTGACTGGAAACACCTGAAGCCTACTGAGTTCTTACAGGAATCGTATTACCAAAGAAAGCCCAAGGTTTAAAAAAAAATGGCCTGTGACCACTTAGATATTAGCAATTCCCTCAACTCCTAAATTTTCACCCACAGTTCATAAACAACTAAAGCTACGTAACCCTGGAAAACTTGTTTTCTCCTGTTCTCATCTTCAATAAAGGAGAGTTATGTAGTTATGGGTAGGGCAATTGCCATAGCCAATAGGTCCAGAATTTAAATTTCTAAAATACAATCGGGATGTATAACAGAACTGAGGCAGGATAAAGTTAGATGGTATAGGATTCATTCGTGTAGCAATTCAAGAACCTAGGCTGAAAGAGGCTGCACCATACTGAATTTGCGTAACTTAAACCAACCAGTATCTCACCAGTGAACTAGAAGTATGGGAAACACAAGTATATATCAGTGGTATTATGAGCCCAGCCAGCAAGTGCTGTGTGACACTTCCAGTAATATTCTAGGAGATAGAACCTTGTATTTGGTAACTAGAACCAAGTACAAGGGAGTCTTTTTAAAAAGTGGCTTTTCTGGGTCCTGAGGAAGAAGGGAACAAGTATTAAAAGGCAGATGACTATTTCTAGCCCCTGAGGAGAGGAGCACATCTACTCCTGATATGAAGTGGCATTGTCCGGTGGGAAGACTGTCCCTCTCTCTAATGCCTAGACAGAAAGCCCTGCTCTCATCCAACAGGACACGAGTGCTGAGGGCAAATGGTTCTGTCTGCTGCTTCCCAGTGCCCAATTTCAGAATCACAGTTGATGGGGCCAGCTGTTCCAGTGTATGTTGGATATGCTAGCAAGAAAGCTTTGTTCTGAGCTACACATTCCTAGACTGTGATGACAGAAATGAAAAATAAAGGACAAGAAATATCCAGTGTGAAACTGGGTATCAACTGATAAGACTGGGTCATCTTCGGCTAAGGAGGCATGGGGCATTTTGTGTAGATGTGAGCACATTTGATAAAATATGAACAAGGTACACAGATATTTAGATGTTTGTTGAACCAAGGGTGACCCGAAAGGGATACTCTTGATTGCTAATCTAACATCAATCCCTGCTTCCGCCTTTTAGGCAGAATTAACATTTTGTTCAGGTGACCTATTATACTCTTAATTATGCTTAATCAAAACTGCTGATCTCCCTCCCTTTGCCTGATAGAAGAAAAAAGCATGCCATGAAATTCTAGACATGGAAAGTGGGGGATGGCTTTAGCAAAGGATTTTCTACTTTAAAAAAGTGATAACCTAGGAATCAGTACCTCTTTTGTACCTGACTTTCCTGTACATGTATAGAAGATCCAGAGCTTTGACAACACTGTGACCAAATAGGATCTGAGCTGGGGTGAAGTCAACATGAGAATACAGAACAGAGAAAGGTGGGGAGAATGAACCTGGGTTGAAGCTGTAGCTTTAAGACAAGAGCTACTTGCATTAGAGTCACCCAACAAGAACCTGTTGATTTCTTTCTTACTATGTGCAGTGGTCCATTTTTAGCATTTTGAGTCATGTTGTCTATTCCTTTTAACCAAAAGTCTCTGTGCTGATCTATTCTGAGTTGCTATAACACAATACTACATATTATATGTAATAATAATACATAATAATAAATGTATTATTTTCCATACGTTTGCAGATTGGAAAGACATTGTAATCAAATAGAGAGGTTCCAAATTGGTTAGACATTTTGTCTCATGACATTGTGAAAAAGAGAAAGACAGCTGTTCTCTTTTCTCTCATCCCCATAGTCCTTCACACACACAAATTCAGAAATGCACAGAGAGAGAGAGAGAGAGTCCAAACAGGGAATTGAGTTTCCAATATATCAACTGTGGGAAGCACATTCAAACCATTGAACTCTCCTTGACTAATATTAAAAGATAATTTTAGTGTTTCCAATCCAAATACATGATATTATACACAGAGAATATCTTTTTATAGAAAATAAGGAGTGTCTTATATCTGATAGACATAGATAAATAGATGGTAGATAGATATAAAATATTCCTTTGTAATCAAACATTGCATTATGAACAATGTCAGCAGATAAAATTTGTGAGTCTGCTTCATGAAGGTAATATGTTTAGATTAATCTATGTGCACAGTGTCAATCAGTTCTCTTTGCAACTGAGACCACATATTTGGTAACTAGTGTCAGTAGTGTATGCTTGGTTATGGTGTGGACTGTGGCCATGCCAGAGAACTCACTGTCTTGACTTCCTTTGTATGGTGGGCCAACCATCAGACAGTAGACTCACTCAATGAGTAAGTCCTGCAACTAGAAAGGACTGAGAATTTCTCTTCAGGTTCTATTATACAGCAACTATTGCTTTGGATAAAGCAGCAAAAATAGAGACTTGCAGATGTGGATTACACAGTATTTAAAGATCAGTGTTTGTTTGAGGGGGTTATTTGTTTGTTTGTTGTTTTTAGCAACTGAGCATTTCCTGTGAATGTTTCTGAAGTCATTGCTGATAATTTTCTTCTCATTCTATTCTTTTATACTCTTCTTCCACCTTCCAATTATTGTGAATATATAATGATGAAAATAACTACTATAAATAATGCATTGACTTTTTATATCATGTTTCCAACAAAGAGAAAAATTCATGCTGAGCTGCAGGGAGAAGCGGGTAGCAGCTGCTGCAGTGTCTCAACAGGCTAAGATGAATGGACTGTTTGGAAAGAAGCAGTTTTTTCTCTCATCTGGAAGGAGACAGGAGGAAATGCACACAGCAGGCTTCTTCATGTTTCAAGGTCCCTCCCATCACTTAACCTGCCTTCTATATCTCCCTCCCCAAGGCCAGTCTTCTGGATAAATGTGTGGGACATCTGGCAATGCCAAGAGCAGTCCTGCATTGTTCTTCCTTTAAGGACCCATAAAAAAGACAGTAGGTACAACAGTGTAGCTTTGCCCAAGTTTTGACAGAAAGCATGATTAGTGTCACTGCTAAGTCAAGGCATTAATTTGATGAACGCTTTCCTCACTTTATTCTCCAAGTATGGAACATTCTAGAAAGAAGATGGGTTTTACAATCAAGACTTGAGCTAATGCTCCAGGCTTATTACTCAAGAAGCTTTCCACCTCTACTTCTAGGAATTTATCCCAGAACCACTGATATATCTCTCCCACCCACCCCATCACTGTCACTTTTTAAATTTATCTTGAGACAGGATCCCATTAAATGGCCCAGGCTTGCATAGCACTCATAATCTTCTGCCGCCCAAGTTCCTGAAATTAAGGGCAGGTGACAGTGACCTGGCTCACTTAAGTTCATATAGCTTTACTATTTCTAAAATTAAAATAGACACCTCCAAATATTTTATTCACTTATTTATCTTCTCGTAGGATCCTCTTTTGAACATTTAGACAGATAGGGAAAATGATATATCCAGTAACCATTTGAGGTACTTGAGGCAAACAGAAAATTTGAATGAAGAAAAGAGCAAAGGGTGTTAACTATACAGTTTGATGGAATGGCTGCAACAGTCATGCTTGTCAACTTGACACACGTGACCAAAAGGGTCAGCTGAGCAATCTCTTCCATCTTCTTGGGCCAAGGGCATTTCTCTGAGGCATTTTCTTCATTGCTGTTGGTGTAGGAGGGTCTATTTCCACTGTGGGTCGTACCATCACCAGGCAAGGGTGGCCGGGGTAGATAAGAAATGTAGCTGAGCAGAAGCAAGAAAACAAGCTAGTAGCCAGCACTCTTCCATTGTTATCCTTCAGTCTCTGCTTCCATGGTGCAGCTTGAGTTCTTGGCCTGCCTTCCCTCAGTGTGGGCTGTGACAGAGAAATATGAGACGAAATGCTTTCTTCGCCGCAAGTTCCTTTGGGTCATGGTGCTGATTACAGCAACAGAAAGCACAGTAACCACAGATTCTTCAACACATTGGAATTTGAGGTTTCTGGAGCCAGAGCATGAAGAGTAAAATGAGGTTGTATATTTGTAGTTTACATTAAGCAGGGTGACAATGTCTTACTTTGACAATGTATATCAGTTCTAGACTTCCAAAGAAATTCAGAACCTCTAAGCTTACCACGCACAACAAATAGGCACATATATTAAATACATTAAAACCTTGATTCATTGTAAAGCATTGTTTAATAGCCTCAGCATTAATAATAAACAGGTGAGTGCTCTTACTGGATAGAAATTAACATATACATCTTAACTGCACATATTTTCAGAAGCTGGGGTTGAAATCAGATAAAATTAACATTTTAACATCTTCGGTGGAAAACATCATTATAACACAATTATTTGCTTTGCTGTTCTTTGGGGAAGATCATGCAGGGCATAATTTCATTTTTGAAGGGATTTGGGAGATCATAAACATCAATGGCTCTGGATTATAGAGTCTTTGGCTATAAAATGTGCATGTGAAAGAAATTACACGGCCTATGAGGATGGATAGAAAGCTCTGTAACACTGGGTCTCACATTTGCTTTCTAGAAAAACAAACTCACCAGAGCATGTTTTGTTTTAAAGAATTTGATTCTCATAAAGGTGGGATGGAGAACGTACAGCTGTTGACCCCTCCGGTGGTGTAGCACAGCTGCTTTCCCGTAAGAATAATTAGCAAACCTGAAGTCGAAGCAAGCTGATCTTCCCCAAGTGATTTCCTCAACCTCTAAGACAACCTTCAGATTCACTGCACAGTTCAACACCATCTTTTGTTTTGACGGTGTAACTCATTTCAGTGGTCCACAGGCTTCATTTACTCAGCTGAAGGATGCCACGTGTGAAGAATTCACTTCAATGCCCTAGGAAGCTGCCCAAGGGCGAAGGCTGGACACGCAGCCTGCCAACCACGTAACGTCACTTTAAAGCAGAGAGTGATCTCTTACTCATCTTTTCGTGTGGTCCCCGCAGCTACTGTGCGCTCATTCTTACTCGCCTTTCAATTAAAGAAGATAACTCCAGACTGGAGTTCCAGTTCTGCCTCGTATTCGTTCTGGGTGCACAGGGAACTGACTTAATTTTACTGTTTTTCGGAGGCCGTACCTCGCATGTAACCCAGATGACTTGGAACTGGCGAAGGCTTCTGTCAACCTCAATCTTGACATCTCTCAACTTCTTGAGGGCTGGGATCACAGGTGTACACCACCACCCGTGGACCAAACTGTACAATATCTGTATAAGCTAGTGAGCTCACCCCTAAAACAGGAACAAGGTGTCTTCATGAGCTAAGTGCCTTTTACAATGCAGGCATACTGTAGATACCAAACAGCACCTGATGATAATTATATTATCTGAACAGAATTCTTACAGCCACAGTATTATAAATTTCACACTCAGATGCTACAGTACCATTGAAAGTCACAGATAGGGTCTATTAAAATATTTTCTTCTATCGTATTATTCCTTAGTAAGATGTTGGTCCATAATTTGGGTGAGTCGATAGCATTGGTGTTATTAAGTAGCCTCCAGTACCAGCCATTTCCCTCAAAACAATCCATAAAGCCTTCCAGAATTTATTTTACAAAGGGAGACTACCCCTTCCCCCAGGTGTACCTGTTTCCAGCAGTGACTGCTCTGCACTCTGTTTTGGCCAGCGAATGCACTGCAGCTGCCCCACTACAGGGCTGGGCTGATTTCAGCCCCTAACACTTTCCCATCAGAACCTATGCTGAGAATGCACAGACTCTTTTCTTTGGCTCATCCCAGAGACATTTGATTTTCCTCTAGGTTTATCTTGGATTACCATTGCCAAAGTGGTCCTGTTTCCCCAGATTAGTAAACCGCCATTTACAGGCAACTTTGTCTAATGCGAGCACTCTGGCAGCCTCCTAATTTGCTGGTTCTTTGTCATGAGCTATGGCAATTGGCAACGCACCTTATTCTGAACTGTCAGTGATGGCCTTGTAGAGAACATTTGCTGACATAACCCAGCCCTTTCAGCCTGACCGAGGTCAGATGTGGAGAGCGCTTTGATCTTGTCCCTGAGAGACACGTGGTCTCTGTGTTGAATGTCACCATTGGACTATTTCACAAGTTGTTGCACAGGGGTCGACAGGAGAGCCAGGCAGAACTTAAAATCTTCAGTGAACAGAAATACCCAACCACCACAGCCTCCAATGGCTGGCAGCCATGGTGCTGGCCGGGTACTTCTGTACGCTTTTGATTGCCTGTGCCAAAAGAAAGTTGTAACCCTGGCTCAGAATCCATGTTCAGTCAGAGCTCAGGGAGGACAGAAAGAAACACAGCAGCTGAAATACTGTCCTCTACTGAAGCTGTTCCTGTTGGATCACCTGCTAGAAGAGCAGTAGGCAGAGTATTCCAGGAATCAGTTACTATAGCCAGAGATGACCCAGCTACTATTCCGTTCTAGATATTTCATCTAGAAAAGACAAGTAAAAGCTCATAGGCTGAAAGCCAAGTCTTTTAATAAAAACACCAACCAACTTGGACAGGAAAATCAGTTTACTTTTGGTATAGCCGCTGCAATCAATTGTAAAAATTTTTGAATTTCAGTATTTTTTTAATAGATGTGGAGAACTGGGAATATAGCTTACTTGCCTAGCATGCCTGATACCCTCATATTAACCTGCCAATCACTTTATAATACTTCTATTTTTAACTCATTCATTTGGTTCAAAATATTCTTATGGTACTTCTGGAAATAAATCATTAAATGAATTATTGAGTATCTTGAATTCTTTTGTACTTTCAAAAATGATGTGTATATTAAGCAAATTGACAAATACCCTGTTTGTACCCACTTAAAAAGGCTTTGATATGTTGATAATGATAAGGAAAGACCTGTTACATTCTTTTGATAAAATGCCAGAAGCAATGAGGTGCAGTGAAAGGCAAAATTCAACAAATGATTAAATTTAAAATGGGATTAAGAATAAAGTCATAGTGCCTGATACATTTTAGCTAATTTGTTTAGTAATAGTTTCTTTCTTTTTTTTTAATTTTATTTTTTTCTTATCAGTTACATTTTATTAACTCTATATCCCAGCTGTATGCCGCTCCCTTATTCCCTCCCAATCCCACCCTCCCTCCCTCATCTCCACCCTGCCCCTTTCCAAGTGCACTGATAGGGGGGACCTCCTCCCCATTCATCTGATCTTGTTTTATCAGGTATCTTCAGGACTGGCTGCAAAGTCCTCCTCTGTGGCCTAACAGGACTGCTCCTCCCTTGGGGGGTGAGGAGGTCAAAGAGCCAGCCATTGAGTTCCTGTTAGAAATAGTCCTTGTTCCCCTTATTATGGGAAACCAATTGGTTACTGAGCTATCACTGGCTACATCCAAACAGAGTTCTAGGTTATATCCATACATGGTCCTTGGTTGAATGGCAGTCTCAGAGAAGACCCTATGCCCAGATATGTGTTCTTAACTCTTAAGTTGACTTCGCCACTTTATATATCTCAGACTCACCAAATTTTGTAACTTTCACTTTGGATTCTATCAACCTTGCTGTGATATAGAGAGAAGAGATAGAAGATAAGAAGTATGCCATTTCAAAAACTGAGAGGTTCTAACATATTTTCTTTATTTTCATGACTCTAGTTAGAAACAGCCCCTGGAAAACAGAAGTGTTTTCACTGAAGTTTATGCTAGTTCCCATGTACCTAATACCAAACCTCTAAGTCAGTTGTTTTTAACATTCCTAATGCTGTGACCCTTTAATACAATTCCTCATGTTGTGGTGAGCCCCAGTCATAAAATTATTTGTTCCTACTTCATAACTGTAATTTTGCTTCTGGTATGAATTATAATGTAAGTACCTGATCAGCATTATATATGATACAGGACCCCCAATGGGGTGGTGACCCACAGATTGAGAATCACTGCTTTAGGCTTTTGTCCCATCTGAAAACAAGGGAAGATGGGGTACCAGATGTTCCACAATTGCCTCATCCCCGAGATACTGTGGATAAAGATGCACATTCAGCCACATTCAGAAGCACTTTTTGCTGGAGAACTCGTATATGAGGTCAAAGGCCAGATAAAAAGGGAAACAAATGTTCAAAGGTAGAGTGTCAGAATGTGGAAGTAGAGATTAGAAATGATTAAAAGAAAAAAGAAAGGTCAAAGGTGAGCAGAGGAAAGAATTCAATACACACACACACACACACATATATGGTTTGTTTGTGTGCACTCACTCTGTGTAAGTACAAAGGCACAACATTAGCAACAAATATCTCTGAAGAGAGAGAATGGAAAAATGAAAGGGTTTATATTAAGCAGGGAAGAGAAGATGGGAGCCCAGGGCGTACAAATCAACAAAATAACATCTTTGGAGAAGTTGAGGGGAAAAAAGACAGTTACTCTGTGCATATTTTGAAGGAGTTTAAAGAAAAGTGTCAAAGTCTGTGAAAGCATTCTTTAAGTATCTTATTGTGCTATTGTGCATTTATTCATTTGTTTCTTTTTAATTATATTTTATTTTTGTTAATTTTAAAACTTAACCAATATAATAATGGATTTTATTATACCATTTCATTTCTATTTAAATTTTTTGAGAAATTTATACATGAAGGATGTATTTACATCATTTCCACTCCTCCCTCTCTCTCCTCTAGCATCCCTCACTTTCTTCCAAGTTCATGACTTCTTCTGTATCATGCACCTGTTTCTAGAGAAGACGGACTCTTACTCTCTTAACAATCACTGATTAGATCTTCATCTGGGAACAGTCTTATGAAATTTCCCTTATTGAGTTAGTGTGTCAATGGGTGTTGTCACTGCACAGGTCATACTCACGCAACTATACTTGAGGCGTGTTTTTGCAAGCAGCACCTCTGTTATGTCTGGCAGACACTGTCCAGCACGAGGCATCATGGTCGTGCAGTTCTTACGGTTATTCTGCTTGTCTTCCACAGTCTTCCCTGAGACTTAGGGACTTGTAGATGTGTCAGTTGTGGCTCTGCAACTCATGGTCACTTTGTTTTCAGCACTCTGACATTTTCACTTTTATCATATTCATACAGCGTTATCTTTCCCCCCCTTGTCCTGTTCAATCTCTTTTCTCTCTCCAAGTAGTCCCCTTCCTATGTTACAGATGTATGAGTACGTTTGTGTATGGATGTGTATGTGTATATTTTACATAGATTCCACTTGTAAGAAAAAAAAAAAACGTGGTATTTGCTTCTCTGAGTCTGGTTTATTTCACTCAACATGATGATCTTCATTTTAATCCTTTTCCTGAAGGAAAAAAATGACTAATTTTATTCTTCTTTATGATAGAATAAAGCATTTTAGTTATTTATCAGTTCATCTGTGGCTAGGTAGCCTGGCTGACTCCATGTCTTCATTACTGTGAAAAATGCCACAATAGACACGGACGTGCACATATACCTATTATATGCTTAGATTATTTTGTGTGCATACTCATTGTTCTGTGCATTAAATATTATAACTAACTAAAGAAGATATATAATGAAACGAAACTGAAAAATAATGTGTAGGCCAAAAAATGTGTGTGGAAGGGAAATTTATATAAAAATAATATGACAATAAATATGAAAAGAAAATGTATTAGGCAGAAAATATATTAATGTAGAATTGAGAGAAGTGTTCTGTTGACGTTGGTGATGGTGTTTGAACTTTGACCTTCTGTATCACCGAGGCAGGAGTTTTTCAACTACTACCCTTGTATGAGTCTCCCATCTCAGCCTCCCCACTCGCTCATACTATATTTTCATGTTGCCTGGCCTCTGCGTTGATTTTCTAAGGAGAGTGATCATTCCATTCCAGAAGGAGACCCCTTCTCTCAATTCTGTGTTGCAGTCTTGCATACGGTTGGCAGGAAGCTTCCAGTTTCCCTATCCTCTTGAAATGCTGCCTATGATTTGTTCTTTTAGAGTGTCTTTTATTTATTAAAAAGAAAACATCTACACCGGTTGACACATCCTGTTCTCCTTTCGCATGCCAAAAAGGTGGCCAGTAGTGAGAGGCAATGGAGTCATCCATGGCAGAAAGAGAAAGTTTTTTCAGAGGGTACGGGGAAAGCCACCTGAAGCAGGAGCTCCTAAGTGGTAAAGCTGGAGAACTCGGGAGCAGACCAAGGCAAGAAGCTACAGCAAGGGGCAAAAGAAATGGCTCCATGTGTATGAGCACTGGCCGCTCTCACCGAGGACCCAGGTTCAATTCCTGGCATCCACATGGCAGCTCACAACTGTCTCTAATTCCAGTTCCAGCAGAGGATCTGAGATTCTCACATATACACAAATGCAGGCAAAATGTCAATGTGCACAGTATAAACAGACATTAATCACTTTGAAAAGAAGATGCTACAGAGGACAAGTGAGGCAAATGCTAGGTACCAGGTGGGTGCCAGTGTACATCCATGCCAATGTCAAACATTTCTCTGGGAAGACCACTCATGAGGAGAAAAAAAAAATCTAATAGTGAAAGTAGATCCCCAAAATGCTCCTAGTGATCTGTGCTGTGGCCCTTATCTTACTCTCCATCTGGTGAAATCTGATGATACAGGAAGTTAGTATTTTGGTCATAACCAAATTGAACATAATGGAGGAATTCATGCTGTTTATAATTTTTGTAGAAATCTAACTGAACAACTGTGCCATACAGATTTCTATAGAAATGTGTGCCTTATAAATTTCTATAGAGATCTGACAGAACATGGGTTAATCAAAACGTCAGTCAATGTAATTTATCACTGAATACAATGTATACTTGGTCATTATTTCATCCCAGAATTACTAAATAATTTAAACAAAACATGATCTTTATTTTTTAAAAAAAAGTGTTTAGTTTTTAGTTCAAAATCCTCTGTAACTGATTTATGCAGAACTAATGTGCAATCTGCATTCTACATACACAGATACCTTAGATTGCACAAGTCCTTCAGTGACTTGCCTACCTGAAGGTCCTTAAACCTTCCTAGTCTTCTAATAGAAATGTGATTTTCCAATGGTTGATATCTCAGGTACATAGTCCCAGAAAATGACTCACCATTAGTCTACACTAGTCAGAATAATCTCATTTTCTTTTTGCAAATGACTAGACAAGAGGTGTCCTGAGATCTAGTTCTGGCCTGAGAAACATCGAAGAGAAGCCTGGCATTTCCCTTATAGCCTCAAAGGCAAAAAAGGCAAGAGCCGTTCCCTCCCAGTTTGTGAAATTTGTATACAGACATGATGCCTGGAGAGGCAGCAGCTGTCTTACACACAGGAGGCAGTAGATGAAAACATGAAAATGTGAAAAGCCCACTGTGCATGGCAAAGGTCAGAGTTGGAGAGTCAAGCTCTTTAGAGCTGAGGACATTTCAGCTGCTAGAAACGTCCAGACATGTAACTTGTGAAGCTGGATTGTCTCTTACTTAAACTCAAAAGCATTTAGTGTCTGGATAATATCTGGACTTGGCAATGATTGTATAACCTTCACTGTGTCTTTGAGGCCTCAAAAGAAATTACATCTTCAGTAGTCTAAGAAGCTATTTAAATGAAAACTCTCAAACTAACATTGTTAAACTAGTTTAGGTGCATTCTCTTGTCATAAATCCATACAACTCAAGCTTCACAAAGTTATTCTCTTTTCACAGGTTCACATGTTTTACTAAATAACACAGAAAAGAATATATGAGAAAATTAAAATAGGAATAAACATAGTGTTTAGAAATATTATTTCCATGCAGGTAGATGTCTTAGTGAATAAAAGTAATATTTGTACAGGCCTAATGATACAAATTCTATCCCCTGAACCCACATGTTAATTAGTTATTTGTCTATTGCTATGATAAAACACTATGCCAAATGGCAACTTAGAAAGCAAACATTTGTTTGGGCTTACGGTTTCAAAGGTTGAGTCCATAAGATGTGCTGGGAGCTGAGAGGCAGTTCACATCTTCAATCACAAACACAAAGCAGAGAGCCTACAGGAGCCCTGAAAGCCTGACCCCAGGGACATACTTCCTCCACCGCAGATCAGCAGGCTGTGCAACCTCTCCAGACAGCACCACCAATGGGGAAGCAGTGCTCAGCCACTGGGGAAGCTTTGGCTTTCCATCCAGAACACTATATAAAAGACAGATATTGTGGTCCACCTCTGTCATACCAGCAGCCCTGCACTGAGGTGGGAGGTGGAGACAGGAGAGCTCCCAATCTAAATGGGGATTTACAACGGCAGCCATAAGATGGAAGGAGAGAAACCATGGTCAAAGCTTGTCTTCCAGTCTCCACATGGGCACGTGGCATAGACCGTCCACACACAAAAACCAAGTGGATAAATATTTAAAAGTGAAAATACTATTTATATACTGACAATTGATCTGGAAAAGATCATCCGAGTGAGCTATCCCAGAAGCAGAAAGACGCACACGGAATATACTCACTCATATAGACATACAATATAGGATAAACCTACTAAAATCTGTACACCTAAAGAAACTAATCAAGAGGGAGGACTCTTGCTAAAATGCTCAGTTCCTATCCAGAAAGGAAAAGAGGATGGACATCAGAAGAAGGAGAAAAGAGGGAACAAGTCAGGAGCCTGACACAGAGGACCTCTGAAAGGCTCTGCCCTGCAGACTATCAATGCAGATGCTGACACTTACGGGCAACATTTGGGCAGAGTGCAGGGAATCTTAGGAAAGAAGTGGGAAGCAGTAAGATCTGGAGAAGACAGGAACTCCACAAGGAGAGCAACAGAACCAAAAATTCTGAGCACAGCGGTCTTTCCTGAGACTGATACTCCAACCAAGGACTATGCATGGAGATAACCTAAGACCCCTGCACAAATGTAGCCCATGGCAGTTCAGTATCCAAGTGGGTTCCATTTTAATAGGAACAGGGACTGTCTCTGACATGAACTGATTGGCCTGCTCTTTAATTACCTCTCCCTGAGGGAGAAGCAGCCTTACCAGGCCATAGAAGAAGACACTGCAGCTACTTCTGATGAGACCTAATTGCCTAGGATCAGAAGGAAGGAAAAGAAGTCCTCCCCTATCAGTGGACTTGGGGAGGGGAATGCATGCAGAGGGTAGAGAAAGGGAGGGATTGGAATGCGAGGAGGAAGGAAACCACAGGGGGGATACAAAGTGAATAAAGGGTAATTAATAAAGAATTTTTTAAAGCCATGAAAATGTTTGCATTACAACTCATAAAAATAACACAAGAGTTCGGCCATCTGTCAATGGTCTAGTTAGAACACAGCCCTTTCGGACCAAAGCTTTCTCTCCATATTACAATCACTTCCAACCAGAGACAGAAAAATTACCAGTTCTTAGAACTTTTTAACTAGAAAGCAAAGGATAGTTGTGGCTTGTTCTAAAATGTATTTCCCTGTAATCAAACATTCTTATTATTTCTTGTTCTTACTGTTTTGCAATACTCTATTTTTTATCTTTCTTTCTTATCTTTATCCCTTTCTGCATTTACCACTCTTTGCTTCCCTTTCTGATTACCTTGTCTTAATTAATTAATATGCCTGTCTCTTATCTCCAGACTCTCTTATCTCCACTCTATTAGCAAAGCTCATAAAATTTTACCAATTCATTTACTCACATTTTCTTTTTTTCATTGTTATTTGTGTCTTTTAAAAATATATAGCCCATGTTTTTGTTTAATCTCCTTTCTGACAACTCCTTTTATCTGAGTCCCACTCTGCCTTCTGCTGTTTTCTGAATTTAACTAAGGATCCCAAAGGACCTGGGCCTGGTGCTCTCATCGAGGCTCCTACATTCCATGGTGAGACCTGCAGGTCTCTGGCAGGTGAGGGAAATAAAGGCTGGCCATGTGCTGAGAAGGTGGAAGAGGGCAAGCAGGCAGAGTCTCAAGAGGCCAGTGAGAGGTGGAAACGAGAAACAAAAGGGAAGGGAAAGCCACGTCATTAAAGCTGTTACTTCACTCACAGAGAATAAGCAGCTCTGCAGGCTGTTAGGAATGGAATTGCAGGCTGGCCAAGGAAATCCGGTCTCCCTTCATGTAGGGATCAAACCTGAGGAGGTCAGTGAGAGGACAGAAAGAACCTGAGCTAGAAGTTAAAGACACAGAAGTGTTGGTCATCCCAGGCTGAACAATCTGTGTTGTCAAACAAGAGGGTTGATTTGGGGTATTATTCATCTAGAATGCTTGATGAGAAGAGGGCCAAGACTAGAAACCAGAAGTAGGGCAATACTCTTTTTGTCAGATTAATAGCTGTGTCTACATAAAAGTGTCATGGTTTTGTGCTGCAATCATAGCGTTTTAGTCTTCAGTGTTCTACCTTTCTATGGCATTTGTGTACGATGAATTCTACGAATTAGAATATTTTCTTAAAATGAACCTGTTAAAAATTTGGGCATGGTGGCACAGGCCTGTCATCCCAGCACTGTGTAGACACAGAATCAGAAGATCAGCAGTTCGGAGTCGGCTTTGACTACATTGTGAGTTCAATGCCAGCATGTGACACTCTCTAAAAATAGGAAGGGAAGCACTGAGAAAGCTCAGTGGGTGAAGAGTCAATCGGGATCCATCTCAGTGTAGTCTTCATTCCTTGTATGGTCACTGTGTGTTTGTATGTTCCTCTACAATAATAATCATGATGATGATGATAAACTTTACGTTTATACAAATTATTTTTATTTAGAGCCTACCTCAAATCGAAGGTAGTTTTATTTGAAAGCTTTAAATTTTTCCTTCTCAATACAGACCTTTATCAGAGAAATAAGAGATTTTTTTTTAAAAAAAGCTATCTTAATGAGAGTCCTCTAGCCAAAGGTGGGGTTGGCAGATGGTTCAGAGGTCAAGAATGCCTGCTGTGCTGGTGGAGAGCCCAGGTTTACTTCTCAGCATCCATGCGGAGGCTCACACCACCTACACCTCCAGCTCCGGGAGATCTAACACCCTCTTGTGTTCCTGCACCTGTATGGTACACATAAACTCTCGCAGGCTGAAGAAGCGGCTCAGCAGTTAAGAGCACTGGCTGCTCTGCCAGATTTCCCCGATTTCCATTCTCAGTACCCACATGGTGGCTCATCGTCATAGCTCTAGTCCCTGGGATCCACAATGGTCTTCTGGCCTTCACAGGCAACAAGCATTCATGCACAGATGTACCTGCAGAAAAAAAAAAATCCACACAGGTAAATAAAAACTTAAAAAATAAATAAAAAAAATAGCTAAAGCAACTACCTGCCTTGGGATTTCCATCTTCATGAGGCTCTCCCTAGGATGTACTGAGCAGAGAATGGAATCTGCACTTACCAGCTCTCACCGCACTGCTCCCTTCTGGTCAGAAAGTGGGCTGAGGTCTTAGCTTCACTCTGGGAGACTGGAGTGGGGAAGCTCATACCTGGTTTTTTGTTTGGTTTTGATTTTTTGGTTTTTGTTTTGTTTTGTTTTGTTTTGTTTTGTTTTTTGTTTTGTTCATATTCAGATAATCAGAAACAGTGGTGTATTTGTTTTCTTCTTTTCTTCTGTATTCTCTGAGCTTCCATTGCGTCCACTCATCTCAGGAACCCAGACTGCCACCCTACACCCCCTGCCCATCCCCTACAAGGTGCCTGAGAAGGAATCCAGCCAAACATCCTTTGGCAACACCTGTCTTCATTCACACAGCAGCCACCGCCTTTGGCCTTCACAGGTCACTTCCCTCAAACTGACATCTGTATGGCAAGATCCCAGACCACCCACAGGACCCTTTTTGAAGTCCCCAACATGTCTCTCTGTTCTGTTTTACTCATGCTCAAGCTGTACTTGCTTATTCCACCAAGGTCATGATGAAGGAAATGTTAAAGAGGAACTTGGGTTTAAATGTCATAAAGTTGAATAAGAACAAGCCGACAAAGCACAGAAGGAGAGGCAGCAGCCCACATAAGAATGAACTGGCAGTTCTGTAAAACTGGACTCTGCAAAACTTTTCCTCTCGTGCAAATTACAAGTCCATGCCACAAATTCTCTGAAGATAGTTGGCCTCTCCATGCAGCTTGACATTCTCTATTCATTCTTATTTTTAAATCACTTCTCAAGTAGCCCAGGCAGATCTTATGTTCATTACAAAGGTGAGGATAAGCATGAGATTCTGATCCTCCTTCTCTAACCTCCCCAGGTTTAGGCATGTGCCACTACGCCAGCTTTCTGCAGTGCTGAGCCTCAAACCATGCTATTGAGCATGTTAAGCAAATACTCCACCAACTGCGCTGCGTCCTCAGCTCCTCTGTTCAGAATATGACAGAAGGATGAGGATTAAAGTTAGGCCTGAGGTACAGATTGGGCTGTTTTGTTTGTTTTAATGGATCCACAGGACCATAAATTGATCGTGTCTCATCATCTCTTTCTTGCCATGTTTAGTTAGTATCTGACTCCACCACGTGACGGGCTCCTGCTTAGATCATAGCCTACTTCTGTCCCATCAACCTTGTGTGGCTATTGCATTGGACTAAAGATCCCCATCCCTGCCCTTTTCCCTCCAAGTTAAGTCACAGCTCAAGAAAACACATCAGTAAATGTAACCATTATTTTCCACATGATCATCTTCTGATCGATAGAATAATTTGATTGGGCAAGTGACTTCATCCTTGCTCTAAGGATCCTTAGGCTGTAAGCAAGCCAGTGTTTGAGCATATAAGCCAAAGAAGGTTTATTTTAGAAATCTGTCACTGAACAGTAATTAGGGAAAAAATAAAAGTACATGTCCAAGAGTATTGATTACAACATCCTAAATATCTGTAAAAGTTTCTAAATAAACCAAATATCCATTGACTAATAAATTCATGTAATAAATACTAGGCAGCCTTTAAAAGTATACAACTTTATTCATTGATTTAGAAAGTTCACTAAATCACTAAAGTTATTCAAGGCAAAATAAAAAAGGAAATTTAAAAAAAACTTCATATATGGCTTCATTAAAAATAAGTTTATGTGACATGCTGCCCTATATACACATAAAAATAAGAACTTTAATAAAAATATTGAACATTCCATCAATCTCCAAGTGGCATTTCAAGTGATCTTAGTCTGTATTTTTTTTTCTTTTTTTTAGTTTTCTAAGGTATGCTGAACTTTTTTTTTTTTTTTTTTTGGAATTAAGGAAGAAACTTAATTAGCTGTTCTTAATTTTTGGATAAGAAAATCATGCAGGTGTTAGAATTAGGTAGATGTCCCTCTAAGTTTTTACTCTCATAGCAGTTCATGTAACTATCCCAGACCTGTCATCCATGTTCTCCCCTCAAGCAACACCAAAGTTGCTTCAGAATATTGAGCAATGATCAAGTTTTCTAAGCTATTATCTGTTGTCTCTTTCCTTCTTCCCATCCCTTCTGTAGGCAAGAGTTCTTCCAATAACAAAACTATAACAAGGAAGCTAAGGTGAAAACATCAGAAAAGAGAGGAGACGAAAGACTGTCAGGAAGAAAGTATACAGAGATGCACACTCATATTTGTGTATTTTCATTCTGAAGTAATTATTATTTGTAAAAGTGACAACAGATTTGAAAAACTAAATGCCATTTTTCAAACTTTTGCTTCCTGTTCATTATATGTTTTCGTAATGTAAGCTTTACCTTGAAATGAAAGGCACTTAATTTTTAAGAACTGTTGATCTCAAGTTCCAAACAGGTCTATAAGCAAAATCAACTCTATCATGTGACAAAACATTATTCAGTCAACAAATGATTCTCCCTCCCATCCCAGCTCCTCAGGACACTATGAATGTTGTGTGTGAGAGAAAGAAAATCTTTAATTTTTAAAGCCTGCTGTTTACATTGGGGAATATGTTCTGCAAGAGAGTCACAGAGAGCAGGTTTATTGTCAAGTAACCAGCACTAATATGTAGTTAGTTGATGAGTCAGAATTGATTTAACTCCAATGAAAGACAATTTGATATTGTGTGTAATGGTGGTCACCTGAAGATGCTATGACACAGGAGTTCCTGTGTCTACTCCCAAGAGACACAACTTTCCCATTTATATCCAGAGTTTTAAACAAGACCCTGTGTCACAATATTAATACCATGAACAAAAGAACAGGTTAACAAATTTAAGAATTTTCTCACAGTGGTTAAAACAGAAACTCAGCTGCATGGAGCATTGTGGGAAATATTTGACAGATGATTGGGAATGCTTTCCCCAAAATGGGCAAAATAGTGTTTCTGATCTCAATGCTTTTCCAGAGCTCCATTTCCACCTGCCTTCCACCTCCCCCACCAAAAGGTAGACTCACTGTCCCTTCCCTTTGGCTTTTGATGGGGCTTCATAGATGTTTGGATTCTGGGACAGATGTTACATGGCTTCTGAGATTAAATCGCAAAAGTGAGCTGATTCCACCAGGACTTTGGAGCTTTTGTTTGCCTTGTACAGAGCCCAGTACCCTGAAGCTGACAGCCTAGAAACACACAGCAGAGAAAAGACATAGGTCTAGCAGAGAAATGCTGTGGTGGTTTGAATGGGAAAGGTCATCTATAGGCTCCCATACGTGAGCCCTTCATGTCCATTTGGTGACACCGTTTAGGTCATTGTGGGACCTTTAGAAAGGGTAACCCTGTGGAGGAAGTACGTCACTGAGACCAGGATCTGAGAGTCTATAGCCTGCACCTATAACTGTTGTCTTTCTGTTTCCTGTGTGGATGAAATGTGATCACCCTTCTTCCTGTGCCTGCCACCATTCCATTCCTTCCTTACCTTTGTAGGCTTCAGAATATCATCCAAGACAACCCGTTTTTCCTCATATTGCTTTTGGTCATGGTATTTTTATCACAGCAACAGGAAGTAGCTACGCCCAAGGCACAAAGGGGCTCTACTTGATCCAGTCCCAGGAAGTCCTATTACTATTGCCTCATCACAGTGTGAGTGAAGACATCTAGAGAGGACTGTAATCCATCAACCATCAGGGTCAACACACACACCCCAGAGGCCTCAAGTCATAACTGCCAAGACAGGCTTCTCCTGGGTTCCCGACAGTGAGATAATAAGATATATCTGTGTGCGTCAATCCAACGTAAATGATGGTGGCTATGTTAAGGTGCCAAGTTTAAGAGTTATGTGTGTCAGAGGAATGGGGAATAGAAGCCACTACCAAGTGAAAATAAGAAGCACATTTGAGAGAGGTTCTAACTGCGTTGAAATAATTTTATGATGCTAAAACATATAAAGCAGAACATCGAAATTTTACTTAAAAATTATTCAGGAGGCTATTGAACTTAAATATGGTGATACAACATTGTGTACCTGTGTGTAATTATCAAACATAAAAAGTTAATGATTAAGAAATATTTGACGAAGGCTCAGAGCACTGTTCGGTAATAGTGAGTGTAAGTCTCTGGACTCAATCTACACTGCCCCCAATAAATCACCGAAGAAAGAAACTATATCTAGATTTTTAGTCAGTGCCTGATTTTACTGTGTTGGGATCAGACAATATTTATTTTATTTATGTTTGTCAAATTTTCTTTTCTTTTCAGCATGCTAAGTAATTCATTTTGGTGAAAGGGACTTGAACACTTGATTGTATATTTGCTATATGAAGACCCAAATCTTGATATATATTATGACCCAAATCTTGCTATGTGAATGTGTGAACATGTGAAATATATCATATTAATTGCAATGTTTTAGTCTTTCAAATAATTGTTATCTGTGGGAAAGTGACTGTATTTTTAGTCAGAGTTCTCCGAAAAAACAAAACTAATAGGAGTCATATATCCGATTACAACATCATACAGGTTGGAAAAACTAGCAAATGGCATCAGCCATCTGCAAGCTGAGGAACTCTGGGAGGCCAAGGGACTAAGTCTAATAGCCTGAGAAACTTCAGAGACTGTGATAAAAGTTCTAGTCCCAGGGCAGGATGAGCTATGGGTGTATCAGCTCCAGCCGGGAAGCAGTGAGAAGCAGACATTCTTCTCTCCATAGTCTCTTGTTGCGTGCAGGCCTTCAAGGAAAGGCTATCAGCATTAGGCCAGGGCTGTCTACCCTGAGTCCATACGAGCAAAAGTCACTCCAGCCCAGAAACATCCTTACAGACACGTTAGAAGGCGATGTTTAATGTGTGCACCCACTACCTTCTGCAGTGACATGTCGCATGTAACAAAAGGTCTGGTGTTCCTAAATGTGTTGCTGCCCACGGCTTTTTGTATCTTTTAAAATTTATCTTTTATTTCTTTTTTGCTCCTTTTGGGTGTGGTATCGTGCATAAATATCCATATTTGTTATCTCTGCTGGGAATTGTGAACCATCTTAATTTTATTTAATATTGATTTACTTGCAACCCATTCTCTGTGATACTATGACTTTAACTTTCTATATCATTTTTATTTACTATAATAGTTCGGATGGGGAATGTTGGCATAGGCTTCTACATTTGACCATTTGAACCCAACCTTTATTTGCCTTTGAGTAAGAATTTTTAACCTATATCTCACATGTAGTATAGTTCTGGTCTTTCTTTAAGATCAGTCTAACCAGGAATGATGGCAGGCACCTTTAATCCTAGCACTTGGGAGTTAGAGGCAGGTGAATCAGTGAGTGCGAGGCCACTCTGTAGAATGAGTTCCAGGACAGCCAAGGCTACACAGAGTACCCCTGTTTCAAACAACAACAATCAGTCTAAAGTCTTTGTCTTTTTTTACAGAGTGAAACACAAGTGGTCTTTATTAAATGAAAGGTATCTTAATTCTGTCATTTACTCACTTAGTATTCATTGTGTCTACGATTCTAGGCATTAATCTCTCCTATATCCCCTCTGTGGTATATAGAAATGCTCAGTTCAAACCAGATGTGGTGGTACATGTCTGTAATCTCAGACCTCAGGAGGCTGAGGTGAGAGGATACAAATTCAAAACCAGCCTGGACTAGATAACAAGACATTGTCAGAAAAAAGAAAAGAGAGAGAGAAAAAAAAAACATGCCTTGCAGTAGTTAATTTTCTGTTGCTGTGTTAAAGCACCATGATGATGAAGCAACTTACAGAAGAAGCAACTTAGAAATCTAGAAGAATAAAACTGCATCATGGCAGAGAAGTGGGTATAGCAGTAAGTGGCAGGTGTACTGGCTGGAAATGGAGAAGGGAAATTATACCTTAACTTGCAACCACAAAAAGCAAGACAACTGAAACTGGAAATGTCAGGAAATCCTTATATTCTCAAAGCCGGACCCTCGTGACATACTCTCTCCGACGAGGTTTCGCCTCTTAACCCTTGGTAGACAGCACCACCAACTAGTGATCAAGTTTTCAAATGTCTGAGCCTATGGGGGACATTCTCACTCAAACCACTACAGGCCTGGTCTGAGGGATTCTCCAATTATACTTGAAAGACATAATATTTAATCTTTGGTTCACGCTTTCTTCTAGAAATATTATATAATATTCAAAATATGTTTTTATCTGTTGGCAACAATTTACTACTCTTTTGCGTATTTTAATTCTTTATTCTTTTAGTCGGAGTGTGCTAATTCTTCAGTGGTGATGTTGCTAAAGGTCATAAAGCCTTGTCGTCCCCAGGTCCCTCCATTTAAGACCTGGCACAGACTTGGAGTCTTCCTGCAGAAATGGGACTGTATACAGTTTTAGTTAAGCCATGCTTCCCATTCTATTTGGCCTTTCTGTTATTCTGATAAAACACTGACCAAAAGCAACTTAGGAAGGAAAGGATTTATTTGGCTTATACTTCCAGGTCAAGTTCCTTATTAAGGAAAGTTGAGACGGAAACTCAAGCAAGGACGTAGGCAGAAACCAAAAAGGAATGCTTTGCATTGGCTCACCATCTGACTTGCTCACTGGCTCCTGCTGAGCTAGCTTTCTTACACAGCCCAGGACTACCTAAGTAGGAGTGCTGTTCCCCAGTGGGCCAGTATCCTCTGTATTAATTAGGATGTAAGAAAAAGGCTGTGTAGATGTGCCCATCGGCCAATTCCGTCTGAATAATTCTTCAATTGAAGTTCCTTCTTCCTGGATGACTCTAGGTTGTATCAAGCTGACAAAAACAAAAAAGAAAAATTTACCAGCATGCCTCCTTCCCTTAGGTGAGCCAGCGGGGCCTAGAGGAGTTCTGGGATAGCCCTGCTTGCCAGATTCCTGACCTGTCACTCTAACAAGTGACACAGTTGATTTAGGTAGCTAAATCTGAGTTGGAAAGTCCCTTGGACTTCTCTCTACTTCCTCCTCTGGATCTGAGCCACTTTAACATGGCTTTGTTGGCAACTGATTATATATGAATGAACACTAATTTCTTGAAAAATAGGGTTGTAAGGCCTACTTTTTGTCCTTTCAATTTGTCTTTTTCTAAAAAAAAAAATTGCTTAAGAAGCACACATATCTTTTCATGTTAAATATCTCAAAGCTTATTTGCTTCCTAAGAACTGGAAAAAAAAGTAAAGCTTACAAAGACCCAGATCCAGATCACAATTTTATGCAATAAACTTTGTTACTGAAGGCTCTATATGATGATTAAAGGCCAGGTTCCACATTCCAGATATTAGAAAAGAATTAAATCTCAGAATGAACTGATTTAGATAAAACATGGCTATATTAATACAGATGCCCAATTTTTGCACTAATTTGTAATGAACATTCTGAAGAGGAATAAAAAGCAGCATAGAACCTTTGTTTTGAGGAGATTCTCAGGGTAACATACTCTATAATGTTGTTTCGTAAGACAGATCTTCCAGAAAGGTGAGCTTTCTCTTCCAGGACACAGGCAACTGCAGGAAAAAGCCTTCAGTCCAAATTCCCTTCCCATTTCCAGGATAACACAATAGCAACAGTATTATTCCAGCAGAGACAAAAAGGAAGGGAACAGGGGCATGACAAATATTGTCAACTTGAGAGAAACTAGTGTTACTGAAGAGATAAGGGATATCTCGATAATGTTAATTGAGGTAACAACCTTAGCTTTGACTCTGGCCCCATTCTGTGGGCTGGTGCCTTGAGCTGCATGAAAAGGAGAAATCCAGTTAGCATGCATCACTCTGCTTCCTGACTATGGACGTAAGGACCAGCTGCCTGACCTTCCTGTAGCCATGTCTTCCCCACGATGATTGAATGTACCCTCAAACTACAGCCCAAAACAAATGTTTCCCGGGCCTAGGGAAATTTCTCAGTGGGTAGCCTGGTTTGCTTTACAGCATCAGGGCTTGAGTTTGGTTCTCATACAAATCCAGGTGTGGCCATACAAGCCTGTAACCCTGGCACTTTGGGGACTCGGAAACAAAAGAATCACTGTGGCTGTCTGTCTGCTATGCTGGCCTCAAAAATTCCAAGCTCCAGGTATGGAGAGAGATCTTGGCACAAAGGAATAAGGCAAAGAATATTAGAACTGGCACCTGGTATCTTTCTCTGGCCTTTGTGAGTGCAGTGGCACACTCCTACACACACACACACACACACACACACACAGTAAATGAAAACTAAAAATTGAACCCTCTTCTCTCCGCAAGTGGCTTTTGTCAGCCATTTCATTATAAGAATAACAAATGCAGAAATACCCCACCAACTCAACTGTCACTTCTTAGTCATGGTGAGACTCGTGTTGCCTTTCTGCCATCTTAAAAATGTGAACTGTACAACTAACCTAATTTCACATGTAGAGAAATAAAATGTTAGGTTCTTGACCACCTAGGTTAAGTTCTATAAAGTCTAAGCCATGACTTGTAGAAGCATGTTTAGGATTTCAGGGAACATTTATGCAAAGCACACTTGAGTCATGAACTAATTCAAACCTTAGACATGACTTGGAGCAAGTAAGAACCATAATCCCCTGAGAGTGAACCTCAAGAAGTGATGGTAAGAGCTTTGAACAAATATTAACAGACAGCGCTGGGAAGAAAGGAAGTGGCAGAGAAAGTTATATTTAGGTTCCTGAGGTCTGACTGAAATGCTCAGAAAAAAGAGAAAGAAAGAGAGAGCAGGGGCTGGTGAAAGATAGACAAATATGGAAAAACTAATGCCATGAATATGTTAGCAGGCATAAGATAAACATTTAATAAATGATAGCTGTTAATTATTATTAAAAATATGTTATACCTTATCTTTCTACTTGTATTTGAACTTAAGCTTTGTATCGTATTAAAACAAAGGTATTTGAGATTCCTTTAAAAAAATCAGACATTTTAGAATGTGTTACCATTTAATCAGTTCACACACACACACACACACACACACACAAAACAACAACAACAGAAATATCTTTGGTGCTTAGCAATATAACCTTGGGACTGTGGGTGGATAAAATTCTGAAGGTCTAGGCTAATATCTTGGAAGGCAACACTCTATAAAATTTAAACCATGACTTGTGATTTTGTTTTAAAGAAAAACAGTATCATCTGCGTGCTGAGGTGTACATAAATTATTTGTAACAAACTGACAAATAAGTAATGAGAATTTTGCTTAATATTTGTGCCAAGCAGCCTGCTTCTAGAAATCAAATTTTTCGATGCAGCTCGGTAAGGTAAGGACCAGAGTCAATGGTTGGTGATTTTGCAGATTATTTTCATCCCAGTAGGAGCTTGGTTGTGTTGCTTTTCTCCATTAATGGACTTGCCATCAGGGCATCAATTTATATTCTAAAGCCAGTCCAACCTATTGCTTGAAACACACTGCCAAACATGATTTATCTTACATTATTAATCAGCCCTTTTCATTCGCCTAGAATGCACTGGGTCTTTACCTCTAAGTAATCTATCCCGTCACTGTTTTCAACAGATATCTTTAACATGCTTTTGATTAGTTAGAGCCAGTTTTATCCCGAATATTACTTACTCCATCATGTAAGGATATAACTTTATTCTTCCTGTCATTACTGTTATTATGCTTAAATTACACTGGAGGTAAGTGGTTTCTGTCAAATGGGTTTTCTGATTTGAGTACTCACTGTTTCAATCATGTCATACCTGAAATGTTTTAGGGTTTCCTTTGATTTTTCCCTTGGGGTAGAGATTCTTCTTAGTTTGAACCTTGCAAGATGTGGTGTCCTTGCTAAATATGTAATCATGTTTTATGTTTTCCTGCTTGGTTATGAGAAGTGTAACGCAGAATGCTTCCTTCAAGGATTGGAATGTAGTTCAGTATTTCAGTGGCAGAGGTTTGCCTATGGTGTGCAATACTCTGGGTTCCATTCCTAGCGCTAGAAAACAAAGTGAAAATAACAAGGATTAGAGTCCTTTATAAACTAGGCTTTCATGCTATCTTGAGACCTTGAGAAGGCTTGCTCTCCAGCTTTCTCTTGGCATATGAAAAGCAATTCTCATCCACACTTATAATTAAATGAGTTTATAATCATATAATGAACTGCAAACAAATTCAGCTCCTATTATGTCTTAAATCCTAAAATTAGTACCAGTATTTCATTATGACTAATAACGGCAACAGAATTTGTTTTCTTTCATTTTTGTGTGTAAAATAAGATCTGACTATGTAGTCCAGAATGGTCTGGAACCATCTAGCACAGGCTGGCCTTGAACTCACAACTCTCCAATCTGGGATCAAGTGCTAGGATTACAGGTGCACGTTACCATTCCCAGTAGGAGTTCTGTTTTTAAATTTGTGGAAAGAGGTCCCTCATACTGAAACACTGATATTCTGTGGGTAAGCGTGTGAGAGTATGTGGGCCGGAAGTATTCTTTGAACATAGAGTAGGTTTCTGTTCATCTGTTCATTCAAGAATTAATTCATTCCAGGGATAATGCTACATATCTGTTTTCCTAGCACTGAGGAAACCAAGCCCAAGTGTTGCCTGTGGATGGGGTAGAGGGAGATAGTTCAGTCAGGAGAGCACTTGCCGCACAAGCGTGAGGGCCTGAGCATGATCATCACTAAGCATGATCATCAGGACCATGAAAAAGGGCACAGTGCAGTGCGTGCTTCTAATCCCGGCGCTGGGAGCAGACGTCAGCAGACTCCTGGGGCTCACTAGTCCAGCTGCCAGGCTAACTCAGCCAGCCCATGTCCAGTGATGGAGACCTCATCGCAAACTATAGAGTGGGTGGCTCAGAATGACAACATCAGAGCAAACACACATGTACATGTGCAGACATGCACATACATGAACAGAGGAAAAAACGGAAAGAAAGGGCACGTTTTCACAACAGATATCTCAGGCACCCCTCTTGATTATGTGAATGCATCATGGAACAAAAATAAAAAATAAAAAATATTTCTCTTCACTGGATCACAACGCAGCAAAATGTAAAGAAATTATGTTTATTGTTCATGTGGGTTAACTGAAGAAAGAGAGAGAGAGCGAGAGAGAGAGAGAGAAAGAAAGAAAAGAAGAAGAAGAAGAAGAAGAAGGAAGGAAGGAAGGAAGGAAGGAAGGAAGGAAGGAAGGAAGGAAGGAAGAGATAATACTCTGCTATGAATTTGTTCCTTCAGAAACTCAGGCTGAAATTTTTTTAAGGTTTTTCATAATCTGTTTTTTTTTATTTTTATTAATTATAGGATATTAACTTTTTATCTCCTCCTGTACCTCTCTCCCTCCTCCCCTCCCAATCCCACCCTCCCTCTTCCCCACCCGTATCCCTCTCCCAGTCCACTGAAAAAGGAGGTCCTCCTCCCCTTCCCTCTGGTCCTAGCCTATCAGGTCTCGTCAGGTGTGGCTGCACTGTCTTCTTCTGTGGCCTGGTAAGGCTGCTCCCCCCTCGCGGGGAGGTGATAAAACAGCAGTCAGGCTGAAATTTTATTGACACTGAAAAGTGATGACCTTTTAATAATCCAACAACCTATTAAAAGTCAACGTCTTTCTTGAGGGATGGGATTCATTTTCATTGGGTCAGATTAAGCAGGTTGTCAGAAAGTGACGGTACCCATCATTCTTTCTCCTGCTTTTCCTCCCATTTTTTCTGTATGAGGTGAAGCAACATGGGGCCCTCGTGGGAAGCCAGGCAGATGATGGTGTCCTGCTCCAGAAGCGTAAGGCTAAATACAGCTCTCTCTTGTATGCGTTCCCAAGTCTAGGGTATTCTGTCACAGCAACAGGATGCCAGCCGCGACATGGGTGAAGTAAGAAGAGGATCCTCGGAGTTTGAAACTCCTAGCTTTAGGAGTTGTTTCTCCCAGAGGCCGAACTGGGACCCCCGGGATCCCATCCCCACACGTAATGGTGATGGGTTCTACTCAGGGCATCTCAAGCACTCCAGCAAGGCCTCTACCACACAACAAGCAACTGGCTCCAGTAGCAGACCCTCGTTCACCTAGAGCGGGCATCCAGCGCCCTCCTATTCAGGTGGAGAGCTCTCCACAGCCACACCTACCAGCACAACAGCTGAGCCCTGGTAAACAGGCACAGGAGCCAGATCCTCGCTCTCCTACTCTTGGCATTGCACAAAATACCCGTGAAGATCAGTGGTGCTGACCCTAAGAGTTCACTGGTGAAAGAGCAGAGAGAAATCTTTTAGACCGAAGTGTCCAAATAGGTTTCCTCCCCAGACCTTCCTCTGCCCCAGGAAACGCCTTTATCTTCAGATTGGACCTGCCTTTGGATACTCGGTTATCCCTTGATGACCAGTTGCTGCCTTGGAGCCAGACTGAACTCCCTTCCAAACCGGAGTTTCCCAAGAAGGAAGCAAAACAACCCACAGAGGCCATAGTTGAAAGCCAGAACTCAGACAAACCCTCCAGAGACCCCGAGACTCCTCAGACGTCAGTTTTGAGATTCCCCAAGGCTCCGTCCTTGACGTGTTTCTCTTGTTCCCTTTTTGTTTGGGTTTAGGTATTACTTCTCGGCTTCTGGTAATTTTCAGGCCCCTCTCTCTACATAAGCACTTAACATTAGTTCCCATAAAAAATAAATAAATAAACTTATGACCTTCTCCCCTCCCTCCCCCCCCAAAAAAGAGGTTCCTCTTTTCATATGATTGTCCACAAAAGCCTTGCTGATGGGGTGAGCAGATACTGCAGATACTGAAAGGGGAAAATATGTAATAGTCATGTATAAAGTCGAGGAACACAGCATGTAGAAAGCAAGGTAGGGGGCCTGGTTGCTCAGGAAATACATGAAGATAAGTGGGGGTAAAAAACAGTGAGGGTGGGATATAGCAAATAGGAACAGAAAAGCTCCAGCGAACACGGTTTGGTAATGATTGACAATTGGAGTGGACTTTGCCCATATAGTGAGAAAGGTCCTTACTGCGTGTGAGGACATAAACAGGGATGAGATGATGTAATGACAATGACATAAATCCTGATGTACCATTATGACTGTTCCTTCCCTCTACGTAAAACCCTGAAGAAGGTTTGATAATGAAGTCAATTTAAAAGGTTTTTGCGGTGATTCAAGTGGGAGAAGGACTGTAACACTGAAGGTGAGAGAAAATCAGATTGTAAGTATAATCTGAAAGTAGCAGTCAACAGGACTTGCTAAGTGGTCATCACTGAGCCCAGGACGACACTAAAGTTTTTGCCCTAACCATGGAGCAAGAGAAGGAATTTCTGTAAGATAAAAAGACTATGGAAACATCTAAGCCCTCCAGGACTAGGTAAGGCTCAGTGAGATGGGGCAGAGATAGGGAAGAGATTCAATAATGACCATGTACAGCCCAAGATTGAAATAACCAGAGAGCTCTACCCTGCGGAATACCTGCCATCTCAGTTGCCTGGAAGCTGAGGCAGGGGATTACTTAAATTGCAGTGTTAAGGGTCAACCCTGTTGACATACCCCCCCAAAAGAGAGAGAGAGAGAGAGAGAGAGAGAGAGAGAGAGAGAGAGAGAAGGAGAGGAAGAGGGGGAAATAGAGCAAGTGTTCTGGAAACCAAGAATGAAAATATTAATTTTGTTTTGCCATCAGTTAATGTGAGTTGTCACTCGGTTTTCTTGACTTGTCAGAGTTAACTGCTGCAGAAGGGACAAGATACTGAAGAGTAAACATGCCCGTTAGATTAAACAATGCTCTGGGTTTCCTCATGATCCGAACCAGTGCCGAGTTAGCATGTAGGCAGGGATGAAAGTCGTGCTGAATTGATTTCAAGAGAGTTTGAATAGTACAGGTAAGAAACCTCTATTTGGGGTACACTTTTATCACAAATAACATAGAAATTGGGGTGGGAGGCCGAAAGAGGCCTGTGGTCGGGGGGGAATGGTTTTCGCATTCACCTTCTGGGCCTGGGTGAATTATAGCCCGCTGAGTGCTGAGAGGAGTGATTCAGTGAAGGAAAGAGTGATGGTGCGGAAGCAAGGAAACAATTATTGGACCAAAATCCATGCGTGGGGGAGAAAATAAGGAATCTAGTGGTGAGAGTGGCGGAGTTGATCTCCGGGAGGAGCACGAAAGGGTGATCCTGGGAACACAGGGAGGCCAAGCTGTGAAAGACAGAGCTATTGGCTTCCAAGGACTTCTGTCTTCCTGGGACACAAGACACAAGGCTCTCAGTAGAGCATGCAGATGGGAAAGGGACGTTGGATGCTTGAGGCAGGGCAGGAGTGTGACACAGTTAGTAAACTGGATAAAAGGAACAGATTTTCTGGGCAGCGCATAGTCTTCCAAAGGATATTTTACAACTAACTTCCTGGGTTAAAGATTCCGAGAATATTAAAAAGCATGCCTGAAGTAGGGACTGATTTCAAATTTTGGAGAATGACTGTGTACCATGCGGCCCCGCCTTCCAGAGTTATAACTTAATAAATTAATATCCTTGCTATCCCACTTATAAGGCACAATGTCTAAATTAGATGAAAAAATAATACCAAGGTCAAGGATCCTAGGTGAAGATCCAGGGGGAAAACTCATTAATTGTTTTTCCTTGAAGCTCCTTGCTCAGGAACCATCATGGGAAAATATAGCGAGCCTTAATGACAAGTTAGACTGATGGAAAGAATGTGTCGAGATCCGGGAACACAAACTTAACATGCACAGAGGAGGTGGCCTTGGTAAATCTCCAAGACTTGAGGGCAAGTCCCCTGCCCTACCTGTGACTAGAAGATCCACGGTGAGAATACTTCTTAGAATTAGTCAGCTGGAGGCAAATTGGAGTTTCATTTCTTACAGACCGTGTGAGCTTTCTGTTGCCACGATAAAGAACATGACCAAAAGCAACCAGGAGAGGAAAGGGCTTATTCGGCTCACATGTCCTAATCACATATCATCACTGAGGCAAGCCAAGGCAGAACACAAGCTGGGCAGGAATCTGGTAGCCTAGTCCTTTCCACATCAATCATTATTCAAGGAAATTCCTGACAGTCTTGCCTACTGGCCAAACTGATAGTCTGTTTTCTCACCTGAAGGTCCCTATTGGTAACTTTGTTCTTTGCCATGATTAAATCCCTGACAAAAACAACTTACCAAGGGTTTGTGTCACCTCCTGATTGAGGACACAGTTCATCCTGCTGTCTAAGGCGTGGTGGGGAAGGCATGGTGGCAGAGATGTGTGGTCAAATTGCCTCCACTTAGGAAGCAGAGCACAGTGAATGCTGATGACGAGCCTGCGTTTCCCTTTCAGTCAGCCTCGGCCCATGGAATGGTGCTGTTCCAGTGCAGGGTAGCTTACACCATTCTAGAAACACCCTCGTAGACACAGCCGGACGTGGGTCCCTGTGATGATTCAAACCTAATCAAGTTGACAGTGAAGATTAACTATCCCAGTCACCTTGGAAACAAGTCAACCTCTGTAGGTCTCAGCTTTCCTCCTTAGAATCTAGGAAAGGATACACCTAGCTTTGCTGGCTGTTGTGGCAGACAGAGTAAGAAAAGACACAATAAAGGTTTACAGCATTGATTTTTTTTTTTTACACACATGCATTGTAACAAGAAAATGCGAAAACTGAGAGGAAATAGCTTTTTTTGAATGAAAACCTATGTAAAATTATAAAAACAGCATGGGCTCTTAATGAGTGGTGCAGAAATGAAAATTAAATTAGACTCTAATCCATTGCTCCTTAAGTCTTTAGAACCCAGGATGGCTGATCTGTTTTTCTTCCCCCAGTATTTTGACAGGCATACTCACTCTAGGCTTATCAGGCCCGGGTCACATCACCGCAGAAAGGAATGGCTTCTCTGGTTGGGGAAAAGAACACTGGCAGCACAGTGCTTTAGATCTGGACCTAGACTTTCCTTCGTGAGCAGCTATGGCTCCTGAGAGGAACTGACGGGGAAACTGACTTTAGTGGAGGTTCATGACCCAGTCACTCTGTCTTTTGAGCAGTGGGAAAAATCTGTCCTTCTGACATATTTATAACTCTGTGGTTAAGACGTTTGCTTAATGCCCTTTTTTATTTAAAGGTCTCTGGCCATTTCGACCTCCCCCTTTTATGTTAGACATGCTTTGCAGGCTATTAATGCCCTTTAAGTACCTTCTTTATACTCATGTTACAATCTGGACCTAACAACTTTCAAAGACTCAGACTTTGACAAAATTCCAAGATAATTATAGCAATTGCTTTTTAAAAGGGGGGGAGGCATGTTCATGTTAAAAATAAAAACCTTACTTTAGATTTGAAATTTCAAGGAATTTTATTTGCTTGTTTGCTTAAGACACAATTCAGAGACTTGTGTATGCTCAAGAAGAAAAGAAAAATAATTACATTTTCATGTAGGTTTCATATATGTTTGGGGGTATCTGTTGTTAAACTTGGACCTTGGTTCAAGACTAAGTTCTGAAATAGGAGGGGAAAGATTGCCAAATCCATGGGGAATTATGCATTTCCTTTTTAACTTTGATGCCGCTAGATAAAATAGCCCAATATTTTTTGGCTGCTTAATTACATGCTATTAAATAAAAAGATGATATTTGTAAGCAATGTTGGGGTTAAGTAATATAAATATTTTTATTAGCCAGTGATTGTTAAGAGATACAGATGCTCAGCATACGTGTGTGAATGAGTACACACAAGGGCACACACATGCAGACAAAGAGATAGAGTTACTCCCGGTGCGTGTGTCTAGATTTTCATAGCAGACCCGGCCATATGTTTCTTGTCGCAGTGGCTGCCCAGTGAGTTCATGCATGTGCATGACAGTTCTAGCAGGCAAGAAGGCGTGTAAACAATGAGCATAACTCAAAATGGAACAAAGAGGTGAACTGATAGCAAGCTATGTCACTTGAGGAAGAACATCAAACTTTTAATGAGTCATTTAAACAGGTGAACACACCGTATGATAATATAATCATCAACTGTGAAAGAGACCATAGATTTCATGTAAGATGTGAGAGCCACCTCCATTCTTTGACTCTTCTACCTTCGTTTATGGGAGCCTCTTTGTAGATGACAGGAAAGGCCTATCACGAACACATTGTGATAGATAGTGGTGAAAATCTGTGAAATGTTCTCTTGGTTTTATTATTTCAACAATAAAGAAGTACTTCAGGCATTCAAGTAATAGTAATAAGAACAGACAGCTTTTGAATTCCTCTTTTTTTTTAATCTAATAAATACAGTCTATACCTTCACTCTAGTGTGGGCTTGAGGTAAGTATAAAGAAGCTGGGGAACTGTGTTCATAGAGAAAATTTATATAGGTTAAAAGTCAGCTTTACATTTCACCAGACATTTTCTCCTAAGAAAATAGTTACCCTATTTAATTCAACAAGAAAAAAAATTGAATAATTGATGAGGATTTGTGAACTTGAGAATTGTAAATAAGACAGTATTTCAATTGAAACAGCTTTAAAATCACTGGGTAGACTCCCTCTGTTGTCATTATTTATACTTTTTTTAGCACCTATCATCTTCATATTCAAGAATAAAAATACTGGGCTTACTATGAGAATGAAAATATTATGATTCTCTGAAATTCGTCTCTCAGTGAGTCCAAATGTTCAGTGTTCAACCATGTGTGCATCTCTCCCGTATTACTCTGCTAGTTTCAAAGACTTAAAATACCTAATGGACAGCCAGGCATGGTGACACATGCCTTTACTCCCAGCACTCGGGTAGGCAAGAGGCAGGTGGATCACTGTGAGTTCGAGGCCAGCCTGGTCTACAGAGCGAGTCCAGGACAGCCAAGGCCACAGAGAGAAACCCTGTCTCTCAAAATAAAAATAAATGACTAAGTAAATATATCTTAAATAAATAAATATAGTAAATAAAAATACCTTATGGACTACAAACACACCGTGGCCATTGTGTATGAAGTAGGAAGGAGTGACACTACATTTTAACTTGAAAAATGCCTTAGTAGTTTGTTTCAATTCGAACAATATACAAATGTTTAGATGCGACAGTGGTGATTGATGGCCCCGTGTTTGAATGCTCTTGTCTTGTAATCATTCTCCTTTGGGGGAAGCTCTCATCTCTGTCACCATCTTGTAGTCACCAGTTAAGTTCATGAGATGTGTAGTCAGTCAACTGATTGGACTGTAAAGGTTGTTAAATTTACACTAACAAGTGACACATGAAAATGGTTTATAAAAAGAAATATAGTGTGCAAAATCCTTATAATTGTACAGTGTGTGTGTGCGCGCGCGCGTGCACTCGTGTGCATACATGTATGCAGGTATGCATACCTGCCCAGGGATGTGTGCATATATGTGTGTGTGTGTGTGTGTGTGTGTGTGTGTGTGTGTGTGTATGTAAGGTAAGGGATCAATCTCAGATGTACCTTAGCAGCCATCACCTTGTTTTTTGAGACATGGTCGTCTTTCTCTGGCCTGGAACTCACTGACTGATGCAACTAGTTCAGTGGCCAGTGAGTTCCAAGGACACTTCTGTCTCCGTCCCTCTGGCACCAAGATTACAGGAGCTCACCACTAGAAATGATTTTTCTAATTGTTGTTTTGAAGACAGAGTGCCATGAAAACCTCTAGGACTTCAGTTTCTGTACATACGCAATCTTAACATTTTTATTCACAAATATTTATTGAGTGCCTACTTCACGCTAGGTTGATTTCTGCACAGTGGGCTGCAGTAGGGAACATGATAGAAAAATTGTCCTTCTGGGGCTCCTCACACTGGCAGTGAATTGCAGAGGGACAGAAAGATTGTATACAGCAATAATAATGTGCTATATTAGGTGGTGATAAATGCTGCACAGAGGAAGGAAAAGGAACTAAAGAACAGGGAAGCTTATGGATTTTGTGAGTTGCAATAGGCTGGTGACACTCACCAGGAGAAGGTGAGCTGCCAAATGCTTTACATAGCACATGGTACATAGGAAATGCTAATAGATATTACTTTAAAATAGAGAAAGAAGTGGCATCAAAGGCTGATTCAGGGAAGCCTTTTTAATACTTTTCTATCATCCGTCTATTTATCATCTCTCTCTCTCTCTCTCTCTCTCTCTCTCTCTCTCTCTTTCTCTCTCCATCTATCTATCATCTATTTATTTGCTATACAAGGACTTTACTCTATTCGCCCTGACTACTTCCCTCTGGAATTGAAGTTAAAGCAAGATTATGTATAAAGTGTGTGAAGCGCTGACAGATAGATCATAGTGATGTGAGAATCATCCATAATCCTTCCCTGTCTTAAGAAAGGAAGGGAGAGAGAGGGGTTGGGGACAGGTACAGGAAGTAGAGAAAGAACAACAAAAAAAAAACAAACCAAGATTTAGAAGAAAACAAGAGGAAAGAAAGAAGTCTATTTAAGCATAAATTTGTCTTGTGCCATAGATGTGAATTTAACTGTGTACTCTAATTCGATGCTGGAGTAATTAATGGCAGATGTGCACCAAATCTTGGTAAATTTAACTAACTGGCTCTAAATATTTTTTTGGAAATAAAGTATAGAAACACGAATTTCTCTGGATTCTTCTTCTTGACAAAGGTCTCTATAATTTTAGTAGGGGACTGAACAATCACATATTCTAATAGGAAACAAACAACAGTTATTCGTATTGGAAGACACAAATGATTCTGGCACTGAAAGGCAACAGCAGCTGGTTGTGGAGGTGCAAGCTTGTCACCTCAGCCGTTTAGGGTGGGAGGGGCAGGGACACAGCATGGTATCCCACGGAACAAAGGGTGCCGCGCACTAAAGAAACAAAAAGAAAATAGTTTTAGTGGCATGCACAACATAGTGGGTCTTTGGAAAATTATTTTCATTTGCCTCTCAAAATGTTTTGAGGCCTTGTGTAATGCATGCTTATGGTTTAGTCTTGTAGATGAAGGCATATGAGACTTCATTAGATTTTTACATCCTTGCAGAGAAGGTGCAACCCTGTTGTACCTGGGAGTCAACTGAAATCAGTAAGAACTGTGTCAAAGGTGGGACAGTCAAGACGAGAAATCTGGACATGGTTTGATACCTTCTGGCTCTCAGGCAGTAGTTCACACGCCAATGCCTTACTAATATCTGAATCCGAAATGAAAAGGTAGTTAATATTTTAGAAGACATGGGTTTGCCTTCCTAATTATGAGTTTCTTATTCACCTTTTAAAAAGTAGTGTTTGCTCTTTCAGAGGCATGTAAATCAATGGTGTGGAAAGAAGAACCATAACCAGACTGTGTAAATTGATGAAGCAAAAGTACTATTCATATTTTGCCTTTGGTAAATCACACATGAATTAATTCAGAATTGACTACATTATGGCCTGTAGGCTTTAATAATTTATTGACCACATAGTGCGAAAGATGTATATTAATAAACATAACAAAGTATTTTAAAATATAGTTATGAATTAATGTCTTTAAAACAATGACAGGACTAGCTTGTAATTTTTTTTTCTTTTGTTGTATGCTATCAAGAATTCAGCAGAGGGCTGGAACAGTATAATGATTTCTGATTTAAGATAAAAGCATTATGTAAATTATATAGCAAAATACAGACACAGTTGGTAATTTCTAATTCCACTCAAAAGGCCCTTCACTGTGCCCACTACCTTGTGATTGGTCTGCCTGGAAAAGATATGTAACTCCAGTTATGATATTTATTTCCTATTTCATTATTCTAGCTCTGAATACCGAAAGAGAAACAGTTGATAAAGGTGAGATTTTCAAAGACCTGTGTAAGAGTCTGCCCTCAGCTTTGTTTCCATTTTTCTTGGTGTAAAGAGAGTCAAAATTTGAGATGGGTAGCAGAAAATGAAAATGAATGTATCGCTTTCAAGTACTGAAAGAATAGAAGCAGACTCTGGAGCTGTAAGAGCCTAGCTTTGGATTTTATCATTTCAAGGGGTGGGAGAAAATTTCTATCCCAGGTAGTATTTGTCAGTTTGGTTGTTTTCTGCAGATGAAAGGGATACTAAGCAATACAACACACTTCTTTCTCTTTTCCTCACTTCCTCTTTTAATTTCATGTTATTTTATTCTCAAGTTTTAAACTAGGCTTCATGTCATTCTTTATCTCTATTCTTTCATATCAGTCAGTTACCTAATTAATTTTAGCTTCAACTATGGTAGATCTAGTTAGATCTTTCTGACTATATCGAAACTAAAACCAACTAAAACTTCCTGAATTAAGACTTAAAATATGAGAAGTCATCCCCCACTCCTTGTTCC
Organism: Meriones unguiculatus; assembly: GCF_030254825.1. Classification (NCBI taxonomy): domain Eukaryota; kingdom Metazoa; phylum Chordata; class Mammalia; order Rodentia; family Muridae; genus Meriones; species Meriones unguiculatus. The sequence goes on along the minus strand of NC_083357.1, from coordinate 96,756,890 downwards.
ATGTACTCCTTCCCTAGAACAAGTTTCTTTGTATTGGGTAGGGATTTATGAGATCTCTTCGGCTGTTGCAACTTTCATTTTTTGTTCATTTATTAATTTATTTTATTTATTACATTTTTTTCACTTTATATCCCACCTGTAGCCTCTACTCTCATCCCCTCTCAATCCCATCCTCCCTCCCTTTTCTCTCCCATGCCCCTTCCCAGACCACTGATAGGGGAGGTCCTCCTTCCCTTCCATCTGACCCCAGCTTATCAGGTCTCATTTCAGAAATATTTGCATTATCTTCCTGTGTGGCCTGGTAAGACTGCTCTCTCCCACACCAGGGAGAGATGATCAAAGAGCCAGACACTGAGTTCATGTCAAAGATAGTTCCTGTTTCCCTTACTAGAGTACCCACTTGGAGACTGAGCTGCCATGGGCTACATCTGAGCAGGGGTTCAAGGTTACCTCCATACATGGTCCTTGGTTGGAGTATCAGTCTCAGAAAAGAACTCTGGGCCCAGATTTCTTGGTTCTCTTGCTCTCCTTGTGGAGCTCCTGTCCCCTCCAGGTCTTTCTATCTCCCCCTTCTTTCATTAGATTTCCTGCACTCTGCCCAAAGTTTGGTTATGAGTCTCAGCATCTGCTTTGGTACCCTGATGGGTAGCATCTTTCAGAGGCCCTTTGTGGTAGGCTCCTGTCCTGTTTCTCCCTTCCTATGTCCATCCTGTTTGCCTTTCTGAATGAGGACTGAACATCTTTTGCAGGGTGCTTCTTCTTGCTTAGCTTCTTTTAGTATGTTTATACTATATTATATGCCTAATATCCACTTATAAGTGAGTATATGCCATGTGTGTCTTTCTGCCTCTGTGATACCTCACTCAGGATGATATTTTCTAGTTCCCACCATTTGTCTGCAAATTTCATGATTTCTTTGTTTTTAAATTGCTGAGTAATATTCCATTGTGCAAATGTACCACAATTTCTGTATCCCACACCTCAGTTGAGGGACATCTGGGTTGTTTTCAGATTCTGGCTATTATGAATAAAGCTTCTATGAACATGGCAACCTCTTCAGAGCTTTATGATTTATCCAACAAGCTATGGCAGTAGGAGCTCCGCACAGCCCAAGCTCAAGAATGTCTCATTTATATTTCTAGAGTTCAAGGATGCAAACCTCAAGCTATTTTTATTTAGTGCCTTAAGGTTTTTTTGTGTTTGTTTGTTTTGTTTTGTTTTAAAGTACCTCACCATCAGCAAGAATGAAAGAAAAAAAATAGCACTCTAAGTATGATGGTGTCACTGTAAATAGTAACACATTTATGAAAAAAAATAACTTATAAGTTTCCACAACAGTTTAAAAAAAAGTTTAGCCTCATCAGTCACCAAAGTGTGTGTGGGAGGATGGGGGATCCAAAGCCTTACTGATAAAATATTGGCTCTTTCTTGGTAGGGGACATTGTTTTCAGTTTTGTGAGTGCTGAGCCAGCCAGACTCTGATGGATAGCTTAAAACCATGGTCACAGAGATAGTTCTGGTTAAATTTGGAGGGTCATGAAACAAAACAAACATGACTATGAGAAAGAGATTTGCAAGGATGGAGGTAGAAAGGCATAGCAGAATGGGCAACAGAATATGGGGCGAAGGTGGCCAGTCTGCATTATCCAAATGTGTGAAATTGCCAAAGAGAAAAATTAATTTCCACAAATAAAATTTAAAACTACCTCAGCAATATAACAGAGAAAATTATTCACCAGATTGTTTACACCCCTTTTACCAAAGAAGCTAAAATACTTCCTATGATGTAAGTACAACTGTAAAATTTTGGAAAAACATTCTAATGTTATGGGATACATTAGGTGAATACTGGCAACCTATTATTTAGGAAGGACAAGGAAGGCTTGAAGACAAGATGCAGACATTAATAAAAGTTGCAGTAAAAAATAATCCTTTATTATATGGCTAATATCCACTTATAAGTAAGTATATATTATATATGTCTTTCTCCTTCTGCATTATCTCATTCAGGATGGTCTTTTCCAGATCCATCCATTTGCCTGCAAATTTCATGATGTCCTTATTTTTGATAGCTGAATAGTTTTCCACTGTGTATATGTACTACAGTTTCTTTATCCATTTTTTCGGTTGAGGGACATCTGGGTTGTTTACAGTTACTGGCTATTGTGAATAAAGCCACTAAGAACATAGTTGAACAAATGTCCTTGTTGTATGGTGAAGCATCTTTTGGGTATATGTCCAGGAGTGGTATAGCTAGGTCTTGAGATAGAGCTGTTCCAGCTTTCTGAAGAAGTGCCAGGTTGGTTTCCAAAGTGGTTGAACAAGTTTGCACTCCTGCTAGCAATGGAGGAGGGTCCCCTTTCTCCACATCTTCTCCAGCATGTGTTGCCACCTGAGTTTTTTATCTTAACCATTCTGATGAGTAAGATGCAATCTCGGAGTCATTTTGGTTTGCTTTTCACTGATGACTAAAGACCTCGAGCGTATCTTTAAGTGCTTCTTGACCATTCGAGATTCCTCACTTGAGAATTCTCTGTTTAGCTCTGTACCCCATTTTTAAAACTGGATTATTTATTTGGTTTGTTGGTGTTTAATTTCTTCAGTTCTTTACACATTCTGGATGTTAGCCCTTTGTCAAATGTAAGATTGTTAAGAATCTTTTCCGAGTGTGTAGGCTGTTATTTTGTTATGTTGAGTGTCCTTTGCTTTACAAAAGTGTTTTAGTTTCATGAAGTCCTATTTATTAATTGTTGATTTTAGAGCCTGAGCTCTTGCTGTTCTATTTATAAAGTTGTCTCCTGTGCTAGGATAACCATACTACAATCCACATACCTATAGAAGCTAAGTAAAAGGAGGACCCTTGGGAGAATGCTTAATTCTCATTCAGAAGGGCAAATAAAATAGATGCTGGACATTGTTGAAGAGAGGGAAAAGGTTTCCTTCCATAGATGTCTTCTGAAAAACTTTTCACCATTGGAGGATCGAAGCAAATGCTGAGACTTATAGCCAAACTTTGGACAAAGCACAGGGAGTCTTATGGAAGAGTTGGGGAAATGAAGGATCCAGAGAGGACAGGAATGCCACAAGGAGACCAAACAGCCAACAAATGTAAACCCAGGGCAGCCTGCAGAGACTGATGCACCAACCAAGGACCATGCAGGGAGACGACTCAGGACCCCTGCTCAGATATAGCCTACAGGCAGCTCAGTTTCCATATAGGTCACCTAGTAAGTGGAGCAGGGACCGTCTCTGACATGAACTCTGTTGCCTGCTCTTCGATCACCTCCTTGAGCAAGGCAGCCTTGATAGGCCACACAGGAAATGGATACAGGCAGTTCTGTAGAGACTTAATAGTCTGGGCTCATGGGTTAAAGAGGAGAGCTCCCCCTTTTTGAGGGCTAGAGAACAGTGATGGGATGGGAGAGAGAGGAGGATGGGACTGGGAGGAGACAGGAGAAGAGGCTAAGATTGGAATGTAAAATGACTAAATTAAGAAAAAAAACCCCACCATATATATAATCCATAGTTTAGAAAATAATTATTGTGGGGACAGGAGGAGAGGTACACAACAAGAGTGACCACTAGGTAGCCTAGAGAACATTGGATGCAATTCTGTATCTCAAGCTAAATAGTATCTGGAAAGGCAGACCTTAAGACAGCATAATGTTATTTTATGACAAATTTCATCTTAAGAAAAAAAGACCTATCTTCTAATGGTCATTTCCTGTGTGATTATCCTTTGTTGGCATTTCTTAATATTTCTAAGTGTATGTAACTTTTTCGGGAGTATTTTAATTGTGTGTCATATTTTAGTTATCCTTAAGTTTTCTGCTGATGAGAGAGAGAGAGTGTGTGTGTGTGTGTGTGTGTGTGTGTGTGTGTGTGTTACTGAGGATTCGGAATGCTGAGTGGGCATTCTTAGCCCTGGCTACATCCTTGGCCCTCTCTTTTCATCATCTCTTCATGAATAGACACTTGCTATATCTTTTTCTACGACCTGAAATGAGTTCTGTATTTTAAGTCAATTATGTTCTTTTCATGAGGGTTTATATTTTATATTTCTAAGAGAGCATGGCATTTCCAATACCATATTCCCTAAATGATAGTTAAAAATTATGTTTCTCTCTAAGATAATACAGCTCCAATGTCTATAACCCAACAAACTGAGAAATGTTTAAAAAAAAACAAACAAATTTTCTGGGAATTTTTTTCTTTAAAATTGAGGAACTGAACTTTTACCTATACAGTACAATGTTATATAATTCTAATAAGAGTAATGCCAAGTGGTATGATTTACAAACTGCTTTTCAAAGAACTAAATGTGAGAGACAGTAAGTTTAGGTAAAACTTGGTATGTTAATAGCGTTTAAATGTAAAAACATTAAACTTAAAATTACCTGAAAAACATTGTTAGAATTAACGGCCAAAGGTGCTTACCAACACATTCTAAAAGTTTTGTTGTTACTTTTTCTGCACATATAAACAGAAATTTAAGCTTTCTGAGAAATTGTATTTTAAGCCACAGCATTAAAGTTTTATTTGCTATAATTGCTTCTTCTAGTCAACAATCATTAATCACTTACCATATGCAAGTCAGTGTAGGAGTGAGTAAAAAGAAAGTAAAGCGAGTGGTTAAGAGTTAAGGCACAGCTCCTTTGGCAGAGTACAGGGAATCATAAGAAAGAAGGGGAATTAGTCTGATGGGGAAAGGATAAGAGCTCCACAAGGACCAAATATATCTGGGCACAGGGTCTTTTCTGAGACTGACATTCAACCAAGGACCATGTATGGATATAACCTAGAACCTCCACTCAGATGTAGCCTGTGGTAGCTCAGTAACCAATTGGTTTCCCAAAGTGAGGGGAACAGGGACTATTTCTAACAGGAACTCAATGACTGGCTCTTTGGTCTCCCCACCCCCGAAGGGAGGAGCAGTCCTGTTAGGCCACAGAGGAGGGCTTTGCAGCCAGTCCTGAAGATACCTGATAAAACAGGATCAGATGAATGGGGAGGAGGTCCCCCCCATCAGTGGACTTGGAAAGGGGCACGGTGGAGATGAGGGAGGGAGGGAGGGACTGGGAGGGAATGAGGGATCGGGACACGGCTGGGATACAGAGTTAATAAAATGTAACTGATAAAAAAAATAAAATAAAATAAAAAAAAGAGTTAAGGCACAGCTCTTATTCTCAATACAATGTGTGTAATAGTTGAGCCAACTATAGTTAGTGGAAGCATCAGTATTTATGTAACAGAACACAGTAAGAAAGCAACATGTATTGGTGTCTATTTGACCTAGCATGTCTCATATTGGTCTCAAATTTAAATAGATAAAAAAAAATTCTGATTTCCTTACACACACACACAGGTAGGGGAGGGGCTTATACAGCAAATGAAATAATCTTCGCATTATGATAAAAAAAAAGTTCCAAGAAGGCAAAGAGAATGTTTTTAATGACTGGATAGGCTCTGCCTATATGTTTGTGGGGTGTCGTGCAGCCATGTTCAGAGAGTTCACAGGAGGAGAGAGAAAAAGCACTCAGTAAAGGCATCCAGTGGTGGCTAGGTCATGGTGGCCTGACTCCTTGGGCTGGAAGGCAGAATACCAGATAAGAAAGTCAAAACAGGGTCTAAACATGCCAGGATGCTGTGCTGAAACAGTTGTGCCAACTCCCAACTGGGCTTTGTAGATACAGGAATATAAACATAGTTCAGGCTTTGTCTAGGGTAGGGTGGGATGGATTGCACAGAAGGGGGCAGGAAGTTCAGAGCTGGGTGTCTGAAGAGGAACTGATGTTAGTGGCACTGAGGATGACAGGTCTGAAGAAAGTGTGGCAGGAACTTGGAAAAGTGGATGTCTAATACATGATGGTTAACCTAGAGAAACTCAAACCCTAGATGACTGTGACAAAGTTACAAAGTGACATTTTTCTCTCCCAGTTTTCAGACAGTTCACCATCCGAATCAAAATATCCTGCTTACTACATCATATCATAATATCACCAGCTGTTTGCATTTGTACTAGAGATTCTCAACGTGCCTTTCTCATTCTTGAACAGAATTCCCCTTTGTTGCACATTATTGCCAAACTATGACATGTGATGTAAAATATAGGCAGTGAAAATGTCTCTGTTCATGTGCGTGTTTAGCCCTGGGAACCAGACTGGTTGTTTTCTAAACTTTATTTAGGGCTGTGAAAATCACTTTTATTTTCACTTCCAGTTGATTCTAATCTTCCTGCAATGCTTTGATTCCTGAAATGGACTCATTTCCCCTAGCTCCACCCAGAGTTAATGTTAAATCACCCGAGAAGTTTGGCCTCTTTAATCCAAATGATTAACTACTTTTAATACACATCGAAGAAAGTTTTGACCATACAGAAATTGGTATGAGGTACAAGTTGAAACGTTTTAATACTATAAAAGATTTCTCTTATGGTCTTACTGATTTTTCAGTAAATTCCTACTGGTTAAGTATGAGATCTTTAAAAAAATGGGAGGGTAGGTAGGAATGTGTACTTTCATATTATTTAAAAACAAAAGAGTTGTTAGTTTGTTATGTAATTGATGTTGAGTCACTTATGTGCCTAGGAGAGTTTTTTTGCTTTCTCTTCTTTTTCTGAACATTGTGTTAGGTAAATAATATCCAATGTGAGGATCATGTGTAGCTCAAAATAACACATTTCAGCTTTTTTAGTATTTCTTCGGGTTAAAGACCAAGTAAGAAGTAGGTGAATGGGTCTTCATCCTTAGTCCAAAGCTTTTTGCTTTGAAACGGTATTGAAGTATCCTACGGGATTAGATTTCATAAATACTTTGAGTCCTGAAATTCTAAAATTTAGTAATTTCTCTCTTACTATTCTTTTACATTATCAGAATTGTACACTCTTGATTAAAAGGAACCTTGCTGTTTTTACTGTTCTGACTTTCCCTAGCCCTGAACACATATGGAGTAGAAAGACCTAAACAGCAAAAAGTACAGACAATGTTTCCTTGCCTCACTTCCTTCTGTTTACACTTTGAGGTTTTAAGTTCTGTACAGAGGCAGAATGTTATAAACTCCATTAGAAACAAATGCTTGCACAAGGGTGTACGAACACACATACACATTCACACGATCTGAATCTCAGTAACATCCATCCCTTTAAATTTTTTTTTTTTGTATTTGCTTTCCTATACTCGTCCCTGGTTGGCAGGCTTCTCCCTTCCAAACCTTTATTTATTTATTTTTTTCATTTTCCTCCTTTATAGCTGGAGAGTTGCCATATTTTAATATTTCTAATCCCTACTTAAAAGTATTTTTTTTTTCAAAATGCTGCTTACATTTTTTTAATACTTGATGTACTTCCTTCTTTTAACCACAAGCCCTATCCAGCCTCTAGATATTAACCTTGACCTGCCCTTAATTTCCTTCTCCCTCTGGAATGAGTTCTTGCAGATTAGTTTCAAACGTCATCATTTGACTAACACGCCCATGGCTGTTGCTATAGGGAGGAGGCATTTTGTTTTCCCGCGCATAGAGTCATTCACTATAGACTATACTGATGAACTGCGCCGGCACTCGGCTCTCTGAGAAAGCTGTTAGCGCAAGGGCTGCCAGGATGACATAATTTCTCAGAGCATCCTCCCATCCTTCGTTAAATTCACTCCCTGCCTACCCTAGCCCCACCTGCAGGGAAATTTTAGTGATTCCGGTAGAGGAGAGATTTTCCTTTAAATACTGCACGCTTGCTGGTATTCTGCAATATTTCAAACTTGAGTTTGCAAGCGTTCTTTCTGTCCGGAAGCAGGAGGGTGGAGAAGGGCTTCTTCCCAAGATCAGCTCAGGTTGAGGTTTCGCAGCTAACAATTCTTGGAACAGAGACCTTCCCTTTCCCCGGTGAACCAACCCTTCAGCCTCTCAGTCCCATTTCCTTCCTGGGTTCTGAGTCCTACAACGCCCAGCTTCCACTGTTTTCTTTTTTCATGCAGAGCTACTTCTCTGGAAGAGTGTACCGCACAAATTTCAGACACTTTCACGCTTATCTCATTTGTTCTTCTTCGAAACCTCAACACGGGGACACACTGTCTCCCTCAGTCCTGTTTTACTGAGGAGAGGACTCCAGCCGCTGATTCATCCTGTCCTGACTAGGACAGGGCCGCGCCAGTCCTCTTCGGGCTGGACCACCTTTCCCATTGGCCTCCTTCACAAAAGGAGCCAAGGGCAGAGCCCGGCCAGCCGCTGCCCCGCCTTTGTTTTCATTAACAGCGCACCTGGGCCTTAAGTGCTCAGCAAATGCCACGGTGCCACACAGATGTAGAAGCTGGCTTTTCCTGGCTCGAATTTGCTTTTTCGCTCTCATTTCCTGTTTCTCAGCCTCCCCACGGTTTCTCTTCCCACCCCATTCCACTCCAGAGAACTGCAAATTTTTCTTTAACACAAACTTCCCCTCGCAGCCTCCCACCTTCAGGGCGGTTTCCCACGCAGGGCGGGCTCAGAGGCACCGAGTAGGTGTGCCAGGCCCCGGGAGCCAACCCAGGCTTCAAGAAAGTGGTACCCGCTGTCCCCCGACCGTCAACGGCCGCCCGGGGCCAGCTCCGCTCCCGCACCCCGCCGGGCCCTTTCCGCTTCCTCCGCTCCCCGCCCCCGCCGACCCTCCCGGGCGGCCTGACCCCGAGTCCTCCCGGCCGCGGAGGGAACAGCAGAGCCGCCTCCTCCCTCTCCCCGCCCAGAATCCCGCGGATCCTGGGCTCGGTGCGCACAGGCGGGGCCGCGGGGGATGGCGTCCAGCACCGGGGACCGAACACCGACTCTGTCCCTACTCGTGTCCCCGCTACCCTGGCCGGGGTCCCGGCTCAGCCCGAGCCCTCCTTTTCCTCCCCGCGACCTCGACTTCCCCCGCTCTCCCAAATAACCGGCGCGGTCAGGCGCCCCCGGTGTGCCCGCGTCCCCGAGTGAGGCACACGCCCGCACCTCGCCCCCATTCATCCCGCCAAGGTGAATCTCGGCGAGCGGGGCGCCCCTGCCCCTCCAGCAACCTGAGACTCACTCTGACCTAAACAATGATCCCCCTCTCCCCCACCTTGTCACTGGTCCAGTCTCTCTGGCCCCGCTACCCTCGGGGCAACCCCCGCCGGGACCCCATTGTTGCCCTGGCCGCTGGGCGCCCGGGGGCGGACCCCCGCAGACTCCGCCGGCTCCGCCTACACCTTTCCAAGTTCGCGGTGGTTGAGCCGCGGGGACAGCTAGGGCGCGGGGACCCTCTGCTCGCTCGCCCCCACCCACCCTGGCTGCGGTGGGGAGTGGGCAAGGGCCACGCTGGCTGGGCGCTTTATTTGTCTCCCAATTCTCTCCCCGAGGCTGCCTAGGCGCGCGGTGACACAAAAGAGAGGGGTGCTTGGTGGCAGCTCAGCAGGAGTCTCTCCAATGAGAGTTGTCATCTTGGGGTTCCCCTCTCCGAGACCCCTGGAATCGCCCCCAGGCTGCGGCTCCGGGAGCGGCAGGGGCCATGTGTGGGTTATTTAGGGTGCCGCAGAGAGGTGGTGCAGGTGACCGGGTGGCGCGGCGGAGGCCCAGGGCCAGGGGCGGGGGCAGGGGTGGGGCGGGGTGGGGCGGGGTGGCGGCTCGTCGGACCCACCCCCCTGCTGCTGGCCAGGCTGGCGAGGCGAGGCGAGGGCTGGGCAGTGGGTGTCGCGTTCTACCTCTGCGATCGGGGAGGGGTTAGTTTCCCACAGGGGATTTCAACCATCACACTCAGAGCCCGCCTCCTAATCCTCCGGCGGAGCGGCTCGGGGCCCCATTTTATGGCAATAAAGCGACTTAGCGCCTGCTGAGCGAGCCCCTCCCCGCCGCCGCCCCCGCCCTCGGCCCCACCCCGGGGCTCGCCCGCAGCGGCGGGGCTTTGTTTCTGGGGAGGAGGGCTCGGAGCTCTTTTGTTTGGGGGTTTGCTGTTTTCACCCCCCCTCCACGCCCCACACACACCCCAACCTCACCCCACCCCGCCCCACCCCCGGCGCCTCTCCGATTTCCTGAGCTGCCGGCTGCAAAGGGAGGAGAACCGGCTTCTTGCAACCCCCTCGGCTGGGCCCCGGGGTAATTCGATGCGGGCCTGGCGAGGCTCCCCACGTTAGACCCGGGCTCGCGTCTCGGCAGCCTCCACCCACAGGCCCACCCTACATTTAGCGCATCATGTGATCCGGGTAAGTCATTTGCAAGTACAACAGTTCCCCGGGTTGCCCCCCATTCATTTCCTGAGAACTGCAGAGAGCAGCTGAGAGGCTCTGCTTGTGCGTGTGAGTGTGCGCGGGTGACGCCGTGTGCGAGTGTGTGTGTGTGTGTGTGTGTGTGTGTGCGCGTGTGTGCGCGCGAGTGTGCGCGCGCGCGTGTGAGAGAGAGAAAGGGCGAGAGAGAGAGAGAGAGAGAGAGAGAGAGAGGGGGACTCTGTGTGAGGGAAAGAAAACAATTTCTCCTGCTCTGCAGCTTCTATTCAGGTCTGTGCCGATTCCGTTTTTTTTTTTTTTTTAATCAAAATAAACAACCCCCTCCTTTTTTTTTTGCCATCCCAAATCAGATCTTATTCTCTTAACATGTTTTATTTTCCTTCTGTCATCTGCTCAAGTTAAATCATTTGGTTGGTCTGTGTTCTTAAACGGGGGGGGGGAGGGGGGGAAGTGTCGGGAAGCGGGAGGGGGTCGGGGTAGGGCGATGCTGTTGCCGAGCCTGGAGCGGCGGTCGGATTCGCGGAGAAGAAAGAGGGAGGTTACTTGTCCCACTCCCTAAACATTTTTTAAAGAACTTAGCAAGTAGCGTGAATTAAGCAAATGCTTTGCTCCCCCGGACTGGAATTGTTGGTTGCACTGTTCGCCTGACAGTTGCCAAGGATGAGAAATTAATCCCCAGGGCTGAATTGCTGGGGGAGGGGGAGGGGGAGGGGGGGTGCCGTGGAAGTAGTTGGTCCCCACGAATGGATGTGGACCGGGGCGGGCCGTGCGGGCAGTGTGTGAGCTCTGGAGAGTGGAGGGGAAGGGGTTAAGGAGGAGATAGCGTGGCTGGCACCAACAGTGGTCCTGGCGCTGTATTCATTATTGTCTCGGGTAGTAACGATGTGGAACTGTCACTCGCTACCCTGCCTGGTCCACGGGAGTAGCCAGGGGCTGGCCTGTGGCTGTTAATTTCAATTACGAAGGACCTGGCCGGAGTTGACAAGGGACAACTTTGTAAGGGCACCTGGGCCCGGGAAGCCCGCGGAGCCGGCCTAGGAGCCACTTCCAGCCCCAGACGCTCAGCTCTGAGTGGGCTAGGACTTGACCTCCGCGGCGTTAGTTGGTGTTCACGTTGTGTGCTCTTCGGGAGAATCAATTCTGCTTTTGTTGGGTAGAGAACTTTGCAAACTTTTACCTTTGGGGAAAAGGGTGGGGTGCACTCAACAGTTTCGCTTCTCGGTGCATTTGAGGCAAATGCTTGGAAAAAGTACCAATTCCTTTGTTATATGTCCCTGTGGCTTCCCAGCCCCCTCCCCCCTGCTCCTCCAGTTTTGCATACTTTACTAGTAATTGCCCTAATTCAGCTGATAAAAGCTGACTTTGTTGAGTTAAAGAGTATTAGTACAGCGGAATGTGGAATCTGGATAAACGGTTTCTGTGTTTAGTATTCTCGAACGTAACTATACAGATGGCTTAAATCTCCGTTTTGTAATGGATTGTTTTAAATAATTCTACTGGCTAATAGAATTCTTGACTGAGTACTAAGATATTTTAACGTGGCGTTAGCGTTCTGTCTCCCTGGAACACGGGGGAGACAGGCAGAGGCTCTATTTACATCTAGACAGTGTGCATCTAGTTGTTTCTTAGACATCTGCCAATCAAGTACACGTCATTCTGCAAATCCACCTCGGAAGCCTTCTTTCCCCTCGGTGGAGGAAAGAGTTGTTTGGATAAGTAAATGCTTTGAAGGACATTTGGTGGCTTTTAGCAAGCAGCAGCTTCTGATGGGAATAGGAGTGGTCACTTTGATGAGAAAAGAAACCGTCATCCTAGACACGCTTTTAAAACTGGCATTTAATTACCACAGGGGACCCCTCCTCCCTATGAAGAAAAAAAGCCTGCTACTAGGTGGTCCTTATCTGACGGCGGGTTACACTAAACAAACAAACAAAAACCAGGTAGAGACTGGTTATGCAAAGAGTATATTTTCAGGCTGGAAAAAAATTAACTGTAGACTGCTGTTAGAAATAGAATGTTTGAAGACAGATATTTCAGTTGCCTAAGTCACATCTGTATCGCTGCTGCCTGGTCAATCTTGGTACTATACTGAGTCGACGAAGCTCATTTGAATTTGAGAGAGCAATTTGAGCATTTGAAAATTGTCAGAAACATTTAATGCACTTAGAAAGAAAGGTTTATGATGCTAACTCGTAGTTAATGCAAAATATATTTAAACTAGAAAAATTAACATGTTTTCACATGAAAACTTAACTTATGAATTGCATATGTTTAACTACCATAGCTGTGTCAGGGTAAATAAAACATTCTTGTTTCATTTCTGTTGGTTACTGAAGTCCTTCAGTTGTCTATTACTTAATAAGGCGTATTTCAAAAAAGCTTTGATCAGCTCAACTTTATTGGGAATGTGTTCTATGAGTATTTGTTGAATGAAAAATTTTGCCCGCCCCCCCCCCAATCCCGTAGAAAGTCTTTTTCAAGAAACCATGTCCTCTGAGAGGCCATGGTCCTGGTCTAGCAGTTGAGACCTTGACCTTAGCAACTCTTGGCTGTTGTTTACTCCAGCTGCTGCCTCTGTGTGTTCCAAAAGCAAAGGTAGTACTTTCTCCTACTGGTGCTTGATGTTTGGTCCCCAGAGCATGTGCACAGCCTACAGTCTATAGTACCGTGACCATGCATAGGTAGATATATATGTTGCTCAAGAGTTTTCTTCTGGCTTCAGAAGGGGAAACACATCTTCAGAGTCTCTGGGAGTCAGATGTTGAGCCACGAAGCAGTCTGTTATCAACAAAATGAAATTGCTTATTTGAAATCGTGAGTGTTTTGTCTGATTTAACTACTTAGTCCTCCAGGCCTGTACTGAGGGATATCAATGGGACGTGTTGGTTCGTTTGCAGCCGTGAGAAACCTTATTCAGGGAGGTAGTATTTGCAATAGCTGACAACATAAACCTGTCCTGGGCGTTTTCCCCAATTAATACAAAATGAAAAGTATGGAATTTCCTATTTTATACTTAAATAACATTAAAATAATTCTATCCAATTGAGGTGCTAGATGATTGGTTTGTTTATATTTAGGAGAAGCATTCTTAAGTGTTTTGGGTTCATAAGTGTAGATGCAGTGTGTGTATATTAATACAAAGTATATAAGCCTGGAGCAGTGGTGCATGCCTGTAATCCCAACACTCAGGGAGGCAAAGGCAGGAGGATCTTTGTGAGTTTGAGGCCAGCTTGGTTTACAACTGAGTTTCCAGCCAAGGCTGTAGAGAGAAACCCCTGTCTCAAATCCCCCCGCAACCCCCGAAAAAAAGTATTTCTACAAAAATTGTAATGGCACAAATATTATTACTGTTGTTGTTATCATTATTGTTGATATTATATCCCTTGTGCTTGCATGTTGGTTAGTGAGCAAGAGTTAAGAATCTTCACATGAACACTGCTGCTCTCTTTTTGTTTAGAGAGTAACATTCCTTTTTATGAGTTCTGAAGTGAATTGCAGCTTCTGGCTGGACCATTTACATTTTACAAATAAGTACAATGGCAGAGTGGAAATACTTATATATTGGTGCCCCCTCCCTTTAATGTAACCCTGGCAGGACTTTAACCCTCTCTGTAGCTCCCTTGAGCTCCTGATCCTCCTGCCTCCACCTTCTGGGTTCAGGACAGGAATGTACCCCCACACCCCGCTTATCATATATGTGTGATTATATATTGTTTTCTTTCTTCAGCTTGTGAGTTATGCACAGCTTTTGGTTTTAAATGTGTGCAAAAATGGAAGGGTAAAAATATTGAAATTAAGTCACTGGCAACACCCTGTAACCACAGCCTTAACTCATCTACCACACCCACTCCGCTCCCAGAAGCAGAACGGGAGATGACAGATGGGCCTTGCCCAGTGCCTGGAAGGTCAGCTGCCTGTGGCTCTCACAGACCTGCTTGGGTTCTAACTCTGTGTGACCAGTCCACCCGAATTCCTTCTTGGGGGACACACAAACCACACCCAGTCTGAAGTCAGCTACTGAGGGCTTGTGGCAGACACATGCTCTGGATTACACGGTTGCTTTCTCTATATATTCTCAGTAATTAGGTTACAAAAGGATTCTTTTGGCTTCGGGTGTTTATTGTCACAAAGTGGCTACTTGAGTAATTATACTGCCCTATAAAAATTTGCTTTGGTCTGGCAGCAGATTTAAGGATATCCAGTGAATGAGTTATACTCTGATAGCCAATTTTTTCTTTTTGTTAACTTAAAGCCTTTTTTTTTTAACAGTTACAGATTTACATATAAACATAATTTATTTGGTTTTTTTTTTTAGAAGAACTTTTTATTTTTTCATGGTTTCATACATGTATACAATGTATCTTGATTATTTCTATCTATATAAGCTCTCTCTTCTTTCTTCCCATGGACACTCCCAACATACCCCTTTCTGTGTTTATGTCCTCCGGTGTGTGTGTTTGTGTGTTATATTCTTATCAGTTCTACCTACTGGAATGTTGACTGATCTGGTTGGCTTGGCCTTGTGCATGTCTTGTGCAGGTCTTGTGCAGGTAAACATAGCTGCAGTGAGTTTACACTGACATGTCAGTGCGACAGCCATGTCGTGTCCAGATGATTACGTCTCATAGCACTCTCTCCTCCTTCCCACCCTCTCTTCCTCCGTGTTCCTCTGCCTGGCTGGTGGCATGAGAGGGCAGGCTATGATGTAGCTGTTCCCATTAGGGCCAAGCACTCAACAGTCATTCTCTGCACTTCGTTACTAGTCCTGTAGTACATGGTTTTCCATATTCATTTTTCACTTATTAAATTGGTCCAAACAGTATTGCTGTCTGGATACCAAGAGAGTAGCAGGATCATCTTTGTGGCGGTCCTGCCCCATGCAACATGAGAAATCAAACCTTTGGTGTGCTCAGAGACACTTTTCTCCCCCACTGAAGGCTATGATTACTGCTTACTGGTTTTGACAGAGATTGTGTCCAAGGTACAGCAATGGCCATGATTTTTAGAGTGAGTAGCTTCCCACAACTCTTTGTGAGGGTGCATATCTGTTGTGTTTGTCAGATTGCTAATTATGCATATATTTAGAATTTATATTTAAGCGCATGTGTTCATATTCTCTGTATTGGTATCTTGTCCTCCCCACCCTAGCCATTATAACTGATAATCATGGTAAAATGTGACACACATATGTAAACAGGGGGATGCGTGGCAAGTCTTCTCAATCCGATTCTGCATTTAGAAAAATGGCATTTTCACTATGGGATTAACAAGCTAAGTCATAAGAGAATATAAAGTAATTCCTAAGAAAACATAAAACCCACCCTTTCTCAAAGAAAACCAAGATAGATTACATGTGTGCCTTTGCCTGAAGACAGACAGGACGGATTATTGTAAAACCCTGAAATGAAAAGTAAAGCTGTAATTTTTGGATCAGGTAGCCTCTAAGAGAGCACATTTTGTATAGCAAGCATGTCTCACTTTGAGTCTGCTTGTCTTCCTTACCTATTTGAGACGACCTTGGTGAAATTTTTTTATGAACAGTGGTGGGGGGTTACATGAGGTAATGTGGCTAAGAGTCACTCTGGAGAACTGTAAGGCCCTGGTGTTGTGACCAGTTTGACCGGATGACTGCTCTGGACCTCTCCTCACCCCTCTTACTACCACTAAAAACAACAACAAAAAATAGATGGACTGTCCAGCTTCCCAAAGTGACCATGGATGTGACCCCCGAGGAGGAGGCCTTTCCAAGGGTCAATAGAACACTGCTGACTGTTAATGGTCATGGGTTCCATGCCTTCCCATCCGACCAGGGATTTGCTGTGTGACCTTGAAAAAGTCAAGTCTTCAAAAAGTTGCTATGGAGCTGAAAGGAAAGTGGCCGAGTGTCAGCATGTGTGCAGGGTGGTTATCTGAGCTTTTCAAAACAGATATTTGTAAAACACATTCGAATGAACGTTTAGAGAAAACTGAGGGTGGTGATCAACAATGTTTGTTTGTGGAATGAATTCCTGTCGAGGTGATGGCTCAGGTTGTAGAGTGCTGTTGTACAAGCATGAGGTCCCCGAGTCCAGACTTGAGCGCTAACCTGTCCATAACTCCGAAGTTGTAGGGGGAGGAGGCGAGTGGGTCTTTGGAACTTTCTGGCCAGCCCTAGTCTAGCCAGTCAGTGAATTCTTGGCTCAGTGAGGGATACAGGAAGATACTAGTGTCAAACTCTGGTTTTCACACACATGAGCATATATGCATGCATAGTCGCAAGTACAAGTGCTCAGAGACACATGAATATATACAGGTACAACACACATTCACATATATACAAATTGTAAAAATTAAAAAAAAAACCTGTAGGATTTTTTTTTTTTTTGGTTTGGGTTTTGTTTGTTTGTTTGTTTTGTTTTTTCTAGACAGGGTTTCCCTGTGTAGCCTTGGCTGTCCTGGACTTGCTTTTTAGACCAGGTTGGCTTTGAACTCAGAGATCCGCCTGCCTCTGCCTCCCCAAGTTCTTTAGGGTTTTTGAGAAGTTTCTGTTAGTTGGTCAAGCAACATGTTTAGAGAAAAATCTGCTTCTTAAGTTTGTGATTCACTGTAGAATGGAGAACAGAACTGCATACCTTCCTCTGTTCTAGTCATCCAGCTGTGTCTCATACATGGCTTAGCATGCACAGTGAAAAGACATGGGAAGTCGTGGAGTGGTCATCGGAAAATTTATTGAACATGCATTATTTGTAGTCGCATTTTCCCATCATGTATGCTTCATTACACATACAAATTTGAGGGTATGAGGACCATTCCTTGACATTTCCCCCCAGCTATATTTTTACAAGTTAAGGGAACAACAACAAAGTTGATTTATTCTCTGCCTGAACACCACTTAACCATCTCACAAGAGCAAAGAAACAAGCTCAAATGACCTTCCCAGTCTAACTCATTCAGGCTCCTTCTTGTTGGCATGAGCGTCACTGTCTTGTTGTGTGGGATTCTATTTCATTTACAGCCTGCTGTTTTAGAATTCACTGGATTCCAGTCCGTGTTCTCTGGCTCTCCATGTGGGATTTCTGGTTGCTTGTATGCCTTGTTTTCTCCCAGTAACAAGCGCTTTGGGAGGAGAAAGAGCAAACTCTTCCTGGATACCTCACTGGCTTGTGACACCGAGCCTAAAGTGGGAACTAGGGTGGAAGTGCTGAAATACGCATTTAGAGGGATGATTTGAGGGGCAGTCCCCATGCCATCTATAACACGGTCCATTCGGTAGGCAAATATCCTGCCATAATCTTTTCCCTCCTAACCTAACTGTTCCTATCAGCTAGTTCTCTATTCATTACATTTACCTGAACTTGAAGAACAAGCAGAAGAAGAGGAGGAGGGGGAGGAGGAGGAGGAGGAGGAGGAGGAGGAGGAGGAGGAGGAGGAGGAGGAGGAGGAGGAGGAAGAGGAAGAAACCTTATTTGAAAGGAGGCCCTGTAGTGTGCCAGGGTCAAACAGGATAGAATGTAAAACATCAGACCATCTAGCTTCTAGCTGCTGAATCAGAGAAGTTAATTCTTTGCTCTTTCCCAGCTCCTGGAGTCAAACTTAAATGATGGCAGTTTTGGGTTGCCACCCTGATCAATAAAGTCTTGTTCTCTTGGGATTTTTGCTGCCTTTGGTTTTATTTTTATTAGCTCGGGGCTTGACTTAGAATGCTTAGAAGCTTTGCTTCCTCCCTGTGGATTCAAGCCTGTATTATGTGCATTGCCTAGATATATGAGGGTGTCAGAGTTGTGAGCTGCCATGTGGGTTCTGGGAACAGAACCCAGGTCCTGTGGGCAACAGCTGGGCCCAGTTTAAGGAAGGTCTTTGCTATTTAGCATTGGCTGCCCTGGGCTGGTTTTAATTGCGGAATTAACAGCTTCTGAGAAGTTGCAGCCTGCCATGTGGGAATTTAATGTGGTCACTAGATTATGTAAACCCAACCCCAAACAAATTATCTCAACAGAGTGGGCTTGAGGATCAAAATGTACAGAAGAGCATCCAGTAGGAAATTTTACATGTTTTTAGTGTTCAGTAAATGCTTGTGCTCCGGTGTATTGATGCCTTTCTTACAGGTAAATACTAACTGCACGCTAGTTTATGTCAGCTTGACAGAGTGAAAAGGAAGGAACCTCAGTTGAGAACAGGCCTCCATGAGATCCAGCTGTAAGCTGTTTTCTTAATTAGTGATTGATGAGTGATGGCCCTGCTCATTGTGGGTGCTGCCATCCAGGGCTGGTGGTCCTGGGGGAAAGCAGGCTGACTGGGCCATGAGGAGCAAGCCAGTGAGCAGCATCCCGCCCCCATCCCCATGGCTTCTGTTTCAGCTCTTGCTCCAGGTTCCTGCCCTATTTGAGTTCCTGTCTTGACTTCATTCAGTGGTGGACTATGGTGGAACTATAAGCCTAATTAACCCCTTCCTCCCAACTTGTTTTGGCCATGCTGTCTCACCGCAACAACAGAAACCCTAATGAAGAATTAACAGAAAATTAAAGGGGTTGTTCTTCACTATTCTTCCACTATAACACACAGGTTAGGCACGAGGCTTTACATATGGCATCTTACATAATAATATTCTCTTGGCAAACAGACGCTAGTTGCACTTGGCTTTGTGAAAAGTTGATGCCCAAGTACTCAGCCCATGGCTGGTTATGTGGTGGTCTGTAAAGTTACCTTTAACCCGCTGGATTTGATTCCCGACCATTTAATGGATGCATCTTCTGGGTTATTGTGTGATGATACTCTTTGGCTAAGTAGCAGCCCTTCTCCCACCAACACTGCCACGTTGGACAATAGTTTCAAAAATTGTTCTGAAACTTCTTTTTATTAAACAAACTGAATGGAAAAAAAAAGAGAATAAAGGCGTTGCCTGTACTTGTGAGCAACATGGCTTGTTATTTTGACAAGAGGCATTAAATGCTGAGAGTGATATATCTTTGTTTAATGGGAATAACTGATGAGTGTGAAAAAGACCAAAGTTACAGAACATAAGATATGTCTGCATTTTTAATCATTGTACTTAGCAGAATATATACTTTATGGGTTTTATAATTTTCCTTTGGTGTTTAGGAATAGACCAGTAAATTTTAAATCTGTTTCCTGGACCTTCACATAGATGAATTTTTTTAAAGGGTTTTTTTTTTAATTCTATTCTTTTTATTTTTTAAATTTTATTTATTTATTTCTCTGTTACAGTTTATTCACTTTGTATCCCCACTGCAGCCCCCTCCCTTTAGTGAACAAATATTCCTTGATATGCCATCTGGGGTTTATGCCATATAATATGTGTGTCCTATATCAAGTGATATACAATAGATGTATTTGTTTTATATTATTTCTGTTTTGCTGTAGATGTTGTACAGTGATTTCTGTCTTCCTGAATATTCAGTTTCATGAGCTACTCCATTTCCAACCTGGGCAGCTTCCTTACAAGACCTGGAGGGCTTCTATTCCTCAGTGCACTCCATATTGACACCAAACTTAGTACTGTCCCCAGATCAGTGTAGTCTGCTGCAACCCAGAGCCCCTGGCCTCAAACAGTTCTCCTACCTCAGCCTCCCAAGGAGCTGGAACTAGGCTTTACACTATGATTTTACTTTATGGAGTTGTTAGCAAATTATGGTCAGAGTTAAATAACGTAGTTATTGTAAATAGCCAGTTAGCTGTAGAGTGGAGATTTGAACCTGAGAATGCTCCTGAACTTTGCTCTAGTTACTTTTGTCTCCAATAAGCACTTAATGTGACATCCCAGAGCTAGTCTCATAGAATAGGGCAATAATGGTAATATTATACAGATAAATAGTGTTTATGGACTGCGTTATTTTATTGGCTATCGATCACTTTGGTTTACCACCTTTGCTACAGCATTTTCTCCAACAAAGAAGCCAGCAGTTTGTTGCTCCGTGTACTCAACAAATCACAAAGCCTAACCCCACAGTCCTTTAGAAGGAATCTTTTGCAGGCTAGTCCTTGACAGGGATAATAGTAGAGCAATAGATTCTGGATAATGCCTGTTCTGCCAGTAGATAACACTATTAAAACTGGGCCAGTAGTTAAAGTATCAAAACATTATTTTTGTAACAAATTTTGCACACCCTCAGTTTTGCACATCTGCTTTTTTTTTTTTTTTTTTTTTCCTTAAAGCTCCCTTGCATATGTAAGTACAGAGCACAATGCATATGTAAGTACAGAGCACATTGATGAGCTGAAAATTCAGCTGGGGAAGTAAAGCTGGTATAGAAAATTACAGAAGAAAGCTTGTGAGGTGCTGTAAGTTGCTTGAACAAAGTACCTGAGGAGGAGATCGTTTCTTGCTGGGAAATCAGAGATTTCAGGGTTTTAGTAGGTACATACTGAAATTCACACAAAGGGCTTATCTAGTTATTTGTTAGTGTGTGTGTTTTGGGTGTATGTGTGTGGTGGGGAGGCACATTCCATAGGTACCCCCGTGCATGTGGAGGTCAGATTAGAACATGGGGGAGTCAACCTCCTCCTGCTACCACGGGAGTCCTAAGGATCAAACTCAGGTCATCAGGCTTGGTGGCAAGCGCCTTACCATGAGAGCCAGCTCTTCAGCCCAGGTTTGTGGCTTTTGTTGTTGTTGTTGTTTTGTTTTTGTTTTTTTCATAGAAAAAGCAAATATGCACATGATAAATGCAACCCAAAAATATATTTGGCAGCTGTGGTGCTTTCTCCCTTATCTTTTAGAACTGATGGCTTTATTGTGTTTTGGCAAATGTCCTTGCTTTGCAATCTCACCAGAGTTTTTTTTTTTCCAAAATTAGAATTCTCTAGCATGTGCTTGGCCAGGAGGACATACACTGTTCTAATGAGTTTAGGGAAGGCTTGTTTGAGCTACAGAAATGAATGGAAAATAATGATGGAGCGATAAAACTTTAAAACTAGACTTTATTCAAACCTATCTCCTGTATGAAACTCTACTGTACTGGTTAAGGCACCAGGTGTGTAATTTCCTTAAATGATAGGACTTTGAAAAAGCCTTGACAAATATGTGTTTGTTTGTTTTTAAGGTAAGAGCAATAGAAGGAAAGACTTACAGGGAGTCCCAGTGCGTTGCAATGGATCAAGTGGTGCTGGAAGGCGTATTTGGAAAGAAAGCTTCAGGCGAGAGGGTGGTGCAGAGGTCACATTCTGTGCACATACATGGGTTCTTCTGCTTAGGTGTAAACGCAGAAAGCTCACATAATCATCAGATGTTTCATTTTGAGGGAGTATACTGTGAGATAGGTGAACTTTGGATGAGCCTTTGCAGATCCTCAGATCTCTCTCTCTTTTTTTTTTTTTTTTGAATAGTGAGTGCTTCTGCAAAGTTTGATATAGTTAGGCTGGCGTGCTGTATCACGCCGAGTCTCCGAGCTGAAGGAGTGACTGACGCTGTTGTATTTATAGGTAGCCTGGAAAGCAAGAGCGTTGAGCAGTGTGGCTTAGTGCCTGGTAGTTTACCAAATGGTATTAGTTTGGGCTTGATAGTCCTGTAAGGTGGCTGAGACAAGGCATCCATTTTATTGTTGCAGCTTTTAGCAGAAGAGAGGAGTAAGATAAACCAAAAAAGGGGACAAAGCTAGAACTGGAACTATGATTCCCAACACCAGTACAGCAGTGGTCTTTAATGTAGTATTTTTTTTTTCTGTTTTTCATTTCAGTCCAGCACTGTCTTTCCATTTCTTTGGCCTCAGTAAGCCAGACTTTTGAAAGACCACCTTGCACAAAATAGGTGTCCCCACCTACTGTGTGGCACATGGGAGGTATTCCACTAGTGTGTGATGAATTCTGATTGTCTTCTGAATTGTGTCCTGAGAAAACTCCATAAAGGAAATCAAGAGATCAGCCAGAGATTATCTGGAAGTGGGTGTGCATTTGTCCTGTGCATATTTACTTTTCCTATGGGAAAAAAAAAAACAAGAGAAAATAAAATAAAAACAAAGCAAAACAAACAAACAAACAAACCACCAAAAACAAGCCACTAACTTGGGTTGATGAGTCAGACTACTTGACTTGGTAAAGGAGGGGAGGGAGGTCGCTCATCATTGCCCCTTACTATGGCTCCTGCCAGGCGCTGACTCTGTGAAGGTCCCTAGAACATCATGAGCTCCACCCTAAAGGATGGATGGTGCAGAAAACAGCTGTGTCTAAGTCCACAGGAAAGGCCACGTTAGCATATTCTGTAGACCATCAGTGTACCCCAAACGTGTTCAAGATGTTTTGAGATTTATGTTTCAGCCTTTTAAAAGTACTTTCCATCTTATCAGATTCTGGTGGCTTTGTTTTAAGCAGGTTTTGCATATTTACTGTCAGTATGAACGCTACAATTTAAATGGCCTGTTTTTAACAAAACCACACACTGGTCGCTTCTCAGGCATCTAAATGAGACTTCATTCTCCCAGGACTGGCCCTTCACAGGAACGTGACTCAAGATCCACTGAATGTAAGCTCTGTCTTGCAGAAATTCCTCTTCATGGGGTGTATTCATTCTTGCAAATATGTCTTCCTCACTCAAGTGTGTGTTCTTAGGGCTGGAAGGATATAGTTGGAGGTTAGAATGTCTGCTGTTCTTATAGGGGACCAGTGCCCATAGTATGTAGCTCATGACTGCTTTTAGCGGTAGCTGCAGGGTATCTAGTGCCCTCTTCTGGCCCCTTCAAGTACCTGTGTACACACACACACACACACACACACACACACACACACACACACACACACTTAAAAAGTATGCTTATGTATGGAGACTTTAATATCCCCTCTTTTTTTTTTTTTTTCTTTTCTGAGCTCCTTTCTGTTTTATTTAGCTTCCCTCCACTCTCTGGCCAAAAGTAGTATTCCTTTTGTCCCTAAATTAGGCCACCAGCATGCTATGTATCTCCATAATTTCCTTCCTGTCTGTAGGTATTAGTAACATGTAGATGTGCAAGGTGTTTTGGTCACTGCTTCCAAGGAGATAGTTTTTCACTCTCCCACATTTCTTTATTTACCTAAGGGAAATGTTTTAAAGCAGCTGCTACAGAAGTAACCTATTTAAACAATGTAGTGTAGCGCTCAAATGTATGGTTAGTTCACATTCTCCTCTGCTACTCATTTACTGATTGACAACAGTTTATGTCTATGCCAGGAAAGCAAGCATAGAAGTATCTTTGGAATTATACCCCCATCACCCTATGGGATCTATTTCTGTGGGAAATACATTAGCTTCTTCTTCTGTTGCTAAGATAAAATAGCCTGATGAAAGCAATATAAGGGAGAAGGATTTTTTTGGTCTCACAGTTGTAGGCTAGAGTTCACTGTGGCAAGAAATGAAGACTACTGGTCACGTCCCATCCATGGTTAGAAAGGAGACAGGGGAGAGGGCTTGTGCTTAGCTAAGGTCCTTCTCCTAGCCTCCTAGCCTAGGGAATGGTGCCACTCACAGTTGGTGAGACTTCAGGACACCTAAAGGCAATCCTCAGCATGTCACCCAACATAGGCATGCCCAGAGGCCAGTCCACGAGGGACTGTAGGACTCATCAAGCTGTCAGTCAAGACTGACCATCCCAAGGGTATTATCCACTCAAAATCTACACGTGACTTCGGTTCTTATAAGAGTTAGGACATTGCTGTGTGAAGGATCTAAGGGTTCC
The DNA here is from genome assembly GCF_030254825.1 of Meriones unguiculatus. Classification (NCBI taxonomy): domain Eukaryota; kingdom Metazoa; phylum Chordata; class Mammalia; order Rodentia; family Muridae; genus Meriones; species Meriones unguiculatus. The sequence goes on along the minus strand of NC_083357.1, from coordinate 96,733,054 downwards.
CACCTCACCAGCAGCACAGTCAAGTACCCTTGCCTTGAAACCTCGGTAGCAGAAGTAGACACTTCTAGTCTGATAGCTGTAGAGTGGTATGTGCTTTGTACATCAATTAGCACTTCTTGATGGCTGTGACGCTGAACATCTTTCCATTGTAGGGAATTTGGGATTATCCTAAGAATTGCCTTTTGTGTGCTTTGTCCATTTTTTTCTACTCAGTAAGTTTCCTTTAGTGGAAATTTGTTACATAATATATCTGTCTGACACGTCCATTGCAAATAATTTCTCAAAACTTAATTGTTTCTCACCTTTTTTGTTAATATAACATGTGAGTCATTTCTGCCTTTGTCAGTCTCAGGGTCTTCTCCCTTGGTAAAATAGGCATGTCAGGCAAAGCTAACTTTACTTCAACAATTTGTGTGTGCTCTCTGAACGTGCATGTGATAGGAAGGCAGGGGTCTGTTTTTATTTCTAGATCTGTACTTTCTGTGTCACCGTTTTTGAAATATGATTTTTTTCCCCAGAGTATCTAAATTCCTCATCTGCCATATCATATGGTCTCATGTATCCTCTCATGCTGACATTCTTCCATTAATCATTTTCTTTGATTTACTCAGACATGCAGTTAAATGTAAAAGAATACCTAACCCTTCTTCTCACCTTCCTTTGGCAAGAAGTCTTCAACACCACACACCAAAACCTAACCATTATGATTCAAAATAAATTTCAGTTAATTATATGCAACCTGAGACAGTACACCTTTGAATGTTATTCATAGTGCATTTTATTATGCTGATTCACAAATGCCAATGCTTCTCTGTTTGCTCTTGTTTTTTTTTTTTTAATCTTTAGAAATATTTTAATATTTTACTCATGGTAGTAATTTCTCCTTGAATCAAATTTATTTTCCAAAAACACTGAAGGTTTCCAACTACTGTGTACTTACTGAGATTACTTTTAGTTTTCTATAACTTACCTTTAGCTTTCTGTCTGCTAGCTTTTGTAATAATGCATTTTGTAAAATTGATATTTTTTTCATTAAAGTATGAGAAAATTAATCAACAAATCCATTTGGGTTGAATTTTTTTCTTTTTAATTTAAAGCTAGATATCTGGAGCTGAGTGATGACTTAGCAGTGGCTTTGCTAGAGAACCTGAGTTCAAGTCCCAGAACCTACATCAGTAGCCCTCAGTGGCCTGGCCTGGAACTCTGAATCCCTGGGATTCAACCCTCTCTTCTGGCCTCCACACCCCTGCGCTCACATCCACAGACCCACCACACACAGGCAGCCATGCACACATACATTAAAACCATAAGTAAAACTATAAATAAATATGTATGATTGCCACACCCACAGTTTTAAAGTTGGTTTGTATAATCAACAGAACGCTTTAAATTGTAAATTCAGTTTGTATAATTGATCAGCATTGTTTTTTGATTGAACCTTCTCTTGTAGCTTAGAAGGAAATAACTTTTCCATTTAAATCATTGAAGGCATTAGTGTGCACACCTTCTTATTTTTCTGTTAATGTCCATAGGGCTAGCGATGATCCCCTCCCCTCCACACCCTGTCACCTATAGTAAAGGCCAGTGAATTTCCCCTCCCACTCCCTTCATGATTGATCTGGCTAAGTGTATCAGTTTTATTGAAATTATAACATGTCCAGCCTTTGGGTTTCACTGATTTTTTTTTCAAATTTATTTACTTTTTATTTTCTATTACAATGATGCCTTCTTTTTATTCTTTTCTTCCTTCTGTCTTTACAGGTTTAATTTATTCTTTTTTTATAGTTTTTTTTCTTGATAGAATACCGATTTGAGAACTTGGTGTGACTATCTTTTGTAAAAAGCCTACGCTGAGCATGGCTATTTTAAAATTTCATTTGCTATATCCGCTAAGTTCCATTGTGATTTCTCCATAGATTCTGGATTATTTATTATTATAATGTCAATATTCAGATATTTGAGGATTTTTTCCTAATATTTTTCTGCTATTACTTTGATTTCCCACGGATTTTTTTTACTTTTATTTTATTTTATTTACTTATTTTTTGTTAGAAAACATAGTTTATATAGCTGTAATCCTTTAAATCTCTTGCTGAGATTTGCTTGTGGGTCACAGTGTGGTCTATTTTGGCAAATATGACACATATCGAAAGAGTGCATACTCCAGGTGTGGTGGTGATTATACATGTTAGGTTACTTTGGTGAGACTGTGTTTAATAGTGTACGGCAGTGGTTCTCGACCTTCCGAAGGCTGCGGCCCTTTAATACAGTTCCTCATGTTGTGGTGACCCCAACCCGCGAAACTATTTCATTGCTACTTCATAACTGTAATTTTGCTTCTGTTGTGAATTGTAATGGCAATGTCTGATGTGCGGGATGTCTGATAAGCATCCCCAAGGGGGTCTTTGAGTTGTTAGGAAGGCAGCCCTTTAGGGTTGTGAATTTGCAGGCTTCTGTTTTACATCCCATCAGCCTTTGCTTTATGGGTTTTAAACCTGTAATGTGTACATAGACAGAAACTGTTACATTTTCTATATAAATTAACCTCTGTCATGTAGCGTAACCATTTTTCCTTGTTGAGAGCTTTATTATAGGTTGTTACATTTAAAATTCTACCTTTAACAGTTACATACTTAAAAAAACAAACTGTTGTTGATTTTGGGGATTGAAGAGAGACCCTAGAGGGATGCTAAGCAAGTGCGCCACCACTGCGCCGCCTTCCCAACACAATATCTGTGTTTGGTATAGAGCGCTTCGGACGTCATGTTCAGAGCAATTTCTGTATGATTACGTTTAGGTTTTTAACCTGGCACTTGTTTTTTTGTTTGTCTCGCTTTTCCTCTTGTTTCATGCCTTTTCTTGCCTTCCTCAGCTCAGGAGTTTTGTTTGTTGTTTGTATTCTATTTTATGGCCACTACTGGATTATTAGAGATCTTATCCCTGCATATTACTATTTAAATATTTAGTAGCCCCATAGCATTGACAATATACATCATCGATTTCTCTGTTTACTTCTTGTATGGTGTTGGAATCTGATAACAGGATACTGCCATTTGGTGCTGTTTTCTTCACAGAGTTATATATTATAAGTTACAGAGTCTGGGGAGATGGCTCCATCAGTAAAGTGCTTGCTACACAAGTATGAAGACGTGAGTTCAATTCCTAGCATCCACGTAAAACCTGATAGGATTGCACATGCCTGCAATCCTAGCCCTGGGCTGCAAAAACTGAAGAATTCTTGACCTTCCTGGCAAGCTTTCCTTACTGGCTGAATTCCATGTTCAGTCACACACCCCGTCTTAAAAATCAGCATGGACAGTGGCGAAAAACACCTGTGTGAATTTTGGCCCCCAAGTGCTTGCTCACCTGTATGCACGTGTGTGCATGTATACATATACAGGTATGCACAGAGTGAATAATCTATATATTGTCCAGCTACTGATTTGCTTTGGAATGCAAATCACCATGAAGAGAGTAAGCATCTGAGCCATGAAGATTTTGAGCATAATCATGTCTCTTTGCAATTCTAATTACGACTTTTCTAAGGAGTCATTTAGTTCTCTGATTTTTCCTTAGTCATCCTAAAGTGATAAAGCAGGTATTTCCTACCTGGCCTTCTCCTATCCGGAAGGCAAACAAGACTATGCTGTATGACCTTGTCTGGAGGCATGGAGGCATTTCTTCTTCATATTTTGTTTGGTCCAGACCACAGCCCTTGAGACAGTGTTGAGCCCAACAGTGTGGTTGTCCTTCCTCACTTAGCCTCTCTGGACATATCCTCATGGACATACCCAGTTTTTGGTCTCCCATCTGATTCAGATCTCCTTACTCATACATGTGTTATATGACCCAGTGTTTGCCTGTCTGCCTCTCTTCAGACACACATTTCTAACTCTTAAAAATGTCGCCAGTGAGAAGTCAGGATGTGTTTCTTTTTTCTCCTTCCTTCTCTTTTAATCACTGGGTTCTTTGGTGCACTTTTGGCTCTTCTTCACTCTTTATCTGTGTTGATTCACTTTTGATGACATTTTTATCTCTTTGTACGTCTTCAGAGAGCATTCTGCACGTACCTAGGTAATCTATTTTTGAGGTGACTATTTACATAATGGCTTATTTCTCACTGCTTCCTCTTCTCATCCATCCTTCACTGAGGTGTCACTGCTACTCTGATTCACTTGTTATTTAGTTAGAGTGATTCAGTATTTACATTAGGAAGACTTGGCTGATATAATTATAACAGAATCTTTGCTTACCCTCCAGTGGTCTCAAGTATTTCATAGATAAGTGCGTTGTCCTTTGGATTGATTTCCTTTTGCACCCGGGTTATTCTAGAGCGTTGATCCAGCATCTCTCTGGGCTCATCACTTGTAGTAATAAGTTTGATACTACTCAATTTGTTACCTTTCTATTATGTAGATATACTTAATCCTTCATTTCTTCTTTACTCCTTCCCATCAACCTCTCCTTTGATGTTCTTCACAGTGGCATCACTGTGTGATCTCTCAATATCTTTTCACTCCAAGGAAAGACACTGAGGTATGGATGAAGGCCTGCATGAGTGTTGTGGGGAGTTTTTCAGTTTGTTTCTTGACAGTGCAGGCAGATACTTGAAAATGATAGACTTAATATTTGAAATTGTTCTCTTCAAGGGCAAGTTCAGGAACAGCTGAAGGGAAGCCATCCTAGGTAGTACAATATAACCAAGAAATGGGTCGATGGTGGCCTAGAACAGATGAACTGCTGGGCTAACCAGACCTCAAGAGAAATAAATCCCTAGTGAAAACCTTGGGTTAAGTGGTTTTTCATGTGTGGTTGATACATTTCTAATGACAGTAATGGTAGCTTTTATATGGAAAGCTTGTTTGTTTCTTTGTTTTAATTACTTAGATAATTTCAGAATTTTGCTGGGGTATAAATTTATGTATATTTCTCATCAATCTTCTTTACTTCCTGGCGACTCTTTAAATCTTCAGACACTTGTCTCAGATAGAACATTGTTGTTATTGTTGTTGTTGTTTTCCTTCTTCTGGTAGTAAACCCAGGGCCTCACACCTGACAGTAAGCACTTGACCACTGAGCCAAGTCTCTACCAGAGCAGGCAATTAAAAAAAAAAAAAGCTATCTTTTGTCTCTTTTTCTCTCCTCTTTTGCTTCTCCTCTTTAATAGTATATTTAAACTTCCAGTTCTAACTCCCAGGTACTGTGTCCTTCCTTTCCTTTGCTTTTCTCATTTTTTCACCTTCTTTTTCTTCCTTTTATTCATCTTTTCTTCTTTCAAAAAGTGTATGCTATAGTTTCATATTTTTCTGTGACTGTGCCTGTGCATATGTGTGTGGATATGTACAGCAGCTATATCAATAAAGCCTCATTTTGATACATTTTTGCCTTACTCAATCTTCACTTTTTTCATGCATTTTGTAATTTTACTGATAAAGCTAATTTTAGTGATAAAACTAATCCATTATCTAATTTTAAGCACAGAAATCTTACTCTATCACTCTTGGGGATAAGGACTTTCTAAAAAGCCAACATAGATAAATCCACCTTATGGACTGAGCAAGTATGTGTGTCAAGACTTAAGAGTCCCAACACTGATCAATGTCTGTTACTTAGCTTTCTACTGTTCTTTTGTTTCTTAGGATATGAATCAAGTTCTATGTTGTCATGGAACTATCTTGTTTGCCTATGTGTCTCTTTGTGTGTGCAGTTTGCGTGTGTCTCTGTATGTCTGTCAGCCTGTCTGTGATTGTTTCAAGGTTTTTGACTTCTAAGACCATAACCATTTGAAGAGCTCAATGGTCATTTTTGGAGTATGCGTATTCTTTTAGTTTCTCTAATAGTTTTGCTCATGGTGAGACTATGGGGTTTTATACATCCTGTCATAAGTGGAAAGTGCCCTTCTTAGTGAATCCTTTCAGGGTTACCAACATACCAGCATCCTAACATGGTGCTGGTTGTGACTTTAACCTTGCTCACTTTGCCTGCCAGGTTGTTTCATTGTCATGTTGATTTTTCATACTTTAAGTCTGACCAACTTGAAAGACAGTGGTAGGGGTTAGGTATTAACTACATATAATATCTGGACTTCAATAAGCTTTCCTTTTCCAATTATTTACTTTTAAATCTGTGTTAGTATGGACACATTTATGCTTGTTTATGCATAGCATTTAATGTATCTTCTGCTGATTTTTCAGTTTGGGCTGCAGAATTTTTCAGGTTTATTTCCTTAAAATAACCTTTATGTGTGTGTGTGTGTGTGTGTGTGTGTGATGAGCACAATTCTACTTGCATTAATAGATTCTTCGTGTACATTCTGTTTTTTCCTACCAGCAAATCAGCTGTTGTGTTTTTACAGATCTCTGGTTCCTTTTGTTGGATAATGATACACGTAACTCTGGGTCTGGTTGCCAATATTCTCGCTGCTTACTAGGTTGGCTGTTGTTTTTATTGTTGATTGAAGTTGGTTAAAGTCAGTCTGTTTATCTATCTATCTATCTATCTATCTATCTATCTATCATCTATCTATATAATTTAGCTATCTGTCATCTATCTATCTATCTATCTATCTATCTATCTATCTATCTATCTATAGTAAACTGATAAATACGTGAACTTCCAAGTATTCTCTTTGCAGTTTGATTACTACATAGATTGTTCATAAGGTGGCATGCTGTAATGAAAGTAGGAAATGCAGAGTTTGCTCTGGCTTACAGGTGTCTGCTGTGTTTTCCTGTATCCTTCCCCTTTCATTGTCAGTTGTCTTGGTGCCTTGTGATGGTTTGGAATGAGGGCTGTTTTATTCTGAGTTCAGTCTCTAGATACATTGTATTGCCAGCACTATTTTGTAACTTGATGGATACTTTGATATTGAGTTCATTGGTTTCATAGTTACGGTAAACTTTGAGCAGAAAACAATATTTCAGCTCTAGTAATAGTAATAGTTTGATGAAGTTTTGGGATTGCTGTCTTAGGGTCTACCATTTGAAGAGCATAGCTGTCTGAAGTAAAGTACTTTGTGAAAAGTCTTGCGGTCTTTGACCCAATCACAGACATGTGAAACAGCTAATTCTCTTAGTATGTTTCAGTGTGCGAAGTATTTCACTTAAATCCTAAAATCTTGAAAACTATGCCTTAAACATTTGGCTAACTTTCCTGTAAGAGTGAATCCTCAATAGTTTGACTTTCTACCACTCTAGTAGAAGCACACATGCTGTAAAACTTTCATGGCCGTGTATAAAGAATTTAAAGAGACTGAAAACTCACGCAGAACAAATCTTTACACAATGAATGCATGGATGAGATAGTTCCTTTGTGAGAAAGGACATGAAACCCCAAGATTTTCCCCTCTAGGATCAAGGGGGTGGTATCCATTGGGCTATTGTAGGGCACTGTTAAAGTCGTTCTTAGCCCTCAGCAGGAGCATGCTGTGGAAGTGTTCTCCTGTGCCTCAGTGGTTCCTTTTGAATCAGAATATTTGAAGGAAATAAACTGGGATTTTCTTTTCAATTTTTCTTACTTTGGGCTTTTGTATCAGGCAAGTTTATTTAATTTAGATCCACGATTAGAAACATTTACCGCCTACTCACAAGACCCTTGCAAAGATATGTCCACACCTAAATTCCTGAAGCATGTGAATGTTGCATTATTTGGGGGGAAAAAGATTTTTGTTGATGTAAATTAAGAATCTTGAGATGAGAATGTTCTGGATTTTTCAGTCCAGAAAAGTTGAATGTCAAACATCTTTTAAGAGTCAGAAGGCAGAAGCTAAGTTTGTTAAGAAGAACAGTTTGGAGTGATGCTGCCACAGGCCATGGAATGTCAAGAAGTGCTTATGGCCAGCGGAAGCCATCAGAGACACAAGTAGATTTTTCTTGGAGCTTCCAGAATATATATATATATATACATGTATACACACACATACACACACACACACACACACACACACACACACACCCATGCTAACGTTCTCTAGAAGTGCGGTTATTCCAGTTGTCAGGTACAGAGATTGTCAGAATTTGCTTGGGCAGCTAAAGGAGACACAGAAGTGTTCCATGGGAAAGAGGAAGGCATTCTGCTAGATGATGACTCTCCAGGGTGGGACATCTACTAGAAATTCTAACTTGTACAAGTTATCAAATATATCATAAACCTGTACAGAAATTCAGACAGTAAAAATTTTTATAGACTATTCTGAAAGCACTGAAGGGTGCGGCCAACCTTGTTCATGGGGAAGACTGGAGGAGGCACCGAGGAAGAAGCAGTTGGTATAGGAGTGAGGAGGAGTGTCCTGAACAAAGAGAATCAAGGTGGGAAAATCACACACCCATTCCCCTTCACCCTGCGGCAGTCTCATGGGCCGCAGTAGACCTCAGTCCCAGCGTTTTCACCTCCTGAGAGTAGAGCAGTTTCTTGAAGACAGTTGACTAGATGCTGACATCTCTGACAACTGTTCCGGCTCTACAGTGAACATCATTCAAGAACTTTCAACTCTACCCACTTGCTCTTTGGTATCTTTGAGTCCTTCTGGCTACTGAGTATACTGTGACCTCAGAGACCACAATGAAAACAAACAAACAACAACAACAACAAACAGTTCCATTTTCTGTGATGAGGCCATCAGACTGTTTCAGAGGGGCCACATAAGTAGTGATGTTTTAGGGTTTACCAGCCACATAAAGATTTCACAGACACGTAACATGCACAGTTGCTTCTCTTTACATCACCTGCAGTTTCATATGATTCATAATACAATGTGGATGTTGCATACTAATAGCTTTGGTATTTTTTATGGGATAATGACAATGAAAACTGTTGATACAGTGTTAGCATCAGTCCATGTTAGTTTCAATCCATGGTTGGTTGGATTCTAGGATGCAGAGACCACACATAGAGAGGGCCAGCTTCTCTCTCTCTCTTCTCTCTCTCTCTCTCTCTCTCTCTCTCTCTCTCTCTCTCCTCTCTCTCTCATAAGTTTTTAAGAATCCTTAAAAAGTAAAAACAAAACAAAACAAAACAAATATTTTCTTATGGGGTCTATGTGTTCCATAAGCTGAAGTGCACTGCTGTGTTCTATGATGATGTATTAAATTAGGGGTTGCTTTTCAGTTTTATAGAAAGCCACATGTTGCAGCTGAAAAGAATAAATATTACTCATGAATAGTTTAAAATCTCACCCCAGGTATGATTGACCAAAGCTTGTAGCTGTCAAGTCTTTATTACCGAACAAGTCAGAACTAGACAAATGCTTACTTTCTCAGTAAAAATCTCTATCTTCTGAATCAGAGGAATGTTAGAAGGCACGTCTCAGACTACAGTAAAATAAGAGGAAAGGGGCGCAGGGCTTCCCCAGCCTCTTTAAGAGAATCTGTTGCTAGTTCAGTAACTCAGGGGAGTTTGGAAAGACCATCTTTCATTGGCACAGATGTTTCTCAGTATGACACATTACACTAAGTATTTAGAAACACTGCAACAAAATTGCGTTCATTGAAGTGAGTGGTTAACTGGGCATTTCCAGACCGCTGTCAGGGAGAGCTTTGTTATTAGATTGTGTGCTGGTTGGTTTTGACCAACTAGACACAACCTGGGCAGATATGAGAAAAGGAAGTCGTAATTTTAAAATGCCTTCATAAAACTGGCCTATTGACAAATTCGTGAGCTGTTGTCTTGAGGAGCGATCGATGTGGGAGGGCCCACATCGCCGTGGACGGTCACCCTGGACAGGTAGCCGTGCGGCCTGTGTAAGAAAGCAGGCTGAGGAAGCCATGAAGGCAAACTGGGCAGCGACACTCCTTCATAGCTGCTGCTTCGGGTCCTCTCTCCAGGCCCCTAACTCCCTTCGGTGATGGAGGATGACTGACGAGTTGTAAGAGGAAATAAACCCATTCTTCCCCGCGTTGCTTTGGTCGTGGTGTTTTATCACAGCATTAGACACCTAACTGGGATAGCTTGTCTTGTCGTTCGGATCCTGCAGTGGATCATGGGCTTGAAAATGGACGATGCCAGCAAGTTCTATTAGGATTCTTTTAAAAGTTGTTTCCAGATTAGTTGGTATAGATCTGAAAGAGCTCGTTCATTTAAATTTTTTTTTAAAATAAATGATGGTATAGGAAGATTTAATTCCCATAAAAACAAATATAAGTTGTCTTGTATGAAAAGCTGTATGCTAAGTTTCACATGTAGCGAGTATTAAGAGTACTTCAAGGGACATCTTCAGACTTCTCTTCAAAGTACAGAACTATTCCCATCTGTTTCCCTCCCCAACCCCGCACTGTGCACTGAGTTATAGAGAATTTGTAAGATTTGCTGAGACAAAAAGTAATTTTGGAGGGAAGTTAGGTCATTGAAATCTATCTGAGATGCAGATTGGAGTCCTCAGCAGCCGGTGTCTTCCTGTGGTTCTCTCATGTTCTATTTGTGGATTACAAATCCTTGCCTCGTACCCTGAGGCTCATTCTTATTTTAGCCACGTCTCTCACCTCCCTGGCCTCTCTAGCAAGATCCCAGTTCATTCGATTAAGTTGAGACCATGGAATTGCGACATTCTTCATGAGGCTAGGGGAAAAGAATTTAGGATCTTGTTTTTCTAGGGTCGGTTTAGTTGGTTATTTAATCCTCTGGGCACCCCCTCATCTGTAAAGTGGAGATGACATTGATTTTGTGTTTTCTGAGCAGTTACAGAGCCTTGTGCAAAGTACCATTTCCCTGCCCGGCACACTGCATGGCCAAGAGCTAGTAGCTGGTGTTATTAGTGGACCTCTCTATCCCAGAGCCAGGGGCAGAGAGCATGCTTGTTTCTGAAGTCAGGCTATGGTCAGAACTTTACCCCTGACAATAGCTCTGGAAATCCCTGCCAGAGGTTCCATGGGTGCTCTGTAGAGGGGTGGCCAATGAGCAGCCCTTTAAAGGGTGGGCCCCCCTTGCATGGGCAGAGGGGAGGAAAGGGCCATCCAGACACAGGAAGCAACTTGAGCTGAGGGTGAGGCAGGAAGTGCTGGTCCTGAGCCAGGCAGAGGTGAACTCTGGCTAGTTTAACACACAGAAAGGCTTACTCTGGAAACCCGCATTGCTCTTTAATAGCCTTGATTCCCAATTTTTCTTAAATTTGATGGCCCTTATGATAATGTTAGGTTCAAGCTTTACTTCTCTACCTGAGTCCTTTACTACTTTAACTTAGAGGCCTTAGTCACTTTAGTTACTACTGTCTAGAGCTTCTTAAATATTGTTAGGTCCTTTTCTTGTTTCTTTTATTTGTTTGTTTATTATTTGAGAGATACAAGTCTCACGTTGCCCAGGTTGGTCTAAACTTGATACTTAGCTGAAGATGCCTGGGAATACTCCATCCTCCTGCCTTAACCTCAAATCTCTTTGAAAACTGTCTCAGCTAATGTCATTAGTGCTTGCATATGGAATACATAGATAGATAGATAGATAGATAGATAGATAGATAGATAGATAGATAGATATAGAATATAAACACATATATATTCTGTTTCTCTAGAAACAGCCTATGTATTTTCATTTTTCTCCCAACTTTATATTGGTTTTAATAAATTTAACATCTTCCATAGTTTAAAGCTCTCAATATTTTTATATTTGCAATTATTACTGTCAGTGTCCAAAGGGTTTTTGTGGGTTCCTTGAATGTTCATTGGGGAATATTCCTATCATAGATCTCCATCGAGATTGACTGACATGTTTGTTGTATTAAGTAAGTTATTTCATTACTTTTTTTTTTTCTAAACTAAGAAAAAGTGACAAGAATAGACTTGGAGTTTTATCAAATATTTTTGAACTACTATATCATTTTCCTCAGAAATATTATGCTTTGACAGCATAGTTATTTGCTTGTAAATACTAGATTAGGAAGTCTCCTTTTTGAAAAGTATTTTTTTAATCTTATGGGATGAATGTCTTGTACATTTGTGTATTTCATATACACAAGCCTGGTGCTCTTGGAGACCAGAAGGGGGTGTTGGTTCAGAGAACTGGAGGTACAGGTGGGTTTGAGCCTCTTTGTGGGTACTGGGAACTGAACCTGAGTCCTCTGCGAAAAGAAGCAAGTGCTTTTTGAATACTGAGCCTTCTCTCAGGATACAGGAAGCCTGTCTTTTTCTATGTGATAGTCTAATTCTCATTGCCTTTTGGTGATCTGTTTTCTAAAAATTATTGTAACATTTGTTACCCATTCTTGAAGTGTTGGAAAACTTTTTAATCTGTTACTTTTTAGTTTTTAAAAATAATTTCTTGTCTGTTCTTCTGGCTATACATATGTTTTTCAGTGATTTGACCTTACCAGTTTTTCTGGTCCATTTAATTCAGTATTGGCAATTTGTATTACTTTCATATTTTTTGCTACTTTCAAAATTACTATAATAAATTTTAAGTTAATGCATAAATTGTTTGTAAGAAATTCTTATCCTTGATGTCATGGCTTTAACTTAAAATTTTTATTACATTGATTTATGTTTGTGTGAATGAGCATGTCAGGGTACCTGTATGGAGGTCAGAGGGCAACTTTTGGGAGCTGCTTCTCTCATAGTACCATGAAGATTCTGGGGACTAAGCTCAGGTCATCAGGCCTGGTGCCTTTGCCCACCGAATGATCTCATTGGCCTAGTTTTATTATTTTATTATTTTCAGATAGCAGATAGTTTAAAGCATGAAGAGGAATAAAAAATAGCTCTCTTTAGTCGGTATTTAGCATATCAATTCAACAGTATCTTAGCCTGTAGGGACTTTGAAGAGACTGCATTTCTCACAAGCCGGAATCCAGTGAAGAAATTTCAGTTCTGAGTCTTCCATTCGATTCTTCCCTGGCCATAACAAGCCCAACAGTCACAACTTCAGAACCCACTTCTGTCCCCATTACTGACCTTCAAACCCGAAGGATTGCCATTCCCACCTGTGTCCACTAATTCCCTTATGAAGATGACTGTTCACTGGATGGAGTTTCTGCGCCGCGCCTCTGGTTTCCATTCATGGAAGTGGTTAACTGTTGTAACTTTTGGCTGAAATCTGGGAGGAAACATTGATATCATTGGATCCCTGCCTAGAATCCTCAGATTCAGAATCCTGACAATGGAGGCACCTGCTGTGGTGAATGGTGGTGTCTCCCAACCTCCCATTTCACATGTTGGAACATATTTCCATTTGCTGTGCCATTAAGATGTGGATCATCTGGGTGGTAATTAAATCATGAGAGCTCCACTTTTGCTAGTAGTTAATGCCATTCTAAAAGAGGCGTAAGGAGAAGAGTGGAGAGACGCTTCCTGAGTAATTTGGTTTGGATGCATTCTGCGGCCATTGGGGAAATGGATTTGAGATGCTACCTATCATTTTACGAAGAAATACTCTCATCACCCTGGTGTTGAATCAAGTGTATAAATTAATATATGTTTAGCTTAATATAACAACCCAGGTGTTGAATATTATTCACGACCTTTTGTTTTGTTTTGTTACGAGGTGGTCTGTTGTTTTAAACAAGGTCCTTTCTGGTCTCTCAGGCTGGCCTTGAACCTGTAATCCTTGGACTTGAACGATCAGGATGACAGGGATGGTCCCAGTGAATGGCTAATGCATGGCCTTGCTCACCAAAGAAGTGCAAAATGCTGGTGCACACAGATTGTGTTTGCTTTAGGCATGCAGAAAATGTTATTATTGCTTCTCATGTAAATTTCTATATTTATTATTTATTGTTTGTTTATTTGTTGAAACAGGATCTGAGGCAACACTGACCTTGAACTCTTGATCCCCCTGCTCCCACTTCCAAACCCTGGAGTTACGTGCATACTTCCCTGTGCTTGGTTTTAAATAGTACTTGAAAATTTCAAAACTTGAAACATAGTGCTCCACTCTGGTCAAGTGGGATTTCGTCTGTAAAGTGTGCTAAGCGGCTCATGATTTTCTTATGTTAGATAATATTAATTTTTCTAAAAGTATTTTAATCGTAATTTTATATGTATTTAGAATAAATGTTTCTAAAAATTAAATATTGTAAATCATTTTTACTGTCTGTATGTCCAGCTTAAAATGAATATGGACTGATGTGGGAATGTCTGCATTGTGACTGATGTGGGAATCTCTGCATAGGACTGCCTAAGGCCTTGCAAGTATCATTAAGTACAGGTGAAGTATAGATGAAAACTTTAAAAGCCATCATGCATCAAATGTGATGATGAAATAAAATCAACTATGAGATAAACTTGCTTGTGACTATCAGGACAGTGCTTTATAAATAGCCTTTAATCCTTAGGTTCATTGTAAGAGCTGTAGGGACTGGATCAAGTTTGATTCTCTGTCTATCTCTGTCTCTCTTCCCACTCTCTTTCCTGACCTCTCTCCCTCTTTCTCCCTGTCCTCTCCTCTTTCTGGGTAGTATAGTTTTAACTAAAACTGGAGTCAAAATGTCCATAAATGGAAAATTCCAGAAGTAATTTTCAGAGTAGCATGAACCATTTTAGGTAGTATGATGAAATCCCATGCTGCCCAGCTCCAGCCTTCCTGGGATGGGAATCATTTTGTTGCCCAGTACCTGCCAGTATACCCATATACCTGCCGCGTATGCTACCTGCCTCTTAGTTTAGCCCTTCTCATTATCAGCTCTTGTCATATTGGCCCGAAATGCAATGTCATGCAACCTTGTTTTACTTGTTGATCCACGGTAGGAGGATAGAGGTACAGTCTGGCAATTTTAGTACAGGAATATTGCGAGAGTTCTATTGTGTTAGTTACTACTGTTATCTTTTCCTTTAACAATTCATAAATTAAATACCATAGGAATGTTTTGGGCAAACAAAACAAAACACAGTATGCACAAGGCCTTCCCCTTCCCAGTTTCAGGCATGCACCAGAGTCTTTGAACATACTCTGTGTGTAAAGGGATGTAGTATGTCAGACTCTTTCATGTTTTGTGTGATGTTGTTATTACCCCATCTCACATATAATAACATTGTAGTGTGTTTGTATTAGCCTTGTTTTTATCTTCCTTCATTAATCAGTTTGGTATTTATAAAACAAACAAACAAACAAATAATCTACAGTCTAGTTAAAGCTGGTTCAGGACAAAACAATTCTCTGCGTTGATATATAAATTTCATGGTCACATTTCCTAGAAAATATCCCTACTTTCAGAATTCTGAAATTGCTAAACATTTTGGTAATTTTTTTCAGGTAGTATATTAAGTCAATCTATTTAGGTAGTAATTTTAAGAAATTTAAAAATTCAAAAGTCATTTTAGTTGTTGATGCTCTGTGGCTTCTCAAAATAAATCTAACAAAGTTAGAAGTTGTCAAATATAACAATATGTGTATATGGACACATGCATGTTTATAAATTCAAATTCTAATACTAAGGAAAATAGTTTTGTTTTTTAATAGAAGGCTCAGGTAGCTGAGGATGTCTTCAAACTTGCTGTATAACTGGGACTCAATTTAGAGTTCTGTTCCTCGTGCATTATGACACCCATATTGGAAAAAAAAAAGTTTCCTTGATAGAAATTTACTGACGCCTGGTATATATTTTCAGCGTCAAAGTCAGACAAAATGGTAGTACTGTTTACAGAAATAAGAAAGCAGAAAAGTGTTTGGACACTGGTGGCACATACAGGAAGCACATCATCACACTTACACGAGAAAGTTGGGTCCCAGTTATTGAAAACTTGGAGTGAGCTTACTAAGCTAGCTGCCCATTCATTACCGCTGGTGTCAGAATGGTTAAGAGGACATCACTGTGGAAATTGAGTGTCTTATGCATCTTCATGAATCTCATTTTATGCGAATGTATATCAGACTGTAAGGTTATGGTTGAATAAACACTGGGCATTGCAGAGTAGGAGTTTAATCACTCACCACATAATCTACCTGTCCACAGAGAAATAAAGATGCCCCACTTGACACTGTCTAGAAACAAAATGTACAAATCACTGAAATGATGTACTAAAAATGTGTTCAAGTGCTATGACTCACGGGCCCTCAGAGGACCTCTTCTGGTAAATTTCCACGTGCATCTCTGTTTTGTTTTTTTCTGTATGGGATGTGTGTTTGTGGCTTAATAAAGGCTGAAATAAATTTTATAGTCCATTTTAGAAAGATAATTGTAACCACTTGGAAAATTGTTCTTGCCTTTCTAATATTAAATTTACTTCTCAGAATCTCTCACATTATTGGATTTCAGCTAACCTCATTCATGTGCTTCTAATGAGCTACCATTTGTTTCTGAGTCATTCTGTAAACTGAGGCCATGTGTACTTTGTTAGTGAGTTACATGCAATTTCCGAACTTTCTTTCATGCCCTTTTGGTAGAACAAGCCTTTGAAATTAGGCTCAGCTACACTGTGGCTTATCAGTATGTATTGACAGTTATCTTGGAGCCGTCTTTCTCATTTTGAGATAGGGTTTCTTGTAGCTCCGGCTTGCCTAAAACACCCCATAGCCGAGGATAACCCTTGTACTAACTGCTGGTATTACAGTGTGCACTACCATTCTGTCTGATTTTTAGAGAGATGATCTCAACTCTGCAGCTATGATCAACTGGCCTCTAAGCTGCTCTGTAGTTCAGGCTGGCCTCAAACTCCATATTCTTCGTTTCCCATCTCCTGAAAGTTGAAATTACGTGCTGAGGTTGTCTGTTTAGATTGGAATAATTTCATTTATTTATGTTGTTCTCAAGAAAATATCTACAAAGTCATAGAAATAGTTTGCTATATGAGGAGGCCATGCTTTTTTTTCCGCCCTAAAAGTGTGTGCTTTGTTCTTCAGAAGTCCCTGTGGGCTATCTGTAGGCTGTTGGGGAGTCTGTCTATATTACTAACCCTTTACCCAGTGTTCACCTTCTCTCCAGCCATCTTTCTGTGTTGTAGTGCAGCACCCTGGAGTAAGTGTTTTCCATCTACAAGATTTCTTAGCAACCAACAAACATCTTTGACCACACAGAGGTTTTTAGATCAATTCATCGTTTTAAGTGGTCACTGTGGAAAAAAAAAAGAGTCTAGTGATCTGTTCAAACGCTATAACCATTTAATTAATTAGGGGAAAAGTTTTGGATCGCTTTTTAACAGCTGGACGAAATTATACCATATCCTGTAGTCTTGAAATAAAAACTGTGAAATAGTTTTTCAGATCTCTTACTGAGAAATAATTTTCAATTGATATTGAATTAATTGCGGGAGTGCCTTCATTCTTAGCATTTCATCATGCTTTCACTGTTATGTCCCTTTTGTTTCATTGTGACTTTCATTGGAACATTGGTCAGCAACACTTAGACATTATATGAGTCTTCCCTGAGTGAGGCTTTGCTCAAATAACAACAACACAGGATTCCATTCCTCATGCATCCATTTAACTGCCAAGCTGTCTGAAGCTACCAGCCATTTTTCCGAATGTGTCTAAGGTGTAAGGGTAGCTCCAGTGAATGCTATGAGAGTTGGGGATGCCCAATGTGTATCCAGGGGTTCAATAAGACATTCAGGGTTGTCTTCTTTTGGTTGGGGAGTACCAGGTCTTGTTTTCGGAGTTAAGAGATTTTGTATTGTGAAGGCTTCATATACTTAGGGGAATAACAGGACAAGGTGATTTCTGAAAATCGTTGAAATATTTCCTTTAGTAGGATAGGTAGTTACTAGTGAGTAGCCCCCAACTGGCAGCCGTAATTAAACTCAGAGTCATAAAAGAAAAGACATCAAGCTGGCAAGGAGACTGTTGGGAAAGACAGCTTCAGAGGTGGCAGGATGGAGAGAGCAATGGAGGATTTGATGAAAACAACACAAAATTTAGTGTGTGTGTATATATATATATATATATATATATATATATATATGAACTCATCAGAGAATGAAAAAATAGATTAAAAAAATAACTGAAACAACTATGCATTTAAATCCATTAATAAAAATATGTCATAAAAATAGTCTTTCCTAAGATTTACAACTAACATAGTCTAAAAATTGAATTAAAAAAAAAAGGACCTATGGCATCTAGGATATGAGAACTTTAAGGCTCTGAATGCATTGTTATGTATGAACTTGTTCACCTGTTGCTTAGATTTTCTATTTAATATGTGGTTGCTGTATGATGATTTAATACTGCATAAACTAGCTAACCAAATACCACACTTACTATGAGGATTATAAAGAATCTATATTGGAAAAAAAAAGACTTCTTTTTATTTTTTAAATTTTATTTATTTTTTATTAATTACAGTTTATATACTTTGTATCCCAGTAGTAGCCCCCTTCCTTTTTCCCTCCTAATCCCACCCTCCCTCTCTCATCTTCTCCCATGTTCCTCCCCAAATCCACTGATTGGGAGGGGTTCTCCTCCCCTTTTCTCTGACCCTAGACTATCAGGTCTCCTCAGGACCTGCTGCATTATCTTCCTCTATGGCCTGGCAAGGCTGCTGCCCCCTCAGGGGAGGTGATCAAAGAGCCAGTCACTGAGTTCATGTCAGAGACAACCCCTGTTCCCCTTACTAGGGTACCCACTTGGCTACTGAGTTGCCATGAGCTACATCTGTGCAGGGGTTCTATGTTATCTCCATGAATGGTCCTTGGTTGGAGTATCAGTCTCAGAAAAGAACTCTGGGCCCAGATTTCTTGGTTCTCTTGTTCTCTTTGTGTTAGTTCCTGTCCCCTCCAGGTCTTTCTATCTCCCGCTTCTTGCATAAGATTCCCTGCACTCTGCCCAAAGTTTGACTATGAGCCTCAGCATCTGCTTTAATACTCTGCTGGGTGTAGTCTTTCAGAGGCCCTTTGTGCTAGGCTCCTGTCCTGTTCCCTGTTTTCTCCCTCTTCCAATGTCCATCCTGTTTGCCTTCTACTTGCTTTGCTTCTTTAGGTGTACAGATTTTAGTATGTTTGTCCTATATTATATGTCTAATAACTACTTATAAGTGAATACATACCATGTGTGTCTTTCTGCCTCGGGGATACCTCACTCATGATGATCTTTTCTAGTTCCCACCATTCGTCTGCAAATTTCATGACTTCCTTGTTTTTAATTGCTGAGTAGTATTCCATTGTGTAACTGTATCTCAGTTTCTGTATCCATTCCTCAGTTGAGGGACACTTGGGTTGTTTCCAGATTTTGGCTCTTACGAATAAAGTTGCTACAAACCCGGTTGAGCAAATGTCCTTGTTGTATACTTGAGCATATTTTGGATATATGCCTAGGAGTGTTAAAGCTGGATCTTGAATAAACACTATTCCTGATTGTCTGAGAAAGCGCCAGATTGATTTCCCAAGTGGTTGTACACGTTTACATTCTCACCAGCAGTGGAGGAGGGTTCCTCTTTCTCCACAACCTCTCCAGCATGTGTTGTCATTTGAGTTTTTGAACTTAGCCATTCTGATGGGTGTAAGGTGAAATCTCAGGGTTGTTTTGATTTGCATCTCCCTGATATCTAAGGATGTTGAGCATTTCTTTTAGTGTGTCTCTGCCATTTGATATTCCTCTATTGAGAATTCTCCGTTTATCTATGTACCCCAGTTTTTAATTGGATTACTTGATTTCTTGCTTTTTAACCTCTTGAGTTCTTTATATATTGTGGATATTAGCCCTCTGTCAGATATAGGGTTGGTGAAGATCCTTTCCCAACCTGTAGGCTGTCAGTTTGTTCTGATGACAGTATTCTTTGCTTTACAGAAGCTTTTTAGTTTCATGAGGTCCCCCCATGTATTGATTGTTGATCTTAGAGCCTGTGCTGTTGGTGTTCTGTTCAGAAAGTTGTCTCCTGTGCCAATGAGTTCAAGACTCTTCCTTACTTTTTCTTCTTAGAGACTTAGTGTATCTGGTTTTATGTTGCGGTCTTAAACAAAGACTTCTTTTATATAATGGTTCTTTTTTAGGATGTTGACCAAATATCTGAAAAGTACATTTTGGCCTGGATTAAAATATATGCATTGAGTTTTGATGCAGCCATTTATTATTCAATATGCAGATATCTAGAGCATTAAACAAAAAGAGTGATGGAAATTTGAGGGTGGTCTAGAGTTTTTTCCTTTCTTTTATGAATAAGTGTGAAGGTAACTTACAGAAGGTCCCAGAACTGATATCCCTTAGAGAACAGAACAAAGCTGGGAGTTGAATTTGCTGGCTCTAGGCGCAGATCTTCAACCACCATTTCAGTGCTTCTGGGTTTAGTGATGCTGATAATCTGTATCATTGTTTTTATCTGATTAGTTCAGCAACTTATAGCACAAGATTTTCCCCAGAAGCAGTACTGGGGCTTAATAAATATGTAGACCTTTCGTAGCCTTTAATAAAAACGTGTGCATTAGCCCACTGTAACTTACGGTTTTGAGATTTGAGTTTGGCACTAATGTATGATAAACAGAAACCTGAATTATCTTCCATATTCTAGCTGGAATGATAAGATTCTTAGCATCAGTATTTGTGGGTCTTTTATGGAAAGGTGAAGGCCTACTAAAGGTTCACCTTATAGTCATGTCTCAGTGTCTACTTGGTGGTAGAAGCTAAAGTAGCCTGTAAGAGAACATTTTGTCAGTTTTTTTTTCTCTCTTCCCTTATGTTTTAAATTTTGTATGTATCATTTGGAGAAAATGGAAAGCTGAGTTGTGATTAGAATTAGCATGCTTAGGTGATGCGGTCACATGAAACCAACAGTCCCCTCTCGGAATTCAACAGTCACATGCAGAGTTACAGAAGGGACACTAGACTGAGCTTTCAGAATGCCATGTCTCCATGTAAACCCTTGCAGATGAAGACCCGAAGTAAAAATGTAGCTTATCCTCATCAAAAACTCACTGAAATCCTCAAAGCAGTTTTTCCATCTTTGAGCATAACTTTTTAGATTCTATATAGGGATGAAATTAGTTCTAAACTCAATATTTTGTATTCAGTTGTGTTTACACAAGATTTCCCTCAAGTCTGCCTATCAATCTCAAGAGCCTTGGACTCCTCAGGCTCCAAAACATGAATTTGAAAGGTTGTAAATTATGGTTCAGAGAGCTCAACTAATTTACCAGACGTGGTGGGGGTGGTGGGGTGGGGATGTTGATTTGAATGCAGAAAACTCTGACTAACAAATTTAAGTGTTTTTCCTTCACAATGGCAATGCACTGTGTGGGTCACTTAAGAAACAGCACAGACCACTCTCCACCTGTCCGGAGCTCTGTGCACGTTTTCACTTTGTTTATTCTGTCATCCTTAGCAGAAGAGGAAGGCAGAAGCATTGGCGGTCTGTGTTATTCTTATTCTGTTATGCTTTCAAGAAGACTGGAAGGTAGTTTTTTTTTTTTGTTTGTTTTGTTTCTTCTGCTGATAAACAGGAACGGTGTGTGAGCGCCTAGGACACAGAGGAAAGTGGGAGTGGTTATCTGCCACAGGTGTTACCTACTTAGTTTCCTTGGAAACGAACAAGATTTACAAATACTGATTTTTAAAGGCTTAGAGGCTTTGTTTCAGCCACCAAAATAATTTCTCCAAAGAGATCAAGTCAAATAATTAAATCCTGAATGATTGCGTTTTGTTTAGAGTAATCTTGCACAATAAGAGGTTCTTTGAAGGCTGGATATAGTTCTGCCATGACTGTAATCTTCCCTGCTTGTCTTTGGCTTCGAAGGCTGGATGTGGCTTTACCATGACTGTAATCTTCCCTGCTTGTGTTTGGCTTCTTTCTTCTCCTCTTCCTACTTCCTTCTGGACATACTTGTCTTTCTCTCTTTTTTCACAACCCCCCTCCCTGTTTCCTCAGTTCCCTTATCCTCTTTATTTCACACTGGATAGACCCTTAAGGCCTTGAACATTTCAGGCAAGCACTGTACCTCTGAGCTGCACCATAGCCCTTGTCTTTATGTTCCGGAGTTGGAGAAAGCGACACCTTGTTTTTTTTGTAGCCATGTGTGGTCTTAATGGCCACTCTGTGGTTTTGTGATTACTGTTCCCAGCACCAGCAAAATGGCCAGCGGTTACAAACAATGGCAAAGATAACTGAAATGTACCTTTGAATTTAGTGATGAACTCTTCTTGTCCATTATATAGATAGCTTTTGGACTCTTTTGAATGCAGGCCCTTTCACAATTATCAATTTAACCAGAAGCTGAGATTTTGTAACTAAAAAGGAAAAATAAAACAAACAAAACCCCCCCCAAAAAAACCTTCACAAGCAAGCTCTAATCATTAGGCGGGAAACAAACAGGAGAGACAGGTATTGTCAAGGATGTTTATAAAAGCTGAGTTTCATCAGACCAAAACAGCGTGTGACATAATGGAAGAGGCCGGGAATCTGGACAGTGAGAGGATCCCAAGAAGGTATGGAAATTACTGGGCTTGTGCTCATGAGGGGAACTATATCCGCTTGACAATAGCAGAACAACACCCTCCTGAAAACAGCCCAGCATTCCCAGATCCTTCTGGAATGACATCTGAGGCTGGGGAGACATTGCTTAACATCCAGTGTCAAAAATGGCAGCTGCAGGAACTGAGAAGAGTATAGGTTGTGTGGGCAACTGGCAGTTTGTGATGTGACTTATCAACATTTCCCTTTAAAATTACACAGCACTGGAATTTTCTCTAAATCAAAAATTCACTCATCTCGGATGACAGCACCCAAGACTCAATGGATACAGACTTCTTATCATAGACCTGCTGAATTTCTATCCTGAAGTCCCATGTGGGGTTTAAAATCATATCTCAAGAAAGACCTGGATCTGTAAAGGAAGGAAATGAACTGATTTTTTTTTTTTGTTCTACTCAGAGATTTGAAGACTGTGAACTTTGCAGTTGAGAGGATATATGATTAGAGTATACAAAGTGCAGCTTTTATTATCAAAGCTCAGAAATCTATATTGGAATCAAGTTTGCCTATGGAAATTCAAAGCCAGTATAAAAAAAAGTGAGAGAAACAGTAAGTCTGAGCAGAAGTGGAGCAGGCAACTTCTGAGAAGCATCTGACTTGGAAAATACCTAATTTCACAACTCATTAATAGTAAAAGATGGATCTGGAGTGTGTGGCTGTGGGAAACAAACAGTCACTGAGAAATTCCTGTGTGCCAGACATTGTTTGTGGGGACTCTCTGCCGAGTCAGCCCTCTTCCTGCTACATGAAGTGTGTGGCTAGCAAATAAAATGGGTGTGTATTCTGTGACTCGTTTGGGGAAATGTAGAGTGTCATGGAAGCCCAACTGTGAAAGTCCCATCCATCATTTATTTTGCACACGTGCACATATGGGTTTTAAAATCAAGTAGAATCATCTCTAAAAACCTGCAGATGATAATCTTTCTTTTTCCTTTTAATAAAATCACTGTCCTCTGCTTTCTCAGTTTCCCAGAAATAAGATTAAGGTATAGCTAATTTGGATGCATGACTAAGATTATAAACTTTTTTTCTCCTGTCTGTGCTTGTTTTTCTCTCTGTATGCACGTGCATGCGAGGGACAGGTGTTTATGAGTATAGTAGACAAATCCCAAAGATAGGTGTATACCATATTTAAAATGACGCATTCAGAATTGCTACATAAATACTTACATGCATACTTGAATAACTTAAGTACAATATCATCTACTTGTCATCTAGCCATTTTTTTTTATTGTTTTATATTAGTGTGTGTCAAGCAAGCTCTGAAAGCTTTGTGGAAAGCAGTCATCTCTCAAGTGTGAGTGACTTTTCAGTTGTTCAGTGACGTACAGGTTAAAATAAAAAAAGGCTAATTGGTACTCAAATAAGAGCTGTGTTCACTAAATTTGCATTATTTTGTTATATTGATTATAGCCTTATATTCTCTTTATATGTATACATGTGTACATACACATATATAATATCTACTTATGCAATTTTTGTCAATTCTTTACTTTTGTGTAAATCCCTAGAATCAACACTGAAATATCTTCTATACTGTAATATAGGCTAATGTTATGTTACTCACAATTTATAGCTATTGTGATTGCTTAGAATTTAGTGTGTTTTTTTATCAAGTAGAACCGTGTTGCCCCATCTGTAAGTTAGACATTTCATCTCTTCCTCTTTTATCTGAAGTACTACATTCAGACTGTCAGCTTCTTAGAACTAGAGTTTAGATAAAATAATTGAGCTTCAAAAAAAAAATGATGGGGGCTGGAGAGATGGCTCAGTGGTTAAGAGCACTGTCTGTTCTTCCAAAGGACCTAAGTTCAATTCCCAGCACCCCTATGGCAGCTCACAACTGTCTGTAACTCCAGTTCCAAGTAATCTGACACCCTCACACCAATTTACATAAAATAAAATTAAATATATATATATATATTAAAAAGAATGAACTTGTGCCTAAACTTCTGGGTGAAGCTTTGCGACACTATTCAGCACACTTGAGGACAATATATTTTTCCATTCAGAAACAGCCGTTTCAGTATTGCTGCCTCTAAGATTATTTTTCTGCTCCATTTACCCACTAATATTTTGTTTCCATTCATGTGTGGATAGATATTTGGGTTGTTTCCATCTTTTGCCCATTGTGAAGTAGGCAGCTTGTGAATGTTTGTGTACAAGTTTTGTGTGAACACCTCTCTTCAGTTATTTTGGGTCTATCCTAAGCAGAGAGAGTGCTGCATCTTGTGATATTTCTATGCTTATGCTCTTGAGTAGCTGTCATTCTGGTTTCTTGAGGGGTTCTTCCATTTTCATTTACAGCAGCAGTCTGTGGAAGGTTCTAGTTTTTCCACTTTCTTGTCAATGCTGTTTCATCGTTACCCGCTTTCTCTTTTGATTATAGCCATTCCAGGGGTTATAAG
This sequence comes from Meriones unguiculatus, assembly GCF_030254825.1. Classification (NCBI taxonomy): domain Eukaryota; kingdom Metazoa; phylum Chordata; class Mammalia; order Rodentia; family Muridae; genus Meriones; species Meriones unguiculatus. Next base: position 96,708,337 of record NC_083357.1, on the reverse strand, counting down.
TAACATCTCATTAGTTTTGATTTGCATCATCCTAATAACCATTTATGTCCATCTTTTTCTTCATGTGCTTGTGAGATCTGTGCGTATCTTCTAGGGATAATTGTCTATGTAAGGCCTTTGCTTTCCCTTGGGTTGTTTGCCTGTTGTTGCTTAGTTGGAGAGAGGTTCTTGATGCATTTTCAGGAGTAAGCCCTATCAAAGATAGGGTTTTGAAATACTTTCTTTTATTCTGTAGGTTACTCGATTGCTGGTATGCTCTTCTTTGCAGACGTTAATTTTGATGAAACCTAATTCATCTTTATTTCCAGTGAGCTGATTTGTTTTAGAGAAGTTTCTAATTTACTGCAGAGTAAAGGGAAGTATATGGAAAGTTCTTGTATTTCTTGTCCACATATATGCATAGATTTAGCTGCTGTCAGCATCCTCCACCAGAACTGTATTCACTGTATTCAGTGAGCATGCATCAGCATATCCTTATCATACCAACCATTTGAGTCTTGGTGTTGTGCTTCCCATGACTTTAGACAAATTTAGGTTACAATATATCCACTGTTAGCGTTAGTATCATACAGAACACTTTTCTTGCCTCAAGAAAAGTTTGCATTCTCTCCACCTATTTCTTCTTTACTCTGCACTGGCTCTCTGGGAACCATTCATCTATTTACATTTGCATTCATCATTGTCAAAACTTGGAAATAATCCAAGCCAAATGTGTTATATGAATGCATAAATAAACTTTGAACAGGTAGATAACGAAGTTTCAGTAAAAAAAAGAAAAAAGTGGCTGTCAATCTGATGAGACATGGAGGAAACTTGCATCCCTATTTCTTAGTGAAAATGGTGGTCTAGCTCGCTGTGTGATCCTCTGCAAAGGCCACATTGCAAACACAGTGGAAGTATCATGTCACTATTTTTTTTTGTTCTTAGTTGTGGACTGGGTTTCATATAAAAAAAAAAAAAAAAAACCTGCCAGATTGAGGTCATGAACATGAATTCCCTAAAATTTTGGACAAGAATTTTGTCTTAGTTTTTACACTTAGGCTTTTGTTCTGTTTTGATGGAATCTGTAAAAATAGTTCAAGATAAGTACCTGCCATCATGCTCCTACTTATGAAAATCCATCTTCCCCAACAGCATTGGTTAAAAAGACTATTCTTGGGCTGTAGGTGCTACATGGAGGCCCTGGATTCAGTCTTCTACAGTTAAACGTGAGATGAGGCTAAAGGAATCTCAAACTAACTATTCTTTTTTTCTTTCTGGTTAGCTTGACAGTTTGTACAAAAGTCTGTTGACTGTCAACACTTGATATTACTACTAGTTTCTGGTCCACTGGTGTGTATCTTCATTTTAGCACCACACACTCTTATTTGTCAGTTCTTCCTTCTAAGTTATTTATTTATGGTTTGTTTGTTTGTTTTAAAGATAGGGTCTTATAGCCCTGAATTCCTGTGGCCAGGCAGGTCTTGAACTCATCACCTGCCTGTTTGCTGTCCAGACTGTGCCACTACACTGATCTCTTAACAGATTTGAAACTAGTTAACTTGAACTTTCTTTAGTTTTTATTTTTGATGATAATTTTGGCTTTCCTGGATCTCTTGTAACTCCATATAAATTTGAGGATTAGCTTCCCCCTCCTATACCTTTCCATCTCCCCCCTTCCTAGAAGCTGGTCTTACAGGCAGCCACCTCTTGAGCATGCCAGTTTCTAAAGATTAATAAACTGGGCTTCTGGTATGATTGCACTGAATCTGTAGCTCAGTTTAGGGGATATTGACATTTACAATATTAAGTCACCCAATCCAATAATATGCTTGGTTTTGTTTTGTTTTTACTTACACAAATCTTAGTTTCTTTTAATCATATTTTATATTTGTCAGGGAACAAAATTTGTAGTTTCTTTGGTGAGTGTATATCTGCTGTTTTTCGAGGTTATTGTTAATAGCTATTTTCTTCATTTTATTTTTGGACAATTGCTGTAAGTATATGGAAATACAGTTTTCTTGTTTATATTGACCATGTATTTAGAAACCTTGCTAAATTCACTTATCAGCTGGAAGTAAAATGTCTGTTCAATTCCTTAACATTTTTGTTTACAGGCCCATATTATCAACAGCAGTTTTACTTTTTCCTGTCCAATCCAATGACCAATGACCTCACTAGAGTTTCCAGTACACTGATAAACTGAGTGGTAGAAACAAGTATCCCTTTGTTTTCCTTCTTCCCTGGTGAGGAGAGAGCATGCGTCTTTTGTCATTCACTGCAATAGTAGGTGTGTTTGTAGATTTTTAGTTCCTGTTGTAAATTTTCTTTCCCATTTCTATTGTAAAGAGAGTGGCTTTATGAAGAAAGTCTCGAATCTTGTTAAATATTATTATTGCATCTCTTCATATGAAAAGGTGTTCGCTGATTCTTTTTCAGATGTTAAACCAACCTTGCATTGTTCGGATAAGTCACACATGATCATAGCACACAATTATTTTTATATGTTGCTGAGTTTAGTATGTGGGGCAATTTGTTTATGATTTTAGAATAGTTTTTGTTCACATTCATAAGAGAACTGGTTTTCTGGTGATGTCTTTGTCCTGATTTCCTTCCTAGAAAGGGAAACTCAATTGGTTGGCCTGTGGGCAGGTCTACAGGGCATTTTATAGATTCCTAATTGGTGCAGGAGGGCCCAGTATAAGGGGGCGCAGTGCCATTCCTGGGCAAAAAGCATCTCTGGGATATATAAGAATAGTAGCTGAGGGGCTGGAGAGATGGCTCAGAGGTTAAGAGCACTGATTGCTCTTCCTAAAGGTCCTGAGTTCAATCCCCAGCAACCACATGGTGGCTCCCAGCCATCTATAATGAGGTCTCGTGCATACATAATAAAAAAATTAAAAATTAAAAAAGGAATGGTAGCTGAGTGTGAGCCTGGAAGCAAGGCAGTAGGCAGCATGCCTCCATGCTTGTGCTTCAGTTCCTGCCTCTAGGTTTCTTCCTTGGCTTCCCTCGATGATGGGCTGTTACTTGGAAGCAGAAGAAGAAATCACCTGTGTTCTCTGCACGTTGCTTTTGGTCATGGTTGTATCCCAGCAGTAGAGAAACAAATGAGAGCAACTGTGATTCCTCAGGAGTGGTTTTGACATTTCATTGTGTTTTTGCATTCATGATCTACTATCGTCATCATCAACGCTCTTAGAAGTAAGAAACGTTGAATTAATGTTGCCATCTTCATATGCCAGAAAACAAATTTGGGTATTGAAAAAAATATCGTTCTTAGAGATCTTTTTCTGGTGGCAGAAAACATCTTCTCTCTTTAAAATGGCAACCCTGTGCTCTTTTGCAAATCAGTTTTGCACATTGAGGTACTGTCTGGACACATATGATTTCTTAATGACCCTTTTGTTCTTTTGTCCTTTGGTATGCCTGAGTTGAAAGATGGCAGTAAGCATTTTCTTTTTAACCAATGTAGTTGTTTCTATGGTTTACTAAATGCCTTCAAGAATGGTCCTTATTATTAGCAGATTTGCTAAGTAGTAAGAATTGGATGATAATATTTGGGCTCAGCTCAGCATGTACCTTTCATGAAATTTCATCAGACACATTTCATAGGGTGATGCTGAAAGAGTAGAGGGCTATGCTTTTTGATCTCTGGTTTGTTGGTTACCAGTCCTTCCTCCAATCACTTACTTACCCATGTCAAATTTCTGGAGATTAGAGACTACTAGTAAAATCTCCTGTGGGCCATGTCCCTCATCAGTGCAGTCTTCTCTAAGGATGCCCTTGAGTACCATAACTCATGGCTCCATCTTTCTTTGCTAATCAACTTTTTGTGTATTGATTGGGCTTTATTGATAGCCCGCTTCTGGTTATCTTTCCAAAATGAACCAAGGAACACCATGTAAATTATGTATTAGTGTCTTAGTCTTTGGAGATAGTCTCTGACTGAAGAACTTGGTACTTTCTCTGCTTTAATATTAACCACCCCCAACGAGGTTTCAGGAACTTTGATGTGACTTGGCATCACCTGCTTAAATGGTGGCACAACTCATCTGTCCTGCAACACTGAAAACTCCTTTGGAGCAGGGAGCAACTCATTCTGTGTTATCCCAGTATCAGGCACATATATCAGGCATATAATTGGGCCCCAGATATTATGATCACACCTCAGTCTGTGTTACTCTAGTATCAGACACACACATTAGCATATAATTGGAGCCCAGGTATTACGCTGAATAAATGTTGAGTCTTTAGCGCATAGTATGCGGCTAAAGCCACCTCTGGTATCATGAGTCTGGTGAAGCAGAAGGCTCTGTACTTTGACAGTCTACCCCAGTCTCATTGTGCCTGATGGGTATCAGCTACTTTCATGGGTGAGACAGTCTTCAAGAGTGTGTGTTTTAAAGCCTTTCTGCTGCCTTGTCTCTGACTTACACAACGCTCTCTTGTCTCTGACCTGTCTCTGACCTACACGGCTTCTGAAAGAGACCCAGGGTTGACTCAGTCACATGCCCATACTGGTGGCTGAGGTTTCTCATCCATGCGCTTCTGTTGTCAGAAATCATGGAGTTATTGCAGCTTGTCTGAAACTGGCTCCTTGGGTTGTGCATTCTTTTCTCTGTTCAGCAGGATGCATTGTCACAGTGAACTCTTGTTCTCAGAGTCCTGGTACAGTGACCCTCATCCTCAGTGACACATGATTAAAAAGTTTCTAGACAGCAACACATGTTTGGAAGCTACAGAAGAAAGGCTAAGACTTCCAAACAAAAATGCTAACTGATGGTCATAAGTCTCCTTCAAAATGAAAATATTAGTGGTTGGGGAAGAATCTTTCAAACAAAAATTGTTTTCCGAAATCTTAAGCCATCATTTCACACTAACACGAGACACTTAAAACTATATCTTTATGGAATCATCTGTATAATTATGCATAAAGATCTCAACCAGCATGAAAGTAAAATTTTATTAATTTCCTGCAGTTTTAACTTTTTGGAGATAATCATATGCTTAAGTTAAGGGTTAGGAAAATTCTAATCCAATAATTACACTTTTGCTCAGAAGACTCATTGTATTTTAAATTTTTTAGTGTTTTGCTGACAGCATACACCAGAATTGCTTAGAAAATGTAGTAAAATCCCAGAGAACTAAGTCAGAATCTCTGAAGATAGTGCCAGGCAGGCATTTGACATTTTTATCAGGGTCTCCTTTAGATTTGGCAGAGTTTAATGCACTGGCCCTCAGCTCAGTCCGGGACTGGGAAGGTCTGAGCTGAGGCCCTGTAGTCACCTTCAGAGCATTTCTAAGACCTCTGTACAGATGTTTCCATTTGGAAATGGGAGAGATCTCAACAGTAGTAGCCTCGAGGAGGTGTGGCTGCTCTTTAAGTCAGTTGGTGTCACGGGTGCTGTGTAGCAAGTGCTTATGGGCTGGTGTGAGCAGGACACCAGTGGGTGTGCTGGTGGTGGTGCTGGTCCTCAGCACTGCTGTGGAATTTACCTGCAGAGGGAATTCCGCACCATTTTTTATTGGATTGTTTTGTGTGTGTGTGTGTGTGTGTGTGTGTCCTGCTGTATCATTTTTATTCCTTTGAGACAGTTCCCCGCTTTCCCCTCCCCGGGGGGGATCACATTTTTTAACTGGTCTGGTTTGCCAGCAAGCCCCTGTGCTCCTCTTTCCTCTGCTTTCCCTCCCCCATGCCTGCAGGTGGCCATCCCTGACCTTTGATCTTGGTGCTAGGGTTGCAGATTCAGGTCTTCATGCTTCCACAGCAAGCACTCTTACCCACTGAGTAATCTTCCCATCTCCCAGACTATGCGTTTTATGTTTGCCTCGAGACATAACTTTATGTGACCCTTGGGAAAAATCATACGATAACTCCAGGTACATAGAATTCTTTCGTGAAATGCTTTGAAAGAACTGACAGTTAGAATGTTAGTTTCTGTCCTCCCCCCTACCTCGTGTGTGTGTGTGTGTGTGTGTGTGTGTGTTTCTTTCTCTATTATGTTTTATTTAGCCTTTTTTTTTTCTTCTGTGGTGTTTGGATCTTACTCTGGGAACCTGTTGCCTAGGCTTCCGGCCTTACTTTTCCCTTTTCTCTTGATGCTTTAATTAGTCATGGTATATATAGTCTATTATTTTGGGCCAATAACTACCACATTGTTTAACATTAATCTTAAAAATAAAATAAAAAGGCTTTCAAGGAACAGTACTGGAAAGCCTTGATAGCCCTTTGCTGAATGTTTTCATGAGCACATTGACTCTCCAGAAAGAGAACAAAGTTCTCATCCCCTGTTTTTCTGGCTCTTTGTATCATTGGCTCAGAGAGTTTTATTGTTTGATGGAGTAGATAAAATTCCTCTGATATTTCCTACTTAGTCTAAATTTGGACTACATGTAGAGTGGGGTTTTTTTGGAGGGGAGTAGTTATTGTTTCCTAGACCATATATTTAAACACCACCCTAAAGCATACACAGAACACTGTTTCTTGTGTCTAAGAATAATGTGTTTACAGAGCAGCGGGTTGGGTTTCATTGACATCTTTGTAGCCAAGCACCTACCAATGTTCCCATAAGCCAGTCAGTAAGTTCTTGATATTTGTGTTGTGGTTAAAACACACACACACACACACACACACACACACACCATATCTATTTTAAAAAATGATGAGAAGAGCTTGATTTTGAAAAAGATTATTTTTGAGACAAAGTCTTACATAGTCAGAGCTGGCCTTGCACTCTGAACTCACTGCTTAGTCAAAGATGATTTTCTGATCCTACTGCTTCTGCCTTCTAAATGCAGGGTTATAGGTGTGTGCTCAGGTTTACACTGTATTGGGCAGGTGGCTGTGGAAGTATAAGAAAATGAACTAAGCAGGAGCCTGCAAACAGCTTTTCTCTGTGGTTTTTGTGTAAGTTCTGGTTTGGGTGCCTGTACTGTCTTCCCTTCCTGATGGACTGTGACCTGAAAGTATAATCCAAATAAACCCTTCTTTTCTAAATTTTGTTTTTGTACACATGATTTTATCATTAGCAACAGAAAGAAAACTAGAACATTTAGTATCCTAAACATTAGTTAGTGAATTGAGTCTAAATTATTAGTGAATTTCACATATTTGTTCCATGTGAAAAAGAAGGGTTTTTTTGTTTGTTTGTTTGTTTTCCATGTTGCCATTTTAGGATCTGCTCATGTTCATGATTTTCTCCATTCCCCCATTATCACTCTCTCTCACCTGCCTGCATTTTCTCTTCTAATGACGTCAACTCTAAAACTCTCCTGCCTGGTTCAGATGCCACCACCTCTAAGAAGCTGTCAAAGTTGGGAAAGGATGAGGATGAGGAGGTACATGGTAGATGGTGGAGAAGTTAGGGGGAGGCTCTTCCCACACTAGGGAAAGCCTCTAGGTACAGGCTTTTGTATATAAAAATGCATCCAGTTGATTCTTGTTGAAATGAGTTCAAGTGGGTTTATGCAAATTGCTATTACTCCCTAGGAGACCCTTAACAGAAGGCATGCGCACTCTGGAGGGGAAGCCTCTGAAGCTAGAGCAGTTGAATGCTCTGTGTATACCTGTGTACTTTGCCCAAACATCTTAGTGTCATAACGTAGGCAGTGATAAACCTTTTCCCTTTAAGTTACTGGTCTTCATGGTGTAGTTTTACATTGGGTCACATTATGGAAGTAATCTTTCTTTTCTTTGTAGGTACTTGTCATAGTTTGCTTTTCTTTATTTAAAAATAATAATTCTATTGTGCTCTTAGTTCATTTCTTTCTCTAAGCACCAACCTAACAGTCGCCTGAAGGTCTGTTAGTGTTGTCTCCACCCCTCCACCCCAGGCTTTGTTTGCTTAATCATGGAAAAGGAAAACTCCTTTCCTTCTTTTGAAGTTGGGTTCTGTGCTTGCAGAAGGGCCAGTTAAATCACCAGCGATAAAAGTTTTACTGACAACCTTGGATGTTCCCTGACCCTTTGCCAGAAATAGCAAACTGGATATTCATCTTGGACAGAAACATGCACACATTCATATTCACTCAAGAGATCTTGTATTTGGTTGTTCTTCAGGAGCGACATTCACCTCACAGTGTGGGGTCTGTAGTGTGGAGGGTTAGCAGTTCCCTAGGGTTGGAAGCAAAAGGGTTTGGGGAGGAAGGAAGTTTGTGCCAGATGAATAGAGAATATTGTGTTTTCTCTTTATTGGCAAACTGTTTAAATTAATATGTAAAAATATTCCCTACATACTGATAACACAGTGTAATTTCCTTAAGATTAGGTTTTTAGCTTACTCACATCTTTGGCCAAGCTGGAAATAATTTTACTTTGGAAAGAGAACAGCCTATGAATATGTGAATGAATGTATGTTATAACAACATATGCAAGATGTTTTTGTCCACATGAATTTGCTTTTGAAGAAACAGATTGACAACATACTGCTTGAGTAAAAACCTGTTACTTTCTCAGCCTTAACTCATTTGCAAGATTTCAGGTATGTCTAGACATTTTTAATTTTCAGGCTGACTCACCGATGGTGCTGGGAATGAGATGCTGTAGTCTATCCAGCTGAAATTGGTCATTTTAATAATTAAGAGGACTCGCTTTATGACAGTGTCTGGCAGGAGCGGAGAAAAGGAACTGGTTGCTGTGAAGGGGCGCAGGAGGCCTTTCATGTCCTCATTGTCATGTTGTGCAACCATTACCATCACTTCTCTCCCATCTCTCTTTCGTCTTGTAAAACTGAAGCTCTGCAGCTATTTAACCAGGAACTCTTTCTTCCCCCCAGCTCCTGCTGACCACCTTTCTACTTTCGTTGCTGTGGGTTTTTACCATTCTAGACTCTTTCATTAAGAAAGATGTGTGTGAAGTTGTGTGAGTTTATGGGCACCCCATGTTTGCAGAAGCCTACAGAGACCACAGAGGCATTCGATTCTCCAGAACTGAAGTTACAGCCAGTTGTGGGCTGCCCAGAGGATGCTGGGAAACAAACTTGGCTCCTCTGTAGGAGTGTGCTTAACTAGGCCATGTCCCTAGCTCTAAACGTCTTTCTTTAATGAACATGTACAGAGGATGTTTTCTTCACCTTTCTTCTCTACCGTTTAAGGTAATTTAATGTCCAGTAGTTTACACACAGGGACGGCTGGGTGTGATAGCATCTGTACCTAGGGGGTAAGGAAGGAGAATGACATGGTAGAGCTTGCTTGTGCTTACATAGCTAGATGTTGCAAAAAAAAAAAAAAGAAAAAGAAAGAAAGAAAGAAAGAAAGAAAGAAAGAAAGAAAGAAAAAGAAAGGGTTTTATAATCTCAGAAACTTATTTCCAGTGGAGGTTGATTGGGTGATTTTTGTGAAGAAAGAAATGATTAGTGGGAAAACATCAATTTAGGGGTACCCTCATGATTTCCAGACTGTAAATGTTTTAATTTAACTGAGGAATGCAGAGCTATTTGGCATCATTAATCAGTGCATTGAAATCATCACTCGGAATGATTCTGCTTCATTTATTTTGTGTCAGAATGCTTTCCACACAATAATAGAGAATAAAAGTACATCATTAATTACAGATGAGAGGCTCACGTGTGTAAGCATATGTGTTTCCACTGTAAAACAATGAGAAGAATTTAACATAATTCTTACAAAAGAGATGGTTTAATTAAATAATAGTATTATACTCACTGTGATTTGCAATCATACCCTCTAACAGTTTTGAGGAATACTTAACCAAGTTTGATGAAACAGTGCCCAGCTGATACCATCTACCTGCAGATGAAAAGGTGTTTTATTAGTATGGCTCTCTGTCTTTTGGGTTGACAGTTGCCATGTTTTAGAGAAGAATGAGGTGGTTCTGATATGGATCACTTTGCAGACCGGCACTGAAATGTATGATAAGGGAGATGCTTGTAGAGAGGTAGGATTTCACAATTAGTGTTTTCTTTTGGTTCTTCCCCATCAGAGTAGACCCTTCTTAGATCTGATAAACATATTCATTGAAGTATCAGGGTACAGAATCAGTGTGTAGAAACTGCCAGTTTTCCTAGATACCAATAATGAATTTCCTGGGAATAGTCAGGAAAAGAGTCCATTAACAGTTGCATATGTTAAACAAACAAACAAACAAACAAACAACCACAACAAAACACCCAAATGTTGTACACTTAAGGTTAGCCAAATATGTTAAAGGCCAGTGTGATGGAAAAAAATAACAAAATGAATTTTAAAAAAGGAGAAGAATAGAAGATGGAAAGCCCATATTGATGAATTGGCAGAATTAATACTGTCAAAATGGTTGTATAACTAAAATGACATATATAACTCTCAAATTTTCTGTTTTTCACAAAAATATAAACAAATATAAAAAAAGCTATATAGAAACAGAAAAATAGCCTTAGGTAGCCAAAGCCATCCTGAGCAAATGTAGCGAAAATGGAATTATCATAATACCTGACTTTAAACTCTACCATAAAGCCATAGTAACAAAATACTAGTTCAGGTACCAAACCAGATGAAAACACATTATCCAGGAAAAAGCCCACCTAGCCATAGTCATTTGGTGCGTGACAAAGGGACCAGAAACATACATAGGAGAAAGGACTCTCCAAGAAGGGAAAACAGTAAAACCATAGGCAAAATGCTAGATCCCATCTCTCCCTCTGCACACAATAAAACTCTAAACGAATCAGGCCTTAATGCAAGACCTGACACTTTGGAACCAGTAAAGGAAAACACATGGAAACACTTCAGGATTTCTCAGAATAGGGCCTTAATAGCTCAGGAAATAATAGCAAAGATCGACAAATACAGTTGCATTAGATCATAAGCACCTCTCCACAAGAGTAAGGAGACAGCCTAGAGAACGGGAAGAGAACTTATCCACAGAGGACTCGTATACTGAATACATGAAGATCACAAAAGCGCAAACTCTAGGGTCCTAGAGAAATGGCTTGGCAGCTAAAAGGGCTGGCTGTTCTTGCAGAGGTCCTGAGTTCTGGTCCTTGTGCCCACATGGAGTCTCACAGCTTTCTGTAACTTCAGTTTCAGGGAATCCAATGACCTTTCCTGGCATCTTCTAGCATTGCACATACTTACATACAAAAAGAGAAAAGAGTCATACACATAAAAATAAAAAATATTATAAAATAAACACCAAATGAACAGATAATCCAATGACCAGGTGGCCAAATTAACACCACTCTTATCAAATGAAAAAAAATAAAATCCCCACAAATGTCCAATAAATATACAGAAAATCTTGAACATCTGTAACTATGAAGGAAATGCAAATAAGAGCGATGTTGAGATCCTGCTTCCTGTCAGTGAGAATGGCTACCATGAAGGAAGAAAACCAACAAAATAGCCACAACAACAACAAAAAAACTCAACAAACTGCAAGGGGTAACAAGGATGTGAGGAAAAGGGATGTGTACAGTTTTGATAGAAATGCAAATTAGGATAGCCACCATGAGTATTAATATGGATATTCATAAAAAAATAAGATTTGAATTGCCATGTGATCATCTATATACCAACTGTATGTATTACACCAAAGAATCAATGCGGACATTTTTACAGGGGAAACACCAAACCTGAGTTTATTGCAGCATTATTCAAAAGAGCCAGGAAATGGGATCAACCTTGGTACATGTCAGAGGATGAATGAATGCAAAACACATGGCTTGTATACACAATGCTCTTTCATGTAAAGAAGAATGAAATTGTCATTGCAGAAAAATTAATGCAACTCAGATCATCTTAACTGCAAAGAACGGTCTCAGAAAGACACATGCTGCAAGGTTTCTCTCATGTGGAATTTAGTGGGCAAGATGTGAAAGTAAAAGGGAGACCATCAGGGGGTATGGAAAGGGAATGGGTGGAGAAATGAAAGGGCCCCACCCGTGGTGACTATGGGTGAATATAATAAAAAAATGTTATATGTGTATGTGAGAACTTCGCACAGTGATATGCTAATAAAAATGAGAGAAAGCCCCCACAACTCCAGTGTGTCCACATAAGAAGCTCTGAGACCTCCTGGACTTCCCTGTGGCTATTCTTTCTCCCCTCCTTTGCCATGAGTGGCAGAGACCCCTGCCCAAAACAACGCCAACCAAACAAAATTAGATGCTGAGCTAGGCATGATGGCACATGTACGGGACAGGAATTCTCCCAACCCCCCAGTGTTTATTGTAAGGTTGCAAAATAGTTTGTTTCTTCTTTAGTCTAAAGGGCAGTTGAAAGAGGTGAGGCCAGCAGGCTTAATTTCTGAGTTTAATGATTAGTAAAAGACAAATAGGCACTTTGTGAAAGAGAAAATGCAGATGGGAAATGCTAAGCAGTTTAATGCTCTAAGCAAAAGTGGGTGACTAACCAAGTTTTTGAGATTCTTAGAGAAATTAATCTCTGGAAATTCATTCAATTCATTCTTTTTGTTGTTATTTTTAAAGCCATTGCACAAAATTTTTATGTGGTTTCTCGCACATCACTTTGACTTACTTTTTTCTTTTTTCTTTTTGGTTTTTATGAGACAGGGTTTCTCCGGGTAGCCCTGGCTGTCCTGGACTTAATTTTGTAAACTAGGCTGGGCCTCAAACTCACAGGGATCCCCCTGTCTCTGCCTTCCCAAATGCTGGGATTACAGGCGTGTGCCACTGTACCCGGCTTTGATTTATTTTCATAATAAATTTGTGATGTATACCTTTTATAGCTATTTTTAGTAACTTACCCAGGCATGGTTATCTCACAAACGAAATGGTGGAGACCTGGTACTCAGAACTTCCGGCTTTTGGGCTCCTTCTATTTGTGTATAGTGCTTCACATTCATGATTAATTAATTTAAGCACATGTCAGCCTCTGCTTACCAATTATGACATCATTAATGACGGTATTTTAATGTTCATTTTCATACCTTTCAAATATGTAGATAATGGTCTATAAAAGTGGTTGAGGGCAACATTATTTAGATACGGGATGCACTCTTGACATCAGAACAGTTAAAAGGTGAGGAAAATAAATACTGTGGAATACTTCTAGTCCATGCTTGCATGTGTCTCCTCCAAAATTCTGGCATTGAATTGGTGTTGATGATATTGAAGGGATGGTTGGGTTTTGAGGCCTGCTCCTCATGAGGTGGCATGAAGGACCTACATCGACTTTGAGCCATGTTCTGATGACTTGCTCTTCCATTCTCACACCTCCTGAAGACACATTTCTCTTCTCTGAGTTGCAGCCACCAGGGACCACCTAGCCAGCAGAGAACATAGTCTATTAAATGACTGAATCGGCCAGTGCCTTGATCATGGACTTGGGGCTTCTACAAGGAAGCAATTACATTTCTGTTCTTTATAAATTGCCCAGAATTGGGTAGTTTGTTTTAGCTACATAGATTAGGACACACAACTGTGAAAATACTTGCTGGGCTGCTTAGTTTTTGTCACCTCGACATAAACTAGATTAAGAAGAGGAGACCTTGGTTGACAAATTGCTTCTGTCAGATAGGCCAATAATCGTGCCTGTGGGACATCCTATTGAGTAGTGACTGATAAGGGGGCCAGGGGCAGGGCACTGTGGGCTGATGGTCCTGTGCTGTATAAGCAAGACGAACAAGTCATGGAAAGTAAGGCAGTAAGCAGTGTAAGACTACCATCTCTACCCCAGTCCCTGCCTCCAGGTGCCTGCCTTGGGTTTCTGCTTCGACTTGCCTCAAAGATAAACTGTAAGCTATAGGCCAGATTAACCCTTCTCTCCCCAAATTGCTTTTATTCAGTGTTTTATCAGAACAACAAAAAAGCAAAGTAGAACACTTCTATTTTAAATATAGCTAAGGGGTAATTTTTTAAAACTTAAAAAAAAAATCATATGGTGAACAATTGAGAGGTCATTTATACATTATGCAGTTTATGTAGTCCAAACCCATTATCTTGTCACTTTTAGTATAGCCACTGAGTTGGGCAACAGCATAATTAATTTCAAGACATTAAAAAAAAAACCTTTCTTTAAAAAGTATATGTGGTATTCAGGAACATCTGGCTTGTTTTCAGTTTTGAACTACAAAGAGAAGAGTTTAAAAGTATAGGTAATTATGACAAAATCTCTCAATTAGTGTCAGAATTGTGCTTGCAAACCTTTCATTACATTGTGATTATTTCTCAGACCTTCAGAGACAGTTTCTTTCTGCTGCTGGGCCGTAAGGAGTGCCTGTGTGGACACGTGGCTCTTTTCATGTTGTTGGGTCAGCGTCCTCCTGCTTCCCTGGTTGTGTTTGTAAGTTTAGTCAGGAAGGAGAAGCTGATATTGCATGAGTCTCATACATTGTGTTGAGAAAATAAGTGAGTCTTAAATTACTGCTTTACGTTATTAAATCCACAAGGGATAATGTACAGTTTTCTTGGAAGTTTGGGGTTGAGGATAAAACTGAGAAAGTAGAGCGTTTTCCTAGGTGGTCCCAACATTCTGGAGCTGGAGGAGGGAAGATCCGAAATTCACAGCCATCTTTAGGTGTATACAAGTCTCAGGGAAGTCTGGCATACAAAATACCTTGCCTCTAAAAGATTAAAAAAAAACAAAAAACTGTAATGGAAACTTGAAGCTTGTACTTAAGCTGCTTTATCCCTCTTACGATTTGATCTGTCAAGAAAAGTGACTGGTTCAATCAGAAGCTAGTTTACAAGTGGCGAATGAGTTCAGAATAGATCAGTAGCAAACACCACTGATAGTCACTTGCTGACCAATTATCATCTGCCTGTGGTACTTACGCTAAGTTCTCACCCTGTAGGGGTCCCAGTCTTGCCTTCTTTTATCATTTATTATGTGCTTATTGTTTGTCCCAGCACTGTTTTATATTCAAAGAATATTAATGTAGTTTGGAATCCTTCTTGCATTTGAGTTGGCAGAAGATGCCTGGTAAATATTTGTTGAATCGAATGGCATTGCAGCTGAGTCCTCCTGGCATACTGCTGAGCTGTGTGCCTTGGATCCTTTGTAGAAAGGCTGCTGCCTTTTTGGTATCCAGCAGCATTCCAAGCATAGTGTGTCAATTCCTCACTTGTTTGTCTCTTTCTCCTTTCATATTCAAGGAGATACCAAATTTGACCAGGCTTTAGCCTTCAGGGCAAATTGGTTAAGAGTAGTAACCCTTCAATCATAGCTCAAAGGCCCACTTGAAACCCACCAACTACAGAATTTTGAATACTAGTAGGGTCAAGTTAGACAACAAAGAGCGAAACAAGAGTCTAGTGGGTCTTAAGTCAACAAAGTTAGTCTCAAAGCATCTACCGTGTTTGGAATCCAAACTCCTATTTGATCCTGAAACCTTTTGGTCTGTGGAGGCTGGTCAGAGGAAGGCATGCTGTGGACATTGCTGGGTAGGAAACAGAAATGTTACGGCACAATGCTGATGTACACATCCACTTTAAAGAATGAGAAATCAGCAAAGGGTGAGGTTTTGTTGCTTTTAAGCCAGTTTCTTTCCATAGTAGCTTCAGCTTTTCTAGGCTCTCAGCACATAGAAGAAATACCTTCCAAACAGGAGTAAATGGATCATATGCCTGGGTTATGTATGTTGCTGTGGTGAGCTTACTGGCAGTAAAGTGGGAGATGGGAGGATTGCAAGGTTTGTTAACCAGGCATTACTTCCCCTTAAGTCTAAACTGGCACAGTCAGCATGAGTGGATTTGTGTATGGAGAGGTAAATGGAATTAACTCAATCGTGGGGAATTGTTTCCAGCAGGCAAGGGCGGCTGTGTTTCTCTCTTAGGTCTTGCATTGGTTTGGGGACCATTGAAGATGATTTTTCGGTTTCACAGATGATTTGTTCTGTGGACATGTGTGCATGTGCCTTTTAAGGCTCCTGTTTGTTTGGGAACCTCTTAGTGGCCAAGGGAACGTCCCTGTGGCCACCATTAGAATACAGCTTTTTAAGTTCCTGTCCCCAACTCAGCAGCTGAATTCAAAGAATCAGCAGAGCCTAGTGACTGTTGACAGAGCATTTCCTTAAGCAGGAGGTAGCAAGATTTGGAACTTCCCATGTCTCAAATAAATCTGAGACTGAGGGAAGTGCAAAGGTCAACATTGCTGCCTGAGAATCCCAAACCCTCCCCCAATCCACGGCAACTGGTTCTTCAAAAGAATCTTTTTGAAAAAAAAATTTTTTTAATTCCTTGAAAGTCTTATACAGTATATTTTGATCATAATCACCCTTGTTCCCCCAACTCCTCCCAGAGCTACCCTACCTCCCTACCCACATAACTTTCTGTTCTCCTTGTTCTTTAATCCCATCCAGGTCAGCTTGTGTTATTCAGATAGCCTTGGGTATGGGTCGTGCACTGAAGTATGTTCCACCAGACTTAACTTTCTCAGCAACTATTAACTACCTATAGTTCCCCAGCTATGGGTAGAACTTTGTGCTTTTCTTCCTGCCTCCATGCTGGGATTTCGTCTGGCTTAAGTTTGTGTAGGTCTTGTGTGTGCTGTCACAATGGCTGTGAGTTCAAATGTGTAGCTGTCCCTTTGTGTCCTGACAACATTGTCCCTTTGTGGTATTCCACTGCCTCAGGATCCTAATCTTTCCACCCCCTCTTCCACAGTAATTTCTAAGCTCTGGGGAAAGCCTTGTGATACTGACAATACATTTAAGGCTGTGCATGCCACAGTCTCTGTTCTCTGACTGTGGACCAGTTGTGGATCTCTGCTTCTTGCTATCTGCTTCAAAAAGAAGCTTCTCTGACGAGGACTGAGAGATGCACTAATGGATGGGTTTAATAAGTCACTGGGAATCAGTTTAACACTATGTCCATTTAGTGGAAAATAGCATTGGGTTCTCCCCTAGGGGTTGTGCCCTATCTAGCCGTAGTCTTTTGGCTCTGATGATGATTGCTAGGTATGGGTTTCATCTCATGGAACAGGCCTTAAATCCAATCAGAAAGGAGTTACTTCCATGACATCTGTGCCATTATTGTATGTGTGGCTGTATCTTCTCTGGACTGTTATTATTGTCCCTTACCACATTTGTCACTGGATAAGAATGATGATTACACTTCTCCTTTATTACCATGAATAATACCTCTGAACACTATGAAAGCTAGCCAGTAAGGATGAAGTTTTGAGATCAGAACCAGCTTGGTGAAAGAATCTTATGTTTAAACGGGAACTGCTTCTCACCTATTGTCTGTATCCTTCCCCATACACACACACACAAAACCTCCAAAAGGTAATAATGAATTAATTATATAGACACATCATCTGCTTATAGATAATCTTGAACAATGTGAAGATGTGGCCATACAAAGTTAGCTAATTGAAGAAAATTAAGTTTCAAAATTTGTAAGGGATATTGTAGTGATTGTGTGTTACCTCGTTTTCTCTTTGCACGTGCTATTTCTAAGAAATGTTAATTTCTTGTATTTATAACCTTTGATATAACTTTTCTAAATTTTATAAAGATATTACAACTATTAAAGACATAGGGGCTTGCAGAAATCCATTTGTGTCTGTTTCATCATCCTCGTATTTTCACTAATTTTTCTTTTAAATTATTCGGCATGTGCTGTGTACAAGCAAGATGCAGCGATTGCTTCTGTGGTCGCTGCCTTAGTGATAGTTGATGTGTTCTCCCTATTCATTTACAGTTGCAAGCAACCAAGACTGTATACCTCTCCACAGCCCCCAAAGAACACATGAGTATCAGAGACTCATCTGTTCAGAGGGCTGTGAATAAGTGATTGCTGAACGCTTAGCCTTAAATATACATATGTACATATACACATAGGCATACACACACACACACACACACACACACACACACACACATATGTATGTATGTATGTGGCCAATTGAGAGAGGGCCAAAACAATTTCAGAGCCAGAAGATGGGGAAGAGCGTCCCAAAATGCTGCCATCTGGATCTGACCCTGCAGTTGCAGCCAGGAACAACAGAGCTGTGTGTACCTGTGTTGGATTGAGCCCTCTGCCTTTCTTTGGTAGATAAAGAAGGTGTTTTATGACTGTTGCTGGTGCTGGAGGAGGCATCATTCTCTCCAATGTAACCACTGGGGGGACAAGGTGGTAAGAAGAAGGGATTCAGAGGGGAACGAAGGAGGATGCCAGGGGTCAGTGAGGGGCAGAGTATGATCACAATGCATTCTATATGTGTATGAACTTGTCAAGAATAAGAGAAAGAGCTGCATGGAGATACATACTCGGATCAACGGTTTTCAACCTGGGGTTTGCAGTCCCATATCAGCTATTTTGCTTATCAGACATTTACACTATGATTCATAACAGTAGCAAAATTACAGTTATGAAGTAACAATGAAATGATTTTATGGTTGGAGGTCACCACAACTTGAGGGATTGTAGCTCAGCATTAGTAAGGTTGGGAGCCATTGGGTTGGATCCTTAGTAAAGTGGGATATAATGGGATAAAGGTGAGTGGCAAGGCACTGTTGTCATTTGCTTTGTTTCCAGGTAAACTTAAATTTCTGCGTACCTGTCTGCCATGGAGAAGAGTTGATGGGAGTTGGGGAGGGGTCCTCATGAAGACTGAACCCTAGTGTTGCATTCCATCTTCTCTGCCAAATTCTTGTGGCAGATTATCTGATTGTTCCCAGAGGAAGGGGAATTTAAGAGATGCTGCTGATTCGTTACATGGTGTTTTATGCTTTTCTGTCAATATGTAGAGAATTGCTCATTCTTTCCCATCAACCTTGATTTAAAATAATAGCAATCACCACCACACAGGATCACACCACAGCCAATCTTGTAGCCCAGTGATGGGGCTTGGATCTTAATTTCTTTTAACTCTTTGTTGTCAGATCTCTTTTAGTTCCTTATTGATTCACTTGTTAAAACTTCATGATCTATAACAAAGTTTAGTCTTACAGATTACAGCCCGAGGCTGTTGCTGACAACAGTCCCCGCCAGCCATGTAAAATAATGATTCATTCCCTTTGTTTTATTTATATTTTCCTCAGGTTTAGTGTAATGGTCCTGAGGTAATGGGCAAGTTGTAACTCGGAGTCCACCTATTATTTGGCATGTTTTAGGATGACAAAGGCTATGTTGTTTTCACATGGGGACCCCACCTTGCCAGGTTTAGTAATTGTAACCTTTGTCACAGTAAGATGTGTTGGCTAACATCATCAGCAGCAACATTTTAGCTCCACAAAGGCAATGGTATATGCTTCATTTCCAGCTCTCTTTGGTGATGCCTATATTTTGTTACTGTATATGTGCATAGTATATGTATGTGTAAGAGCATGTTAGGAGTGATAATTTGTATGAATGGCTTCCAGTGACTAGTGGTCTCCGGCTGTTTTGTTGTTATTGTTGCTATTGTTTATTTGTTTCCTTATGTTGTGTACGTGTGTCTGTAGAGTGTCTGTGTATGTATGTATAGTGTGTGTATATATATATATATACATGCATGTACGTGTATATATGTATAAGTATGTTTTGGGTACAAGCACACACGTGACATACGTGGAGGCCTGAGTAGAATGTGGATTGCTCTATCATTTTCCAAATTTTTCAAAATTTGTTTTTTTGTTTGTGTTGAGATAGGTTGTGTGGCTGGAACTGGGTCTGGGCTGGCAGTCATCAAGTCCCAGCCATGCTCCTTGTCTGTCACAGTTCTGGAGGGTAAGAGCAGGTGTGGGTACATCTAGCCTTTTCTGTGGGTGCTAGCATCCAAACTCAGGTCTTCACGCTTGCAAAGAAAGTGCTCTTACCCACGGAGCCATCCCTGCAGCCTCTCCTCGGCTTATTAATAGCTCTGCCACCCGGGAGACTATAAACTGAAAGCAAGCATTTTACTCATAGCTGTAGGAAAGGTTACAGTCTTGCTATCAGCCCACACTCCTGCAACAACAAGGTCCCCCCACAGGGAGGAATTGCGTCACATCTTGAGTATCAGTCTGGAAACCGGGAACTTCCCCAGCTGCTTCCCCCTGTCTGTCCTCCCCTTGCCTGGCATTTCTACCTCTTTCACATCCTGCAGAGGGCCAGTCCTTTGGTCCTGAGGCTGTTGCTGACCACACTGCTTATGGTCTGCCCCTTTCTTCCAGAAATGTTGACATTTCTGTTTGCTTGTTGTCTGTTGTTAGTTGTGAGTTCTGAGTCAGGGTCTTGCTGTGTAGGCCAGGCCAGCTGTTGGCTCTCCTGTTATATATTTTAAAGAGCCCTCCTTTACACTGTTTCTTTCTCTAAGAGAGAAACTTTCCTTACTCTGTTTTTAACTCAGCTAAAGGAGAGCTCTTCGGGAAAGCTGCTCTCTGCTATCTTGCCCTCCATTAGTTCTCATACCCATCTGTGCCACCGCTCACGTCCTGTCACATAGCCACCCCAGTTTTCTTGAACCTTGACTTTAGATAGTCAACTGTTAGTTATTTATTTCCTCCTGGATTTAATATACAGCATTTCAAACTCATATTCCCAACTGGGTTCTTTATCTTCATTTTCTAGTGTATAATATCCCTGAACCTGGTGATGGTGTGTTTGTGATTTCTATTCTATATCCTTTTATCTCCTTTCTGTCACCGAGTCCTATTGATTTTACATTTCTTAATATTTGTCTTGTATTATTCTACCTTTTATTTCCTAGACAGTTTTCTTTTCAGAATTGCATGAATTCTCTCTTTAGATTTCCAGCAAAATCACTATTACGAACATGGTACCCTTACTTCTCTAGACCATGGTATTTTCCTGTCCATGGTTGGTACTATTTCTTATTTGCAGCACTGACTGTGCTTAGAAAGTGAATAGATTAATTTGCTATTTTTTGTATCTGTAGTCGTGGGCATAATATCTTGGACATAGTGGGTGGGGTCACCCCTAGACAGGCTACTCAGGGTTGTATAAGAAATCAAACTAAGCAAGCCAGGAAGCACTATTCCTCTGTAGGCTCTGCTTTAGTTTCTGGTTCCATATTCCTGCCTTGAACTCCTATCCTCATTTTCCTAAACTATGGACTATAACCCTGTAAGATGAGATGAACCCTTTTCTTTCTGAGTTGCTTTTAGTCTATGTTTAGCACAGTGACATAAAACAAATTAGGTCATGTGTTATCATTCTTGATAAAATCTGACTTCTCTGGAATGTTCCTTGGTTCATTTCTTAAAAACAAAGTAAAGATTTGAAGCTATTAGTGATGTATTTTTTTTACATTGTTGTGCAAATATGCACACCTTACTCAATAGCAGTAAAAATATTGTTTTATAGTAGGTTCATCTTGGACCATTTTCACTTGCAATCAACTTGTTTTTCATAGATAAGTCTGCTACTTTTCATTTTCTTATTTCACAGCTTTTAGTAATCCTTCAGTTAAATCCTGTCATTACAATATGATATTAGTGAATAAACAGGTTTGGGATAAAAACTACTTTAATTATGGTATGCCTCCGCTGATGGGAGCAGAAGTTTCCCATCTGTCAAAGGAGCCACCTGCTTGGAAATATTCCAGGTGCATCAGTCAGTATGATTTGTAAAGGGACTGGAGATCATTGGCTAATCTACACAGTTGGCAAAGTGTCTGCTGCCTGTAAAGGATTCTACCATATTTGCTAGACTGATGCTAAAAGGATGCTTCTCTCTGAGACTTGGCATCATGGTAACTAGACATCTTAGTCCAGACTTCTCCTCCTGCCTGTGCATTCTTCCTGAACATCATTCATAAAGATGCTAAGCACCCGTCTCCTGGACATCTTCAAGCTTATAAAGCCGATTCCTCGTCATTTATCCCATACTGGGACCATCTCAAAGTGTGACTTTTAAATCTACTCGTTGGTTTGGATCTAGTGTGTTTGTTACTTGGCATTTTGTTGTTATGACACCATCCCCAAGATGATAAGGTTTTGGGGATGAAGGCTTATTTTGGGGTCATGGTTACAGAAGTTTTAGTCCCTGAGTGCTTGGCCCTACAGGTGTGAGTGTGAGGGCACCATGGTGGAAAGAGCCTCTGCTAGAAGGCTGTCTTCCTCAGGGCACTGGATAGCAAAGGAAAAGGAAGGGGCGAGGCCAGAAACAAACCCTTCAAAGGTTTAGCACAGTGTCCTGACTTTCCTTTGCGAGGCCCCACCTCCCAGAGTTTCCATCTCCTTCCCGTAGCCCCAGAGTCTGTCCAGACAGCATTGAACATGGTCCGTGGGGGTCATTCCCCATCCAACTACAGCACATTGTAACTGTAGTAGGTAGTCTACAGTCTGTCCACCGTCAAGGTGAGTACTCAGCTGTACTATAGACTTAATTCCTATTGTTTTGAAAATTGAACTGACAGACATTTGCTAGTTGGTTTCTTTTATTGTGTGGTGCCTTACGGTGCACATTTTATGTTTGCCTCATCATCAGTTGACTCTACCATGAGTCCTTAATACTCTGACTCTCACAATGCAACTTAGCTTTTTTTTTTTTTTTTTTTTTGCTGTAGGTATATATCTGTTTTAATAATTATTTTTAGACTCATTCTTAAGGTAATCACTGAGCTTCTTGAACTTATTTCATACTTAGAATTCTTTTCTTAAGAAAGATCAGGGAAATCATCATTTCATACTTCCGCCTTTATTTAATGAAGCAACATCTTTTTTAGTTGGCCTTGGAGAACTTTGCAAAGATAGTCAACTTCTTTCTTGGCAAGCTAGATTATTAGTTTGTTCTTGACCCACTAAACTTTGAAAGTGTGTGTGTTCCTTGACAGAGAGCCCTCATTCTATTTTCTGAACCGTGTTGATGAGAGAGGACCTGATGTAGCTCAAGCTAGTTGCTATGTAGCCAAAGAGAGCCTTGAATTCATGTTCTTCCTGCTTCCACCTCTCTAGTGTGCCACTATGCTAGACTCTAATCTCAGTGTTTGTAAAGCAGTTTGATGTTTGCATCCTTGTCTAGCGTGTCTCCCAAATATCTGCCCAGAGCCTGCTCTTTTTGATCCTTATCTTAGGCAATAGATAAGCTCTTTAAAATGGACTTCAAAGTACCTGTGGTTTATTTGTTTAAAGCTGAACCTTTCTCCTTGAGAAATAATGCCTCATTTTTAAGAGTTGACTTGTGACCTTTATAGCAGTCTTTCAAGGCCAGAGAGATTAACACCTCCCAAGTCAAAGGCCTCTTTTCCAGTGAGCAGCTGTCAGTGAGGTTTACCTAAGAAACCTCAGTACAATGCTGAGATGTGCATGCTCAGTATTGTATGTCTCATTATTCTTCCTGTTTACATATCCTCATTGAAACAACAAGTATATTACCCAGAGGATCATAAAAGTGATGCCTCGTGGTTCGGCAACAAATAAGACCTTTCAGTATAATGCATGTACGAGTGGGTAATGCTCACACTTGATAAAGAGGAATAATTTATGGTCAAGTAAAAGTAGGCGAATCTCATGGTACATCTAGGTTAAAGAAGAAAGCAAAGGCTCACAGCACCCCCTGCATGGTTCGGGAGACTCTGGAAATTTACATCATACAGTCTGCAACTGCAGCCACTGGGCCTTGCGTCTCATCTTTGCATTTGCATCTTAGTCTGTTCTGCAGGACAGCAGGCCTGACTGAACACACACAGCAATCTCTGTTTGTGCCCCTCCCTGTCCCTGCAGGGCCTCCAGCAGGTCATTTAGTCTCTAGCCAGAGCTCCAAACCCTATTGCTCATTCACATCCTGTACCATATGGGCTCAGAAACTGGGAATTCATCCTAGGACAAGGACACAGAATCCAACCCGATTTCTGCTTTTATCCTTACCTTAGCTGCCCTCGGTGGGAAAACAGTACATGAAAAGCACCAGTCTTATCCTCAGCAGGGACTGAGCACCAGAAGCCATCGTCCTCGGATGCCTGTGTTCTCATCCAGTGTCCACATTCGTCATCGGTTTCATACTCCCTGGGAAGTCATAGATGCATCTAAGTCCAGGTGAATTGCCCGAGAGTATGCAATAATTCCCAGAGTTTTAGGGACACTTCGTTTACACTTGCATTCCTTGCTTTGCTTTGTGAGCACACATAAGGCTTTTTTACATGTACACATGTCAATAGAAGTGTGCATATAAATGAGAAACACGCGTACTTATGGATGGACAAATCCGATCCTTAGTAGTGTGGAGTATGTCTGTGAGGTGTCACTGTATCCAGCATCTGTATCCACCACGAGTACAGTGTTGGGTGTGTATAATATGTGGAGGTAGGACGGTGAATTGCACATATATGAAACAGACACTAAGGTAATATTGGGTTTGTCTGAGTCATGAAGACAAGTATCATATGTATGTCTGTATAGATGAGAATACAGACTATATATATATATATATATATATATATATACAGAATATATATTTATGTGAGAATATAGATCAGATACAGAATAATATGCTTATATGTATGTGTGTGTCCGGCTTAGGAAACAATAATGGGGAAAAGGCAGGTTAAATCAAAGTTAGCATTGAACCCCAGATGGCCATGTAATAGTTATGTGGCTTTGTAATTTGGCAGGAGCCACTCAACTGTTGGCTTTATTAGTAAAACCTGAGATTTTTAAGTCTAATGAGGGTCTTTTATGGTTCTAATATTATATGTTTGACCACTCAGTTTATCCTGTCACTGTGTGGATGACTTTGTTTATAATAACATTTTATAATTGGCCTTCGGTGCTCACACTCAACACCTGTCTTCATTAGTGCCTGGAGCAGGGGCAGGATAACTCTTAATCTCCTGAACTTTCCCCCAAGTTACAGCCAGCCTCTCCCAGATTATTTCCATTACTGTTCTCTTTGACCAAAAAAACCATCCCAAGAAGCAACCTGTGGGAAGAAGAGTGTTTGGGTGTGTTTTAAAGAGGGAGACAGCCTGTCATAGCAAGGGAGACATGAAGGTGGGGGTATGTCATGATTGCTCACCGTGGATCCAAGGTCAGGAAGCATGAGCAATGGCTACCAGTGCTCTGCTGGCCTTCCCCATTCATTCTGCAAACCCAGCCCCTGGGATGGTGCCAGTCTGTAATGGACGTTTTGTCTTCTTTGTAAACTCAGTTGTGCTGTTGTAAATATGTTTCTGTTTTAATCCCAAGTGTGGGATTTCAGTTGGGCTACAGTTCGTCCACACCTCTTAATTGTTAATTGTGCAGAGCATGGCTTTTGCCGGCTGGTAATGGCCTTCCACATGCTTCAAGGAGAGGGGTTTGTTCTAGGACCCTGAGAGTATAGATATGAGAGCTGGGAAAAAGAAGGGGTGGTGTTCAGTGTTAGTATGTGTCCTGTAGCAGTTGGTCAAGACCAGAGACGCTGTGGCGGTTTGGAGCTGACAGATGGAGAGCAAAGCTTCAGGGAGAAGGGCCGTGGAGGAGTCTGCTAGCTCCCTGTGCGGTTGACAGAGATTGGTTTAGAGCCTTAAAAGAACTCCTTGACCCTAAACAGCTGGGAGAAGTAAAGGGGTCTGGGTCCTATCTTCCCAGTAACCTTTTCTCTAACACGTAAGGACTGGTAGGTTGGAAGGGAAGTTGAGGCCTAAATGTCCCACATAACGTAGAGTTTTAAAAAGGAGAGCTACAGCACCCACCTTCAGGATGGGTCTCCTCGCTCAGTCTGGAGCTCTCATGGACATACCCATACACTTGTTTCCAGGGTGATTCTAAATCTAGTCTAATCGATAACGAAAACCAAGCACTACCACACGTTAATGTAACAAGATTTCAGGAGCTGGGGAATGGCTTAGTCAGTAAGGGGCCTGCCAGGAAAGACTGATTCATGCCCTTGGGATCTCCAGTACCAGCAGAAAAGGACAGGTGTGGTGGACAGCATTTGTAACCCTGAGGTGGCCGGGAGCGGGATGGCCGACAAAGCCAGCTCTCCAGAGCCTGATGGTCTGGTCAGCAATGTAGCCAACTGGCAAGCTCTAGGCTCAGCAGGAGAGCTGTTTTCAAATGAAAAGATGTAGAAGGACAGAGGAAAGACCCAGCACCGACCTTTGGCTTACACACATACTGTGACTGCAGCTGTCCGTGTAAAAGCTATGCACAATACTTAGCTAAAGAGAGGACTCAGTGAAATTCCTTACCTCTATGTGTTATGTATGTGCAAGTGTGTGAAGGCCCGAGGTGAACCTTAGGTGTAACTAGGAGCCATCCCTCTTGTTTCTTGAGACAGGGTCTCTCACTGGTCTGTGGCTCAGTAAGCTTCTTTCTACCTCCTGTGTTGGGAGTCTGTGCCTGAGATTTTTACTTGAATTCTGGCCACTGGGCTCAGGTCTGCATGCTGGCACAGCCTGCACTTTACTGACTGAACCATCTCTTTTCAGTGCCTGGGTGACATTCTTAAGGGCCTTTTCAGCATCCAGTTTGTCTTTGTGGACAGGGCTTCCACCATCTTCGGCAGATGCTTGCTTGTAAAAGCGACACATTGGCGCAGGACTTTTAACGATTCCCTGTCTTGTGAATTTTCTCTTCTTCGCTGGAAGGTTCTCTGTGATGTTTTGATGGGTATATATAGGTGAGGGGAGAAGGCTTCCCATCCTGGTGGTTGTAGGAGGTCATCACTGTAGATGCTCAGAAGCCTGGGGTAGTTGTAAAGGATGGAGATATGCCAGGAAGAGAGCATCGATGGCTTCCTTCCACTCTTAGAGAGAGTGATTGTACCCTTTCAGAGCAGCCATCTTGAACCAGTGAACCACATTTTCTCATTAGCTCCGTATCCCCAGTGTCATATGGGAGGCTTTTCTCTGGGTATAAATCTTGTGTCCATAGGGCACTGAAGCAGTTAATCTAAATGCTCTCTCGGACTCAAAGTGTAGTGCGAACACAGCACTGAGTTATGACTCTGGACCATAAGAAAGACCTGCTTTTTCACAGAATATCGCCTTACTAATGCATGATGGATTAGAAAAGGAAGTGAAAAACTCTGAGGGAAAATTCTGAATGCTCGCATAAGATTTGGTTATTTGATTGGGAAATACACTGTTTTGTTGTATGAATGCCTTATGTTGATTTCCTTTTTAATTTTGTAGATTATGAGTCTGTTCTGATGGTGACGAACGGTGTTCTAAAGCCCTCTGTCATCTTACTCTGATCAGCACAGGCCGTTTCTTACCTTGGTATTCTGTGTGGACATCTTCCCTTGTGGCACCAGAGGAAACAGGAGAAATGAGCTGTTAAAAGTATGGCTGATCATTATCCCCAATAATTTCGGTTGGGGTATTTGGCCCTCTAATAAAGGAAATACAAATGTGTTATGTAAGGTTAACTTACCTGGTAGTTTTAATGTCCTTGATGTTCTACGTCAGAAATGATAATGCAGTCTGGGTGCTCAGTTTTGGCTTCCAGTGACCTCTTTTTAGCTTGAGCCTTTTAAAGGCATATGGCAAGATCTGCACGAAGTTTGCGCTGAATTGAACCTCAGAAAGGAAATGTCTTTCAGAGTCAAAATGAAACCAAGTATTCCTATTAGGGAGCAATAAGGAAAGAAACAAATAAAAAAAAAAAAGAAAGAAAGAAATCCTCCGCTCAGGAGCAGGCAGTGCTTGCCTTCTGCCAACTGGCCCGTTTGTGAGAACTAGTGAAGTCATCAAGCCTGAGCTATTTTAATCCTGACACGGCGGGTGTGCAGAGGCAGCTGGAGGTGCTGTACAGAGGAAGCACAGAGACATTTTCAGAGGCAGAAAATTTCCCTGCTGACTGACAGCATCCCCGCTTCACACCTCTTGCCTCTGGCACCTCTATAAAACCTGAGGGCTTGTATGATGGCTCAGGCAAGGATGGCATGGACTGGATCTACACCCAGCCCTTAAAGGAGACTGCAGCTTTTTCCCCATTGGGAGACCAGCCCTGTCTGCCATGATAAGATACTTGAGTAACAAATATGGTGATGGTGAGATGTGGAAGACAAATTATTATTGATTTGAGGCAGGGGCTCAGGTGTCCTCCACTGGCCTGGACTTGGTATGGGCCTGAGGCTGTCCTTTAACTTATCATGCTTTTGCTTTTGTCTCCCAAGTGCAAGGATTACAACCATGTTTCACCACTCTTGGCTTTCTTAGAATTCATCATGAAACCCATAAGTTTGTCCATGCTAGACAAGCACATTGCCAAATGAGCCACACCCTAGACACAAAGAATTTTGAATTTTTCCTCTTCTTTGTCATACTGTTTTGTTTTGTTTTAACTACAAAAGGTTGAAATACAAGGGCAGTCCTTTGCTGATACAACTCTGTAGGAGTAATGAGCAAATAAAGGAAACAATATGCATACACACATATACATATACACATACATGAACACACACATACACACACAACAAATTGAATACTGTAATGGACACTGAATCACTTCATAGGAACCGGAAAGTAGAAAGAAAAATTGGAAAATTTTATTTAAATCCTTATCAAAACATCTCTAGGAAAAAAAAAAAGATGTTTGTAACCCAAAGTACATTTTAATTTTCTATGAGATCCTCCTTGTGGGCTTTGTCATCAATGATCTTTAAGAAAAAGAAAAAAAAAAAAAAGGAGGTAAATATTTGATGGATTACAGATTCCTCTGCCGGATGCTGTTTTAACCGCTGGTGACATGATCTAAAACTGTAGGCACAGCTTCTCCATCCCTTTAGAGACTCAAAAAAGTTCAGAAACGTCAAGCAAACAGAGATAAATTTAGAGATAATGAGATTGCATTCCGAGTGTAAGAAACGAACTCCTTTTCCGCCCCGCCGAGGGAAGCGTTTGTGTTGTAGGGGCAGGGCATGTTCTCTGATGAGACTCTGCTTGCAGTAGAGAATGAAGCAGGCAGTCTTTCGGCAGCAGAACATTCGGGGGTCAGGGCGGCGAGAGCTGCCCAGGCTTCATTTTGCAGTGAAGCCAGAAATAAGAAGCTGCTTTGTGTGTTAGAAAGAGGGCAACCACCATCTCAGACAACTGTGGCGATTCTGAAGGCACTTTCATTCTGAGTAGGAGGCCCTAGTGCCAGCCAAACAGAACCAGCCCCCAAAATTAAGTACAGTTGTTTCCTTTAAGCTTGAATGGTCTTCCGTTTGCTGATCAAAGTTTACGCTTAGGAAGACATGACCTTTCCATCTCTTATTCAAAAGTGGTGGTAATCTTAAAGCTGTCATATGAAGGCAAGGCATGAATGGGCACGTGGTCTTGGTAGATGCTACAATGTGTAGCACAATACTCCCAGTAACATAATCTTTATTCTTAGCTTCCTTTGAATTAGCCCACAAGACATTTATTCAGAGGTCACTATTTTTTTTTTCCCCTGGATAGAAAGAGATCAGAAGAGTTAGGGGTTTGCTTGGCTTCTAAAGTAGTGTTCTTTCATTTGATCAAATCCAAGGTAGCATTTGGGGCATTCACAACTCCAGATGAAGAAACTGAGACCCGGGGCGTATTTTTATCTTCTTACCTGGAGTCCAGGCATCATGGGAACTTGATTCAGTAAATTCTAGTTGAGGCTGTCCAGTAACTGGCTTGTCCCATTGTTGGGAGAAATTTGGGCTAAGTCTAAGGTTCTTATCTGAAAGCTTACCTAGACCTGATTTTCTTCTTTTACTTGTGTTTATAAGGTTCTTGTAGTTCCTGGTTCTTGCTGAAGCAGTTAAAAACTAGGATCTAGAACCATGTATCTATCACGGAAATCCAACTCCACCCTGGTTACTGCGAGAATGAGACATATCGGAGCCCCAGTCCCCTCATTTACAAGATGAACTTAACAATAACACGTATGTAAAGTCACCCTTGAGAGGTTTGGAAGGAGGAAGTCTCAGATGCCTGGTGTGGTCCATGGTACAGAAAAAGAAGCAGCCTAATGTGAGCTGTTGTTCCAATGAACAGTTAACTTGTCTTATTTCATGTAATTCATTGTTTTTTCTGCATATGTGTGTGTGCCTGTGAAGGCCAAAAGAGGGTATCCTAATCCCCTGAATGGGAGTTGCAGTCACTTGTGGCCTGCATGTGAGTGCTGGGAGCTGAATCCAGGAGCAATAACTACTTGAACCGCTGGACCAACTCTCCAGACCTGAGAATTTTTTTCTCCAGTCCTGTGGCCCTACTTCAACATTTTGTTTCGTTCTAAAAGTGTGGGGACAGTCAGTGAAACTGGGGACCAAGGTAGATATAGTCAGCTCATGTGATGGTTCTCTTCCCCCTCACCTTGCGTACTCTAAACTCATTTCTCCTCCGAGCGGCTGCAGTGTGGGAATAAACTTCAAAGAGTGGAAAAGCTGCAGCACACATGTCAAAGAGCAAGGAGTGGGAGCAGGGCTCTCAACTCCAGTGGCAGCTTGCTCACGGTCATATCGCACTGGGCTGTCTCTTCCTTTCACAGCTAGCAGTGTAGGAGCGGGATCTTCTCTCCTCAATTCTCATGTCTTCTCCACTCACCTCCCAATGTCTAAAGACTGGTTAATGTGGTGCTGGGGATAGAACCCAGAGCTTAGTGCGTGCTAGGCAAGCATGACTGAGTTACAGCCCATGCAGGGAAAGTTTTTTGGGGGGGAATATGCAAATGAGGAGTGGGTTGCTGGTCTCAGGGCCCTAGAGTGTGCTTTCACCTTGACCTGGCCAGCTGGCTTGCACTTTGTACCTATCTGCCAACACAGTTCCCTTCTCTTACCCTTTCTTTCTTTGTTTCTCCTTCTCCTCAACCTCTTTTTTTTTTTTTCTATCTGTTAAGACTGTTGAGTAGACTTAATGAAAATAAGGGAAAGTGTAAAGATCAGAAGTTCAGGAACAGAAGCACCTACCATCAAAAATTGCAGCGTGTTTTTTGAAAGGTGCCTCATCAGGTTCCAGCAGCCTGTGCCTGGCAGGTCACTGTGACCAGTCAGTTCTCTCCCTCATTCTTTGTGCAGCTTACAAAAAGGAAAAAAAGAAGAAGAAGAAAAAAAAAAAAAAAAAAAAGCTGTTCTCTAGGCTTCTCCCTCCACTGCAGCTTTCTCTGGCCCTGTGCTCAGATCCAACTCTGGGCCTCCTTGGCTTCTCTAGAGACATATTATTAATATTTCCCCCAGGTCTTCCCTTCTCCGCCTTCTCCAGGCCTCACCAGGGAGGTGCACACATGCACATTTATTTTTCCATTGAAATGAATTTCACCTCCTTTCTCCTGAACAAGTCAGACATGGATTCAAAATATTTTTCCTTTCTTCTTTTACATGAAGAATTGAAGCCAAAGCCAATTATGGTTAAGGCAAGGTTCCAGTCAGTGGATTTTAGGTGAGCTGGAGTTGGTTATAGTTTTTGAAAAAAAAATAAAAATTACATTATGTTACCTTAATGGTATCATTGGAAACACAATTTTCATTTTCACACATTGTTTTTCTAAGCCTGTTCCTAGACCAATGCCTAGGAAATAGGGAGATTTCACATCACGTCTCTGTGCTAGGAGCTCTTCGTGTGCAATCGAGTTCTTAAACTCAAGGCAGCCTGTTGCGTGATTTTACAGCCTGTGTGGTAGAAGTTCAGTTCTTCACTAGTCACACATTGTATGCGGTGTGATTAGTCCCCCCGTAAGTAGAACCGTAAATGAGCATTAGAAGGCAGCCCTTCCAACCCCGCGCAGACACTCAGTACCAGATCTCCTAACAGATGCCTCAGAAAGAAGTGACAGCCTGCTCAGTGGAATTCAGGTTACATGTATGTAACATGACTGACAACTCCTGTCCCAACATAGTGGTTGGTTTTCTTTTCAGATCATGGGGTGCCTTCTTTCCTCACTGTGTAACCCAGCATTATGGAACCCGCCACTGTGCAACACATCTCTGTATAACCTGTCACCATGTAACCCTTCACTAAGTAACCCGTCACTGTGTAGCCCATGCTGGGGCTTAGAAATCATCCCATGTCTCAGCCTGACCTCAAATTCTCAGCCATCCTTCCTGCCCTGGTCTCCAGAGTGCTGGCATCACACAGTGCCTAGTTCGGTAAATTTGTCACACTTATTTCTTTCTTTCCCTCCATCGTTGTTTCTTCTTCTAGTGAAGGATCTGCTGTGAGAGTTTTGCTTTTCCTTTAAGGGGCTATAAACCAGTGGGATGGATTCAAGAAATAGAAATCTAAGTTGCTAATTTATTTGATGATAAGGCTACAAGTCATTTCGGTGAGAGCAGAAAGGGCAGAACTTGACATATTGAAACTTGAAGTGGGCTCTCTTGGTGGCTTTGTTTCAGAGTCTCCCCAATGTACTTAGCAGTGCTGGCAAGGGCTGATGTCTTGAGACTTGAGGAGTTTTATTCTCTTTTGGATGCAACATGCTCTTGAATACGGCATGTACCTTGTCTGTTTCGATCTTGCTGGCTACAACATGTGAACTCTTTCCACTGTCCCTCTCCCTTCCTGAAGAGGCTTCGAAATGTGGTGCTTGGCAGTGACGTTTTGGACCTAGTGTGCCATCATCACGAAGTGCAAAATGTTAATGAATCTTGTGTTGCTTTGATGCCTAAACGTTCAGTAACTCGAAGTGGGGGTCCGGGTGCGTAGAGTAGACTATAGTTAAGCTCATGTGTGATTTTAACATTAGACTTGAAGTGTGTGTGTGAGAGTGTGCATGAGCATATACAGTGTTTGTGTGTCAGTTCCTGTGCATGTGTGTACCTGTGTGCGCATGTGTGCATGTGCTTGTATTTGTGTGCGTGTGTGTGTATTTGTGAGTATACATGTATGTGTGTATGTGTGAGTGTGCATGTGTGTGCGATGTCTTAGCATGGGTGCATATGTGCCACAGGATGTGAAAGTTAGCACATGACTTTGGAGTCAGTCCTCTCCTTCCACCTTCATGGTGGGTTTCAGGGATCTAACTCAAGCCTTCAGGCTTACGTTGTGGAGTGCCAAGAGCTTTTACCTGATGAGCCATCTGCCTAGATCTCATGAATGATTTTTTTAAAAAGAATATTAACATCTTTATTTTTATTAGAAGATGAGATATAAGTAGTTTTGCCAAAATAAGTCATGGTTCAGAGAATGGAAGCTGATGAGGTTAACATCAGTAGTGAGATGTGCAGGAGATCCTAATTTAATAAGCTCAGAAGCCCTATCTGTATAGGATCCAGTACCAAGGGGCACCCGGAGCCCTTGTTTTCAAAACTGTGTTCTCCCCTGGAAGTTTTGAAAGTTTTCTTGTTTATAAAACAAGGTGTTTGAATCGGAGTTTAAAGGGTCCCCCCACACTGTTTTCATCACTTTAGAATCAAGCCTGTGCTCTTTTTAGCCTGCCCCTTCAGTCAGGATCTGGGGGCCTGGGACAAGGTAATTGAGGCAGACCAAGCTGAATGGGCTTGCTGTGGGAACTTTGATGCTGTTTCAAAAGTACAACTTCTGACTAGAGCCCTTGTTTAGCCTTGCACCCTCTCTGAAGCTGGGGACTTGAGCTCTCTGTGTTTCCTCAGCTGTTCTGACTGGCCTGTTAGCTGCCATCCTTTGGAGATAGCAATGGATTTGTATGTATTTTGTTTAGTCCCTCTGTAATAAGAATTTTGAAGCTGTGACTAGCACGAAATAGCCATGGAAGACATCCTGGAGCCATTTCAAATGTAACACGCCCTAAGCCCACTGAATTTGATGAGCTGTGAACAAATGTTTGCTCTTTTGGGGATTTTTGCAGACAAAGTAAAAAATCAGAAAAAATTGAAGTGGATCTGATCCTACACTGTAGTGTGTCCGTCAGTGTGGTATATACACGTGTAGTGTACACACACACACACACACACACACACACACACACACACGGATGTGCATGCTCATGGAAGCCAGTGGAGAAGGTTGCGTGTCCTGCTCTATCACTCTGGTGTCTTGAGACAGAGCCCCTCACTGACTCCATAGCTACCCTATAGTCGTCATGCCCTAGGAGTCCTTCTGCCTCCCACACGCCCAGAGCTGGTGTTACCGGTTCTATTGCTGCACACACCTTCTACTCCCAGCTTTCAGTGTGGGTGCTGGAGTCTCAGCTCCGGCCTCTGAGTACAAGCACTCCGGGCTCTGCCTCCAGCCTTTGAAAACATTTCCTGCTTCAGATATGTTCACCTGACAATTCAGACCTACAAGCATTCATCCTGTACTGGTTCAAGCATCAGCCGGTGCTAAGTCCAGTGTTCCAGGTACACAGTGTCCACCCTTCACAAACGTTTATTCTGGACTTTAGGAGAACCACGGGGTGGGGGTGGGGCAGAATGTTTAATGCTTAACCCAGTGCTTAGCTTTGCCTTCTGGCCCACTACGTCCTCATTGTCTGGCCCCAGAATTCTTCTAACTTCTTTGTATTCTCTGTTTCCTAATGTATAAAATAATGATGTAAATTTGAGCTCATGGTGTCGTTGGGAATATTCAAACCCTTATAGTTGTCATTGATAGTGATAGGGGAAAAGAGAGAAAATGATGGTATTTTTCTTTATTAAGATTGCTATGGTTAACAACAGAGGAGATCTGTTGTATTTCAATGTTACTACACATCATACAAAGTGTATTTAGAATACTGGCAGTTTTTCACTGTAAATAGCAAGTGAGTATTTATTTATTTATTCATTTATTTATATTATTGCTGTGAACATTTTATCCAGGTTTACTTATATGATATTTTAAGTATTAAGATGCTAAAGTGGTGGGGGTGGTGGAGGTTAATGAAAATGGAAACAGAAACCTTGGCCCAAAATATACAACATTTGAATATGAAATTCAACAAGGAAAATAATTTTCCCTTAATTATTTTTAGACATTAATTATTTTTTGATATTATAGCAATTATCTAAAAGCAGTCCCTCCCAACGTACACTAAACTTGAAACTAGAGTCATGATAATTAATGCTACAGGTTTGATACATCACCTTTCTCCAGGGCTGGTGGACATTTGATCTGCCACGTGCGTCTGTAATAGACTTGGGTTGGGAGCTCTGGCTACACAGCGGAAGCAGCCAGAGAAACATCTGGAAGTTTTAGGAGGAAACAAAGGTGTTGACTGGCAGAGACCAGAGGGGGTGAGAACCAGCTAGTAGCAAGAAAGCAGAGTTGGGAGGCTTACTGGGCAGCAATGAACCAATACTAGGCACAAAGGAGAGAGCTATGGGTCCTTGCCCTTCTTACCTGGCTGTGGTTAAGGGGGAGAAGGACAGAAGCCGAGAGGGGTTGACCTGGTCTAGAAGCTGCAATCCTGGATTCGATTGAATTGGTGCTTAGAATGATTGCATGGAATTGCTGCTGCCCTAGAGCACTGACTTGAAAACGCAGAAAACTGCCGTGGAAATTTGCTCCAGGGTACTATTTTTCCCAGGTAGTGCAGAACCATCAGCCTCAGTGTTTACCTTCCTCACTGGGCAGCATGGACCCAGGTACCTTTGGCTCCCATGGCTGTGCCTTCCATTTTTAGCACATTTCTGATACTTGTGTTACAAACACTTTCCCTCCCTTCCTAGGCTGTCCCTTTGCTGTCTTGACAGTTTCTTGCTCTTGAGTTCCATGTATACCATTTTTCTACTTTTGCTTTTGTTGTTCCTGCTTTTGGGCTTACATCCAGAGTTCCATGCTTGGAGCTCTTCTCTGTTTTCAGTTTTCATGGTTTTCACACTCTCTTAGATCCATTTGATCTAATCCTTTCAGTGCTTTCAGAGGCAAGAGGTATCCTGTCACACCCACCTCTTCGAGATGTGGCTTCAGCTTTGCCACGTTCCCATCTCTCCCCCGGGGATTTGCTGACAAAGCCTTCTTCTCCAAGGTTTTCTGCTTCCTTAGCTCGTGGTTGTTTCCTTTCTTGTATAGTCCCTTCTCTGCTAGCCATGTTACTGTATGAGAGAAAGTTTCTTGGAATCTAGTGTCTTCAGCCAAGTCTGTTCATACATGCTGCACAGTGTATCTGGTTGTCCAGGACAAGGGCTGGTTTTCTTTTGGCCTTTGGAAGCATTCTTTCACTGTAGTCTCTATTTGGATGCTGGTTTCACCATCCTTTTGTTAATTAGATTGTCTTCAGCCCATCTTCTCCAGAATCTTAGTAGACATGCCTTATTCAATATGCCTTCTTGTGCCTGTTTGCACCAGACTTTTAAAGCTATCAAGTGGCCTCTGTCACAAGTAACCTTAACGCCTTCCTTTCAAGGATAAAAAAAAAAATTCATATATAGAACTCTCTTCTACCCAAATTGAGACACTTTAGAGTTAAGATTACAAATGATGATGGTGGATGCATCGGAGGACAGAGGACTAGGGTACCATTTTCTTCAAACAGTACCTCTGCAGATATTTATCACAGCATCCTGAGTTTGAGTAAGGAGAGCATAGGGGACAAGAGGATACTATCTAAGTTATATTGTCCTCTTTTCCATTGTTCCCTTCTGATTTTTTATTCAGATGTTTGATATTTAGGGTCAAGATTTTAGTTTTCATTCTCATTCTTCCTCTATAATTCCCCCTTTTATTTAAGCATCTTCTGCTTCCTTTCTGAAAAACAACAAAACAAAAACCCACGCCATCACTGACTTATCCATTTCTCATTGTCTCATTTTTTTATTGTAATTTCTAATTTCTGGGAACATTTGTAATGGTAAGAATCCTCATCCTAACAGCAGTCTATTTTACTTGTTGAATTCATTAAGGGATTCTGCCATCGTCTCTGGTTGGGCCATCAGTCAGCTTCCTGGTTTTGCTGAGCTTACCTGTGGGCTTCTGAGAGGGTCCCTGAGCAGAGCAGGTATTTATTGAGACAGGAGGCATCTTAGGCTTTATTCTGTGGCTGATTGGCTTCTCTGTAGAACCACCTTCTAAACTTAGAACTTTAAAAAAACAGAGCCAGAGGGCAAGTGTGTACCTTGGATGGGCAGTACCTGGATTCCGTGGTCCTGCCACTTCTTACTCCATTCCCAGTCTGAGCCCCTTCCCCTACCCTGGGTAAAGGATCTCTCAGTGAAAGTCTCTGTTTCACTCTATTCACAAAATAAGCTTCTGGTCTTCTGGGGTCTGGGAACCCAATCCTCTAGGTGAGTTCATTAGAGTAGGGGCCTTATTTATTCTTAGATGCTAACTCTTAACCGTTTCCTCCATTTGCAGAATCAGACATGGCTGGCTGTTGCCTAGATTCTGGGGACTTTTATTTGTTGAATAAGTTATTTTCAGTTTCCTTTTTGATCAGCTTAGCCTTATTCAGTTTTCTAGGGTTGTCAGATCATTTATTTACCTTTCATGAGTCTGTTTTCTGTTTTTTTTTTCTTTCCAAAAAAAATTAATTTTGAATTTATTGACTCATTTTTCATTCTCAGCCTGAACAGAAATCTATTACCTGCCCTTGTGTTTGAACTGGGGAAAGGGTGAAAGTCAGTGTTTATGCTCAACCTGCTCTTTGCTCAGAGGCCAGCTATATTCCTGTTGTCTTTCTGAGTTTACCTTTCTGTCAATTATTTATCCATATGTTTTTCTGTTGGATTTCTTGTTTGCCCCTCCACCCCGAATTGCGTTTCCTGATCTAGTGTAGCTATTTTAATTGATTCTTAGGTGTGTATCATCGTGATTGCGACATCGGAGCACATGATAAAGCTCTGCTCTGAAAGTTTTCCAAGCACTGCTGGGTACTGCTATGGTTGGCTTCTATACAAGCGTCATTACTGCAGGGGATTCCTAGCACATACATATCATAAATGATTTAGTGCTTTGTGGTTCTGGGATTGAAAAAGCAGCCATTGAATGATTATGAAGCATTTGATTTATATTTGTTCTTTTGGTTGGAAAATACAAAAATTCAACTCTTTCAGGCTGGTTGTCCCCTACTCTCTGCTTTGACCTTTTTAAAAATTTATTATAGGGTTTCTCTTTGTTAGGATATACGTGGATATACATTCTATATAGATGTCATGGTAAAGTGGACATCTTCTCTTCTTTAGATATAGACAAGTAAGTTCTAGTCAGTGGGTTAAAACGTGGGTGTTGAGTGGATGTGAACCTGTCTTTAAAGTCATGTGGTGCGTATAAGCATCACTGTGCCACTGGTGCCCCTGCTAGCCAAAGATATTTTTTTCACGTTTCTGTTGCTTTATATAATGCAATATTTTGTAGTGAAAGTAGATATAACCCAGTTTTTATCTGATGAGTTTTTTTTATATCCCATGAATGGTATACTGTTATGCATACAAATAAATTAGATTTTAAAAGCTAATCCGATGCATTCCTTTTGGCTCCCTGTCTCATCTTTTTTTTTTTTTTTCCATTTTTATTGTATGTAATGGAGATGCAATTGCTGGATATAAGCTAGTATATTGACTTATGGGGGATATGGCCAGACACAGGATGGTCGAGCTGTGAACTGAGTTATATACCTGGCTTCCTTGAGATGGAAGAGTCCAACTTCTGTGTCTGCACTTGACTGGACTACCTCGCTGGGCACTCTGTCAGATAACCGCTTCAGCTACACCTCCGTCCATCTCAGTTTGTCGACGTATCCAGCTAACCTTGGCCATTTCAGTCAGTTCAGGCTCGATGA
The DNA here is from genome assembly GCF_030254825.1 of Meriones unguiculatus. NCBI lineage: Eukaryota > Metazoa > Chordata > Mammalia > Rodentia > Muridae > Meriones > Meriones unguiculatus. Next base: position 96,669,981 of record NC_083357.1, on the reverse strand, counting down.
GTGGAACGTGGGCTTGCGGTTCAGGGTTTTGTGGAACAGGGGTATCCAAGAAGCGAATCTGTTCTTAAGTATCCTGCCTTCTGCAGTTTCAGTAGCTTCCTTAATCTGTGTCTTGCTTTGCCTTCCTCGGGCTTTGCTGCTGCTGTTCGCTTTCTTCTGGCCTATGGAAACATGGCAGCAGTGCAGCTGCCAGCTGCCTCCAATTTCCACAGAGAAGATTCTACTCTCAGGGAACAGCTACTTCCTGAAACTTACAATTGGCTTGCTAACTTCTTCCCTAATCCTATCAGGCTGACAGGGAGGATAGGCAGGCTGCTGTGCCCACTGAAGGCATAGAGAGAAGAGCTAGGCTAACCCTGACACCGGTTAAACAAAGTTCCTGTGGCCTGGGAGAGGACTGAGTTGGAAAAGAAGACATTTCTCCGTCCAGTTGTGTAGTGTGCAACTATTGCATTTCATCTTACTGACTTAAAAAACGATATATATGTTAATTTTCTGATTCATTTTTCTCCATGTTTTAGTAATCATTGTTATAAAATGCAATTAATGTTCAAATGAATGACTTCTGCAAATCAATAATCACAAAGAAGTGAATGATAAATCACACATAGAGTGATACAATAGGTAAAGTTAAATGTTAACTGTGAGTGAAATCTTGTAAAGGAGGATAGTAAGAGGGTCAACAAGAACAGCTGTGGTTAAAAACTGATGGGTTTTAAATAGAGACTAGGGTAACTAATAGAGCCGGGGTAACCGAGCATCCCTGCTCAAGAAGTGTAGTGTACCTGAGCAAATAGTCTCAACCACACTTGAGAAGGTGGCCTTACAGCGTTCATTTTTCGTTGGTGCCCACGTGCACATCTGTGCATGCAAACATGCACACACATCGAGCCTTTCCCGATGATGCTGTCCAGTTTACTCCTGTACAGTAGGATCCCTCACTGAAACAGAAATTCCTTGCTTTAGCTAGGCTCCCTGACCACAGAGCTGCCAAGATCGGTGTGTCTCCACCTCTCGATTCTGGGGCTGTGGGCCCACGTCTCCATCGCAGTCTTTTTTTTTTTTTTTTTATCAGTTACATTTTATTAACTCTGTATCCCAGCCGTGTCCCGATCCCTCATCGCAGTCTTTTTACACGGGTACTTGAGGCTTGAACTCAGGTTCTCAAACTTGCACAACACGTGCTGTTACCTACAAGCCATCTCCCGAGCTGCATTTCTGATTTGTAACCAATTTCCAAAAAAAAAGCGCTTTCCATCCAAGGGCCTCACCTACTGACAGAATTTTTCTCAGCTTTTTTATTATTAATTAATTAATTATTTATTTTTGAGACAAGGTTTCTCTGTGTAGCTTGGGTGTCCTGGAACTTGCTTTGTTCACTAGGGTAGCCTAGTCTACAGAAATCAGATTAAACTGACTCTATCTAGTTTACTCCTTTCCTGCCTCAGCCTCCCTGTTATTGGTATTAAAGGCATATGCCACCACCACCTGGCTTCTTCCCCTCCACCCCCCAATGGCAAAATATATCTCTACTAACCGCACAAACAGAAATGGAATATGTTGTTTCTTTTCCAAAATATGTCCCCTCCCCTTTTTAACATACCGCCTGTAGGTTTTTCAACAGAAATAAGTCCCTCCCCTTCATAGAACTGTGGAAAAATGCAACAGTAGTACAGCAAGTGGTTCTGAACTCTGCACTCATTTCCATGTCACTGGAATCTTCAATTGGGAAGGTATATTTGTTCTAGGCTGTGAATCTTTTAACTATGGTTTATCTTTGTGCTGATTGCTTCAAGTCTTACCCCAGCTCCCGTTTCTGTTAGATATCCTCTTTTGCTGTATCATGTAATGTGGGTGGCCACAACTCTTTGATGCCTTTTTGGCTGTACCATGGTCAGACTGTGTCCTGTGTTTGATGGCTGTGCCAGTGTGAGGACTTCTGACTGGGACTTTGTACAGTGCCTCTCAGATGCAGTGGGCTTGGTGATAGTCCCATGATTACATCCGGGGCTGCCGGTTTCTGGGGGCGGGGCTACATTCAAGGGCAGCATGCCTTAGCTCTGTTGCCTGTTAAAACCGAACTTGCTGGATTTTTTCCATTTTGTTTCTTTCCACCTCTGTTTTGTGTGTCAGTATCTATTTTATTCATAGAATGTAATCTAATACTCTTAAGTATGGCATTACTGCCACTGTTGTGTGCTTTTTTTTTTTTTTTTAAATGATTTTTAAAAAAGATAGCAGTGTTGTTCTTTGGGGCACTTGAAAATGCTACATACTCATCGCTTGTACATCTTTTCCCTATCCCTGGCATCAGCACTTTCTCCAAGCAGCTGTGGCTCCTCTTATTGGAGAACGGTATTAGAACCCAAGATCTGAGTGCTGGCTGTGCTTATTGAGGCTGGGTGGTGCCAGGCACAGGCCCTTATCATGCTGTCTTTCAGACGCAGAATGACCCCTCCTTAGTGACATTTCTATTCCAGGAAGAGGAGGGGTGGTGACCGTCCGAAAATGGAACAAGGGCCACCCATGCTTCCTGGTAGTTTAGGCCCCCCTCCCACCCCCACTTCTTTGGAGAGTGAGAGCCTTTTCTTTCTCTCACTGGGAGTTTTGCAAGGTGGCTCGTTTTTTATGGACACCCTGATGAGTTACTCATTTAAGGGCAAAATGTGAGGGAAGATTTGCTAACTGTGACTGGGGAAGTTATTTATTGATTGCCCATATTGTACGTTTTCTCTCTCTCTCTCAGTTTTGTCAAAGAGGCATAGCAGTTAAAGATGGTGAGTTAAGATACCTGATAAAACAGGATCAGATGAATGGGGAGGAGGTCCCCCCCATCAGTGGACTTGGAAAGGGGCACGGTGGAGATGAGGGAGGGAGGGACTCGAGGGAATGAGGGAGCGGGACACAGCTGGGATACAGAGTTAATAAAATGTAACTGATAAGAAAAAAATAAAATTAAAAAATTCAAAGACAGAAAAAAAAGATGGTGAGTTAACGTGCACTGTATATTGTTGTTCACAGTAAGAATGAATGCAGACTTAGTGACAGAATTGTCCTTTACGTAAAGATAGCATGCTTTCTGTTTAATGCATTTAGTACTCTCCCACATGTCTTCCAGCCCACGCAGAATTGCTGTGAGGCTCTGCCTAATGTGTTCAAACTAGACCCATTGTCCAATGTTGTACGAATTAAATCTTTCTAGAAAGCATAAACATTACCTTGAATAGAGACGTACACATATTCTTCAAGGAGCTCTTGCTAAAGGGAAGGACATAGACTCAGTTGTGGAGTGGACTGTTTTAATCCCTCAGACTTAATTAATGGAGCACAGGAATTCAGCCTCCCACTCCTTCAGTTTCTTTCTCCATTCCCTCTCCTCCTCTTTCTCTTTTCACTGTCTCTGTTTCTGCCCTTCTTTGTCTGTCTCTGTCCTCTCTCTCTCTTTCTCTGTATCTCTGTGTGTTTGTCTCTCTTACATGGACAGATTTCCATCTGTCTTTCCATTGGGGTATGTAGGGAGGCTGATGCACGCACGGTGCCAAGAGCTCACACCTTGAACTGCAAGCACAACTGAGAGAGTGAACCACAAGTGGCTCAAGTCTTTCAATTCTCCAAGCTCCACCCCAGTGACATTCTCCCCCCACCCCCACCCCAAAGACCACACCTCCTAAACCTCCAGAAGTGGAAGTACCAACTGGGACCATGTGTTCAAATGCCTAAAACTAGGGGGAACATTTTTCATTCAAACCACCACGGGCTCAGTTTTCTAGTTCTCTCAGTTTCTTTGCTTCTTTGTTATTACCAACAGGATGGCATCATGTCAAACCAGCAGGAATTACGTTTGTCCTCCTAGGTTTTCGTCAGCACTACTGCATTCTACTCCTGTGAAGCATTTCAACAGATTAATTTTTGATGTTTGAAATAATTCAGTCTGTCAAAGGATGAAGGTCCTAATTTTATTTTCCCTTTGGCCATTTATGGGGTAATTAGAAAAGGATGAGTGGACTGAGACCCTCATTTAATCCAATCTTTCAAGTTTACAGACTTACTGAAAACTAATATCTCATGAATGGATTCTCAGCTCAACCCTGTGAAGAGGTTTTCCAGTCAATTAGACAGATGTTACTTATGTGCAGAGCCTTTAAACAGTAGATCTGTTATTTCCTTCTCTCCTCCCCCAGTCTTTAGTTCAGGCTGCATCAAACACCTGAGACTTCTTTGTCAACTTTTTGCATGTTAGGATCACAAGTATGTGCCTTCATACTCAGCCTAGACTTCAGCCTCCCTCTCTCTCTCTCTCTCTCTGTCTCTCTTTCCTTTCTTCCTTTTTGATTTTTGATTTGGATAATCATATGTAAGATCTTGATCACCCTTGAATCTGTTATTTGCTGGCTACTTTTCTAACCTCAGGCATGTTCACATCCTAGAAAAGCTTCCTACTCATCAAGATTCATTGTGCTTTCTCAGTTTTAATTTATGCCTCAGTTAATGCTTTCTCCATATTCACTTAACTGCTTCATGAGCTCCTGTTCTATGAAGCACAGGTCTTATCTGTTTGAGTGAATGACACATTGTAAATATTTAACATTACGTATTTATAAGCACCTTCTGAATTATTTTATTAACTTTTTAACATACTTATCAAGTCTTACTTAATTTATGTTCATATGCAAGAAACCATTAAATCTTTCTGTCTACTTATACTATGGCAGAGGTAAGATTCTCGGAGCCCAACTCATAAAGTATTCAGGATAGTAGAGTTGGAGGGGACACTCTCCTTGCTTTCCTTCCTTTTGGTAATACTTGGTATACTCTGTCCACTTGGCATCATTATTATGGTAACAACAGGAAGTATTGCCTGGCCGAGAAGTGGAGATATATGTTTTCAGGATTATGTTATATTATATATTTTATATTTATATGTTTATTATTTTATATTATATCTATTATATATTTATTAACATTATTTATTATATATTTATTATATATGTTATATTATAATATAACATATTATATATTATATCTATGTTTTTAGGATTGAATCTTCATGTAAATAACCCTTGAAACATTAGCTGTTAAGAAGTAAGCCAGTAGATAACATCATTCCTAATACTTAAGTTGTGATTAAAATCATAAACAATACAAAAAACGATGAAGAGCACTTAATCTACATATCTTTACCATATCATGTTTTATATGCTAAAGATAAAACTAATACTGCCGTTTCTCCAATGATGAAATTAAAGCCTAGAGAAATATGTTCCTGTATACATTCACAGGTGAGTGGGCAAGGTAAAATTGGACCATAGCACTCTGACCCAGAATCTCTCTTTCAAACCTCTGCTGGTCTGCTCTGTGGATTTTTTTTCTTTGGGCATCTGTGCGCACATGGGAAAGTGGCGTGTGTGTGCTTACTTCAGTGTCCAGATTGCTGAGTCACTGTAGCTTCACTTTGGGATTCCTCTTTTATTAGTTCGAGGTATTGGTGAGTATTAAGAAGAGTGATTACTGTAAACAGATTAACTGTTAAACAGACTTTTATATATACACTTTTTCCTTTGATAATAAATCTTAAGAATATTGAGTGCCAGTGCCTTTGAGTATATAGTTATTAACCCATATCTTTTGTTCAATGTCTGCCTGATGCACAGAAATGACATGAGGGCAAATGAAATGCTCCTTCTTTTCTCTGAATGCTACGAGGATAAATACTTTCATCAGTAATTAATTATACTATAGGAGTACTTATGCTACAAAATATGCAAAGTACCATGGGTGCTCAGAGATAGCAGAGAAGTGGCATGGATTTTCCTGGGGAAGCCGTTGTAAAGGAATTGGATCTCTGTCCACAGCGTTCAGAGGTAGGAAGTGAGCACAGGCGCAGATGAGGAAAAGCCTGCTGTAGTGCTCTGTTGTGATTGTGTAGTAAGACCTACGCTGGCATACTGGGAGAAAGCATTTTAGAGGCATGCATGAAGTTTTAGTGGGTTTTTATGTAATGCCACTCTGGACAACAGTTAGGCAATGTAGACAGGAAAGAGGTGACTCCAGCAGTCAATCTCAGCTAATATTTATGGGACCTGTGAAGAACTCTTAGGATGGGAATGATGTGAGTGAAGAAGGGGTCAAGGTCAATAGAAAGCTTTTGAATGGAGGAGAGTGAGAGGGTAGACAGAAATGAAGAGAAATTACTGTTTCTTCTGGCCTGCTTTGTTGTGACACTTGGTGCGGGGGATTTTTGATGACCTCAGCTATTGGCTTGTACAATTTAATATTGTGTTTAAATGTGTGGCGAAGAATTGGGGACACTCCCTGAAGATTCGTGGCAAAGTTTCCTGTGTATTGTGTTTTCGTTGTACTAAATGATGCCTACTGAAAGTACCTGTGAATCTTTCAACGCTTCAAAGTGGAAAGTGCAGAGGATTTGTATGTGTGCTGATGTTGGCATCCAGCCTGTAGTACTAGAAGTTCATTTCTTGGCTTGAGGTAGGATTCTCATTGGGTCCAAGAGCTGAAGAGCTTAGGCCAAGACCCCAGATGTTCTGCCTTTCTCAGTCTTTTAATGGTGACTGGTCATATTGCATGGTTCTGTTTACCATATACAGATAGTATGGGCCACACTTTTTTCTCTTTTGTGGATGATCTCTATGAGAGAGCATAAATTCTGACTGCCTTGAATGGTCTTTGCCCTATTGTTTGGTTCTAGAGTGGTACTTGGTTGACTTGAAAAAAAAAAGTGAATTGTTGGTGAGTGCTGCCAGTAGTCTGTGTTTATTATATTTTTCCTGTATATTGGTGCCTGTGACAGATAACTTTTGACCTAGGAAATACAACTTTGAGGGGTATTTTACTGACTTGTTTATTTGGAAATGCTGGGATCAGGAGTCCTGTCTATATAACTCATTTATTATTCAAGTTATACGTGTGGTTGAATCCTTTCTGTGAGAATGTCTGTTTATAGGTTACTCACTCTGAACAGTCATAAGCTTGTTTGAACAAGCCATGCCATACACATCTACCAGTGGAAGGCACTGTTTCATGTGAAGTGTTTGTACCACAGTTTCTGAGTGACAACTGAACTGACATTATAACGTGGTCCTGTGTATCCATCAGCCATTTGGTGGAGTCAGTCATCTTCAGTACAGTGAGTACCTGAGCTGAGGATAGAGATGTGTGTGGAAATACTATATTTGTCTTAATTGTTTTGAAACTTAGTACTTTAAATCTCTCCTCCTTCCACTTCAGAATGATTCTCTGAGTAATAAGTCTTTAATGAATCAAATCTTAATAACTTTATTTGCTTTTGAGTATTTTATATGGTTATTTTTTCTATAGTACTTTTTATATATTATGTTAGAAATATAGATCCCAAAGAACTGACTAGAATAACTTGGCAGAAAAATGGAAGTATCAAGATATTGCGAATTGTAAATTAATCAGAAAGAAAGATTGAGTATCTTTTGAGTAGGAGGACATACTAATTAGAAATTAAATTATTTGCTTATTGAACACCTTCCCAGGAAAGCACAGATTTTGCAAAGAAAATCCATAGCTATATTTTTGAAAAACAGTATCTGTTCTAGGTTAATAGTCTTACCAGTGAAAATATTTGTTAGTAATGCCACCTGTCCCCCTAGGCTGTTTTCACTCCTAATCTATTCATGTTTTGAACTATGTGGTAATTTAAGTTTGGATATATATCAGAAGATAATTTAAAAGAAACACTGAGCATTTGCAGTCAGATACACTTCCTGTTCCTAAGAAGAGTCTCTGGCTGTTCTTTTCCATTGGGTCAGAACAACTTGAGCAAAAATTTTCTCCCCAGATCAGATATTTTAGTGGTGTGATTCTTAGGTTGATGTGACTATTTCATAATGATCGTGGGGCATTTGTTTTGTGAGCTGTGAAGGGGTAGTGATTGGCCGTTGTGTTTCCTTCAGAGTTTGACCAGGACACGTGGACCTTCTGAGACCTTTTAACCGGGTCCTTTACTAGCTGTTTCCACTGTTTACGTCCTACAGGAACAGAGGACAGAATCAAAACCAAGAAACTGGCGCTGGTACACTCTGCACAGGTGACGCAGAGAGCACTGGTTTTACGTTCACCCACGTGTTTGTGACTATGCATGTAGTTCACCCCAACTTCATCCCATATATAAGTTTGTATAAATGCCAGAATCAGCCTATGGGGTTTATGTTTTAAGTCTTCCGTTCGTTCAAGGCTTTCTTGAACCACCCTTAAAAGCTTCTTTTCCTATCCTTAAGCCATGTCCTAATGGCCCTAACGTTGCACTTTGGATTTCACCCGTGACATGCGAAAGATGTTTCTGCTGAGAAAGAGAAAAGAGCAGTGAGTGCGTTTGTTAACCATTCCCCAGTCCCTCGGTCTTCTCTGATCCCGGCTACTCTTCTGAATGTGCGACGGAAAGAGCTCCATGTACAGTGTGCACTTGTCCGTCAACGTCCTATGTAGCGCAGTGCCATACACAGTGAGTTGGTCAAATGAAAAAGTTTGAAGTAAAAGAAGGAGAAAGATGCCTAGAGGTTTGTTTCTTGGAGTCAGGATTGCTGGTACTATCAGAGAAGAGCCCAGTCCCGAGAATCACAACTGCTAATCCTCACTGTATTCATTACGGAGGAGATGTGTGGCTTCACAGAACATCGGTAGAATGCTAAAAGAAAAAAAAAAAACAAATCAACACCCACCCAGTATTTATTTATGACATAAATACTGACAAGTACATTTTAGGAAAAAAAAAATGATCTTCTGAGTAAAACCTTGGATTTGAGTGCTCAATGAGTTTGAGTTGGTATGGTTGGGGATTTCGTGTGTATAACCTTGCTGCTTAGATGGAGGCATGCTGTAGGCTTCTGGGTGTCTGCATATGTGACCATGTTCTCATCAGGAAATCCATCCCTTGGGCTGAAGACAGCATCTGAGGTTGTGTATATGCAGATAAACACAGCAAGAATCTGACGTAGAAGGGGAAAGGTGTTTTAGCTTTTCCCGAAGGAAATTGTTAAGCTTTTAGAAATGACACTCTTCCATGTCACACAGATGAAAATAGACATGTCAGTTTACACAGGTTATGAATTCCTAATGCTTGACTGGTTGGTGAGGAAGAGTCACTGCCAGCTTCTACTCTCTCACTTACTCCTTTAGACATTTCCCAGTGCTAGAGGATCATGGGAGGAAGGTCTTGGGAACCTTAACTTGAGTTGTGCAAGGACTGTCCTTTCCCACTGATTCAGCTGTTCTGTCTCCCTACCCTTCCTTCTCCAGCTCCCACCACAGAGCTGCTTTTAAAGCAAAGGAACAAGAAAAACCTGTTTCACTGAGAAAAGCATTCAGACATCCTCTGGATAGGGACGGTCTGCCAGCTCCTCAGGTTAGAAACCTTCAGCCCGTCTTGGAAGTACTCTGTCCCCTTGGTCCTGTTCCCGTGTGCATGTGCTGTGTGCTAACAGTGGATCTGGGAGTCAGCGGGTGGGCGTGGGGCCCTCCAGGCTGGGTAAGTGTCAGGCACAGCCTTTAAAAATAGCTTGTTTTTCATTTTAGGAACATAACCTCCCTGTTCCATTTTGTTAACAATGAATTTTTAACTCTTACATTGGGTGCTGTGTTTAAAAGTCTTCATCTTCCTGGAACCAACAGTCTTTTTTAGAGGATTTATCTAGTGGGAGAAAAAGAGATGTACCACTAAGGCCAAATAATAGGTCAGGGTAAAGTGAGCGAGCATTTGGTACAGAGTATTGAAGTGGGGCTTGTGGAGGGACTACCAGTGATTACTTAGTCTGATTAGAGTGAGAAATGTGCACATGAGCATATTCAGAGGCGGGCACTGGGATGGAACCACTTGTATGTTGGACAGGGTCGGACACGCAGGGCTCAGTCTTCTAGGAAGTCAGGGCTTCCTAGACTTCTTATTTCAAGTTGAGTTCCTTCCTGGCGTACGAAGTCCTGTCTGACATTAAAGGCATGTTAGTTCTTTCAAAAGTAATAATTGTAAAAACACTTTAAAATTCCAAACCTTTTTTAAAAAGAATTCTTTTGTATACATTTATAAAACCGAGGAGCATCTAGAAAGATGTGGCTCTTAGGCATTTTCCAGAATGGGAAATGGGGGTTGGGAGGATGTCTCAGTGGACAAAGTACTTGCCTTGCCTTGGCTGGCTGGGTGGCACCCATTTGGAAGTCCACCACTGGGCAGGTAGAGACCGAAAGATCCCTGAGATTCTGCTAGCTAGCCAGTAAATCTAGTCTAATTTTTAAGTTCCAGACCAACGAGAGGGCTTTTCTTTCATCTTTCAAAGATGTACTGTGAATTAGGAACACACACACACACACAGGAGAGGAAAGGGAAAGGGAGAAGGGGGAGAGGGCAAGGAGGGAGGGAGGTAGAGGGAGGAAGAAGAAGGGAAAGAGGGAGGAAGGGGACAGAGGGAGAGGGAAAGAGAGAGGGAGGGAATAAGGGAGGAGGAGGAAATAATATACCAAGGCTGCTAAGATGGCTTTCTTGTAGGTGGTAGAGGTGCTTGCGACTATATCTGGTGACCTGGTTGAGTGCTTGGGACCCACAGGTGGGAACAGAATATTGCAAGTTATTCTCTGATCTTCACAGGAACACCATAACGCATGCCTGCACCCCCCCATGCACACAAACACACATAAAAACATACTTCTGTGCATGACTCTTCTGCCTATATATATGTTCGTACACCATGTGCAAGCCTGGCACCCGAGGAGGCTAGAAGAGAGCATCAGCTCTCCTGGAACTGGAGTCATATGCTGTTGTGAGCTACCCTGTGGGTGCTGGAGTTCTATCACGGGTTCTCTGGAGGAGCAGCCACTGCTATTAACCACTCAGCCATCTCTTCGGCTGCTTTTTAAATATTTTAAAAAAGAATGTAGCAAATTATTTAGGATAACAAATACATTTTTCATTCATCGCATTGGGAGTGATTTCTTTTGTTTTTGTTCTGTTTTGGCGAGAGGATTTCTCTGTGTAGCCTTGGCTGTCCTGGGCTTGCTTTGTAGACCAGGTTGGCTTTGAACTTCCAGAGATCAAAGTGATCCTCCTGCCTCTGCTGCCATGAGTGCTGGGATTAAAAGCATGCACCACTATGCCTGACTGGGAATGAATTTTTAGCTTTTCTAAAACTTAGGATACATTGGTTACTTTCACAGAACTATGTTTCAGCTTTTTATTTGGCTTAATGTAGATTGTTTTTCTTCGGAAAACAAATGAGATCAAACAATGATACTGTACCTTGAACCAACATCCCAGACCCTCCCCCCTCCTTTTTGTTTCCTTCCTAACATATTTATTGAGCCACTCTTGAGTAGAGTCTCCTACTCTGGGGATTTGAAAGGCTCATTACCCTCACCACTCTTCTGATTAATCACAGTAGCGTAATGTGCAGGTATCCCCAGCCTAAGTTGGAATTAGAAATTTTCAACTCTGTGATTGTGTGGAGGTGACACAGTAGAAACCAGAATTGAGGTTTGGTGTTTTCGTGGCCCAGCCCCAGGCAACACTGTGCTCTGTGAAGATGCTGATTGGTGGTGATGGCCCTTCGCTCCCAGGCAGCTGCTACACCATGAAGGGAAGCAGCGCGTCCCGAAGGCTATCAACTGTTGCAAACAAGAGTGTGTGGCAGGCGTAAAATATGCTTTGCACATTTCAAACAGGCAGTATTTTCTACTTCTGATTTTGTCAGGTTTTAACTCTCCCACAAACCAGAGACGACTTAAGTCCTGAATGGTGACCTGCACGTTGGCTTTCATGAAGAGTGTCTTTAGGGTGTTCTACACTGGGAACTTAAAGCTCCTTCTGTGTTGCCTTAATTCTGATGGTCTGCCTAGTGTTACAGTCTGCAGGTCAGAGGGAGTTATTGAACGTTGGTGATACTATGCTTTATAGATGTAGTTGGGAATGTAGCTCAGAGGGTGACGGCTCCCTAGCATGCACTCTATCCAGGACTCAATTTCTAGCATCACAGAAGCCAACAGCTGAATCAGCATAGTGTGCACAGGATACTGCAGTAAGACTAAGTGGTTTCATACATGTTCAATGGACACAGGGGTGCAGTGACACACCCCTGAAATCCCAGCACTTAGGAGAAAAGGGCAGGCGGATCTCTGTCTTGGTCTACAAAGGAAGTCCAGGACAGGCAAGAGAAACCCTGTCTCGAAAAACAAAACAAACAAAAAACAAAAACAAAAAAAAGAAAAGGAAAAACCATAAAACAATACAAAACAAAACAAAATTCTTCAGTGGCCAAGAACTTCAAGAGTTGTCTCCAAACCCAAAAATCATAACTTTCAAGGAAATCGCTGTATTTAATATGTTAAAAACAAAACATACTTTAAAAATTAAAAAAAAGGATAATTTTGATGGAAACCTATGAACTGGAGAAACCACTTACAATGTGGCGGTGAACATTAATATGTTTCATGAAGAAGCCTCAGAACTAGAGGGAGGCAGCCACTGAGGAAGGTATGAAAACACTTAAAGGGTGATTTCACAATAAAAACAACTCAACGTTGAACACATTATAGTTTAAACTCTTAAGTGCTTTTGAAAAAAAATCGAGGAAATTAATACAATTATATCTTTTTCTTTTTTAAACAGACGTCAAGCCTTTACTTAATCTCAAGTGTTGCCAGAACACAGAGGCGTAGGAGGCAGCCTTAACTAGCCAGCTGTGTGCACAGAAGCTGGCAGTGAGTGGTCCAGTCAGGGCGAATCGCTGAAAAGCTTAGTTGACATATAAGCCTGAGTGATGAGACTAGGGTTGCACACAGGCTAACTGCGTGTGGCATTGGGCAAACATTTGGAGAAAGAGAAGCAAGAAGCTGACAGTCGTGAGCCAATGAGGTAGTAGCTTAGGGTGTAGAAAGCTGTCCTCCAGTACCCTGAGCTGATATGCCTAGGAGCTGGGAAGGAGCAGGTGGCCAAATTGGTGCTGTAGGTATGGTCTGGTGGGGCTGGCTCAGGAGGGGTAAGCTGAGTTCTGTCACAGAGAGGGTATCCACCAGGAACTACTTATGTTGAAAACTTTTCAGATCAATTCACCTGAGTATGATGAAGACCTTCTCTGTGGCTTAATTATACTGGTGTACTGAGAGTTTCTCCTTAGTGCATATAGAGGATTTAGGGAAAGAAACATATATATATATATAATGTGTGCATGTCTGCAGAGGGCAGAGACTGATATGCAGTATTGTCCTCAATTGATCCCCACTTTGGCCCTTCCACAGGGGTCACAGATCACATATCCTACATATCAGACATTTAAATTGATATTCGTTAACAGTAGCAAAATTATGGTCTTGAAGTAGCAATGGAAATAATTTCGTGGTTGGGGCCACCACAATATGAGGAACTGTATTGATAGGTCACAGTGTCAGGAAGGTTGAGAACCACTGCTCTAGCATATGAAAAGTTCTTAATCATAAAAGCGTGTGTTGAAGGCACCTGTCACCCACCACCTTAGGATCTGAGCTGGATTCCTGGAGGTCACATAATGGAAGGCGAGACCGGGAAGTTCTCTCCAGGTCCACAGACCTTCCCTCCTCCTCTTTTCAGTATTAAAAAGGAAAGATTAATGGGGCTTTGGAAGTCATTTAGTCTTGATTCCCACCCTGGCTTGGTACCATATCTTTTATCCTGGCTTCTTATTATCTGTCCGTCTGTCTGTCTGTCTGTCTCTCCCTTTCTCTCTCCCCCCCTCATTGTTGGCCTTTTTTTTTTTTGCCTAAAATGGAGGATAGAAAGAGAAAAATGAAGACTGAGTTAGTTGTCTAAGCTAATGTTAAAAAAAAAGCATATTTCATCTGTCGAAAGAGTTTTAAATGAGTGGAAATTTGAAAAGCACACATTGTTTTGACAATTTGTACTTGTTAGAAAAAAAATCATGAGATCCTATTAGATCTTAATATTTGTTCCAACGAATCTTTTAATTTTGTGCAACTCCAAAGTATATGTAGCAAGATATAAACTGTTTTGTTACTCTTTTATAATATAAACCTTGCTGCCAGGAGAATGATGGACTTGTGATATCACAGGCAGCATATTAAGAATGAATGCAACAAACAGTGAATTCTGGTGTGGCAGAAGATCACAGGTGTCCTGTGGTAATGATTTAAATCATGTTGATTGTTTTTGTTAGAAAACTGATAACCACTCTATGGGCTCCAGCTAGAATCAAGGCTGCTGTCTTTGGTCACTAAAAAAAAATTAAAAGGACTTATGATGATACTTTCTCATAAATTTAAAATTAAAGTCCATCCAGTTCTTTGTACTTGAGATTACCTGTGTTTGATTCATTTGCATAATATATGTGATATTTAATGTACAGCATATTGTTAAATACAACCAGTGGTTTAGAATGATACGGAGGACGTGATTTGTATGTTAAGTAGAAAATATAATGTATGGAGCCATTCAAGCCATGAAGTTATAAACCGCGGTAAGAAGTTATAAATCACACAAAAGAAATAATATTGACAGAGGAGAGCTATTTAAGGAAAACATTATTCAGAACGTAGATAAGAATGTTGGAGAACACAAAGATGAGGACTGTAGAACCTGTACAAGCTTGCTGAGCAGTAGTGGTAACGCCTTGGACATCATCTATTTTCCCACCTGCTCTAGCCTAATTAATTTTTGTTAATTCCAGGCGAATACATAGCACTTTGGACATACGTGATATACAGTTCTTTTTAAAACACAGTATACCTTAGGTATTTTAAAGTAAAAAAATCTCACTTTGGGACCAAGGAATTTCTTGGTAAGTAAAGGCTCTGTCTGGCTGCCAAGAATAACAACTTGAGTTCAGTTCCAGAGATCTACAAGTTGGAATGGGGGCTGACCCCTGAGAGCTATCCTCAGTCGTCCACATATTTGATGCTGTCCATGAGATTCCCGTTTGGATTCTGATTTCAGCTTGGTTTTCATGCCTGTGCTATTCCTCAAGGTTATTACTTTTTTTTTTTTTAATTCATTTAAACAGGCTGCTTCCCCTATGAGGTCAGCATTAGATGAGAGAAACAAAGTTTTCATAGCTCAGGAGTAGGGGGGTTCCAAATAGAGGATTTGGCAGGCAAAATAGATGGGGTTACAGGAGCATAACATAAGCCTACCCATTAGCCCTAGCAACCTCCTGAAGCAAAGACAAGGTTGCAAGGTGGGCATGACGAGGTAATGATGACAAGGTAGTCATAGGTGATCATATAACCTCTCCAAACAACTTCTTAAAGTGAGCCTTTCTCACCTGAAGGTAAGGGTTACAGTGCCTGTATCTATGTGACACTTGGAGATTTTTAGTGAATCTGGGGAAAACTTTTAGTAATGTTAGCTTAAATGTTACCTTTAAGAGACTGAGAAGTGCCAGAACTATCTTGCTTGGTAGGTTTAACATATAAAGCTGTTCTTCATGAGCTGCTATAAGCTTCTAGAACAATGGTTCTCAAGACTTCCTCATGCTGTGACCTTTAATAGAGTTCCTCATGTTGTGGTGACTCCAAACGGTAACATAATTTTGCTACTGTTGTGAATCACAATGTAACTATCCGTGTTTTCCAAAGGTCTTAGGCAACCCCAGTGAAAGGGTTATTTGACTTGCAAAGGGACTTGACCTACAGGTTGAGAACCATTGTTCTTGAAGCGATGCTGAGTGACCTGAATATTGGCAATGGATTAGAACTGTCTGTCTTTAGAAACTCAGTTAATTGGAAGGGGAACAAACGGGTGGAGCAAGGGACAGCAAGTTCTGGTTCTAATTCTATCAGTTAGCGCTCCACAGAACTCATCTTCATCACCTCCGAATTTAAGAATTCAGTTAATTGTTGCTCCTAGAGCCTGTGCTGTTGGAAAAAAAAAAAAATAATTCAGTTAATTCCCCCTTTAAGGAAGGATGTTAGATCCTCCTTTTCTAGTGAAAGAAATTGTTGTTTAGGTGTATCTGAGATTGATCCTGTCAATGAAAACTGTCTGAATGATGGAGAGGCAAAACAGGAGGAAATTTATGTATCGCTGCTGCCCTGGGCTCTTTTCAGCGTTTTCTCTGACATTCTTTCTCTTATCCCAAAGACAAAATCCTTTTGTCCTTCCCTTCTCATCTTTTCTTTCCTGTGGTGACCCATGGGTGTGCTGGTTAAAACAGCCTGTTTCCTGTCCCCCTTCCCAGATGTGACTGTTTCTAGCCTGTGTGTCCAAGTCTCTTTAGGTTATTTTGATTTATAAGTAAGGCCATCAGGATACTTAGATAATTCATTACAGTCATCTCACACATCATTTTTAAAATTAATTTATTCATATTACATCCCTGTCATAGCTCCCTCCCTCCTCTCCTCCCAGTCCTACCCTCCCTCCTTTTTCTCCTCTCTCCATTCCCCTATTCCTTAGAAAAGGGAAGTGCTTCCCCAAACCCACCCCAACTCATCAATTAACAGCAGAGCATCAGGACTGAGTGTGTCCTCTTCCCTGTGGTCTGATGAAGCATCTCCACTGGGGAAGGAGAGGAGTGATTTAAAAAAAACAACAACAACAACAAATCAAAACAAACAAACAAACAAATAAAACAGGCAATAGAGACCATGTCAGACAGGGATACCTCCCACTCCTCTTTGCTATGGGACCCACATGAAGACTGAGCTTTCAACCCAAAATTTCCCATGCCTCCAAGATGTGCAGGGATAATGTTAGAGCAGAGATTGAGGGAATGTCCAAAGAATCCCTGGGCCAACTTGAGACCCACCCCATGGGAAAGAGCCAACCCCTGACACTGTGAATAATATTCTGCTTTGCTTACAGATGGGAGCCTAGCATAGCTGTCCTCTGAGAGGCTCCACCCAGCAGCTGATTAGAACAGATGCTGAGACTCACAGCCAAACATTGGACAAAGCATAGGGAGTCTTGTAGAAAAGTGGGGAGAAGGACTAGAGGTGACAGGAGATCCACAAGAAGACCTGCAGAACCAACTAAGCACCAACCAAGGACCATGCCTAGACTGGACCTAGGCTTCCTACACAGATATAGCAGATGGGCAGCTCAGGCTTCCTGCGGGTTCCCTAGCAAGGGGAGTGGGAGCTGACTTCGATATGGACTCTGATGCCTGCTTTCTGATCATCTCACACATCTTAAAATATGCCCCTGAGTCAGTTCACTGTAAAATTTTATGGAATAAATTAAAAGTCACAAAAAATACAGAATGTTAAATAGCTTAGGTCAGCCTGCCTTGCTTCTGTCTGTGGCAGCACCTACCTTTCCTTTTCACCTTTCTTCCTTCAGCAACCTTAAACTTGACCCCGACTCTGTACTTAACCACAGTCCAGAAGACTGAAGAAATGGTGATCTTAGAACATGAAACCAGAAATAACAAAATAACAACGGGTACCTAAAGGATTGGGTTTTTCTTTTTCTGCTTGTTTGTTTGTAGTTTTGGAAGGGGGATAACTGCCTAGAGGGACTGAGAGGAGGAGTTATGGGCCTCAGAAAGCAAAGCTCTTCCTACATCCTGACTGTGGATTGGAGAGACTCCTAAATAAAGATGCATGCTAACAAAGTTTAAGAGTGATGGTGGGTTTCTGAGATGACCTAGTCCATTATTAGCTAATCTACATGCGCACTTTGGGAATTATGAGTGACTTTTACTACAAAAATAAAAAAAAAGAAATAATGTATCCATTACATGTTGTTTCAAATTCTTCTAGCTTGAGGATAGATAAAGGTAACTGAGAAAGAAAATCCAATGTGATTCCATAAAGAGATGTAATGAAAGTGATGAAATGATAGAAACGTTCCTTTTAAGAACAGACTGGTATTTGGGGAAGATTTTTCTGTACAGGAGCAGGGCTTTCTTAAAATGCTAGGGTTACCTGATTGATTGACAGTCAATCATATATCCTCCACGGAACCTTGGATGCATGTGATTCCTACCTGGTCTATACTGTCCCAATTTGTAAGCTGCAGTTTCCTGAAGTGCCCCCTTAGCCACATTGCACTGAAGACTATGGAAATGAAGTCTGTGGAAAGCATGAGCCAGGGTGTTGGAAGTTTGTACTCTAGGGATGTTAACTGTTAGTAATATTAGCGATAATGGCAAGTTCTTTTAATATGTCATGCATTACTGCTGGTTATTTCTCTTCAGCTTTGTAATTAGTCATGCAGTGTGATGTTCCCTTTTTAAAACAATGAAAATGCTCTTTTCTTCTTTCTCTCTCTCTTACTGATGTAAGCTTGGAAAGTGGTGCTATCTCGGACTCTGAAGCACTTAGCCAGCCGTGCAGAGAAACTGTATGATCACAAGAGGAGTTTAGCTCTGACCTTATTCGTTACTGTAATATGTTAAAGCAACTGGGCTATTTAAAATCTGCATTATTTTAAAGCATTCGGTAATTTAGTTATATATGTGGAACATCTTTCAAAACGTTATAGAAATTATGACATCAATGCAATTAGGATGGTTAAAAAAACCTTACTCAAGCTCTTACGTCACAGTTAGGGAGCAGATGCTTTTGGCTGCTTAATTCCTTTTTTATGTGCACAGAATTTTTACTAATAAACACATGATAAGCAGTTTTCTTAAATGAGCTGAGCATAGTTACGATATCATTGTGCATTACCTTTATAGAAACTATAGTTAAATTGCACATATTTTCAAAATGGATTATTTACAGTTTATATGTCACAGACATATAAAGGAGCTCCCATTAGGGAGCTACTTATGTCCTTACTCTTATGTTTTTCTGTTTGTTGTAGAATTAACTCATGACTATATTACGGAGCCCAGGATTATTTTTTTTTTCTTTTTGTCTTTATCCTTTCAAGATCATTGATAATGCTAAAAGGAGGATGAAAAGGGGTCTTTTTTTGTCATTTTGTAGCAGTGGCAAAAACAGTATTAATTGTAAATAATGAGTTGAGTTAATGTTGGAATGTTTCATCTTTTTGTATGTATCTTTCTTTAAAAAAGAAAAAAAGGAGGCTGGAGAGACGGCTAAGCAGTTGAAGCAGCATTGTTCTTGCAGAGGACCCAAAGTCCATCCCCAGTACCAATGTCAGCTCACAAGGGCCTGTACCTTCTGTCTCAGGGGATCGGATGCTCTCTTCTAGCCTCCATGGGTACATACATGTATGTATACACGTGGGATGTGCTCACCACGTGCATATGCACACACACAAAGGGGGACACACATGCGTGCGTGCACAAAGACACAGAAATAAATACTAAAGTAAATCTTAAATAGAAAACAAGAGAGAGAAATAGCCTTGAGCTAGGTACTCAGCATATCAGTATAGGATTGAAGCCAGTAGATGTTATGTCTTGGAATAGTCTTGAGCTATTAATAGAGTTGTAATAGACTACATGTTAGAAGTGCCTTAGAGAAGAGCTTCTTAATGCAACATATGAATTTTACTTTCTGGTGTTGAAGATTGGATTGAGTGCTCTGCATATGCTAACCATGCTCCTCCACTGAGCTGTGTCCCAGTTCTCTTCCTGTATGCTCACTATTGAAAGTGCTTTCAGCAATGCCGGAGCCTTTGAAGTAAAAATAAAAAGGACAAACGCCTTTTAAACTTGTATTTCCATAATTTAGGTTCAATCATCCATTACTTAACATAATACTTACTTCAATCTCATATGATTTGAAACCCAAGTCTCCAACGAAGTATTAAAAGCCACTGTTTTATATTTTATTAACACTTAAAAATAGCTTTAGGGAAATCTGTTTCTTTATTGTTATTATTATTATTTATTACAATTTATTCACTTTGTATCTAGCTATGGTCCCCTCCCTCATCTCCTCCTGGTTCCACCCTCCCTTCCTGTACTTGCTTCCTCTCTCCATATCCCTACTTTGGTCCACTGATGGGGAAGTCCTCCTCCCCTACTATTTGACTCTAGCCTATCTGGGCTGTCTGGATCCTCTTTCTCTGTGACCTAGTAAGGCCACCTTGCCAGGGTGAGGTGATCAAAGAGCAGGCAACCCAGATCATGCCAGTGACTACCCCTGTTCCCCTTACTAAGGAACCCACATGGAGACTGAGCTGCCCATGGGTTACACCTGAGTAGGGCATCTGGGTCCTCTCCATGTGTGGTCCTTAGTTGATTCATCAGTCTCTGCAGGACCCCCTGGGCCCAGATTTTTTTTTTAAACTCTGTTAGGCACCTTGTGGCACTTCTATCCTCTCCAGGACTTTCTATCTTCCCCCTTCATCCATAAAATTCCCTGAACTCTGTCCAAACTTTGGCTATGAGTCTCAGCTTCTGCTCTGATACCCTGCTGGGTAGAGCCTTTCAGAGGCCCTCTGTGGACTCCTGTCCTGTTCCCTGTCTTCTCCCACTTCTGATGTCTACCTTTTTTCCCTTCTGAATGAGGACTGGCATCTTCCCTAGGGTCCTCCTTGTTGTTTAGCTTCTTTAGGACTATAGACTTTAGTATGTTTATCCTATATTAAATGTCTGATATAACTGATTATATACCATGTGTGTCTTTCTGCCTCTGGCTTACCCCACTCAGGATGATCTTTTCTAGTTCCATTCATTTGCCTGCAAATTTCATGATTTCCTTGTTTTTAATTGCTGAGTAGTATTCCATTATATAAATGTACCACAGTTTCTTTATCCATTCTTCAGTTGAGGGACATCTAGGTTGTTTCCAGATTCTGGCTATTACAAATAAAGTTGCTATGAACATAGTTGAGCAAATGTCCCAGTTGAATGGTTGAGCATCTTTAGGGTTTATGCCCAGGAGTGATATAGCTGGGTCTTGAAAGTAGCACTATCCGTAATTTCCTGAGAAAGCACCAGATTGAGTTCCAAAGTGGTTTTACAAGTTTACACTCCCACCAGCAATGAAGGAGGTTTCCCCTTTCTCCACATTCTCCCTCAGCATGTGTTGTCTCTTGAGCTTTGATCTTAGCTATTCTGATGGCTCAGGATCATTTTGATTTGTAGGGAAATCTGTTTCTTAAGGGTTTTTTGTTTGTTTGTTTGTATGCTGTGTCATGTACACATTTGTGTGTGTGTGTATGTGTGTATACATGTGAATTCTGGTAGACAGAGATCTTTATTGCTCTCCTCTATTTTTTTTTCTTTTTTTTTTCTTTTTTTCTTTTTGAGACAGAGTCTCTCACTGAATGTTTATCCTGATGGTTGGTCTAGGCTGGTAGACCAGGGAACTTCTTTAATCCATTGGGGTCCAACTCACCAGTGCTAGAATTGCAGGTACAAACCACTCCACCTTGGGTTATGCATGGGTGCTGGGGATCTGAACATTTCACCCACCGAGCCACACCCCAGCCCTACCTTAATTTTTATAAAACCCACTACCCAGTCTCTCCCTCCTCATTTGTAGGACATTGAAAAAACAATTATAGATGTGACCTCTACCTGACTTCTGCCTCTGAGAGAAACTGTAGGGCAGTTTAGTAAACAGACATGCAGTCCAGTGGGACATCTTTGAGATGGAACATTAGATGATGGGAAAGGAGATGAGTATTTAGTGGAACAGGGGTGCTGTGAGAGCTCAAGAGAAGACAGGCTGGAGGAGATTCAGGAGGAAGGCAGAAATGTGGAGGGGAATTCTGAGTTCTTTTTGTTGTCTGCCTGCAGGCTTTTGTAACCTGTGGGGCAGGTTGGACTCTTTCAGTTAACTGTTAGGCTATTCATTGTGTGACTGTACTTTTGCTATGTTAACCCTGCTTCCTTTCTCTGTGTTCCCTTTCTGTTCCTCTTCTGTCTTTGATTTTATTTTTAAGAGCATCATCCTGTTCCTTGTTGTCTCTTTCTACCCTGCTGGTGCCGTAGCCTTAACCCAAAGTGTCCCTCCCCATGGTGTGAAGATGTACACAGGAAGCTCTGGCAGCTGAGCGACCAGGGCACAGGTGGGAGCTTGGACTGTGTCAGTACCTTCCAGCCTGCCATAGTTCTGAGGAAGGAGGAGGGTTGAAAACATTGGGAATTGCTGTAAGCACAGTCCAGAGCACACGCAACAGAGGGAAGACCAGTGCTCAGGGTCTGCTCTATATCGGCCGTTGTGAGTGGCATTAATAAATAATGGAGTTCCACCTTGCTATTTGGTTATTTTTGAGTTGCAATAAAATTTTCAAAATTTACTCATATTTTTTTTAATTAAAAAGCATCATTTAAGAGGTTTTTGTTTTTCACAGAATGGAAAGATTTCTAATCTGTAAATGTTCAAGATGAGTAAAGCCTGGTTTTGATATTCAAAAGTGAAGTGTAGGTAAATGTGTATATTTTATATAACCAGCTTGAGAATATGCACACACTTATGTAAGTTATAAAGATGAAAACTCTTTCTCCCCAAGAGATATTCCTCTTCCAACCAAGGATCATGCATTGAGATAACCTAGAACCCCTGCACAGATGTAGCTGATGGCAGCTCAGTGTCCAAATGGGCGCCCTAGGAAAGAGAACAGGGACCGTCTCTGACATGCACTCAGTGGCTGGTGCTTTAATCACCTCCCCCTGGTGTGTGTGTGGGGGGGAGAAGAGCAGCCTTACCAGGCCACAGACAATGCAGCCAGTCCTGATGAGACCTGATAGGCTAGGATCAGATGGAAGGGGAAGAGGACAGCCTCTATCAGTGGAGTGGGGGAGGGGCATGGGAGGAGATGAAGGAGGGAGGGTGGGATTGGGAGGGAATGAGAGAGGGGGCTACAGCTGGGATACAAAGTGAAAAAATTGTAATAAATAAAATAAAAAAGAGATGTCCTTCTAACTATCATTGTATGTCCCTCTGACTATTGTATTTTTTCAATTATGGTGGAACCAGATATGAAATTTTCCATTTTAACATTTTCAGTGCAAAGCAGTTGTTCTTTAAGCAGCCCGTGACTTAAGGGAATGTTGGTGAAGCTTTATTAGAGAATCACGGAGCTGAGAATGAGCTGGCTGCAGAACTTTCACTCCCTTGGGAACTAAAAATGACAAAGTCAGCCCTCCACGCACACATATCCCTGTCTTCAACCCTTCTTTATTTGCTACGTACATGTTTGGGTAATTGGGATAATGCCACATTTAAAAATTAGTTTTTCTCTCTCATGCCCAGATTTTTCTTTCCCTCCCCCCTCAAGGTCATGAAGGAAAGACATTTAATTTCCCTTCATAAAGTTAGTTTGTAATCCAAGTACAGCCATTCCTGGTGAACTGTTAGGAAATGGATAATTGTGGCTATAGTTTAGACCAGTATGGTTGTCAAAAAAAAAAAAAAAAAATCAAGTTTCTGGGTTCAGATTACTAAAAACTTAACTGTTTTATTAGAAGAATCTTAGCAATATTAAATCATTTAAGAAAATACTATTGCATTTTACCAAATAGTTTTTTCAGCTCCATTGTGGGGTCTTTACAGATGACTGACCACTTGATAACTATAATGTCTTTGAAAAAGAGATGCCTTTTGTGTATACTGGGGTTTACAATTTAGCTGTAACTAAAAGCACTTGACCATGTCATCCTTTGAATCAAATACTTGTTATTTTGCTTTATGAATTGATGAAGTGCATATTGTTTTGTGTCAGTGGCAGCTCTTTTTAAAAGAGAGTAAGATAGTCTTTTACTTTTAACACTTTATTAGCATATGTAGCACAAAATAACGTGAAGGCTTTTGTGTGTGTGTGTGTGTGTGTGTGTGTGTGTGTATGTGTGTGTGTGTGTGTGTGTGTGACAGTTTTATACCTGCATTTATAATGTACCCTGGTCACACTTCCTCTGGTTTCTGGGGTTGATAACTTGGAGGGTCTGAATTCCCAGAAGTCCCTTCATGCCTCTTATATGTTAGTGAATGGCGATTATGCACTGAGTGGCTCTGTGATCATGAAGTGACAAAACCTTGACATCTACTTGGAGTGTTTATTGATTTTCAGAAATTACCCTGAAAAATCCCTGCCATCTAACATGTGAGAGTCTACCAATGTTCATTGGTAATTTTTAGCACAAGGAAGCATAATATTACAAATGACCTTAAAGCTGAGGCAGGAGATAGGCATTGGAGGTAGCATTTGAACCCTCTATCTGAGGAGATTAGTGAAGGAGCCCCCTTTTTGGAAAATAGAAGTAATTAGGAAAGAGTGACATTTGCATAAAAGAACTTCCTTTGCCACCTCTGGAGTTTTTTAGAAGTAAGGGTTAATCTTACCCTTTTATTAAACTGCTCTAAGCTTCTTTCCAAGGATCAGAGCCAAATTGAAGGATTTATTTCCTCACCTGGCTTTAAATCATTGCTGTCAAACAAGTAGGCAAAGAGAGATACAGCCCCCTTCTGTTTTCAGTGTACTTGCATTCGCTCATGACTTCTAAAGTATTTTAAATTCCCAACGGAATCTGCTTACTTTCAACTCTATTATATATAAATTGTTACCTGAATGGGTTTTCAAGAGATCAAAGAAAGTGTCAACTTAGTAAATAGAAGAAAAATTTTGAGCTATGTTATGAAGAGAGAGTTATTTATGTTTAGAAGTTAACATGGTTAGGAAAACAGTGGATTATTAAAGGCTGAGAAGTGTCAGAGAGGTAGGAAATGTGGTTTTCTGAAGAGTCACAAACATCTGAACTCTTTTGAAGCTGGAAAAACTAATAGAAATTAATGTGGTAATGAGGATTTTCTTGCAGTTTTAGGTCTTTTAGGCAGACTAGCTCTCTTGGCTCTATTCATCAGGACCAGGTTTGGCTCAACCAGATGGTTTTGCCTGTCCTCCTAACAATATTATTAATATAACAGTACTGTGTCAGTATGTATAGTTATTTAGGATTCTTAAGGCCAAAGAAGATGAAAACAATTATGAGAGCTCATATAACATGTATCCATGGCTTTATCAATTTTAATAAAAAAGGTTTTGCATCCAGTATCCTCATGATCTGGTAGCTGGCTGCTACCTTCATTATCAGGGGCTTGTTATGCATCAGAAATAAATTTGTGAGCACGACACATGAACCTGTATCCCGACAAGACAAGTCTTTTTTGGTTACTGGAGGCAGAAGTTTTCACTAACTTATACCTACTGTGTGTAAGTGTGCAGACCTTCTCTACTGGGTAGGAATCCAAGCCAAAGAGCCATGGTGCATTGAGTGTTTTCCTAGTTACATGTTTGGATGCAAAACTGGAATTAAAAACTACCAGTTGAAGTATGCTTAATGGAATATATGTTAGAGCTGATATGGTAAAGTTCATTTCCTCTATAACGCCAACTGTTAGAAATGATACTACCATTATGTGGTACTTTTATATGTTACATACATGTACAGAAATGTTTCTGTTTGAATCTTTGAATATTTAAGGGTATTGTGTAGCACTGATAATATAAGCAAGGGTTTGAAAGCTCTAAGACATGAATTTCTTTGTATTTAAGTCTGAGGATTGGAGAGGCCTTTAGTACATTAATGGTCCTGAGCTATCTTGGGAACCATTGGGACTTTAGCCCTGCTGTATGTCCTTCTTTCTTCCCTTCATTGCTTTTTTGAGGACCGTAGAAATCAGCCCAATAGTGCCTGTTCAAAATCAACAGATTTGCTTCTGTCACTGATGCCCATCACCACCTTTCCTGACCCACTTGATTCAGTGGGAACTCCGCATAACTCATTTCCTTTTTATAGTCTCTTGCGTGTGAACTGGTTTAGAAATGCAGGGTTTTTAAGATATCTTTGTTTTTTAATAGCTTAGTAGTATTCCATTGTGCAAATATACCCCAGTTTCTTTATCCATTCTTTGGTTCAGGGACATCTGGGTTGTTTCCAGTTTCTGGCTATTAGGAATAAAGCTGCTAAGCTTACAAGCAAATGGATGGGACTAGAAAAGATCATCCTGAGTGAGGTAACCCAGAAGCAGAGAGACATGCATGGTCTGGACTCACATATAAGCGATTTTCAGCCTTATAGTAGAGAATAACCATTTTATAATTCACAGCTCTAAAGAAGATATGTAACCAGGAGAACCCAAGGAAGGATGCTTAAATGTACTTAGAAGGGGAACTAGAATAGACAACTGAAACAGTTGAAGAGAGGGAACAGGACAGAAGCCTAGCATAGCTGGCTGATGAGAGGCACCCAGCAGCAGATCGAAACAGAAGCTCAGACTCACTGTGAAACACTGGGCTCAGCACAGGGAGACTTGTGGAACAGTCGGGGAAGGATAGAAGGGAGGGAACAGGAGCATCACAAGAAGACCAACAGGGCCGACTAACCAGGGCCCTGAGGGGCTTGTGGAGACTGAAGCCAACTAAGGACCATGTATGGACTGGACCTAGGGCCCCTCCGCAGAGTAGCTGATGGGAGCTCAGGGTTCTTGTGGGTCTCCTATTAAAGGGAGAGGGAGTTGTCTCTGATATGAACTCTCTTTCCTGCTTTTTTTTCTTTTATTTCCTCCTTGTGAGGCTGCCTCACCAGACCACAGACAGGGGAAGAGGATGTGCTCAGTCCTAATGTGGCTTGATGTGCTCAGCTGGGTTGGCGGTGGGGTGCCTCCCCTTTTCTGAAGAGTAGGAGATGGGGTAAGGAGTAGAGGGAGGTGGGGTGGGTCTGGGAGGAGAGAAGGGAGGGTGCTATGATTGGGGTGTAAAGTGAATAAAATCAATCAATCAATGTGGAGTTGTTGCCAGTGTAGTGAGCTAAGATAAGGCCATCCTGGAATATGGGCTTTTAATGCAATAGGGCCATATTCTCACTGACTCATAGGAAATGAGACAAAGTTCAAAGTGATGTGTCTACAAGTCATGGAACACCGGTGATTGACTGCAATACCAGAAGCTGAAAGAAGGGTATGAGACAGATTTTCTACTGTCTTAAGAGCAACTACAGCCCCTCTGATGCTTCGAGTGTGGCCTTGAAGCCTTCTGAACTCCTAGTTTGTGAGACATTGTTATGACAGCTCTCATAATGGAGCCTGCCTGCCAGGATGTAGCAGATACTAAGGGTAAGTTTATCCGTGTCAAGTCCAGTCTCATAGGAAATGTGGAATTTTGGTCTTTCCAAAGGATAGATGATATTAAAAACTGTTAAAGATATGCATGTAAACTGAGTTTGGTGGTTCATACCTATCATTCCAACATTCAGAAGGCAGAGGCAGGAGAGTCTGTACCTTAAGAGGTAAGCCTGGGCTGCAGAGGGAGTTCCTTGCTTGAGTTGCATAGGGAGATCCTGTCTCAAACAAAACAAGAAAGAAGAAAGAAAAGATGAGTAGCTAAGATATAGTTCATTGGCAGAGCTGGGCTGTTCAGATTGGGTCTCAGAGTGGCCACGGTAAGACTTACAATAGCTTTATGCTTTGAATTTAGAATGCAGGCACTTCATGTATCTCACAAAGAGATACATGAACAGAGATACATACACAGAATGTATTGAGAGTTATAATAGATTAAGTTGGATATTGGCGCGTACACAGTTAAAGTCAAGTTGGGAAATCTTGGAAGCAATGCTAAGAATGTTTTCCAGCCTCTTTATAAAATCATATATGTGTGTAATATAATAACCCATATGTTATTCTAGCACAATATATATATTTATCATATGTAATCACACTTCTATCCAATTAAAATGTACAGATTATTAACCATCAAAGTGATGCTTATATACTTTGAGCCCAAAGTTTTGGTTTTGACTCCACCATTGACCATTTTTGCAGCAATAACAGCTCAACCTCCTGACTTTACTAGGGTAAAAACTGTCTTATGCCCTCTTGTTCTCACCTCAGAGTTGGTAGTCCTAAGAAAGAAGCAAATTCACATTTGCCTTTGGCCTTTTCCTGTTTCAGTCTGACAAACCACGACAAAAAAAAATAATAATAAGCATTTGCATGCCGAGACCTTGCAAGGCTTATAATTTTGGACCTGTAGGAAAGTTTTGGATTGAGCTCAAGGCACTGAGAATAGAAGGTTATAATTGAAATGTCAGCAAATATAACTTTTAACAATTGCAGTCAATGCTGTTGGAATATTAAACATACCTGTTAACTACATTTCCTTTCTTCGGTATATAAATTTTAATATGCATTCCATATCTCTCCAGCCACATTTCCTGTATCAATAGTCCCCTGTGGCAATTTTATCTTTGAATACAAACTATTCTTGTTCAATATTTGAGTTGTGATAATGGGTTTTATTCTATAAATAACAGCATTGGTAGCTTACATTAAAGGAGGAATAACTTTACCTTTTGCAAGAACTAAGGTACTTTATATTCTAAATGGCAATTTTAATGTTTTATTCATTGCCAGTAAACAAACACAGGGCACTCAGTGAAGACTATGCATGAGTGAGAAGTGGGCAGATCTCCGGCGGTGTTTGCGCTATGTCTTCCTTCCTCTGGGCTGGCATGCCTGAGCTGCTGGAAGGTAGTGTTCCCTGCCCTTCTAGAACATTTGGAAAGCACAAGTAATACTTGAATAGTCATCTAAAGGGCCCAGAGCTGAAAAGAACTCCACATCATGAAGAAACCTTGAAAATGATTTATTTATTTGTATTTTAGAACTAAACTAATTTAAAAGGTTCTTGTCTTGTCTGAGCTTTTTTTTTTTCCTCCTTCCTCCAATAACCTACATCCTAAACTTTTTCTTAGAAAAAGAAAATTATTGCAATTGTGTGGTTGAAACAGCCTACTTGGGGGGGGGGGTATTCTGAATCTCCCGTTTCACTTTAAGTCATATGATTTCGAGGTGTGTTCCTGATACATTCTTTATTTCAGTATAAATTCTTGAAAGACTATAGAGAGACAACTGATGTTTCGGGAGGAAACACCAGGTTTTGCTGTACCGATTTATGTTTCTCTTGGTGCCGCAGTGCAGGGTCGCCAGTAAATCTGGAGTCTATAGCATGCAGTTTCTTTGTCCTCACGGATATTTGAATCTGAAAAGCTGGGTAACCTATGGCATGCTTGTGCGCAAAGCTGCTTATAATAAGAACTAGATATTTCACAAATGGCTGCGGATTCTTTGTCTTGTTTTGACATACGTCCTGAGCAGCGGTTGTCAGGTGAGGTGGCCTCCTCTGAGGGACACTCAACACCATCCTTGCCTCTTGTAGCCTAGTTTGACTTCCTGGACCCACTTGTTTTGACTTTCTAACTCCTGGGGACACTTAGATTGGTAACTTCCTGAGTCAGTGGGCCCACAGCCTTCAAATTAGGATACCTCGGGCTCATTACAGGTGTGTAGACTGCTGACTTCCTTAGGCAAGTGGGAGTGATGTAAAACGTGTGTGGGAATTGGAATGATTATGCTTGGCTTGGTACCCATGGAAGTCCCAAATCTGAGGGTTCAGAGAAGCATTTTAGAGAGGAGCTGTAGAGAACCATCAGTATTTAAATTCTTTTACATTTATTTTATTTTATTTTTATGTGTAGGTTTGTTTTGCCTGTATATTTATTTGTATGTACACTCACCACACGCATGCCAGTTGCCTTCAGAGGCCAGAAAAGGGGATCAGTTGTGAGCTGTCATGCAGTGCTGGGGATTGAACTTGTGCCCTCTGGAAGGGCAGCCAGTACTCTTACTCACTGAGTTATCTCTCAGCCTAGGGAACAGTGCCATTTGAAGGGCCTTCTGGCAGTCATGGGTAGTAAATTTGAATGCGCTTTCTTGTACAGTCCCTGCTTCTGACTTTCCAGATGTTGATTTCTCAGTGGCTCGCTCCCTTCTGGACACAGCCATATTTACCTTGTCTGGTGAGGGTGGTCAGGATGACAGCTGCTCATCTCTAACGTGTCCTGTTCGAGTAGGGCAGGAGACTTGTAAGAGCTCGTGTGTTTGACAGCACTGACCCCATGTTGTTATTTATGGAGAAAAAAGGAATGACTAAGGAGAATTGGGAGGTTTATTTTTGAAGTACTGCTAATTTCTAGGAAAGATATGAAAGTTGCAAAATTCCTTAAGCACACAATCATTCTCTACCCACTTTGATGAACATTGTGAATATTGCATACTGTGTCAATCAATTCATTTCCTTAGAGGAACGTTCAAGGAGAGTCAAAGGAGTAGCAGGAGGACACTGAGAGAGAGGATGAAATGTTATCATTAGTAGGTTTGACATTTTGAAATTAGGAGGGTTGTCTGCCGGAGTTTCAACAGAACTGTAATATAACATTCCTGGCTATGTTCAGGTTAATGATCTTTATTGCCCGGCGCATTTCCCATTAGCAGTGGAGTGGCTGTGTGGTACGGAATAGGCTACATTTTATTTTCTCAATTGAAGCATAGCTATGCCGCAGGACTTAACAGTGAATCTCGGACTGGATGCCGGGTTCTATTTTGGGCCCTCTGAGACTCGTTTGGTTTTAATAGGCTATGAGGATTATGGAAAGTCCTTGACACTTTGAGCCAGTCATGGCTGTGCATGAATGAGCCTGATTTGGAAGACACATGTTTCAGTTCTGAGATCACTTTGTAAGAGATTTCGAAGAACTAATGATTGATAATCTAGTGAGATAAAAACCAGGTACCAGCAAGCAGCAAATACATTTTGTACAATTATAGCTCTCCAAGGGGCAGGAGGCTATGTTAAACTAACAGTACATGTTATGATACATTCATTTATGTCGAGATGCATTAAATGCTAGATTAAACGAGAAAACATGCCTTTTGAGATTCCAGGCGACAGCGCAGACATGTCATAAAGGGCTACTACACAAAGTATAAGAAGAAGCTTGGGAGATTCCCAGTGGGTGGGGCAGAGAGTTGAAAGGTTGGTCCTTGATCAAAAGTTCCCAATAGAAATGTAAGTCATACATCTCACTTAATTTTAGATTCCCCAATTGCCCCATTAAAAACACACAAAAACTGAAACTCATTTTAATACCACAGTACATTTATTCCATTGTATTTATATAGTACAAACTATAGTCTCTACCTGTTATAAGCATAAATGAAATACTAAAAATTATTTTTTACAGGATCATCAAAATCATAATTTCTATAGAGTAATGTCTTTGGACCAGGCCTCTTACCAATGTGTGGTGGACTCACTGGTTACTGAAGTAGCCACAGGGAGTAACCTGTCCCATCTTTAGGGCTGTCCTCAAATTTTCTAGTGCTCTGGTTCAGGCCTTCCTAGCAATTGAACAAAATCTGATGTACTTTCTGAAATCTGGCAGTTTAAAAAGAAAAAGAAAAGAAAAACTAGACTGGATTTAAGCGAAAAAGGAAGGAAGGAGTTGAAGTGTCTGATTCAGTGAAGGAAAGATTAAAGTTTATGTTGAGAGTAATCAAGGAGTGATTCGCTTGTTAGGGAGTCAAAATGATTATCTCTAGGAGGCTGTGAAACAGGGAGCAGAGAAGTCACAGAAAATCAAGGCTGATTCTAGGATACTTTAAATTAGTTAAAATAAACCCAATCTCTTCCTGAGTAGGTGCCCTTGTGGATAGCTTTCCAGAGGGACCTTTACCCTGTGTGTTTACATGATTCCCACCACATTGACGTGAAAATGTGAGCCAACCTTCAGTGGCTTCGATTTCTCTGTGGGAGTGTGACGTGTTCATCTATGTTTCTAGAAATATAATTATCGGTCCACTTTCTTTACTGAACATGAGTTAAGCTGTGTACAGGGTCGGTTGATTTTCTTTTCTGAACATAGACATCTGCAATTTCTGTGGCCTAGCCATATTCTTAGTTCCCTGTTTGAAAGAACAAAGTGAAATAAGTTAAGAGCAGCTTCACCAAATGCTTTTGGCATTTGGCCTTGCTTACATACTCCAGACATGGCGGGCTCAGTTTGAAGCACGTATTAATTTGTCCATGATGTGGATGGGGAACAATTAAAATTTACATGGGCTGCGATGAGGTCTGTGTAACTTGGCAGTAGGCAGACCAGACTGAACACCGAAGAAGGCCAGATATGACTCAGTATCCAGAAATCAAGAAAGTGTAAGCTAATGCAATTGCCTCTTATGAGCTCTGCTCTGAAAATCAAGGCCTCGCTTTTCAGTGTATGAAACTGTGGCACTTGTGGGAGTTTACATTTGGAAGTGTTCACATGCGCTTAGGGTTTCTTCAGTAGTGCTTCTGAGGAAAGACCTATCACGAACAAACACCACAGCTCTCTTACACTTTCATATATGCTCCACTCCACACATAGAGACGTGCTGCCTCGACAGAAACAAAATTAAAACCAGTCCCCGGCTCCTGGCCCTCAGCATGGGCTCCTCAGCAGGGGTCTGAGTATTGTTCTTGGTTCAGGTAAGGATACCCAATTACTTGAGGGCCCTGGAGCAACCATGAGATTGGCCACACCTGTAACTATATTCATTTGTTATCCAAAGGAACGGCACTGTGTATATCGGTGACATGTAGTTGTGGTGGGGATGTGGCCGAGAAGCAGAGTGTTCGCTGTAGTGCACCAGGCTCTGGGCTCAATAGCCAGGACTGCCAATCAATCAGTCAACCAAACAATCCATCAGTCCAGTTCTTCAGAAACACACCACGTCTGAAGTCAAAAGCACATTCCTTTATTTGTGTCTTTAGTTCTGTTCTCCTTTCTTACCCATCCTGGCCATCAGGCACACCTCTCTTAAGCAGATCACAGCCTTCAGCATCCATCCAGTGAGAGGCAAGGTAGGAAGAGGGAAGAGAGAATGCACTTTGCAATCAGACAGCAAGCAAGCAACTTGCAATACGCGCTCTGAGGTTTGAGAGCTGTCAGATTCCCTTTCTTCACCCGTGAAGTGGATGTTAATATCCCTTCTTCACAAGGTTACCTCTAGGATTACTTAAGATAATTCGCATAAAGCACTCACCACACAGCCTGGCAAGGGCCTGATTTATGGATTGCGTTTTTACTGCTGAGACACTACGGTAAACAATAAACTCCTTTAAATCACACAAGACAATGTGACAGATACATTTCTGGGCTGCTTCAAGTGGCTGTGGTGAAACTGGAGGGAATGGAGTTATTTACAGTCTGAGGTGAACTCTGCTTTAAAGCTGTGCTTTATTGAACTGTGTAGGGAAGGAATCCCCACCCTCTGAGCTCTCCAAGGCCTCTAGCGCATCCTCCTCAGCTTTAGAGGGTCATTCCGTCACTGCTGTATTCTCAGGCTTTTCTGGGAGATAAGGAGGACACTTCCCTCTGTGGTTCCCCATTTTCATATCCTCACAGTGCCAATGAGGGAGAGTTGAGGAGACGTGATAGTTTTCAGCTGACACATTAGTTGCACAGGGTGCTCCTGTCCAGAGCTGGTTGGGAGCTGCTGAGAATGACATGAGTTATATTTCACGAACTCATCCACGCAGAATTAGAATTTAAATACTCCGCTGACCAGCACTGGTTTACTTCACATTGCATCTTCCTTACAGATTCGTGCATTTAAAAAGAATGTAGCACTGGAGTCCACACTTTATAAGGAAGTTCCTTAACTTCTTAGGAAGTTGAAACTCAGAAACTTAAACTTGACAATTTGTACATGAATAAGGATGAATGGCTGTGTTATTTTTTCCCCTCTAGCTAATTTGACATCAGCTTCACTAGTCAGATAATACTATTTGTGGATATACAATATTGTCGAAACACAACCCCCAAGCTTGTCTGCTTTAGTGGCTGTTCTGGAAAAGGGATTTGGGAAAGAGATGGAATTCAAGATGGCTTTCAGAGTACGTGCTAAGAGCCCCTTCCTGTTGAACACTTGTCCTTCGGTGATGGTGTAAGGGTGAGCTTTACTGGGCTGTGATAGAGCTTTGGAGTTATAGATAATATGCTGTAATCAGGGAAGTTTGATGAAAATTCTGAATTTGTCCAAATTCTCTTTCAGGAAACTTTTTGTCTGAAATTTTAAAAAAAATGTGCAAAATGGCTAAAATGGGTGTTCTTTGGTAAAGTTTCACATCCACACACCAACCATCCAGATTAAAAAAAAAAAAATTAAGACATTCCCATCCGGAGAACCCTGTTTATGTCCTGCTCCTATCACTCCAGCACTAAATGCTGCCAGTGCTTTGACTTCTTTGTCTGGCTTTGATTCCACATACTTGGAGCTAAAATGTGTACAGCTTTCTACTGTAATGTGTATGGGCTTGTATGTTGGTATGTGTATTTTGATGTGTGTTCATGTGTGAATGTGCATGCGGACACACCAGGGCAACATCAGTCCTTCTCTGTCCACCTTCTCTGATAGCTTTGTCCACCAGGCGAGCTGGTCCACAAGTTTCCAGGGATGCTCCTGTCTCTGCCTCCCATTTCACCGTAGAAACGTGGCCCAGACTCAGGTCCCCGAGTGTCCACTGAGAGCCTTCCCCACTGAGACACCTCTCCTGCCCTCTAACCCGTTTTGTTTTCTTTCCCATCGCAATTCTGGATTTTCGTCTGTGTTTTCTCACTGCGCAGAGTTGCGTCCTTCTCACTGCCGTACAGTGTTTCATCAGCGTGTCAAGCCAGAACCTGTGTGACTGTCCTACCGTCAGGCTCTGAGCTGTTGGCAGCGCCTCACTAGTTCACGTAGTGCTAACTAGCATATTCTTACATGTTCTGACTTTGTAAATACACGAACTCATTCACAATTAAAAGAATAAAAAACAAAACTTGTTTATCTTCCCTGGTAGTTCTGGAAGTGGAACCTGGGCCTTATGTGTGAGCCTGTGTGAGCAAGTGCTGTGGTACTGAGCTACAAGCCTCAGCCCTCACTCTCCATTTTATTAGTTTTATTTATTTATTTATTTTGCAAGTTCTCTTGGTATCTCATTTTATGAACCTTTGACACAAATCATGATGGGTGGTCTTTTTTATTTTCTAGTTGACTGATTTACCCTTCAGATCATATCTGTATCCACCTTGATTAGGCTTTTGTGTTACGATACTGTGAGAAATAGCTTAATTCACCCTCCCTCTGAAGTGCTATTCGGTTGCAGGACAATATCCACTCCATTAGAATCACCCATAATTATGTGTAGATGTAATTTTTCTAGATTTGAGTATCAGTTTCTAAATTGTAATTATGAGAATTCTGTGATAGATGTGGCTATTCGAGAACCAGTGTTCCCCCAGCTTAGTGTGTGCGTGTGTGTTTGTGTGTTTTTTAAGACAGCTCGGCTATTTTCAGTTTTCCCTATTTCTACTTTAAATTTGAAATAATTTCTCCAAGGTGTCTTGCTCTTCTACTCCTCCCACCCCTCTGGGATTTTTGGTTGGGTTTATATTGAATGTGTAAATCAACTCGAGGAGAATTTTAATCCAGTGTATTCCCATACTTTTTTTTCTTTTTCTTTCTTTCTTTCTTTCTTTCTTTCTTTCTTTCTTTCTTTCTTTCTTTCTTTCTTCCTCTCTCTCTCTCTCTCTCTCTCTCTCTCTCTCTCTCTCTCTCTCTCTCCCTCTCCCCTTTCCCCCCCTGAGACAGGGTTTCTCTGTGTAGTCTTGGCTGCCCTGGACTCACTTTGTAGACCAGGCTGGTCTTGAACTCAGCAGAGATCTGCCTGCTTCTGTCTCCCTGAGTGCTGGGGTTACAGGCCTGTACCACCATGCCTGGCTTCTATTTAATTCTTTAGTTCTACTTTTTAAGCTTTTAAATTTGTAAAATTGGTTTTATTATTCAGTATATTGATTTTTTTGTATTCTTAATGTGCCTTTAATGACTTTGCTAAATGTGTCTGTTAACTCTAATGCCATTATTTAGAGTCTGCATACTTTTGACTACATAATCATGTTTACCATGTTTTCTAGGAACTGTGAATTTATTTTTCTATAATCTATTTTATTATTTATGCTTTACAACACTGGGCAGACCTTCTGCATGAGCTGAATTGAGATAATGACAATAATTATTCTTGTCTTTGTTTCTTTGAATTTCCTTGGGGAAAGCTTTCATTATATCATCATCAAACATGATGCTAATAAGTGTTTCATGAAGGCCAGTGTGCTTGCTGTTCATTACCTGCACATCACCTCTAGTGATGTTTTAAAAACTAGTCTATTTCTGTGTTTTCTTTTTTAAGGTGGATTGTTTTGTTTGGTTTTTGATCATGTGGCTGGTTTTCTGAGAGGTTCTCCCTTTAGTAGAAACTGGGTTTACCTTGAAATAAAGTAAATATATTCCAGGTTGGCCTTCAGGTTTTTAATCTCCTTGCTTTAGCTTCCTAAGAACTGAGATTAGAGGACATGAGCCACCATGAAGAGCTTGAAAAAAAATTTTTTTTTCCATCTTAGTGCTGTTTTTGTGGCTTGATGAGGAGATAATGACAGATGATTTGACAGGAGGCAGAGACGAAACCTCTCCCAGTGGAAGGAGAAAATTTTTCAAACTTTCTGTGAATACTGAAAAAAATTGAAATCAACTGTAGATGAATGGCAAAACCTTGACTGAATGTAGCGCTGTGAACTATTTTAAACCTCAGTCTTGTTTCTCATGTGCACTGGAGAAAATCATTTGAAGTAGAGGGGCTGACAGTGGTCCAGCCTGCTAAAAGAGGCTGCATGGAGAGGCGTTAGCTGGAGGGGAGACAATTGAAGAAAACCAAGTGAGATTTTTGAAGGAATATGCACTATGGTTTTTATTATATGGTGATGAAATATCTTCAGTTGAGTCAAAAAGCATGTCACATCAATTGGATGTTGGTGGCATCACAGACTGAAATGGGGATCTTGGGAAACGATTTTCCTTGAGGGAAGAGTGATGACTGGTTTTGGAAGTGGCACTGTCCCTAGCATTAGGTGGGAGACTGTAGGGGGCGGTCTTGGTGCCAAATCTCCAAATCTATCACAGTTCCAGACACGATAAAGCCCTGAGTGCATGTTAAAGGAATCCTTGATACCCGAATATAAAATGTGTAAAGTGTATGTTAGGTGAGTCCATTAGGGAGTTATCTAGTCATCTCACAAACTCCGCTAGGTGAACATCCAGAGGGGACAAACACTGAGACCGACTGCACGTGATGGAGTAAATGAGTGACTTAGAAGACAGCACGTGTTAGGGGGAATTGTGAAAAGTTAAGGCAATGGTGACAGTGGCAGAATGGGGGTCGGGTCTGAGCAGTCACTGAAACGGAGAGGAGAAGCTCCAGGTGATGGTATCTGCAGGGTCAAGGACGCCCCAGCTGTAAAAGCATCTACCTGTGGGTGACGTGGATGGAAGTAGATTTAATGATCTGACATGACGTTTCTGAAGAAGGACAGAAATTGATCTGTATGTATATGTAAGTAGTGCCAGCCCAACATTAATATAGAGAGATAGAGGAGTTTTCTAGGCTGACGAAGAGTATGGGGTAAGACTCCAGAGCCAAACAAGAGCAAATGGAAAAGAATAGCTGCCCAAGGCCTTGGTCTCAATCTCCCTACCCCACAAAGACCTGTTTCATGAGCCCAAAAGTTGAAGGATATTGAGGTAAGTGATGAGTGAAACCAAAAGAAATATCTTCATGCGACTTAGCAATCTGCAATCTTCTGTACTGAAGGAAACGAACATATTTTGAATAAAAATTGATGCTCCCAGAGAGCTTTAAATAGTGTATGGCCTGTACTTGTGTGCACGTGGGTCCATTTGCAAGCTGTCCGGATGCTCTTTTAAAGTAAAGCTGGGCAGCAGGTTCCTGCGCACATTTCACAGCTGTCCTGCATAGTTTTGTGTCAACTTGATACAGCTTGAGTCATCAGAGAGGAAGGAGCCTCAACTGAGAAAATGCCTTTGTAAGACTGGGCTATAGACGAGGACATTTTCTCCTTTTATTTATTTATATTTCTCTCATATTTTATAGCCCCACTGACGTTTCTCCTTCCCTCTCCCCCCAGCCCACCTTCCATCTCCCCCCCAATCCTCTCCTACTCTCCATTTTCCTTCAGAAAAGGGAAACCTCCCTTCTTAGGGATACCAGACATAGCACGTCAAGTAGCACTGTACATTTTCTTAGTGATTCATTCTCGGTGAGGACCGTGACAATTGTGGGTTAGGCCAACCTTGGCCTGGTGGCTGTGGGTTCTCTTATAAGGCAGGCTCAGTAAGCCATACGGAGCTGGCCTATAAGCAACACCCTTCGATGGCTTCTGCTTCCGGGTCACTGCCCTGCTTGAGTTCCTGTCTTGACTTCATTGATGATGAACTTCAATGTGAAAGCATGCGCTGAGTAAACCCTTTCCTCCCCACGTTGCTTTGTTCGTGGGGTTTCATCCCAGCTCTAGTCCCTCTAGTTCGGATTGCTGGCAGATTGTCAACTATATGGTTTTCCTGAAGTGTGGTCTTTGCCTCCTTCTTGTCCAACCTCTAGGAAGTGATGAAGCTATGTGACAGCACCTAGACCTGGATCTCTTGATGTCACAGTGCTTTCTCACTGCATAGCTGCCACTCCAGCTCCTCAAGCACTCCTTGAGGTACTTTGAATCTCAGTGACAGGCAAGGGTGTGGAGGAGGTATAGAGAGCATCTCATTGGGGATTTTATAGTTCCTTGTATTTCCGTTAATTTCTTTATTTTTTTCATTTTTTAATATAAGTTTTTATTTATTACAGTTTATTCGCTTTGTATCCTAGCTATAGCCCCTCCCTTATTCCCTCCAAATCCCACCCTCCCTCCCTCTCTCATCTCCTCCCATGCCCCTTCCTCAGTCCACTGATAGTGGAGGGCCTCCTCCCCTTCCATCTGCCCCTAGCCTAATGTTGACTCTTGAAAAGCATGAACTCTTTCTACATAGCTTTTCTTATGACGTGTATACTCGTTATTCTGTTAATGTACTCAGACAGTTAAATATTATTATTCATGTGATTTCCTCAAGAACTAAGAAAGGACCGAATGTGGCTTAGTTTGTTTGTATACACTCGCAGCAAGAGTTATGAAGAGTTACTGTTTTGAATGATGTCTTTAAAATTAGCTGCCTATGACAGCTGACTCAAATACAGGGCAAAAAATACTTGTTTGAAACATGTTTTCATCCTGTTATATAAAGACAGCCATTTATTTGTGATATGAAAAGTTAAATGCCATTTGGGTCTGGCTTTGTGTCTGGACGTTTCCGCATGCCTGCAAGGCCAGGCAGAGGGAGATTTTCATTAAATTCATAAATCTTGGTTTTTGTGTGGGAATGTACACAAACAAATTCTACAGTCTTAGGAAGATCTGTGAACGCATACACAAAAAAATTAAGGAAAGCATTCGTTTCTCATTACAGAAGCGGCTTTCAAGATGTTAGCTTTACTTGCTATTGAGGGAGATTCAGATGATGTCAGATTTGCAGCATGATTTTGTACTTGCTGGAAACTGTTTTTACAGCAATTGTTTAACTCAGAAATACTTCAGGCTTTTTGAAGGGAAAACACGTACTGGCTTGCTTTTTGGATATCTCCGATGAATGAAAATATCTTGTGTTATGTGTTCTGTGAAGGGGTTATTCTAAAAGCATCCCTCAGAGTTGTCTCGGGCAGTACTGACAATAAGGAAGATATTGTCATCACTTCTTGTACTTCCTTCTCTGCGGTTCCATATTCATAAACTGAGGATAGTAATTCTACCTCCCTGTACACTGTGAGTAGTAATATAGGTGACTGCACAGCTGAACTTGTAGAAGGTTCTGGCACGCGGTGGAAGGATGTTAGTGCTGAAGCTAACACTACTTATTGCTCTTGCTTCTGCTGTCGAGAGCTGATGGCATTCCAGTCAGTGAATAATTCAAATTGAGTTCTGTAGCTAACAGCTTTCCTGTCTTAGAGTTCCAGATACTGTATTTTGGTGTATTTAAGGAATTCTTGAAAAACCCAACGTGATTTTTCTATGATCCTGTACTTAAAACAGAAAGGTTATTTCAGTTGTGACAATTTCTTAATGGTTAGGATAGAAAATAGCCTACAGGATACCTATGTGTACGTTGAATCTTCAGTTTGGGGGTTTCAGTTTTACTTCTGTTTAAATAGACTTTTAAACTCTCAGCTTGGCATTGCATATTTTTTTTTCTTTCAAGTTACCACAAAGTTTGTTACATACTGATAATTTGATGACATCTGCACAACTATCTCTATTTGAG
This sequence comes from Meriones unguiculatus, assembly GCF_030254825.1. Classification (NCBI taxonomy): domain Eukaryota; kingdom Metazoa; phylum Chordata; class Mammalia; order Rodentia; family Muridae; genus Meriones; species Meriones unguiculatus. The sequence goes on along the minus strand of NC_083357.1, from coordinate 96,630,045 downwards.
AAAATTACTATTTATATCTCCACAAAAATTTATCATTTCTGTGCTGTGAGGATTTGTGTTAGTTTTCTGCTGCACATCTGGGGCTAGCTAATTTGTAAGGAAGAGAATCGCATGCAGCTCAATTGAGGAAGTTAAAGAACATGCTCTTGTCATCTACTTACCTTTCGCAGCGTCCCACTGGCTACATCACACTGGATGGAATCATGATGTCATCACCGGGAGTAGACAGTCTGACTCCTTTGTAACATTTTCTGTCTAAGAACCAATCTCCTCCATGAGCAGCATTCCATGACTCAGTCATCATTCATGGGGCCACATCCCACCTGTGAAAGATCTCCCTGCTTCCTAGCACCACCACACTAAGAATCAGGCCTGTACCATTGAAGCACACTAGTACACACTCACATCAAAGCCAAATCCCAGCAGGAAAGCTTGAACTCCTGTAGTCATTTGAAACATAAGTTATTACAGGCTTTATTTGTAAGTTATGTTTCAAAAAAAATCTAGAACTAATGTTTTTGTCTCTTAAAACCAACAGAGATTTTTTACCTTGTTCCTACTTCGTAACCTACTCATCCCTGTTTCATTCTCCATCTCAGAGCAACCTTTTCAGTTTGCACAGATGAGGAGACTGTGTGAGGCTTGTCTTTCTGTGCCTGCTTTATCTCACCTTCCACAGTTTCTTTTAGTTGCATACACATTGCTGCAGGCGATAAGGAAATGAAAATACTTGCCCGCTCTAGGTTTACGGGAGTCTCTCTGTGCAATATTTGTGACTGCCTTTTCAGATGATTTTGACGTTCCCTGGCTGCTTAATTTTCAAAATCACTTTATTGTTCTCTAGTGAACTTTGAGATAAACTTCTGTAACTTAAGCATCTTTGGCATTTATTTCTGATCAGTTTGTCATCAGTGTTTGCTGTTTGAATACACAAGCCTGTCCACTCTCTTTGGACATATTGTCATTGATTTATATTTAAACCATAAATTGGAAGATTTGTATCTGATGATCAGAAATGTTAGAAATATTAAGTCGTTATGGAACCTAATAATCTATGAAAATAATTTAAGTCGGTGTTCATACAGTTTTGTTATAGTTAGCATATATTATGTAATTTCAATATAAGACACAATACAGCAGGAATCAGGCCAAAGGTTTTGTTGTTGTTTGTTTGAAACATTTTTCCTCTATTAGAGTACCTCTTTTCGTGGGACAGGATGATCACTATAGGCATAAGCTCATAGATTACTCATTTGTATGTGTGTGAGAGTGTGTGTCTTTGTGAGTTAATGTGTGTGTTCTCAAAATCGGACCAAATCTACTACTAACCAGCCTCTCTCCTTGTCTTAAATGCTATTTGCTCACCATTTGCCTTTGATTGTCTTCCTCTTTGAAGCCCCTCCAATTTCCTTTCCTTTCCATATTCTGTTCTTTCTTTGGAGTTTCCATGGCATCACTAAGTATGGTATTTTTATATAGCTGAATACTGAAGATAATCAGCTATTTACACTGTAAAATATGGATATACATTTTAATTAAACAGAATAGCTATGTTTTATGCACCATTTAATTGATACATGTGAATCAGTCTAGTCAATATTAAATATATGACAGTCAATCAATGGCTGGTAGATGTTATAAAAACTGTTCCAATTATCTGTATTTGGCTCACCTTTGCTGATTATAAACTTCTTCAAACTAGGTGTTGAGGGCTGTCATTGCTCATGTCCTTCTGTGAGGGCTAGTTTTAACTATTAACTTGACCTAGCCTAGAATCACCTGGAAACAGCATCTTAATCGAAAATTATCTGGGTGTGGACCTGTCTGTAGGGGATTGCCTTGATTGTTTATTGATATGGGGTTCCCGGTGCACTGTGGGTGGAACCATGCCTCAGGCTGAGATTTCTGAACTGAGGGGAAAAAGCAAGGAAGCAAGCAAGCAAAGAAATAAGGGAGCAGCACGGATACGTTTGTTTTACTTTGCTCTTGACTGTGGGGGTTAGAGGACTAGCTAGCTCTGAGTTCTGCCTCAGCTCCCTACCCTGATGGACTGCAAGTTGGCAGTATGTTAGTTTGTTAAGCCCCTTCAGCCCTAAGTTGTTTTTTGTCAGGGTATTTTATCACAGTAAAGGAAATGAAGCTAGGACCTTTCCTGGCCTATGGGTGACTCATGGATGAATGAGTATCAGTATATTTACCATCCAGTTTAGACGACTGTTAGAGTGACTTTTATCTCCTGCTTTGTGTCCGCTGTTAGGACATAGTTGAGTGCATCCTCTAATTTCAGCTTTTTGAGGGTCTTTTTTTTTTTTGGTCCTTATAACAAGAATAAACATTAGTAAATCATTTCACATTTGTAGCAACTATATTTTGATCCTGTGTTATATTTAGCTATGAGAGAAGTACAGTGTTGAGCAATGCATTTGACAATATATTAATTTGCTCATCATTGAGAGATGTTAATTAGCTGTGTTTCTATTGTGATAGCTCTCTAGTGAGGACAAGATCATGAGCTACATGGGACAGAGATGATGGTGTCTATTTGCACATACTGGGTTGATGGCTCAACCACTAAAGCATGAGCAACCCAAGAGAAATTTACTACTAACAGGGAATCCTCCCGTTTCTGTATCACTGTGTCAAAATCGTACCGGAACATAGTATCCAGCTTTTTTATCCATCTATCAAATTATTTCCTAAAAGCTACTTTGTTTAAACTTCCTTGGGTTCAGGAAGTGTGAAAAGGTTTAATATGCACACATTTTAAAGATACTGCATCTGATAATTTTTAATTATTGCTAAATAATTTAAGAACACCAGTTTCATTTAAATGTCAACCGTAATTAAGCATGTGCCATCTGATTTTCTACTCAGATGGAATGTTGCCCCACAGTTTCATAAATATTTGTTTAATTTCACATGAATTAATTCAAAAATGGATAAGAGCAGCGTATTTTAATCAGCCATTGTGATGGGCCAGAAAAATGTTATTTTGTAAGCAAACTGTTTGCTATGAATTTGCATGGCCTTTATCTTGTTTAGTGTGGGCAGATTACAGTGTGAGTCAACAGTCAATGGGAAGCCCAAGTGTGCATGCTGCATACTGAGGGGACTTACTTCCTATCTGTATGCCATAGAGGTTTAGCGTATAAAATCTGAACTCTTCACCCCTTCCTCCTTGTAGCCATCTTCCGACACTACCTATGGAAGTGAATTATAAACCTAAGTATATAAACCTTAGGCTGCATTTCATAAGAACTAAATATTTCATAACTGGTATGAATTATTTGCTCACGACTATTCTAATTGGCTTTCAGAATGTTAACTTTGCCTTTCCATGATAGCGAAATCTCACAACGATGCTGTAATTGTATATGTTTTGGAAGTTAACATTCCATGGCTGGGAACCCTGTTCTTTCCTTACCTCCATCAGCTTCCTAAAGACTCCAGGGGTTTTAATACCTCCTGCCTTACACCTAAAGTACATCCTGACAGAGAGGATTAAGAAAGGGGTGCCAGTATTCTTCATCCTTTTGTGCAGGCTTCCGTGTGGCAGTAATTTGTTTTGTTCCGTTTGGGGCTAGGGGTGGGACAAAATATAGGAACACACGTGGAGGTACTCATGTTCTTATGTGCCGGGACAAATGCCACATGCTTCCACTTTGTCACAACCTAAATCACATAAATTAGACACACAAGGGCCAAATGTAATCATCCTGTCAGTCCTTTGCAATACAAATCAGCATTTTGACTGTGCAGTTCACCGATAAAATGGCAATTATCCTTGAATATAAGCGTGGCACAAATTACTTCTCAGACTGTTACATTGAGTACAATCTATGCAAAAGGAAATGCTTAATTCATTTGCTATGGTTACTTTCTTTTCGGGGTTTGTTTGTTTTCTGGGCTCATGGAAGGGTGAAGAGCAGCAGAACGGAAGTAGAGAAGAAAGGAAGCAGCAGTTTCTGTGTCCCTGTCCTCTGGCTTCACCTCTGCACACCGAAGGTGCTTTTCCACAGCTCCTAACAGCTGCTCGAGCTGCCTTCTCAGCGGCACCTCAGTTCTTAAAATGTGTTTGTCTTTCTGTGTTATTCTCATCATTTTAAAAAATAGTAAACTCTTCTTATGTGGGAGCAAGGTTTTAGAGAAACAAAACTGGAAAGGGCGTTTTTAAACAGATGATCCCTAATCAATATATATGCAGTTGCAATGCCAAGGAGGTCCTTACTGAATATTGGTTATTAATAACCTTTGAATTCCATTTCTTTTAATGCTTTGAGCTGCTGAATTTCTTAGGGATGGAATTATGAACACCACATCAAAGTGTGGGGTGGCACCCTCATCCTCCAGTGTCCCCAGGGCTTGTCTGTAGGAAACATACAGTCATGGTTGAAATTCACATTCAAGAACTCTGTGTGAAGCGGCTCAGTCCTCTAGTTCTCAGCAATGTTGAAGTGGAGACAGACTTCGTGTATTTGGTAAGGAATATTGGCAATAAAGGTACAACAAGCATTTCTAGAGTATGAATTATGGACTACTTGGTCTTCTGTACATATTATGGACATTCTCTTTTCAATTTACAAACCAAACCAAATGCAGTGTGTGTTGCAGGGGTGCAGGAACAGACCCACGAGATCGGTTTAACAAACAAAGAAAAAGAGAATATACATGGAAAACAACTCCTGATAGTCCTCAAAAGTGTTTTATGATTGATGCTTTACATTTTGCTTTTGTATCTGGACCTTTCCCATGATGCCACATAGACCTTCTCACACAGAATATGCCCGTGAGAGTCTGAAATTTTATATCTAATAGAGTCCTTGCAGTTTCTGTATTGCAAATGGATTGCTCAGTGAGCAGGAGAGGGGTTGGAACTTTAAGCAGTGATGTGTGTGTGTGTGTGTGTGTGTGTGTGTGCATGTGTGTAGAGGAAAGGACAGAACATTATAAAGTAGGCTAGTAATTAGAAAATATGTCCCAGTGACTTTTATTTTGCTTCAGAGTGTTAACATTTATACTCAGCAGGGAGATAAATTCCTGTTCATTCCTGTTGTGAAGACATCTCTCTTCACACAGGCAGATTTGCTGGTCACCTGTGACCGGGGCTTAACAATAGCAGAACTCTCGTTTGCTTCACTTCAGAGGACAGCACTTGTCCCGTGGAAATCTACTTGTCTCTTTTTGGCAGTACATAGTACTGCGTTCTGATATTCAGGAGTTCAGAGGAGAAACAGTAGGTGTCACCTGTCACTTAGCAACAGGGATTCTACTTGTATCTAGCATTCCCCTTTAAGTCAAAAGAGCTCTAAACCATACCATTTAGATTTGCATTTCTCTCCAGAAATATTTAGATTAAGCTTCTAATATTTTTGGTTTCCAGGGTATTCGCTGTGACAGATGAAACAGAAATAAATGTAAATAATAAAAACTCAGCTTACATGATGGAAACTTTAAAACTCAAAGTACAAACTGGGACCTATTATATATTCTATCAGATTTACATGCCCAAAACCTGCCTGTCAGGGTCCCTCATCAGCTGTTAAACTTATGGTAACTGAATGGAATATGTATATAAACCTTTATTACTTGATTTCTTTTCATCAGTACTGGAAAACGCAAGACCACAAGTAATTGAAACAGTCACTTACAAACTGCAGTCTCGAAAACTGAATTCCAAATGGGGTTGCTGTAACAGCACTAGAATTCAATTTGCCTGAAACAGAACAACCAAATTACCTTTGAGCAGAGAGTGGAATACCCTGAGTCGTCAGATGTCCATAAACACACCCAAAATGTGTTTCTCTGTCTCCATTTCAACAGACATAAAGGGACTTTCAGGAGACATAACAACAAGTGGACATTCGGTGCCGAAGTGCTTAAATGCATTAAACTGTAACTTTTAAAGGTTGAGAACCTAATAGAGGATTGAGCTGTGATGGAGTGAGGACAACCCGAAGTAGAGAGAAACATTATGTCAGGACCCTTGAAGGTGTTCCAAACTGACTCCTTATTTGTGGATGATATCCCGTTTTGTTATAGCCAAGGTTATATCTATAGTCCATGGTGTAAAGACTGAATTCTGCAGAGGCTGGCCAATCCCGTGTTTAAATTCTAAGGTAGAGAGGGAGGGAGAGAAAGAAAGGAAAACTGATGACCTGGAGGCTGTTCTGGTGCTTGTAACTACTAAAGAGAAGCAGACACAGCTGTACTTTCTCCTGCTCCTCTTGCCACCAACACACATTTCATTTGTGGTTTCTGGAAGCACCACTTTTGTTGAGAACAAATGTAAGAGTCTTTCCATGTCCTTTCCACTTTCTCATGTCTGTATTGCTGAGAACAGTAACATCTTTCGCTGTCCTTTATCTAACGGCAGTGTAGAACACTTCTAGAAAACAGGCAAGAGAGTACCAAAACCAGTGTGTGATGAGGCTTTAAAAAATCTCTATAAAGGTTTATTATAATTACTTTAAAGTATACACACACATGTGAGGATTATGCACACATGTGTATGTAAGGCTCCCCAAGGAGGTCAGAGTCATCAGAAACTTCTGCAGCTGGTGGACATCTGGTGTGAGCTACCCAACTTGGGTGTTGGAGAGTAAACTTGGGTCCTCAGCTCCTTAAAGCAGTGAGCCATCCCTCAGTCCAAGAGTATTTTGTTGGTTGGCTTCTTACCTTCCTCCCTTCCTTCCTTCCTTCCTCCCTTCTTCTTACCTTCACTTTTAAAATAAAGCCAGGAAGAGCTGTGTTCATAGTACATCAGACACATGGACATCGAACATTTTGACGTGTACACTAACCCAGCACAACTCTATCCAGTACCGTAGGGAACTGACTACAGCAGCGCTGTGGTGAATTGTAGGCGACTGTTTCTGTCACTCTGCTTCATTTTCAGCTCGATAACATTACTGCTGCTAGTGAGCTACTGCAAAGTCAAAGAGAAGATTCTCTGGAGGATTGATATGATTCCCAATCACCAGATATATATGTATATATGCCACATTCAGTGGCCGTTCTGCTGAGCAGTTTAGTCGGTAGTGTACCACAAGAACATTCTCAGAAGTTTCTGTAAGGCTCTCCAGAGCCGGATGCCACCAAGCTCCACGTGCAATGACATACCTCACACCAGGTGGCTAGCGATGCTCCGTGAGAATGGACACAATTATCTTACTGCCAGAGAAACATGACTCAAGCATCTATGTCCTTGACACAAATACCGATGAATGGTACATTATAAATTATCATTAGAAAAGTTGCCTACGGGCTGGAGAGATGGCTCAGAGGTTAAGAGAACTGATTGCTCTTCCAGAGGTCCTGAGTTCCATTCCCAGCAACCACATGGTGGCTCACAACCATCCATAATGAGGGCTGGTGCCCTCTTCTGGTATGCAAGCATACATTCAGGCAGAACACTGTATACATAATAAATAAATAAATCTTTTAAAAAAAATTGTGCTTTTGCACAAACACCTTGATACATCATAGACACAATAAATTAAAAAAAGAAAAGAAAAGCAAAGAAAGGAAAAGAAAGGAAAAGAAAAGAAAAGTTGCCTATAGCACACCTTCAAAAAAGAGAACATGGATGGTAGTAAGAGCCAACTCGGGATTTTGCTGTCCCCAGCACAAAGTTTTTTGATGTAGCCACTGGCACTCAAAATGTCTCTGCTTTGTGAAGATTTACCCAGTAATTTCAGAAATCTATTTGGCAGAGATAAGTAAATTGAATTTGGAAATTGACGCGAGATTAACGTTGCTGGAAATGAGCCATTTTTCTATTTCTTATCATGCCTTGGTTTTTAAAGGGATTTGGGAAACAACATACAGGTCCCTCAGCATGAATAAAATCTGAGACTCATCTGTTCTGTCATGTGACCTCCACTGAACAGAATCTCCTTTTCATTTTACCTGCTAAATATTTCAGCCACTGGTTAGAGAGTGCCAATTCTTATGTGTATGGCACTTACGATTTTATAGATTGCCATGTAAACATTTCTTCAGTTAGAGCCGAGGTGGGAGTCAGAGCAAAAATTATTATCATCATTTCCTGCCTCTGCGGAAAAGAAAATTGGACCTCCATGATACTGGATGAGTTTTGAAGGGTATGCAGCCAGTAGCTGATGGCGCTGAGATTAGAGACTCGTCCCCATAGCCCTACCGCCGTCTTCCCTTTCTTTCCTTCACTTGTGCTGTTTAAGAGCATGGTATGGAGGCTCGCAGGCAGAGCTGGATCCCGAACAGCTTCTTAGGAGTTTGAATTGGGGAAAAGCGAAATTCATATCATCTTAAAAATGAGGCTCTCTCCAGCTTTAAAACGTCTCAAGGTTTACATTTAAACTGTACTGACTGTGAGGGTAAGTGGTAAGATTAAGCCATAAAGAATTTCACGCTGAAACTTGGGACAAAAATGTCAGGTATCCAGAGCCCTGGAATTACCTGAATTGTTTTGTTGGGCACAAAATTGTAAGTTCATTCAGTTCCATCATAGTGCAATGGTATCTTAAAGTAGTTTATGTGCTCAACCCAAACACTGGGATTCTGAATTGAATCCTCAAATTTTGTAAAAATGTGTGATATTATGTTATGTATAGTTTACACAGTTTAATGTTTAAGTCTGCAGACTGAATGCATAGATTACGTAATTAAAACCTAAATTACTTGAGCAGCAAATCCACGTAACAAACATAGACTGAAACTTTATGTGATTTTTTTTTCCCTTTTAGCTTTTTGTGTTCGCTTCCTTCCTTCGTTTATTTTACAGCATTCATTGACCTTATAACATTCTCTGGGCCCTCTGTTTGGTACACTGGGAGTCAGTGGTGACAGAATGGCAGCATTTCTTTCTTCTCCCTGAAGAAATTCACATTGGCAGGGATGAAATCATTAGCAGGATGAGGATAGCAAGGTGACTGAGGTCCCCTTAATAGTGTCCCTTCCTGGTTAAAGTCTCCCATGTTTGTCCTGGGGTGAGTTTGAGGACATATCTTTACCTATTACATAAAAGTATCATTCAAGCTAACACAGGTTTTGGTTCATAGAAGACTTACATTAAGGATATTTTAGTATTATTGGAGATTTAAAAAATTAGTTAAAATTACAGACTAAATGATGGACACACTGCCACAACGAAGTATTAACCATATTCTATGAAACACTAATATGTTTAAAATCACTGGGGAAAAAATTCATAGCGGATGTCTTCTGGCATCCGGAGAATTTCACTTGTAGATCTCTAACTCTATGCCGGAATTCAAGGATGCCCAAGTCCCTGTGGTAAAATCGTGCATAGACACAACCTGTGTGATCCTCTTCCTGTGCACTTTGATCAGTAGTTGGGTCCATAGGTGCATAGGTGTGAATGTGTATTAAAATGTGAAAAAGCTACAGAGCCTTGTCTTGAAATGTACAAGATTGTAATAGGTGTTACAGAATCTCACCATTCTTCAAAGAAGTTGGAACTGATTGGAATAAACGCCCTCTGGAGACTACAATGGGCAAGATGTGCTTGATGACATCACATAGCTGATGATTTTCTGTGCATTTTATGGGATAATACATTATGCTTTTGTAATGCAAAGTGGCGTTTTATTCTGAATTGCATGAGGCTATTTCTCTTCTTTCATTAATATTAAAATATCGCATTCTTTTGTTAGTAGCATTTCTGGTAGTATAGTAAATTGCAGTTCACATTGGGAGTATCTCTAGAGACACAGCAAGAGGTAGGGTAGGGATATGAAAACCAGATGGCCTCTCATCCCAAGACCATAGACTGGGTAGGCTGCACAGCACTTCACTGAGGGCACCAAGAGGGTTCTCATTCTGTGTAGACGTTCGGAAACACACATGGAGAGCCAGGCCACTGCCACAGCTCAGGGCATTGGCAGGGACTCGGTAGCGTTAGCTGCAAGGCATGTCCCCTCTTGGGTGTAATTCCCAGCCCAGAAAAGGAAGGACGACTGTGCCTAATAAGCTGGCTCCACCGAATGCCAAAGAAAATTTGTCTCGCGAAATGGAAATTCTGAAGCTGTTTATGTAATCGTGAGTGAATAAATAGAAAGAGGTCTAAGGTAGAGCCAAATGGGCTAGGTGGCCTGTTGTGTTCAGCATTCTCCAGTCCAGAAATATGTACTGTATTTGGTGAAATCCAGGTGTCCTGGGGATTTATGGCTTTTTACTAAACAACATAAATATTTGTTAATATGATTTTAGGAAGTGACATGCTTTGATTTAATATTTTTAAAAAGTGTTTTGGTTATTGGATAAACAGCAGAGCCTCAAATTTAGCCATATGAATTATTCTGTACATTTTTGTCACTTTCATTTTCTCAAAAAAAATATTGGAGTTTTAAAAAACTATATAGGTTAATGGAGTAATGGACTTGAGGCTCTAGCTTACATATCTGAATTCTTCACATACAATAAATTCACACCTAACCCAGTGATGGCCATTTTCTCCTCAACCCACCCCCTCCCTCTGCTCCTTCCCTCTTTAATCCCCTCCTTCATCTTTCTGTCTCCTGCCTAGGGCATCTTCAGAGTGTCAACGCTGATGGGGCTTCCTCTGTCACCTCATTCCTTCAGGTGGATCCACTCCCTGCTTTTCCCAATAAGGAATGTTGTCATACAGAACCGACTCTCACGACAGCTTTTGGTGTGTTTCCCTTGCAGGATCAATGTGACTCTGGGAAACAAATGGATGACTGAATATCCATATGAAGAGGAAAACCATAAAGGTTGGTTACCCAGTGTGACTGTTGAGTGGGACTCCTGGAAGTCCCTAGAGCATTTCTTTGCCTGAATGAAAGAGAGGTCAGTCAACACAGTTGCCACATGTAAAGCATAACTGATCTTTCTGTCCCTTTAAATATAAAGATATTTACGAAGAGGCAATTGTCTTTCACCCTTTGTGCAAGTATGCCATCATTTTTGTGGTGGTAGGGTGGCAACGCCTCATGTATCCTAGGTTGGTCTCAAACTCACTGTGCACTGAGCATGACTGTGAACTGGGGATCCCTCATCTCCCTGGTGCTGAGGGTACAGGAGTGTATCTGGTTCACTTGGTGCTTAGGTTTGAACTCAAAGCTTCATGCAGGTGAGGCCAGCTTCATACCAACTGAACGAAAACTCCGGCCATTAAGCTTGTATTTCATGAATCAAGTTTTTGATGAAGATCAAAAAGGGAAAAAAAAGTCATTTTATAATGACAGGTCACTGAGAAAAAAAAGTCACATTTTTACTTAATATGCAAAAGCTCCTATAAGAATACTGTAAAGCTAATACATGACCATTGTCAAATAAAGTTGTCTTTGCCCCTGGAGTATCTTTGACTTTCCAAATACAGAGGCAGCCTAGTTGGAAGGTCAAAATCCATGAGTTTCAATAATAGTCCAGTGCTTGGCATTATTTTGTTTGTGGGGCTTAAATGAGCTTTTCCTGGTAGCTATAAAAACTCTAGATAATAATAAGAAAATTAGAACATATTAAATAATCTTCATTTCATAGAGTTTTAGAGAATCAGGAGAGCCAGTACAGGGCTTTATGGCTCATGGCTCTTGTGTTGCTGTACAACACCCAGAATTCATTGCACTTCTTCAACTATCTTTACTCTTTTCACATAAATTTACCTCAATAGGTGTCTTCCCCTGCCAGCCCTTTCTCACAGGTCCTTATAAATGATTTTCCATATTAGATATTCCTCTTTAGATTGGCCTTCTTCCATCCTTACTGTTAATCTTTTTCTTTCTTTCTACTGTATCTGCAAAATTTTCAGAGAGGGGTTAAGGAGTCAGTAGTGGTAGCCAGGAAATTTATGGGAGAATTGACAATATTTTTCTTCATATCCTCACTATTGCTGCTGTGGGCACATTTGCTTGTTGAGGACGAGCAGTGCCCATGTGACTTCTTGGGACGTGCCAGTCAGCTGGCTTTCTGTGAAAGGGGAAGAGGTATGGGTCCTTCCTTCCTTCCTTCCTTCCTTCCTTCCTTCCTTCCTTCCTTCCTTGCTTCCTCCCTTCCTCCTTTCCTCCCTTCCTCCTTTCCTCCCTCCTTCCCTCCCTCCTTCCCTCCCTCCCTTCCTTCCTTCTTTCCTTTCTCTCTTTCTCAGTGTAAATGCTCCCACTGTGATTGGCTTTAGTAGTTTACCAGCTGGGTTACAAGATTCCTTAAGATTTAACATTTGCCTTTAATGAGCTGTTGAGGAGTGGAGTCTAGCACCTCATTAATAATTCCATTTCTATGCTAATGTTAAAAATTATGCCTTGAGACCACTGGGATAAAACTAGTAAATTTACATATTGTTACTTTACCTTACCTGGATGTGTTACTGAAATATATATATATATATATATATACTTTTATTTGAATGGATCAAGGTTAGCTTTGTGAGTTTATAATTTTTGGCAGTGTCATTGTTTTGTATCTGTCATCTAACGATGACAGCTGAAGACGATGACGACGAAGCCAATCATCCTGTCAGTCCTAGCCCTGAGGGTGGAATGACAGTATGATTGACTGGAATATGCTGTATGAGAGTCTTTCCAAATGACCACGCCTCTTGGCTCGTGGTGTTGCTCCTTACTCACGAGTTCCAGAGTCTTTGTGGAGGGATGGAGCAGTGAGCTTTTGATGATCATTTACTCGATTGTTTGGTTTGTTTGTTGTTTATTTGTGTTTGGTCAGAGCACAAAGCTCTGTTGGTAGAGAACTATGCAGGAGGCCCTGAGTTTGAGCCAGTACTCCATAAACTAGCTGTGGTGACAGCATGGGGAGGCAGGAAGAGCAGAGTTTGAAGTCATCCTTAGCTGTATTTTTAATAATGGTTTTCAACCATAGTTTTACTCATTGTTCCTTGTGGATAGAAAATATATTGACACTTGCTTTTAATCTCATTTGAAAGCTATGGCTACTTTGACAGCATTTGATTCAGGGAGAAAATTGAGGTGTTTGAAAATTTATGTTTGTTTTTTTAACTTTAAATATATCGACAAGGTCAATATTACAACTGAGTTTTTAAAAATATCATTTGAAGAAGTGTTCCTGCCATCTGCATAATTGAAAAGGGATTTGAATAGGGCTCCTCCAGTACTCTTGAACAGCTCCAGCTTGCCAGTGGTGATAAAGCCTTGCCAAGAGCCACAGAATATCATGCTGTGCTTCTCGGCCTCAGTTCTAAAATGCAAATAGCCTGCCTGGGATTTGTACAGTGTCTATTGTGTCCAGGAATCGTGGTTTCAGGACTGGTGTTCATCCTACTTCTCATTAAAAATATACATTCCCATTAAATTCCTCCGTATTCAACTTCATTAGGCTTGACTTTTCCCCTCCACTATGGGTCATTAGAAAACATCAAATAAAATTTCAAAAGATCCCAATCATCCATGGTGCCCTGCTCACAAACACTGTTATCAGGCTGGTGTTTACTCATGAATGTGTTTCCACAGTTGCTCCCACAGTGACATGGTGGCTTCTGTGGATGTGGCTCCTACTCTCCTTGATTTTCCAGGAAGTCATGTTTACTTGATGTTTCTCAGCAGCTGGCTTAGATTAGATGTTTAAAACGCAGACTTGCGTATATATTATTCCTGCTTATCAGAGCCCAAGTTAAAAAGTCTTCATGTGACCCACAGCTTTTTCAACTACTTCAGCGCTGGGTGATGTGGATTCACTGCATGTAGATAGCAAGAGGACAGTAGCTAGTTTTTCTGCCTTCAGTGCATACCAAAGAGTTTGCTTCACAGCGATGGGAATGTACAGTGTGGCTAATCTTTTCATCATGTCCCCAGGCTTGATCTTCAACAGGACAAAGGAAGGTGGAACCCAGAGTTTCTTCCATCTTGAACTTGGTAGCTGTAGGTGCTCAGAAAGCCATAGGGGATGAGAATGAACCAGGACCCTGTACCTAGGCTGTGCTACCTCCCTTCAGTGTAGCTACCTGCTCTGTGAATGTGGAATCAAAACTAGGCAAAGCCTGACTCTTCATCCTCTCATGTGATCTGGGATTTTTCTCTTTGTGAGTTCCAATGATCTCTTCTGCAAAACAGAACTAGTACCAGCTGACCTACGTATTTTTTTCAAGATTTATTTTGAAGTGTGGGGTTATTTTGCTCAGTTAATAGAGTGCTTGCTTAGCATGCATCCTAAATTTTGATCCCCTCTGACCCTGCACTCCATAAAACTGAACATGGTGGTATTTGCCTGCCTTCTCAGCACTGCAGAATCAGAAATTGACAAAGTATAATTTCACTTCTCGGTACCAAACATTCCCAGGGCTGAATCATCCTTAGTGGTCTGTTAGCTTGAGTGCACACAGTGAAGGTGGAAAGCTGAAATACAGAGGAAGCTTGCCTCCCTACTTTCATCTTTTTGTTGTTGTTGTTAAATTCCTGACCAGGAAGTCAGAGAACTATTCCTAACCTAGCAACTCAGTAGCTTCTTAGATTATTTCCTAGATGTATGGCTTTGCATAGTTTTCCTGGGATCTCTCAGAAATAGAATCAGTTTGTCTGTCAAGAAGTAGTTATACTTAAAGTAGACCCTTTTTCCTCTCCCTTTCCTTGGCCATGTGAGAGTGTCTTGCATTTGTCCTGGATTTTACACTATGCTTTATCTAACTTCCCTTTACTCCCTGTACGTACTTGCCAATGAGCCCTTTCTTCTTTATTTTCAGTCAAGTACTTATCTTGTTATTTTTTTTTTTTTTTACTCCCAAAGTGGCTTTTCATCTCTGTGGCTTGTCATGGCTTTGTCTGCTTGCTTTTGTATCTTTGAATTATCTTCTCTTTTGTTTGAACCCAGGTACTCGTTCCTGGGTCTACACGTCAAGCAATTCCTTGAACTTTTTATGGAGATCCTTTGTCTTGTGTGCATGCAAGTGTGTGCGTGAGAAAGAGTTATTTGTTTAAATTTCTCATCGTTAGCTTGGATCCCCCTGCGAAGTTTATTCTTCACCGACCTTTTGCTTCTGTCTCTCTTAATTTTGACATTTACTGCTTGAATAGATAGTTTCCCCTGCGCCTATCCCCTGATTATCAACATTTGTACAGAATAAAATATTTGCCAAAGTGCATAGTGAGAAGGGGTGGGAGTGATTGGGCCTGGAACTGAATTGTTCAGATCGTTGATTTCGGTTTGTTTTTGTAAATGTGTTCTAAGTGGAGATCTCATCTCCAAAACTTGTGGACAGAAAAGCCCTCAAGATAAGCTCATCCAGTGGCACTCCAAGGACATCCTCTTGGTGTGGGTTGCCAGGGCCCTCTGCAATATCCATTTGTGTGTTCACTGCTTCCTCACCACTTTCTCTGCTTTCTGAGAATTTGATCTGTGTTCATGTCGCTATGACAGATGTTTGTTTTAATTGGAGAGTAACTGGGTAGCCCTTTCATAGCTCTGGTTTGTATTTTTAGGAGTTTGTGTTTTTCTCAAGGTCTGAGGAGGTATGTGTCACCTCTTGGGGCATGTCAGATTTTGTACGATTTGACAGTTGTACCTTGACAACCATTGTGTTCCTTTCTGTGCTTTCAGTAAACATGGAATTCTTCTTTATTTTGGGTGTGCACATGAGCATATGTTGTAAGACAGTATGTATGCATCTGCACATGAAGAAGCTAGATATTGTTGGCAGATGTATTCAACTGCTTTCCACTCTGTCTCTGTCTGTTTCGGTAGGTTTAAGAGGAAGGTGTAAATGTTTTTTTCATGACATTTATTCATCTCATCCTAAGTGAGCCTAAAATGTAGTGGTTAAAAATACAGTTTTGAAGTCTGACCACCATTTTAATACTGGTTCTGCCCTAGCTTAACCTTGGGTGTTTTTTGCTGTTGTTGTTTTAGACAGTCTTACCCTGTAGTTTTGGCTATCTTTGTACTCACTATGCAGACCAGGCTGTCCTCAAACTCTTAGAGATCTTCCTGCCTCTGTCTCCTGAATCCTTGGATTAAAGGTCTGTGCCACTGCCCACCCCCCAATTTATCTTTGTCTCTTTTTCTCAGTCAATTGCTATGCCTGTGAGGCGAGGCTAACGATTATAATGGAGCCTACTGTTCAAGTTGTCTTGAAAGTTGAACAGAAAGGTTGAGAATCTCAACTGTTGGGAAGCTAAAACCAGAAGATCATTAATACAGGAATTTAAGACTAGCCTGAGGAACACATTAAAAAATAATAAAACAATCTGGGCTTGGTGGTACACACCTGTAATTCCAGCACTCTGGAGGCAGAGGAAGGAGGATCTCTTTGAGTTGGAGGCTATCCAGGTCTACAAAGAGAGTCTAGAACAGCCAAGGCTGCACAGAGAAACTGTCACAAAACAAAACACAGAATAAAACAAACAAAGCAAAACAAAAAACAATAAACCAAACCAACAGAAATGGAAAAATGAAAGCAATGCACACTTCCTGAGAGTTACTAATACTTAAAGGAATAGTCATTTTAAATACAGTGATAATGTATGAAATTCTTAAAATAAATAAATAAATAAACAAATAAACAGATAAATAAATAATTTAGTACTCTAAGTTTTGAGGGTTTATAATTTTATTTTTTTAGTCAGTTTGGCTTTAGGAGCATTGCGTATTCAGACCAGTATTTGTATTTTGTCTTCCGATTTACTAATGCACATGCTGGGATGGGATGAGCCAGTTGTCCTGCTTTTATGGCCATTTTTGTTGGGGTCTGACAGGGAAGAGGGGTATACTCTGCTGAGAAGGAGCACATTTACTTGGGTTTCTCCTGGAGGATATCATATTCTTGGAGATGGTGCACTGATGGTTAGCACATACATTATCCATTTTTTTCAATAATATAAACAACTTTTTCATTGAATTTATTTGGCAACTTCATACATATACATAATATATGCATAATGTATTCAGATTACTCTTCCCTATCCATCCATTCATTTATTTATTTAGCTATCTATCTATCTATTTATTATGTATACAGTGTTCTGCCTTCATGTTCACCTGCATACTAGAAGAGGGCACCAGACTGCATCAATCTAGATTGTTGTGAGCCACCATGTGGTTGCTGGGAATTGAACTTAGGACCTTTGGAAGAGCAGCCAGTGCCCTTAACCTCTGAGCCATCTCTCCAGCCCCCCATTCTTTTATTTCTTATCCTCCAATCCATCCCCTTCATTGCCACTAGTCCTATTCCTACAGTCATAGCCTTTTTTTTTTCTTTTTTTGGTGGCCTATTTTCCTTAACCTATGTGACCATTGGGTTAGCATTGTCCATTGGATCATGGTGGGGTCAAGAGTATGTGCACAATTAATGGCAACAATTCCCTCTCTCCCTGAATCTATCAGTTAGTAACTAGTTCTGTAGGGAAGGGTGGAACCCTATGAGCCCAATTTTCATTGATGCCTGGTTGATGATGGACCCATCTTGTACAACCTAGTTAGTGCATGCATTCTCAGGGTCTGTCTTAGTCAGCGTTCTGTTGCTGGGCAGAGACACCATGACTATAGCCACTTTTATAAAGGGTCAGCTTATATTTTACAGTTCAGAGAAGAAGCATGGTGGCACACAGGTAGACATGGTGATGAAGAAGAAACTGAGAATTCTACATTCAGATCTACTGGCAGCAGGAGGAAAGAATGATGCTGGGCCTGGCTTGAGCATCTTGGAGCCTCACTGACACACTGCCTCCAAGATCACCTCTACTACAACGAGGCTGCACCTCCTAACAGTGTGCTACTTCCTCTGAGCCTGTGAGGGCCATTTTCATCAAAACCACCATGGGATCTGTGAGTTCATGATTGCAGTGGCTGAATCTTGCTCAGGAAATGACATTCTTCAGCCCTCTCCCCATCTTCCTGCTTGTAGCCTCTTTCTGCACCCTCCTCCACAGTGTTCCCTGTGCTATAAAGGGATGATATAAATCCCGTTTAGAGCACCCACTCACCACTTCGTCTTAGCAGTTTGGGTGTCCATGAGTATGTGTTAACCACCTTTCACAGCAAAGAGAGGGTTTTATGGTTGAGGCTGAGTATTGCCTGTGTCTGGAGAGCATCTTGACACCACGTCAGTTGTACTGCAGAGTTATCTGTTCGAATTAAGGCCACACATCTTGTTTAGATATGGCATTAAGTAGACCAGACCAGCCAGTATCTTTCGAAGACATTTTCTCCCTCTCTTCCTCCTCGTCCTCTCTCGGTAATAGGTTTGTTTCCTTGCACTTGATCATAGAGGTTCGTAATGTGATCTTTATGTCATCATGTGTAGAGACCTGACTAACATAGCCTCTCTGTAGTGCCAGATTATTTGATGAGCAATCATAAAAAATTGTGTAGCCGTTTTTTTTTTTTTTACATTGAAGCATTAAATAGTTTTAGTTTAACAAGACCATTGTAATGGTAGAAGCTTAATGTGGTGGGTTTTGTTTGTTTGTTTTGTTTTGTTGAGGAAAGGTGGTCATTGAAATAGGGACTTACTGCATCCATCAGACTTTGGACTTGAGTGATCCTATAGGTAAGAGGCACCATGCCTGATTTACATATCTAATTTGTTCGATGTGGATCGAATTTACACATTATTATCATTATCATCGTGCTGTGTTTTGTTTTGTTTTTTTAAGATAGGATCTCATTGTGTAGCCCAAGCAGGCTTCAAATTTGGGATTGTTCTCCCTCTGGCTTCTGAGTCCTAGGATGATGATAACTTCGTTTTCTTTACACAAGCTGATGCCAGCTGAGAATCTTATTGTTCTCTTAAGGAGCATTTTGCTAACAGAAACACAGATAACAATTAACTCAAGCATGGGGTACAGTCCTTCATCTTATACGTTAATTCATTGTTTCAGTGCACTTTCCAGCCTAGTGGAAGTCAGACTTACACATATTGTACTCTTAGAGCCAGTTAATTGTTAACCTTCACCAGTCTGCATGTGCAGTCATGTCAATGCCAAAGCAATTTTCCACCAACTGTTTTCTGTGGCATTGTAACTGGTCACCATACACTGGTTCAAACGGGCATAGATCTATTATCTTGGGATTATAACAGTCAGAGGCCTGAATGGTCTCATGGGCCTATACTAGGACAGTGCCAAGGTTCCTTTCTGGAAACTGCATAGCAGCATTCCTTTCTTTTACAGCTTCTGAGACAGCCTGTACTCCTTGGGCCTCAGTCTCCATGTCCTCAGCTAGCTATACTGGGCTCTGTATCACATGTGGCGTCCTTCTGACGCCCTTCCTCTGCCCTACCTTCATGGAAAGGACCACAGGGATGGCTTTGAAAGTGAGCTCACTGAAGTGATACACACCACCCGTCTTTTACAATCAGAAAATGAAGTGCCATTAACTCTTGGCTCAGCAGCTGTCCACGGGAGATAACAGGTATTTGAGGGCTAGGGCCTCATCCAGATTAGGGAGAGCCTTCAGATCTCAAAGTTTTTCCCCTAAGGAAGATCTAAAGAATTCATTATAAAATTCGGGGAAGGTTCCATGTAGCATTTAAAGTTTGTCGCCACAGAGCAGACAGCTGGGATGTTCAGGGGAGCACAGTCTGTGAGGGGGAGTTAGGTCATATGTAAACCTTTGTTTTGAAGAATTAATCCATTTAAAAATACAATTAGGGGGAAATTAAACACCTTGTAAAAAGGCAGGACAATAAGAACATATTTCTAGCAAGATAACAATGTTAGGGTCCTAATAAATAAGAAGGAAATAGTGGCAAGGGAGTTTGGTGGTCAAACCTTGTTGAAAGCCCTTCCTTCCTGCTGTGTGTACTGATAACCACTGGTGAGCACTGTCAATTCTCCCGATGCAAGCCCATCTGTTTGCCCACTCCGGTTGAAGCATGGAAATCCCAAGGGCTGCTGGGGGAATCTTCTTACATATCCATTTGGAAATCCAGATACTGTGTGACAACTCATCATTTCATTCTCTAGTTGTGCACATCACCCCTGCCTTAGTATCTGAAGTTCAATGCCCACTTTGTTCTTGAACTTGCTACCTGAGCATGCCTGGGTAGAGATGAGTGGCTGCTGTGGTGGCCTCAAAGGCTGATGGTTGGATGCATATATGACAATCCATACATGTATTGCCAGTAGATGGTTATCTACAGTGGCCTCATCTGGGTCTATGGATAACTTCCCTTTCAGGGACCCTGAGCCTCCATGTGCATCAAAAGTAGCAGGAAGGCCGAGGTGACATTGAACATTAGCCATGTCACCATTAGGAATCTGGCTACTTCGTTTGTCCCCTGTTCATTTATATTATAGAAGCGACTTTTAGTTGTCAGAAAGAAGGAAAGGCAGTCTTGGACACTTGATAATGTTTGGAATAATACCCAGAACTGAGGGTATTGCAGTGAAGATTTCTAGAGTACTGCCAGCCCTTTGCTCTTTCAACTGTGGATCCTTAAAATCATGTTCTGTGGAACGAATTCTGGCACCAATTCAGTGTTAGTCAGGGATTCATTTATTTGTTTATTTCTTCTATCTATCTTTGTTTTGTTTTTAGCTTTTTGTTTGTTGGTTGGTTTGTTTCTCTGTGTAGCATCCCTGGCTGTCCTAGAACTCACCTTGTAGACCAGGCTAGCCATGACCTCACAGAGATCTGCCTGCTTCTGCCTCCTGGGTGCTGAGATTAAAGGGGAATTAAAAGCATGTGCCTTCACTGCCTGGTTTATCATAATGGCAGCTACTTAAAATGTGAAGGACTGTCCCTTGTATTGGATTTGGGGCAAACTGAAGTCTGCAGCACAGGAAGCTCAGGAAAGAGGGAAGAGTGCACAGCATGGAAATGAAGAATGGACAGGACACAGGAACTGCTCACTCTTTCCCAACCTATAACCTTGGTGATAACTGGGAATAGCCAGATAAGCAAGTGCTCTTTAGTGAGTGAACCACATCTTGGCCTAAGGACCTGATAAGCTGATGAAAGCAACTCAAAATGTCTTGAGGCACTTCCTTCCCTGCCTTGGCTTGGACAGCAACATTTTAATTACAGCATGTGTGAGCTGCGCCCAAGGTCTTGGGTTGATCTTCCCAAAGGGAACACACAAAGCTGCTGTTTCCATTCTGCCTGCTTGATCAGCAGAGAGGCTCATCAAACCCAGGAGCTGTGGAACTGGGCAGGGACAGGACTCTGGGGAGTGTGGCTAGGGCTTGGCTCAGTTGAAACCCTTGGTGTCTGCAGGTATGCCCTATCCTGTCGCTTCATTGCTTTTCTCTCTGGTGGTTGAATGCCCCCTCTCCATCCTCTTTCTTGCCTGGAGATAAGACCCAGTTTGATCCTCACTGTTTTCCACAGACCTTTCTTTCTATTCCCGCTTGAAGGCCTGGCCATTGCTTCAGCTTGCAGCAGAAAGAACTCTGCTGCCAACTGAATGTGTATCTACCCTTTTCGTGACCATGGCTACTGTACGCTGGAATCCCATCTTCCTAGGCCTAGTACATCATGTTCCTGACTCATCACAAGAACAAAGACCTTAGAGGCCTCTTCTTTTTCATATTTTTGTACTTGACTCAGTCATTGCCATCTGTTGTTGTAGGGACTACTCTGCCCCCTGTCCTCTGTCCCATGATGATGTGGACCAGTGGCTCTCAACCTTCCTAATGCTGTGACCCTTTAGTACATTTCTTTATGGTCTAATAACCCCAGCCCATAAGTTTAATTTCAAAACTGTAATTTTCTACTCTTATGTCATAATATAAATATCTGACATGCGGAATATCTGATATATGACTGCCATGAAAGGATTGTTTGACCCCAAAGGGGTCGTGATCCACAGATTAGGACCTACTGCTGTAGATCCATCAAATGCAGAGGGCCTCTGAAAGGCTCTACCCTGCAGGGGATCAAAGCAGCTGCTGAGAATTATGGCCAATCTTTGGGCCGAGTGCAGGGAATCTTATGAAAGAAGTGGGAAATAGTAAGACCTGGAAAGGACAAGAGCTCCACAAGGAGAGCAACAGAACCAAAAAATCTAGGCACAGGGGTCTTTTCTGAGACTGATACTCCAACCAAGAACCATTCATGGAGATAACCTAGAACCCCTGCTCAGATGTAGTGCATAGCAGTTCAGTGTCCAAGTGGGTTCCATTGTAATGGGAACAGGGACTGCCTCTGACATGAACTGATTGGCCTGCTTTTTGATCACCTCCCCTGAGGGGGGAGCAGCCTTACCAGGCCACAGAAGAAGACAATGCCGCCACTCCTGATGAGACCTGATAGATCAGGGTCAGAGGGAAGGGGAAGAGGACCTCCCTTTTCAGTAGACTGGGAGAGGGACACGGGTGGGGAAGAGGGAGGGTGGGATAGGAGGTAAGGAGAGAGGGTGGTACAGGGGGGATACAAAGTGAATAAACTGTAATTAATAAAAATAATTAAAAAAGAATACCAGTTTATATGTTTATATATTTATTCATTTGGTAACGTAATACATGTGTGCAGTGTGTGTGCGAAGGAGAAAGGGAACATCCACACCCTCAGTGTGTGGCTGCTTTGTGGGTTTTCCTCTCTTCATTTTCTGCAATTACTATGCTAATTTAAAACTGAATTCGTATGTTATTCATAGTTTTTGAACCCCAGCAACTCCCCAAACTAAGACACTTTCTATGGTAATTCTTACTCTAGACTTAGTTCTTTCAAGTGGTGAGCAGTTCTGAAGATTGACACCCACGTACAGATAGAAAGGATGCAGGCTTGTTACTTGTTGAGTGTGGCATGTTTGTGCTGACGAGTTCCTTTCTACTGTGTGATGCCTTCATTCGGAAAAGGAGAAGGTAAGAGGCTCTAGCTGCTGTCGAGATTTGTCATTTCTGTCTGTAACTGATTTTATCCATCTCTGGAATACCGCGGGACCTGCACAAGGTTGCACAAAGTTACAACCAAAAGGCAAATATCTAATCGCTATTTTATGACACTATTTGTACATTTTTTTTTTCCTCAAAGTTCTTTAGGGACTGGAAAATCTCCAAGAAAGAAGTTAAGGTGGAGGTGGCTCTCTCAAAAATATCTGTGTGGGAGGGCAGGAACTGATTGACAATTAGGCAGAGAAGCAGTGGGCATTGTTTACTTGTTCAAAGGAACTGGATGGTAGGTTCATGTTTATAGCTCTCTTGGTTCCAGCGCGAGACTTAAATGCCTCTGAAATGTTAACTTGTCCTTGGTGGTGACTGCGGCTACTTCTTGCTTCTCAGTTGTAGAAGCTAAAGACAGCTGAAATAACTGACCTGCCCTTGGACCATTCCATTGCCCACTAGAGTCTAAATAGTCCAAGGCAAAGAAAGAAAAGACTTCAGGGTTTCTGTGTTGTAGCTCAGAGTGAGACTTCATCTCTCCTCTCATCTCCTCTTGCTGTTTGGCATGACTATTCCTGAACTGCTTGTTTTTCATTCTGATGGAGGCAATGCTTATTACTTACAGTAGAAAACTCCCTTAGGCTTTGTGGATGAGAAACTGGCTTTCACCGTGGCTCTGCATCGGCAGGACTGAGACACTATAAAATCCTAAGAAAGCTCTAAGAAAGCCCACATACCATTGTGGGGTGATGGAAACTCATTGAAAACAATGGCTCACGTACTGCCTTTTTTATGAAGGAGAAGTGTATTCTGGCTTACAGACTGGTCTATACCTGGAATTGCCTGGGCTGAAGAACAATAACTACCAAGAGGTTCTTCTCAGTAATGATGGGCTTTCTGAGCATGAGTCCTCAAGATGGAAAACAAAAACAAAAACTGGAGTGATGAGAATTATCTCATTCAGTTTGATGTTAAAAATAGGAGAGAACCAATCAATAAAAATGAAACTCATGGTTCAAAGATATATCTGCCCCACAGTAGATTGATGGGTTTGGTAGAAAGAAAGGCACAGCCGTGGAAAGGTTACATTTGAGCAAGTGATCTTCACTCCTACCTGTTTGTGAATCTGTTTCTCCTCAAATGAAGGTACCCGATACATATCTTAATGGTTATTTGGATAAAAACGGAAGGTGCAGTGTGAACTAGCAGGATGCAGACAAGGCTAGGGAGTCGCTGTATACTAGCAGTCTCTGTTTAGGAGTTGGGGTGGGAGGGTGTCCTTTGGAACACTGGAGTTTATTTACTTAAAGTACAGGATGTGCTTGGTGACAATTCCCTTTTGTCCAGCTAAATTGACATTCATTTTACATAGAACCTTTGTTTCCTAAATTGATCATTCTCTGGATTCCCCTCCTGTGCTTCTTCCTGGGCTTTGGTATTGTAAATTAACTTTCGATTCTTGCCTTAAGAATGAAATAATTGCCTGTGTTGTTTGATAAATACAGTCTTCATCCTAGCCAAGTTAAGTCGTATGTTTTCCAAGATCAATAATTCTGAAAATCCTTCTTTTACCAATCAAAAGATTAAGTCTTTGTAGTTGAAAAAGCAGGTATAAGTGTTTTGTGTAAGTGTTTTGATAGACATGGAAAGAATGCAAGCATTTAATGTGTGAGTTGTAACAAGAATAACAAAGAGAAGTGAAGAGCTGTTTTTTTCTAGGATTGAAAAAAACCTCTTGAGTTGTTCTTTGTGGTCATGTGGGATTGTGTGTACATTGGGGTCTGTGATCCACTTTGGTTAATTTTTGTGAAAAACATACTTTCTGTCTCCCTTCCCCCTTTCTTCTCCCACTTCTTGCCTCCTTCCCTTACTCTCTCTCTCTTTCACTCCTACCCTCTCTCTCTTCCTCCTTTTCTATCCCTCCTTCCTTCCATTTCCTCTCTCCTCCCTCCTCTTTTCCTTCTCTTCCTTTCCTTCCCCTTCCCTTCCTTCCTTCCTTCCTTCCTTCCTTCCTTCCTTCCTTCCTTCCCTCCCTCCCTCCCTCCCTCCCTCCTTCCTTTCTTTCTTCCCTCCCTTCCTCCTTCCTCCCTTTCTTCTCTTCCTCCTGCCCTCCCTCCCTTCATTGTTAACATGTAGCTGCCCGTGTTTTTATTGCTTCTCTCCTTCCACTTTGTGTGTTCTGGTGACTAGACCTTGGAGCCAGTAGTTAGGTGGCGTTGGCTGGGCTCAGTATGTTAGCTCTGGACATGGACATAAAGAGAAGCTCATTGTATGTTTCCAGGGGAGAACTGACAGATGTGCTGATGGAGTGTAGCACAGAAGGGAATATGTGAATGGTGAAGTTTCAGGTTCTACCTTGAGTATTCTTGAAATGGTCATTTGTCAAGTTTGACGTACTAGGGAGCTACGCTCCTAGGTTCGTTTTGTAACCACTGCATTTATTTTTCAGAATGTTTCTGAAGCCTTATTTCATCTTGGCATTTTTTTTCGAGACAATATGTGCAGTATAGTCAAGGCTGATCCTTCTTGGTTTTACTCTGTAGTGGGTTGTTTTTAAATTGCCTCAGCCTGCCCAGTAATAGGGTTCCAAAACTATATCACTGGCTGAAGAGTAGCTTTTATATATATATATATTTGCATTAGAGAGGGTAACACTAATCCTCACATACATCAAGATAAAAATTATATATATATATAGATAGATAGATAGATAGATAGATAGAGAGAGAGTGTTGGTTATTTTCTTCTACTGTGTGCGTATATGTACATTCTAAGGAATCAAACGTGGGTTATTAGACTTGGAAGCAGATGCCTTTATGCACTGAGTCATCTTACTTGCCAGGATCCTATGATGTTTTATCATTATTTACATACTTAAGCCGTTATTTTAATATTTCATTTAGGTTTTTGTCATATGAGATGGAGTTGGCTTAGCTCAGTGTGTTAGTACCTGATATGAATATGAAAAGAAGATTATTATATGTTTCTAGAGAAGAACTGACAGATGTGGTGATATATAAGTATATATATATGTATATATATATTTGTGACAGATACCTATGAAAATACTATTATCCAGGTCCATGCAATAATTCAGAAAGTAACATACGAATCTTTTGCTTGGCTTCTAACCCTAAGTGTGACGTATTGTCTGTGTCTCTGAACTGAGTTTAATAGTAATCACAGAGGAATGCAAAAATACTTATTCCTACTGTGTGAGAAGAGCTTTAGTGAGAGAAGTCCAGTCAAGTGCTACCTGACGTCTCACCCCATCCACAGGACGTCGTCCTGTGAAGTTACAGTAGAGCAAAGTGTCCTTGCAGCTCAAACACTCGGAGGCTGTGCTAATGTCACATCTCAGTGCGTAGCCCGTGTCCTTATGGTGAAACTAGTGTAAGTTGGCCCACCGTGCTGCCAGTCACTTCAAACACTCCATTGACTTTCGTAGGGCATGCGTTCCGTAATGATGGTGAATGACGTGGTGCTTGTTTCTGTACTTAGTGAACTTTGCACTTTATCATGACTTTAGAGTGTGATGACTGAGGGTGTGGCTTGTACCTCATGCATCCATTGGTGCTCGCAGGACTCATGATTCCATCCCTGTCTCTTGGGCTTGAATTAATCTTGTGCTGTTTTGTTCCTTGTGGCGTTAGGGGCAATAGGCTGTAGAATTTGTATCAGACGTATAGTCTCTTTATGTGTGCAACAGACAGCACCTTCTAGGTGTGTATGAGGCTGTTCTTTGCTATTTGTGCAACAGTGAAATCACCTGAGAGCTCAGAGCTCAGAACTTCACCCCAAAAGTCACACAGAGTGTACCTAGTTTTAGAAGGACGCATAGTACAAGCACCCAACCCAAACATTGTGAAAATGTCTAGTGAAGAGACAACATAAGCTGAGCTCTAAAGGTTACCAGAGCTAAGTCAGAGAAAAGGTTAGGTGGTATGGAAAAAGACATAGACGAGAATGAAACAAT
The DNA here is from genome assembly GCF_030254825.1 of Meriones unguiculatus. Taxonomy (NCBI): domain Eukaryota; kingdom Metazoa; phylum Chordata; class Mammalia; order Rodentia; family Muridae; genus Meriones; species Meriones unguiculatus. Next base: position 96,603,327 of record NC_083357.1, on the reverse strand, counting down.
GGCCTGGTTGAGGAATTAAAGTCTTTAAGAAGATAAGTTTAACAGGTACTGTACAGTGAGCAGATTTTGAAGAAATTTCTAGAAAAATATTGACAGGTTGGGATTGCATTTGGACATAAAGATGTGTTAAAGAAAGAAAGAAAAAAGGAAAGAAAGAAAGAAAGAAAGAAAGAAAGAAAGAAAGAAAGAAAGGTGAAGTAAGGATTACCTGGTGGAGGATTGGTGTTGGAGCCTTCATTTGGGTTTAGATTCACTTGGAACGTGCAGAGAAATGCGCTTGTGTGGATCATATTTAGGAGATGAATTAAGTGAAGGTTTAGTTGTTTAACATGTAGGTTTGAAGACAAAAATACGTTACAAAGGATTTTGAGGTGTGGCTGGATATTTGGGCAATCGAGTTTGCAGAGCAGAAGCCAATTTTTGTTCTGAACAGCAAAGCTTCTAGAATTAGATTACTCTCTTTGAACCCAGGGCCTCAAGGCATTGTAGGCAAGAGCTTCAACAATGAGCTTCATTCTAAGCACATAATGTTACTACAGCATGCATAATATGCAGTTGATTGGAACTTCAGATTTTAGATGCGTATGCCTACCTCATGAATGAAAGCATTATGTTTTCTGTTGAAATGGGAACATACAATAATAAAACATTAAAATCAGTGGAAGTTCAGTTCTTCAATTTTAAGATTTCCTCTTAATGATTTGTTGAGAAATTAATAAACATATTAGTCAACTGCTAGCACACAATATGTAACTTGACCCCTTGAAAAAGTTATAACTTCATGTACTAGATATTATTTTTTACCAAATGATACTTATATTTAAGTTAGTTTCATTGCACGCCCCTGTTTTTCTTTTCTCCATTAAAAGATTTCTTTTAGTGTATTTCTTGGCCAACTAGGTTTCACTCTGAATTCACCTTCAGAAAAAATCACATAAATCTTAATTCTCTGAAGTATTTTGTGTTTCAGTGTATCTTCAGTTACTTCACCTTCTCAAATCACATTGACTTAATAATAAAGGGACTGGATTACATCTTCCCTCAAAATTTTCCAGAAACTTAATTTCAGTTTAGATTCTTCTGGTTACAGTGTTTATGTTAATGATCCATTTGTTTGGTTTTCACTGTTAAATAGCTTATCCTATGAATGTCTTACGCTTCCATATTCCCTCACTTCTTGTGTGTTTAAATGTCTATTTATTTATGGTAGTATTTTGCCTTGTTCTAAGATTCTTGGGTCCTGCTTAGAATTCTCAAACTGTTGTTTCTCTGTCTTGAAACACTGAATGCTCCTAAGAAAAGGTTGGAGCCATTTTGACTTCCCCTTCATGGATGGAAATTGCTACTATGAACACCTGCAGAATTTTTCCTCCGCCTTGAAGTTTGGTAAACTAAAAGTAGATGGCTCTCTTTGAGTCATCCCTCATTAGTTTTTCTTGGAGCTTTGTTGGTTATTTTCATCTATTTGTTATGTCAGAGAAAAGTTCATACTATTATCACTTCAAATATTTTTTCTATCCAGCTTTTGGATTGCTTCTCTTCAATAGCAGAACTTTCCTGGCTTTGCTTATGTCTTTTAACCTTTTCTCCATAAAAGAGTGTATTTGTCTTTCTTCTTTGCATTCATTCAAAATGAATTAAGCTCTTATTCTACCTTAACAATTCAGCTTTCAAGTAGAATTGACCTTCCCTGCCTACCTTTTCTTCCCTGTTTTCTTCTCCCTCTTCTTTCTTCTCCTTCTCCCTCCCTCCCTCCCTCCCTCCGTCCCTCCCTCCCTCTCTCTCTCTCTCTCTCTCTCTCTCTCTCTTTCTTTCTTTCTTTCTTTCTTTCTTTCTTTCCTTCTCACACAGGCACACACACTTAAAACTATGACTGTATCATTTCTCTGTATTTCAATCATGTCTTCTCATTTTCTTATTGCGTTAATTAGTTTTATTTATAACTACTAAATTAACAGATTTGGTCAACATATTTTAATGGCTTCTCAAAGTCTATTATTTATGTTTTCTTTGAGTCTATGTTTACTGGTTATCTGTTCCTTAAGGTTAATTTTTTTAAAATTTTTATTTATTAATAGTTTTTGTTTTTGTTTTTTTTTTAAATTATTTATTTATTTGTTTGTTTATTTTTATCAGTTACATTTTATTAACTCTGTATCCCAGCCGTGTCCCGATCCCTCATTCCCTCCCAGTCCCTCCCTCCCTCCCTCATCTCCACCGTGCCCCTTTCCAAGTCCACTGATGGGGGGACCTCCTCCCCATTCATCTGATCCTCTTTTATCAGGTATCTTCAGGACTGGCTGCAAAGCCCTCCTCTGTGGCCTAACAGGACTGCTCCTCCCTTCGGGAGTGGGGAGACCAAAGAGCCAGTCATTGAGTGTGAGTAGGTCAAAGGTACTTCTTAGGAGTCAGTTCTTCCAGTCCACCTCTATGTGCTGTTTCTGAAAGCTACTTCAGAGTGATATCTAGACGACCAAGAAATATGTTAAAAGACATAATCTAAATGGAACCTTCCAGGATTCTTCAGTGAGACAGTTACAGTGGTAACAACATTCACAAAGGGTGGAAGTTTTGTGTCCGGTCTTCAGCGTTAAATAGCAAAGTCATTGTGTGTGTTTTCTGGGGATTGATCTTCAGTTGTCAGGCCTGCGCTTTCGCTAACTAAGCCCCGTCTCTGGGTCTATGGTTTTGCTGTGGTTGATGTTTTAATCCTCCTGTTAAATGAACCTTTCTGATTCTCCACTGCACTGAAGTGGGTGTTCTCATTTCTCTGGTTCACTTGCTCCCCTGTAGTTCTGTGGGATGTGGACATATCTGCTACTTGTTTCAGCCTCACCTCAGCGTGGGCAGCTCCTCTGTTTGCTTTGACATAGGATTGCTTAACCCTCCTTTCTTTTTGGATGTTGTAGTTTAGACCTGTTTCCCTTGTTGCCTATAAATTGGGAGTTGCTTACTGTCTGAAGAGTACATTGATACTTGTTTTGGGAGGTGCTGGGCAGGGCCATTTTTTGGTCAAGCACAGCTCCCATAGAAAGAAGTTCTAAAGCATAAACTCTACTTACAACGGCAGGAAACTGCCCTGCACCAATCATCTGAGTGTCCTCAAGTTGCTCAGTTTTGTTTGGTTCCGCTTTGGTGTTTTGTTTCAGTGGCTTTTCTCTTTACCACTATGAGCCCCATTGCTTTGATTTTTTTTTTAAATCGGAATTTAAATTTTCCTCATAGAGGAATTAAGTATTTAAAAATCACCATGTCGCCCATAGGAACATTTTCAGTGTTATTTTACACATTTCCTAGGGCAAAAATCATTCAGAAAGCAAAAGGAGCTTTCTAGTCTCCTCTTTGAATTGGCTATTGCAAAGTCGACCTAGAAATAAATACCCATAAAGGGCCCCTGGTTTAAATTATCCCTCCTTTGGGCTTTCGGACTTTCTGTCAGTTCAAAATGACGAGATATTTATACCTGAGGTACACAGCTGCAAGAACCCCCCTTGGCCAGTGCCTTTCGGAGCCTCAGGCTTTCCATGCTCCCTCCCTCCCCTCGTGGTGGTGGGATGATCATTGATACTGAGATAAATCTGGCTGTCACTTGGGCAAATATACAGGTCTGTACTGTGCTCTTGGTGATTCATTAAGTCTTTTGAGGGCGGAAGGGCAGAGGGGGGTCACACCAGGGCAAGATTTCAGCTGGGAGTGTGTCACCTCCTATCGATTTACCAGTTATTTGTTTCATTTACTTTTGAAGTTGATCCACTGTAGCTGTGATTACTGTGAGCTCTATCGGAAACACACAGAAATATAAATGGAAATGTATAAATTTACAAGAAACTTGACATTGGCCTTGGTGTGGGCTTATGATGTTTACCTTTTCATGCTGTTGAGGTAATCCTCGACACCTCTGAGATAATTGAGAAGGGAATTGTTTTTCATGGTGTGTATTCAGATTGACTGAGTATAACTGTGGATCCCAGCACTCTGCTGCTGTAAATTATTATTCAACCCTGTCAATAATTTTATTGATTGGATTAATTATTAAAAATTTAATTTTAAACTCATTTAAAGACCTTACAGGAGTCTTCAAAACATCAGAAGAGGGAAGTTTTGTATCCTATCCACTGTTTTTTAATCCTGATGAATTAGAACTTTTATAATGATGAAATAATCTTCAAAGTCTTACACAGTAATTATGTTAGCAGGGTGATGTGATTTTATGTTTGTGCATATTAACTTTCTTCCTTTCTCAAAACATGATGGTTTTCTTTGGCTTTCGACTTCTTTCCCCTTTTCATCCTTTGATTTTTTTCTTTTTGTCTGATTTAGCAAACGTTTACAATTGGTTTATTTTATTGAGTTGTACTCCTACTCAGTCTTCGTGAAAAACAGAAAGCAAGCAAACAAAATCATTTAAAAACAATCCCTCCTACTCCCGTCTTTGAGTCATTTGGTATGCTCAGCTAAAAATTCCGTTAGCTCTCTTTATTCATAGTTTGCATTACCTCCTGAATGTAGTGTACATTTTCATTGTTAACTGAAGTCATACGTAAACTGTATTGGTGTTCGGAAACTGCCTGTTTCCTCATTTAGAGCCTCAAGAGAAATATTCACCAGACAATTCTTAACTGGAGGCCTCAGAGGAATTGGACTTATGGTTTACAGATGAATAACTTTTCCTGTCTTAGAAAACACTGTCATGGGAGAGTAACTAACCCAGGAAGGGTGATCACACATCGCAGCACTGAGAGGGGCATCAGTAGATTTTCTGGTATTCTGCAAAGCATTATGGATCCACTAGTAGTTGCTGCTGTGTCAGATGCTCAGCTAGGGGCTTGGTTGCAGAGTTTATTTTGACGAGGAGATTCATGTATTTGGATAGCATTATGACTCTTCCCTCAAATTATTACCTTCTTAAAAACGCCTTTTGACTGTGTTTGTGATTGATGACTTATTAAAAGCCTCTGACTGCTAAAGGGTTTGATTTATGATCTCTTAGACCTTCGTTCCCTCTTTGCTGTACTTTTTCATATCTGCCTTTGGTTTGATATGATCCACACATTCTTTAAAACTAGCCCATGTTTTTATACCTTGCCAAGTTCTGATAAGTTTCTTGTCATCTATAATTTATGCTTTAAACAATTAGCGGATTGTAAAAAATTAGCTTTCAAAGCCATCAACAACTTTTCTATTTTCTTTTTAAGGACACACTTTTTCAGTCAATATTGACCTTTTTTTTTTTTTTTTGCAGCATGTGCAATTTTGTTTAAAAAGCACCTCTCACCCTGTTTCTGTTTCCAACTCTTCATTTAACCCATGAAAACTGGATACTTTTGACATCATATGCACTGAGAAATGCTTTCCAAAGAAAACATTTGTTAGAACACACCAACGATTTATTTGGGTACATCTCAGAGCTTGAACATTCAATTCAGCTGCCAGTATGTGCTCTGTTGGCTAATGTTTCTCCAGTGTTTCCACATTTTCATAGGCTAGCAGCCAAGTTGTCCGACAGTCTGGTACCTCATGGGGGTGGAATTAGGTATGTGTACTAGGAGTTGAAAGCACCAAAATGCTTCTGTGTACAGCCTACTGATGTATGTTAGAACTGGCAGAAATTGGCCCCACCCACTTGGACTCCACCCATAGTCTGTCCTTAATGGCTTGAGAAATGCTTGAGGAAGCCTGTGAGGATCCCTCACAACAATAAATGATCCAAGGAAATCAGAATTTTGGCTGCTTCTGAGGTAGTCAGAATTACTGATATGTTGTTGCTGTGTTAAGTTATATGATGACTGGAGCTGGAGAAATGGTTCCTTGAAGAAGACCACTTGCTGATTTCCCGAGTCCAGTTCTCAGCCCCCAAGTCGGGCGCCTTAGCATAGAGACAGAGCAAAATCACATGTGCAGGATGCTTCATGCAGTTTAAAGCATACCACCACTTTATTCACTTGATTAACCTTAAAAGCAGTAGGAAGTAAATGCTAGCTCCAGCTCACAGGTAAGGAATGAGTCACTTTAGGAGGAAGTATTGCTGCTGTGACTTAACTCCTCCTCCTCTTCAGACTCTGCCTTCTTTGTTCACTTTGTTCCACAGCCAGGAACTGGAGCCCCAAAACACATCAGGCATTTCTGGCCTCAAAACCAGGACAGGACCAAGGATTCTTCATCCTACTGCCCAGGAAATGAGTTGAATTCACAATCTCTAAAGTTCCTTTTTCATCTCTGTGTTCTGTCCTCAGGTGGTTACTTCTTCAGCATGGTGAAGGCAGAGAAGTCTTTACGCATCTGTGCTTGAATGATGGCTTGAATGATGAGTAGCAGTTTTTCCTTGAAGTGGGGAAGGAAAGATAATCCCCCAAGACAAAATACACATGGGCATGACCTGAGGTGTAGAAGTATAAATTATAGTAGTACTAGCCTGTTATTGTGAACACTGGAGGTGAAGTTAATTCTGTGGCCTGTTTTTCATCAGTCCTATTGGCTATAGAAGAAGTAAGAGAGAATTATATATAGCAATATTCATTGCTTATAATGTTTTCTTCTCTCTCTATATGTTCATATATCCAGACTATTACATGCAGTATTAATTTGGGTTAGTCATGGCAGTTGTATAAATGTATTTTAGTCTTCCTAGAAGGTGGTTTGGCATTCTGGGCCTTCACTAATGTGGATCCTTATTTCCTGGATACCCCTTCCCTGGTCCATAGTATTAGTCCTGGCCCAGGAACAGCCCTGTAGTTGCTTTATAGCAGTGTATTTCCAAACAACAGAGCAGAACACACTGAGAATGAGTGTCATAAACTTTAGAGATTGTGGTATATATAGGGAGAAAAATATGAGACATGACGAAGGCAAATGAATGTTCTTAAATACTTTTTATTTTATTGTTTTTCTTTTTTGGTTTTTGAATTTTTCTTTCTTTTTATCTTTTGTCACTCTTCACACTTGTTAATTTATGAGAAGCCAGAGAAGATGTAAAGATGGGAAACAAGAATCATGTGATGGGAGAAATATAAAAATACAGTATGTGGAAGGAGACAAAATAAGTGCAATAGGGAGACCATGCTCTTTAGGCATGATTCTCTAGAGCATCAGATTTCAACCTGTGGGTCACAACCACTGTGAGGATTGCATATCAGATATCCTGCATATCAGATATTTACACTGTAATTAATAACACTAGTAAAATTTCAGCTATGAAGTAGCAACAAAATAATGTTATGTTTGGGGGTCACCACAACATGAGGAACTGTATGAAAGGCTTGGAGCATTCGGAAGGTTGAGAACCACTGTCTAGAGGAAAGAGAGACAGCGTGGTAGAGGAGGAGAGTCTTCCAAGTTCTTTTTTGTATATGTTTGTGCATGTGCACACGTTCAGGGGTTTGTGGGTACACGCTTGTGTTCAGGTGAACATGAGTGTATGTAAGTGTGTGGAGGTCAGAGGTCAGCCTCAGACATGGTTCCTCAAATGTTGCCTGCCTCATTTTTAAGACAGTGTTTTTCTTTGCGTCTTAATAAGCTCATCTTCCTGTGTCATCCTTCCCAGAGCTAGGATTACAAGTGTACATCACCACATCCAGCTCTTACATGAACTGTGTGATGTCCTGTTTCCTGTCAATTGGTACTGGCTTTACCAATTGACCCGTCAGCCCAGATTTCAAGCTCCTTTTTAAAAATATAGGATTTATTACTTTTAATTATATGTATGCATATACATATACATAGATGTATATATATATATATATATATATATATATATATATATATAGTGTGTGTGTGTGTGTGTGTGTGTGTGTGTGTGTGTGTGTGTTCATGTACATACCCATGCATATGAGTGCAGGTAGCCAAGGCCAATGGTATCAGATCCTCTTGGAATTGGAGTTATGTTGTTTGTGAACAGTCTTATGTGGGTGCTGAGCATCACACTCTGGTCCCCGCAAAAGCAGTTAGCCACTGAACTCTCTCTATGTCCTAGATTCCAGATTCTTCGGGATGATCACATTGAGTACCTAACAGTAGGAAATCACCTGTTCACAATTCCAGAACATAAAAACTGAACACATGTCCCCGTCCCAGGATTTGTAGAAATAATTCTTTATGTCTGCACTGTGCCTCATATTTTCTAAAGCATCACACTATTGTTTGTTTATTTTTTGAGAATTTTTTAATTAATTACACTTTAATCACTTTGTATCCCCCATAAACCCCTCCCTACTCCCTTGCCGGTCCCACCCTCCCTCCCCCTTCTTCACCCATGCCCCTCCCCAAGTCTACTGATAGGGGAGGTCCTCTTCTCCTTCCTTCTGATCTTAGTCTATCAGATCACATCAGGAGTGGCTGCATTGTCTTCTTCTGTGGCCTGGTACAGCTGCTCCCTGTAGTTGTGGCTAGCTTCAAACTTCCTATACAGACTAGGATGGCCTCCAACATACAGAAATCCACCTGCCTCTGCCTCCTGAGTGCTGGGATTAAAGGTGTGTGCCACCACACTTGGCTTATAGAACACCTTTTAATAAAATTTACCATATATATATAGGTATCAACTAAAATAAAGAAAGGCTTCTTGTTATAGTCTTCATTTTGCCATTTGTTTGATTGATTTGCATATATTATTTGGGAAACTAAAACAGAACAAGTTAAGATCAAGGTATAAAAAAAGCAGACATGTCATTAGTAGGATATTTGTTTTCCAGAAACATTATTATTGTCTCTGACCTACAAAAAAAAAAAAAAAAAAAAAAAAACAACACCTAAGAATGACATAAGTATGACCTCCATAAAAGACACAAAGATGCTAAGGGCACAGCCTTGCCACTTATCAGGGCAGTGTGCTGTGTGTTTCTTTAGATGTTACTTTCCATGCACATCTAGGCAGTTTGTTTTCCTGGTTTCCAGGTTATACAATAGATAAGAAGAGGCCTGAAGGAAAGAACTCTAGGAGTCACCTAGTTGAAATCCTTCATCTCGGGTCCAAAGATGTTAAACAACATACCCAAGCTCATCCAGCCAGGAATGATTACCCAAACATACATGTATCATGGTGTACCATCTCTTCTGCCTCAGGACAGAGCAACATCTATACTGAGAAGTCACAGCCTGACATACTCTAATATGCCACCCACACAAACTCCAGTCTGGTTAGTTAGTGTAGACACACTTCAGTGGCTCCTGAACTCATCTCTCTATGCAGCGCCGCCTGGTCATCCATCTTCCTAATTAGTAGCCTGAATCATCAATAAAGAGTCAACTTATGTCCTTTACTCCTCAGATAAAATAGAGTAGGGATATTTTTTTTCAAATTCTTCTTATCCCGCTTTAAATTTGTAATGAAAAGAGCAGACTCCTCAGAAAAGTTCACTATAAAACAGTCTAAGAGTACTATTTAAGTGTGACTTTCTGATAATGGGAAAGATGTCTTTTGTGGCCAGATTATTGGTTCATCAAAATGCCAAGCCTTAGATGTTTGGTCCAGAGAATAACATACTTTAACTGTTGCTCTTGTTTGTCAGAGAACTTGCTTCTGAAGCTCATGGCCCTGTTTTTCCCATATTAGAAATCTGGCTGTCAAGAAGAGAAGCCTGTGTTGTTTAAACTCTGTTTTGGTAAGGGCTGGAGAGAATGCTTGGTAAAGTATTTGCTGCACAAACATGGTGGCCTTAGTTGATCTTAACACCAGGCAAATAGTGGAGCTGCTATGGATAGAGGTGGGGAGGACTCCTTGGGTTTGTTGGCCAGCCCGTTTAGGTGAATCAGTGAGAGAGTCCTGTCCAAAAAATCTAAGAGGGAGAGCAGTTGAGGAGGACTTTAAAGTCTACACACATGTACACACATACTCACTCATCAAAAACAAACAAACAAACAAACAAACAAACAAACAAACAGAAACTGTGTCTTGGAACATGGTCTCTAAAGCACCAACTCCATACACACCATCCTGTCCCTCTGGCTTTGAATACTGGCCATGCCTTGTGTCATTTTTACTTTTTGACCACATTCTGTAGCCCTGACTGAATCCTCCCTGGTATTTCTGTGGCTCTCTTCACTGACTCCAGTTCACGTTCTCAGTGTGAATAACCTTGGAGGGTATCCTAAGTTACCAGTCTTTGTTCAACTGCTTTTTCTCACACAAGCCCTTCATTATATCTTCCTTTGATTAAGGATAAGAACATTATTCCTAATCAAAAATTCATTCAATTATGTTCTTGTGTAATAGTACATATGTGCTCACAGGAGATACCAGAAAACAAGTTTTAGAGACCTTTTCATAGCAAAGGAACTTAACATCTTCATTTGCCTTTAAGCATATTCAAAGAATAATTTTGGTCACCGTCATCATCCATTGTAAAAGTTTTGGTAAACATACATAAGATTTTAATAGGTACCCCCATTTTCTTCGTATTGTGATGAGACATTTAAGTGGCTGAAATAAATTACAAATTTTCTTTTTTTCTCCATTCGTGTGTATGTATGCTTGTATGTATACTTATACATGTATGTGGTTACATAATGCAGGTACATGTGTATGTTTGTGTATGTGGGTGTGGAGACCATGGGTCGATGTTTGATGCTTTCTTCAATTGCTTTCAACTGTGCTTCTGTGCTGGGGTCTCTTGATCAATCCGTAATTTAAGATTTGGCTCGTCTTGCTAGCCAGATCGCCATGGGCGCCTCTTGCCTTTATGTCTCCAGTGCAAAGATTAAAATTGAACCACTATGCCAGCCTGATTTTTATATGAATTCTGGGTATCTGAGCTTCTGTCTCTGCTTGTGCTAAGCAGTCTGCAGAGCTATTTCTTCAGAACCTATGCGTTTTCTTTTACGTGGAAAAGTCAGTTGGATGAAATTGAAGTCACTGCATTGCACAATATTAACTAATTCTCAGTGGTATTTGTGGTTAATGCTCAAGCCAGTTGCTGGGCACATATATGGAAGGTCACTGGCTTGCAGAGCTGGGTGGATGATGACCGGGTTACTTTCCCTTGTAGAGGGTAAAGGATTGCAGAGGATCAGGGCAGGCTAAAGAATTGACTACTCTGTGTGTCAGTGAGTGAAAATTGTATTTCGGCTTAGTCTTTTTGCACATGAGCTGCAGGAGGCCATGGAGGTCAAGACTGCATTCAAGCTGTGCTCAAAGGAGAGGGCGCTACCCTTTCCTTACAATCTCCCAGGCAAACAGATTCTGTGACCTCTGTGGACTGCGCATTTCAGAGCCTCACCATGGCACTTGGAAGGAGTGCCTCTCAATCCCGTTTCTAATCCTCTTTCTTTCAGACAGTTTCTTTGAAAAAAATTACTTTTTGTTCACTTGAGTCTTTTTGTTGAAATAATAAATGTTCATTATATGCTCGTTAGAGAAATATGAGACAAGAAAAACAAGGCTGCTGTCATTATGTGTGTACCCAGGCTGATAGGTAAATACTTATCTTCTGTCTGTATTTATATTTTTATATTTAAGAGTATATAGTATATAACAAGTTTTATATAATAGATGGTATTTTGGAAACTGACGTATGCCTGTCTACACTAGGCATTGTTATATGTTAGTGGACACATTTCTGTGTCATTTGAAGTGGGCATCTGTGATATTTCAACTACGTGATCTTGTGATAATTTATTTGTTCACTGTTCTGTTTGGGAATATTTAGGCTGCTTCCAATACTTACTAAATTATGAACAGTAGGAAAATAAATATGATTCTACACATTTTCGTTTATTATCTAGGATCATTTCCAAGAGTTGGAGTCTCTGGGACAAAAGGCATATATATTTTCATGGTTTTTGATAGATTCTGCCAAATTGCCTGCAGTCAACAGCTCCACCCAGTAGAGCAGGAAAGTGGCTTGTTCTAATTACATTGCAGCCACTGAATGGCTCAGAGAGGTTGCTCACTGCTGCAAGATCATCATTTTCCAGCTTAAAAACCTGCTGGAACAGAGGGTTAATAACCTCTGATGACATTCCATTCACCCTAGGCCTTTTTATGAGAGTTGAAAATTTTAGTATGTTTACCCTTGAAAGAATAGAAATGATGCAAAGGGGAACACGAGCGCAATCAAATGTGGGAGCGTTTTCTGCATCTCCTCCCTTGGGAGTAGTGGCCCTCCCGACTGTTCTTTCAAAGACTGAAGGTTCACCAAGCAAGAGCCATGGAGACAAAGTACAAGACCTCTGAATCGGGGACAGTCTCCATCACCTGTGCTACCTAGGCCTGTAGTGAATTTGTCAGAGGATAGAATCTTTGCATATTTTAGGTAGAGAGATGATGTTAATGAAATTTTTATGGAAGAATGAATAAATAAGCCATCAGAAATAAGGAATACTTTAAAAATAAAATATCTTAACTGAAACACGAAAAAATTTCCCCGAAGTCATTGATCTTACATAAGTATTTGATAGGCTTGGTGTCTTAGGAAAATGTGCTTTTACTGGTGGCAGTATTTGTTTAACTATGTAACACTTAGTCCACTGATAGGGGAGGTCCTCCTCATCTACTATCTGACCCTAGCCTATCAGGTCTCATCAAAGTAAATAAATTGTAAGAAAGAAAGAAAGAAAGAAAGAAAGAAAGAAAGGAAGGAAGGAAGGAAGGAAGGAAGGAAGGAAGGAAGGAAGGAAGGAAGGAAGGAAGGAAGGAAGAAAAAGATGACTTCAAGAGAGAGGTATGTCAGAAGCTACAAAGGAAAAGATTTCAACAAAGGATAATTTGACAACAATGAGTAAAGAATAAATAAGAAAATGTTTAAATTGTCTAAATAAGCTCTTTCTGAACCTGATAACACGAATTGAAACTTTTCCAAACAGAAGTCTGTTAACTTCTCTGTTGTCTTAGGAATGATGATGAATTTCTGGACTAGTTACCCAGAACACATTCAAGACAGCAACAAATAGGAAAGACAAATGAATCCATTCCCACTATTGAAACCCAAAATAAAATGTATTTTATGTGTAAAAAAAAATATATATATATATATCATTGAAAATATGGTTTCTTGTGTATGTGTGTTTGTTTGTTTACAGTTTGAGGGTATAGTGCCTCAGAACAAGGAAGTCGAGTGTAGGTCGCTGGTCATATCACAACAGATCCAGGATGCAGTGTGAAGCCAGCTACTTTGTCATTCTTACGAGGTCCAGGACCTAACCTGAGAAATGATACTGCCTGCCTACATCCAGAACGGGTTTCTTAGTTTAGTTAGCTTAATGAAGATAATCTCTCACAGGCATTCCCAGCAGCTTCCCTAGTCTACATAACCCCACAGAGCTGTGCCAGAGGCTTGTTTCCTATGTGATTGTGATTTTAGATCCTGTCAAACTGACAAACAGTATTACTCATCACAGCAGGGAGGCACTTACAATCCTGTCTTGGCTATTGACTTCAGTTTAATATTATTTACTAGGCTCTTGTCAACATTATCATATCAGAACATCCTTACTTCTCCTCTTACAACTTACTCCGATTCCACATTGTGATATCCAGACAGTTTGGGAATGCTCACTGATACTAGGATGGCTTAAGTGTCTCAGAGAGTTTCTGAAATTGTATGGTACCTTTTGTATATTCACCGCCCTCTGCCTTCACTGGAAAGCTTTGCGAGGTGTCTGGTTTCTGGGCTTGCCTATTAATATTTATGTTTGGGGACAGAATCTTTCAACAACATTATGTCTGTTATGTTTATCTGTGTGTGAGTGCACACACGCCATGGCACATGTGAACAGGTTAGAGGACAAGTTTTGGAAGGCAGCTTTCTCTTCCATCATATATGTCCCCAGGATCTAGATCAGGCTTTCAGGCTTGATGGTAAGTGCTTTTAGCTACTAACCATCTCCTTGTCTCTAGGTCAGCTTGTTTGTCCCTGGTCACAGTTTGTGGAGCTGTGGAAAAGAACCAGGCACCTACAACTCATTGTCACCTTCTATCATCTCTTGTCATGACCTACCATCTTGATCGAAGATTTTGAATCCTATGCAATTAAATATTAGATATCCATCACAGCATCTTTTTTAATAATTTTTATTTTTGTATATTAATCACAGGTGATTTACTTTGTATCCCAGCCATAGCCCCCACTCATTCCCTCCCAATCCCACCCTCCCTTCCTCATCTCCTCGCTGCCCCTTTCCAAGTCCACTGATAGGGGAGGACCTCCTCCCCTTCCTTCTGACCCTAGCTTATCAGGTATCTTCAGGATTGGCTACATTGTCCTCCTCTGTGGCCTAGCAAGGCTGTTCCTCCCTCAGGCGGGGGGTCAAAGAGCCAGCCATTGAGTTCATGTCAGAAATAGTCCCTGTTTCCCTTACTAGGAACCCACTTGGATACTGAGCTACCATGGGCTACATCTGAGCAGGGGTTCTAGGCTATATCCATATATGGTCCTTGGTTGGAGAAGCAGCATCTTTTAAAGAACCTGTCAGAGCTCTTTCTGTTTGCTGATTTTATTGTTAGTCTAGGCACACAGATTGATCTTCCAGCCCTATGTGTATCAAACTGATACATCAAACTGATGTTTTTTTCCTATTTGTCATCAAGGAGTGGGATTTTCCCCAATTATTTTGTTTGTTCACATTTATGAACCCATGAGTAGATGTGAGCTTCTGACTTGTCCACTGATCCTTATTTTAGAATAAATTGCTTGTAGAAATATAAATAGAATGTTTCCACAAGATATGTGTTAACACTTCTGTTTCTTGTTTCCTGTTTATTCAGGGTTATCTAACTGAATACTTATAATGAGAAAAAGTTATTGATTGATAGTCTCAGTGGCATGTAATTACTGGCCTACCAGAAGTTTCTTTTCTTTCTTTTTTTTTCTTTTTTCCCATTTAGCAAAAGATGGAGATAAGCATGATGGTACACCTGTAATCTCAGAAGTCTAACACATGTGTGGGTGAGGCTGGCATATGCAAATCCAAAGGTAGTTTGGCAACATATTTAGATCTCCCGTCATCACCAAGCAAGGAATTATTTTGCTCATCACTTGTTAGTTTAAAAGATAATTGATAACCAGAGTTGGGGAGATGACTCATTGGTCAAGTGCCTGCTTGGCAAACAGGTGGACGTGTTCGGATCCCCAGAGCTAAGCATGGTAGTGAGCTCTTGTTACCCCAGAATTCTTATGGTGAGATAGGCGTCAGAGACAGGAAAAATCTGAATTAACTCGAAGGTCAGCATGCCTGGCAAATGCAGCAGGGAAAGGGGACTGTCTCAAACAAGGCAGAAACCAAGAATGAAGACCCTGGGTTGTTCTCAGGCCTGTACATACAACCATGGCACATGTGTAACCATGAACATGAACATGCATACATGCACACACACACACACACATGCATATACAGATCGTGCACACATACAAAGATACATACCCATATCATTCACAGACACTCACAAAGCTAAGAATTTTTCAAAATATAGGTTATTGACAGATATTCCCAAAGCATTATTATAAATCTTGTTCAGTTCCCTAGAAATTGTAAACGTTCATGCTTAATTAAAAAAAAAAAAACATTTACATTGTCAGTTTGAAAATGGGAGACACTTAAAATTATCATGAATTGAGGGAGAATTCTAGAACTCAGAACCTGTGTTCTTTTCGTAATACCAGACATCTTCTCAAGATACAAAATTCAGTCATTACTGTTAGCTCCTCCCCTATATTTCCTATGCTTCTGCTATCCCACGGTGTAAAAGGGACTTCTTAATTTTTTTTAATTTGCATTTAGTCTTGTATCTAAGGACTCAATGCACCAAGTTGCGAGTTCCATTATTTTCAGGAAAAAATGTACTGGATGCCGAATATTTTCTCATGTTGGTTAATACTCCAACTATTAACCAATCCTTTGTAGTGGTCTTCACAAAAGGTTTAAATTTAGTGTGCAGTCATAAAATTGCATTTTATTTTCTTCTATAGGTAAATATGAAACATAAAATGTTTATGTGATATAAAATAGTGTGAGAGAGGTCACCTCTGAACTCTGCAGCAGTACCCACTCCTTTGAATTAATTTTACCGACTTGGCAATGGTGCTCATTTTGAGAAAGCAATACTCTCACATTTTCTTGTTTTTTGTTTTTTTTTTTTCCAGGATGAATAATAATATTTAGATTTCTATCTAGGTTTTAAGCTGTTTTTGCGGATCACTTAAATCAAATTTCAAATTTAATTTGCAAAGGACGTTCTTTTTAAATGGATGAGCTTTGTTTTCAGAGACCAGAGGAAGAGTCACAGGGAAGCAGGGCAGACAGTTGCATGGTCCCATCCCCCTGCCTGCCCTCCTCCCACCAGCCCTCCTCAGTGACTATTGCAAGGTGTTAGAACGGGGTGACCGTGGAACAGTGTACCATCGCATGCCGAGTCTGCAGTTTGTGTCAGGTGTCCTTCTTCAGGTACATTTCAAGGGACTTGTGAGACACACAGCTCCCCTCAAGTTCTGTATTGTGCCTCTTCTCCGCTCTTTCTTCCATGTTAACCCTGGTGACAGTGGTGGTCTCGCCATCTCCATGGTTTAGGTCTTTTGCAATAAGTTATACAGTCAGCATCACTCGGTGTGCAGCCCTTTCAGGGTGCTTACCTTCACACCGTGACTGTGGTGAAGGGTCCTCCATGTCCTTTTAGGACTTGGTGTGTGTGTGTGTGTGTGTGTGTGTGTGTGTGTATACGCATGCATGCGTGCACATGCCACCATCGGAAGTCAACTACTGGAGTCAGTTCTGTCCCTCCACCATGTGGATTTTGGGGATGGAACTTACATTATTACACTTGGTGACAAATGCTGTTACCCACTGGACCATTTTACCAACCCACTTGATGATACCTTTGTAGCGTAAAATGGTATTCTTTAGGCTGGAAATGTCACAGTGTGTCCACTTGCAGATGGAAGGCCATCTTGGTTGTGCTGCAGTTCTCATTTTGGCGGTTATGGACAATGTGCTGCAAATGCTGTGCAGGCAGTTACCAAGGGTGTGATAGCAGAATCCGGTGACCATATCATTTAGTTTTGTATGAAGCAGCTAGCTAGTCTTTCCATAGTGAGTTCATTCCCACCTTTAACAAGTCAAAACGCCTTTGCTACTTGTTTGCGTGATGTGGTGCTTGTCCTCATGATGGCTTTATATTTTGACCAGTCTCATTACTGTATCTTATTGTTTTAATTTTCACCTTTCCAGCCATATAAGATGGTAAACATTTTTTTTTCATGTGCCTACTTGCCATGTATCATTTTAAGTAAGGTATCTGTTCAGGGTTTTTGTCCTTAAATACTCTTAACAATCATTCCTTTTATTAAACAAATGCTTAACTTGCAAAAAAATGCCAATCTCAGTGTACAAATGTGTGGGATCCCTTTTGTCTTGGCCTCTGTAGATCTTTTAGCTGTGTAATATCCAGTTTGATCAGTGACATTCAGATTTTCCTGCCTGGGTGAGAGAAGGAGAGGATGCCGGTTCCTAAAGTTATCTTTGCTCCGTGTCCTTCCATCATTCTAAGTCAGGGTCAGGCCTTGCCTTGTGACCTTGCCATTCTGATGGAGCTAAGAAGAGAGCTGACTTTCAGTTTTAGTCCCTGTTCATTGTTAGGAACTGTGGCGACCTCTAAGTGTCATGCATGCTGCCAAGGAAACTGAAGTCTCATAGGATTTTTTAGTTTTTCTAAGACTAATCATTGGTGAGAACCTATTTTTTTTTTCTGCACTAACTCTCAAGGAATTTTTCTTAGATACAGTTTTCAATATTGGAACATTATCTGAGAGTTTGGCTTAGTGATCAGAGGTCCAGGGTAATGAAAAGTCTACATAAGCACAGAGCTTTTAGTTGTAATCATTATCAGAAAGTGTCATTTAAAAAATCTGACATGTGTCAACCATACATAAATATAAAGTATATCAATGTGTATAATTCCCCAAAGAAGAATGGAAAAGTTTGATTTTCTTTTATAACTAGCAAATTGATTAAAATGCTGTCCTTGGTTACTCAGTAGGAAAGAGAAATGGATTTGGTCCTTGCTTTCTTTTCTGTCACAACTGCAAGTACTTAGTGTAAGCATCCATTGAGTCTTCTGAAACATGGAGAGCTTATGTCATGCCCAGACTAGACATCATTACAACCATCTCTGCATCACAGTGATAGTTGAAAACATCCGTTGAGAGTCTATTTGACACAGTCTAGCAAGATTCAGTGCATCATTTGTTAAATATAACAGAGACGAGAGCTCCCTGGAGCATTACTTGCAGGGGTTTTAGGCTTGTCCTCCTTAAATTGTGTAGTAACATGTGTACCTGCCATGAAGAGTTTGTGGCATTGCTCATTCTTCTGGCTAAAGAACAGAAACGACTCTCCTACACTTTCTGAGTGTCAAGCTGGATGGGAAATAGGATTTCCATCCTCATCATTTGTTTTTTTCTTGTTCCTTTTCTTAAAAAAAAAAAAAAAGCCTGCTTGGCGCTTTTCATACCTCAGATTTTAAACTGTCACACCATTTCTTTTAATTATGTAGAAAATAAATGAAATTTTTATGATCAAGAACAACAAGGGTAAACAGAAAATATGTTAAAACATAGCAGTCCACATTCTGTTCTGCTCCACTTCTGAGCATATCAGCTAGCAGGTCCTCTCCTTCTTCTTTCCTCCTCTCTCATCCAAGAAGCATTGCTCTAGAAATTATGGGAACATGGGAAAATCTTGTATAAAATGAAGACTTTTCATCGCTTCTTCTGAGAATTTACTGTGTGCTCCATGCTTTCAAAGCCTAGTGTGGAAATACGCTATGACCCCACGCACCAACCCATGCTGTCCTATCACTTAGATTCTGAATCTAGTGTAAGGTCAGTGACAGCACCTATGAGGTATGCATGCTGTGGTAGCTTGGAACAGTCACAGCCCTGGAGACAGAGCATTCTTAACACGTAACCTGAGCAGAATCATGGAAAGCGGGTAGGACAAGTTAGTAAGGACTCCTGCCTCAGGGCGGGATGCGGACTCTGCACACTGAGATTGGTGCCGCCTCCCTTCACTGTATGCACATGATGGCGCTGTCTTTGTCTTCAAGCTTCCGGCTCAGTACTTCATGCCTCACGGGAAGGTGCCTCTGGAGTCCATTGTTGGCTTTCCAGAGCAGTGTGTGGGCTTCTATGACCTTGTGTCCACATCAGGAGGCTCTCTCTCTCTCTCTCTCTCTCTCTCTCTCTCTCTCTCTCTCTCTCGTTGCAGAGGTAAAACAGACATCCCTTCACTGTTAGACTGCCTGTCATTTTCAGGGTCTTGGGGAGGTCATATAACTGGCTTTAAAGTAGTTGCTTTGAACATTCAAGATAATTTTATCTTCTAAAATGGATATGGTAAAATAAGTTATTTAGGGATAAAGAGACTAAACCAACACTACAAAAACAGTCTCTGTTTTGTTTATTGGTGTATCTTAACTAAATGAATTTGTGCCTGGCACTCATTATGTGTTGGGTGAGTCAACAGGAACACATGAATGATGTGGTAAATAAAAAGCAGATGAAACAGTAGCGGGACACGCTGAGCAGTAAATGCTACTGCTTTCAATTAGGAAGTACATGTAGCATCCTCATTATTGTGGCTGTGTTGCAAATGCCCTCTCTAATCACCCATAAATGGGAGGTCTCCACTGCATTGTCCCCTTTGCCTACACTTGCAATTCGCAGTTTGGGTTCTTGCGATGGTACCCTTTGTACCCAAGAAAGAGGCTCAGAGCATGGGCTCCTTTACCCGGGTAGCTTTGTGATTCTTACCTCGTCCTGTCTCCTCTATCTGGATTCTGCTGGGACTAGTCCCTGAGCAGTAGCCTTCCCAGTCCTGCTCCTTGGGTGAATCTTGCCTTTGATCTGCTTTCAAGGACCCAGTCCATTTTCTACGCTATTTACCCAATATCAAGGGCATTTGATGCTTGAATGCTACCCTTGATGCTTGAACTCACATTCTGGACATCTGCCTGAAATATTGATAACTATGCAGGAGCATTGGTCTCCCCCTCTAGACTCTGGTTGCTGGTGGCTTGATACTTCTCTTGCCAAGGTATTTTCCTAGTCTCTACTGATTCCTTCCCTCCAGCTCCTGACTCACCTCTCATGGGTATCCCATGATTTATTAATTAAGTAGAAAAGCAGTGAGATGATTAGAGAGGAGTAGATGTCCCACCTGAATCTTATCACAAGATCTGCCCAATCTGACACCCTAGATGTGTTCTTCAGCCTATGAATGACAGTAATGCCTTCCTGTTAAGGTCTGTATTAAGGCTGAAATGGGCAGTGCTGCTTGGAAGCTCAGATGCCATTTTAACTACCTTGTGCATGACGAACCAAAGGGAAGAAGGCATACACTTGTTTGTGTGTACAGCCAGGTGTGTCCTAGTGATGGCTCTGCATCCTTACATATGTGCTGTGAGGTGGTTTTGTCATGTGTGAACAGAACATCATAGTATGTAGACTTGTCGAAACAAAGATAGCTACCACCACTAAGTGCTATAACCTTTGGGACCAACATTGAGCTGCAGTGTGGTCTGCAAGATGCTGTGTGGTCTGTGGCATCATTGAGGCCCTTTGACAATCACATTTAAGATTCCAGTCCAAGTGGTATTGGCTGCCCTCTTAAAAAGCATCCATTTGCAACTCAAATAAGAGCTTCTGTTTTTCACAGCTGCTTTAGCAACTGTTACTTATAGGAAACACTTCTAAATATTTGTGTAAACTGTATTTTGTGGGGGCTTAGCTCTTGACTGCAGCAGGCCGCCGGCTGACCTCGCTGTAGTTGTGCAGCACACATGTTGTTGAGGTATTCTTTAGGAGAGTACTTCCTTATGGGATTTGTGTGGGAAACATTTTTGCTTTTGAGTGTGAAGACAGGTTTTTTTTTTTTTTTCAGCGTACTGTACTCACAAGTCATAGAAATCACCAATGGGTTTTAAATTAAGAGAGAGCTCATAGTAAGTGAAATATAGTTCCGTAAATAAAATATAAGTCATAAGACAGGCATGTTGGTGTACCCTTGCAATTCCATAACATGGGAGGAGAAAGCATGAGAATTGCAAATTCTAGGCCAGCCTTGGCTCTGTGGTGTGTGTGTGTGTGTGTGTTCATTACTAAGTGCAGGCTTTAAAGGGATGAAATATGAAAAACTGGGCTAGAAGCTAAAAGGCCAAAGTTTCCACTTAACATGTTTGTGTTATGTCTGTTCAGGTAGATTGGGCAGTAATATGTCTTCTACAAAACTGAGTTCTAAGTGAGGATATGGGAGCATAGTCAAATACACACTTAATGTTAATCTTAGCAATTATAAGTGGAATATGATTTGAATGAGCATATGTCCTGTGTATGAGATATGTAATATGATATCACTCTATTACTGGAATGCACTCTATATTGTGAAAATAAAGAGCAAGCTGCCAAGCATGTATTTAAAAAGGAAACATTGCAGATGAAATTACACAGAGCTCCTGGCTGCTGAAACCAGGATGGGACTGACTGGCTAAATGAAGTTGAGACATTTGTAGACAGAGACATACTCTCAGTCAGCTAAAAATATATTCTAACAATTTAACATGAAGAAATGTAAAATAGCTTTGAAATGAGAAGCTGGTTTGACTTAATATTATTATTCCGTAAAACAGTGATGCCACCAGTCTCCGAAAGTTTCACATGCCTGAGCAACTGAGCCTTGGGAGGAAGGGTGACTGAGAATTCAAAACCCCCTTCATTGGACCTTCAATAAGTTGCTCATATTTGTTTGACATTTGTGAGTAGGTTGCACATATTGATAAGGAGTATAAACAGGCAGGGAAGTGGGTAAGTCAAGTGTCATTTAGAAAGGAGAAGTTTGGGATTACTCACTGGGTTTGTAGCAAGATGCCATTGTACAATTGTGAGACCTCAGGAGCTTTCATTCCTTTGCTTCTTGGATGCCTCAACGTTGCTGGTAGCATCATTTCCCTGTGTTGTTGTGAGCATTAAATGAGCATCCTATGTACAGGTCTTAGCACAGTATGGTCCACAGGAAATGTGCAAATAGTAGGCGTTTCAATTGTTACCAGAATGATGAGCAAAGTGCT
The DNA here is from genome assembly GCF_030254825.1 of Meriones unguiculatus. Lineage (NCBI taxonomy): Eukaryota > Metazoa > Chordata > Mammalia > Rodentia > Muridae > Meriones > Meriones unguiculatus. Next base: position 96,581,282 of record NC_083357.1, on the reverse strand, counting down.
TGTTTCATTCCACCATGTTCTATGTTACATAGCAATTGAAATTATTACCCGAGTAACAATTCTATTCACACACTATTCTGAGCTAGTACTGTCTGAGTCATTTACCCAGAAGAGAGGGAGTACCTCACGGATTCCCTTGAGTTTTGGCACAGGTTTTGCAATTGTTATCTACTTATTAGTTGAATCAGCATATCTATGGTGGGATCTGAGAAAGCAAACACTGTTGTTACTCTTTATGTTTAGTAATGTGGTAGAAATGTGACAAGACAGGAGAGGTCACCTTCTCTGAGCTATTGTTCTATGCAGAGGCTCAAGTTCCTTGTAATCTGACTCTGTTGCTTTCCCTGATGGATATGATACCCACTGGATGGTACTGTGAGCATCTAGCATGCTTGGCTTGGAAACCTGTAAGAATGTGCTATAAAGTGTTGGCAACAGTCTGGGGTAGTACATCCCGAAGCACCTATCAGTCCCTGACATCAATTTTCAACGTGACATGGCTACATGACTGAGGTCTCATCATCCACAGAAATCATGAAGAAGATATGTGTGCTTAAGCAAATGCATCCTGTACCATCAGAGAACAAAACAAACACCAGTAGGAACTTTCTGGTTAGGAAGTGCAATCCAATATAGAAATCAAACAGCTCAGTACCTGACTGACCAGACCTTTATTCTTCCAGTTGACTCACAGCCAGGAGGAGGGAGAGGAAAAGGGCTTCACTGTGGGGTTGGAGGGCAGGTTGTAGATGCTGACCCAGGAGTCACCCCCATTACATGGATGTCTGAGTCACTGTCACTGCAGTTCAGTCCTTTTTACTGCACATCAATTCTGAGTATGTCGAAATGCTTGGACCAGTCACCCTGTACTCATATGACTTCTGACCAAGAAAACTGCTGTCTCTTAGAGAACTATGGCAGAAGTCTTACTTGGCAAGTAGATAGAGCCAAAGCAGCACTCTCATTAAATTAACATGGATTTGTATAATAGCCAGCTAACAAATATTGTGTTACTTTTCACATTAATTGATAAAATTCACTCATAAGAAACAAGCTCTATTCACTGTGAATGAGTACATGTTCATATATGTATAGTACGGTTCTAGTTCTGAAGAATGTATAATGTTGAAATGTTGATTACAACGTAAGTGTACAAATAGCACCAGGGCACCCAGAGTGATGGTGACATCATTTTGTTTACCTTTTGGAAATCGGTGCAGCTATTGATTCTATAGCAAATATGTTTCAACTGAAATCATACCAAGACATGCCTGACAGCAACTTCAAATGGTCAGGACCTATTATATGTTTACGATCTACAGTCATCTGACATCCTACGTGTCTGATCATGCCTAGTGAAATGGGTCTTCCAGTATTTTAGAAGGGCAGCATTTTCAATGCTATCTGATTACCCGACAGTATCACCTCTCCTATGCCTCCTTGATGGTTGAACACGTTGGGTCTCAGAGCTCCTTAAGGCTGTGAAGTGGGGTTAGAATCCTGGGCGTAGAGATGAATATGTTTCATTTGTGAAGGCAGCAATGTTGTCTGCACTAATTATCAATTACTGCCCTGACTGAAAGTGCTTAGCTATGGAGGCTGTGTTCTGCAGCTGCGAACATTGCTCTTTATGGTTGTGGCTGGGCATGGTCCTGGAAAAGCATAGAAGTGGATTACTCCCAAGGAAAACTTGACTTCATTAAAAACACACACACACACACACACACACACACACACACACACACACACACATATGAAAGTAAAGTGTACATTTTGACTTGACTATTTGCAGAATTTTAAGACCAACAACGGAAAGAAAGAAAGAGAACCCTGTGAAAATATAGTGATTTAAATGTGTTAAGTGGACCATGGACCCACTCAGGTTTTCACAACTTACCAGTTTTTAACTTCAAAACCCTGGCCAGCTTGCATTTTTTTTTAAAAAAAAAAAAACAACTCATGAGTGAGTTTATCACAGCTAGTGGGGACAGTGGTTAGAGGACAGCAGCTATAAATTGGTCCAGAGCACTAAGAGGGACATTAGCCACTAATCAGATTCTAACAGTTCATTAAACCTTCCTTTCCTGCAGTCCTCCCTCTCCGCTCTACAGCTTGGCCCAGCCTTCCCTTATAAGGTGTCTTCTTCCCTTCTCATCTGGGCAAGGCTGTGCTGGGGTAGGAAGCTCCTCCTTCACTGTCTACCAGCTAAGCAAGCTTGGGAGGCTTTGTGAAGGGAGATTCTCAGACCCAGAGCGATGGCAGAGGGAAGAAGGCAAGCTGAGCGGTGGAGGGCGACCTGGCTAGCTGCAGCAAGGCATCCTCTGAGTTGCTGGGTAGCACTCCAAACTGGAGGCCACAAAGTGATAAGTTTCCTTCTGAGAATGGTGCTCCGTGTGCACCTCCCCACCCACTTGGAGAAAGGATTTTAAGCTAAGTGGGGAATACTGTAACTGCTTTTGTCTGGATTAGTTAGGATTAGAAATGCCCCCCCCCCCCCCAAGTAGAAAATGTGTATACTTCTGAGGGAAAAAAAGTGTGACAGGAAATTGTAATAGTCTAGGGGATGTGATATTTTTCTCTGTTCCTTACAACAAAAGGGGATTCAGAACGTTTTCCTTTTTCTCCTTGTTGCTTTCTCAGAGGAAATACTTGCCATGAGAGGCTGTCTAAGTTGTCCTTCTTAGAGTATTCAAATATGGTCAAGAACTGAGCCGCAGGGAGCCCTTCACTGCACCCTGTTGGTAGAATTGGGTAATAAAATCTCTAACTGGGATTTGTTGGAGTGGAGATTTTATTGAACTGTTTTCATGCAAACCAGATGCCTGAAAAGTGAAAACATCAAACTCTAGAAATCATGCAAAGCTTTGTCGCTCTGTAGGCAAATAGTTAGGAACTATTATATGTATAGGCACACACAGATTTGGCATAATTTGCAGATTAACAAATTTTATGGTACATGTTTCGTTATTTGATAAAATTCACTCATAAGACACAAGTTATACAAACCTGGGGAAATGAATATTTATATGTGCGTAATACACATTTATGCATGAATATGAATAATGCTTTCAGTATACCCACGAATATGTACATACCCACTTGGTACGGTGTCATGTTACCTCTGTAAGGCCACTGGGCCCAGTGACTACTCTGAAACGTCAGGTTCAGTCATGTCAGCTTCTAAATTTTGTCGCCATGCCAGGTTAAAGCTGTCATATGTGAAATGTGTCTTTTTAGGAGCCTCGTTTGGGCCCCTCCTCTGTGGCTTTCTCAGTGCCTTTGTAGATGGCTGATTCAGAAAATGCCTAAGGCAGAGAGAATTGGAAAAATAAAACTTGATTTCATCTTCTGATCGACACTTGAGATTCGTTGAGCCTCTTTCCTTTAGAGTTGATAAACTGAGTCAAATGTGTACGAGAATTATAACAAAATGTTCTTTATTGATGACTTTTAGCTATTCACTTTTAAATTAAAACTTGCATTGGTTGTTTTTAAAATAGTTGCTTGGGGGCGGATATGTAGAAGTTTTTATTTGCTCAGAATCTAGGATTCTGCTCAGAATTTAGGATTATATTTCCTTGTTTTGAGATTATTCAGGATTCAAGAGTGTGAGGATTATTTTTATCTGACTTTTCCATTTATGGATCTGTACACAATACAGCCTGTAGAGCTAAGGACAAGAAAAAGAACCTTGCTTTCTATTTCCTCCCACTACTGGGAAGGTGTGATAAATTTTCCAGCCCCGTATAAATTAATGTAATGTTTCCACACTGCAGTTTATTATAGCCTGACCTCCAACCCAGAGGTCAGAGAGTCACATTGATTCGGTCAACGTCCTAGTCATTATTTCAAGTGAAAGTTCAGAGAGGGGGGTAATTGGTTATGCTGATATTCTCACTTAATTATGCTCCATTCTTTAAGAATTAGGTTAGCAGTACTGAAAGGATGGCAATGAGAGAAGAGTACACAGTGGTGTCCTCTTCTGGTGCTTCGGAACTGACTCTTACCCTTTTTTCTATTCTCAGAATCTCAACACTCTTGAGAACAGAATGCTAATGCTTGATGGGATGCCGGCAGTCAGAGTCAAAACAGAGCTTTTGGAATCTGAACAAGGGGTAAGCAAATCTTCGCAGACGCCCTGCTCCTTCTCATGACTGTCTGCTCACTTCAGAGCAGTGTCGTCACTTTGGTCTGCTGCCTAAGGAATCACCTGTGTGTGCCTGTGGTCCATTTTCACGCACTTGCGATGTTGAACAGCAGCATCTCCCTTCCGGAGTGGGTAACATGCTGAGGCTGGGTGCTGACCTTATGAGACCCCGATGGCTGAGTTAAAGTTAGTACATGAAAACCTACTGAAAGCAAAGCAAAAAGAAAGTGTTTGAAATAAGCTGGGAATATAACCCTTCAACATGAAGCTGTAAATTAGGAAATGACAGAGAACAGGCATGGGAACATTATTGTTGGTTAAATGGATTATTTATTATTATTATTTGTATCCAGACCTCCTCCCTGTTTTTATAATTCTACCAGTTCTAGGAGGCTGATGAAATTGGGACAGGTAATGTGAAAAGCACCCAAAAGCAAAAGGAAAATTATTTAGCAATACATGACTAGACTCATGAATTAATTTACAGATACAGTCTCTGGGAACACAGATTTCATATGAGAATATGTAGGCTCTTTTGTCATTGATAGCATTTAAAGCTTTGATAATCAAAAACATAAAGCCAGTATAACTGATTACAGTGGTGTCTCGCCATGACATTTAAAGGAGAAATTGCTTCATCCCTGAGTGCACACTGTCCACACACCTTATGACAGTGCCACCACTTAGGCAGCACAAAAAGCTGACAAGTAACTAAATTCATCATTTCTGCCTTACTAGTATATGCATTAATAAAAGAAACCAAAACTAAACTTTAGTAAATAGTAATTCAAGTAATTAGTACTTGAAGAATACAAAGAAAATTTAAATGTATATTGCATCTCATGAATATAGGATAAAAATCAGAGTGGTTATGTCTGTCTGGGGCCTCTCTTAGGCCGCTGAGCTTATGGACCTATAGTAGCCCTTAGGTTTCCTTCAGTAACTTCCACCTTCCTCTACATTATGAGCCCATGTGCTGCATCTCATGATCTTTTCTCCTTCAAACACAGTGCAAGCCTCTGTTTGGAACTGGTTTCTATCCTGGCCAGGGATCTTACTTCATCTTTATGTCTGGCGTTGAGTTTTGATCTTACTTCATCTTTATGTCTGGCGTTGAGTTTTGTAACCCTGAAATGAAATGGGTAGAGAATGCCCATCAGTAACAATCCTGAAGCTCTGTGTTGGAAGAAGGACTGCTCAATGCTGAGAGAGTAGAACATCATGAAAGAAAAGGAATTCACAGGACGGGTGTTATCTGTTCACAGATGAGGTTTTCTGGAAGAGTTACGTGTTCATCTGTAGCTTTCAGTCAGGCTCACTAGGTTGACCTTCCTGATCTTCCAAACCATGTAGTTGGCATTAACTTTGATTAATTAACCTAACAACAGGAAGGATTTGTGCTATTTTTTTAAGCATCCTGTCTTAGTTCATTTCATAAAATCTAAACTCTTGTCATGAGCTTAGTAAAATGAATCTCTGTGTGATCTCTTCACACTACAATATAGGTAAGAGAGCATTTCATGCTGTTGGGGGAGAAAAGGGAAAAAGGCATTCTGTCTTTTTCAGCATTCTCTTTATTTCGTTGTACTTTCTTTAACACGAACAACAATAAATCTATTAAAACCATACATGTTAGAGCAAGAGAAAAACTACAGAAACTCATAAGCTATGATGTGGACCAGGGGTCAAAACTAGAGGTCATTGTCACCAGCCTGATAATCTGCAACAATATCCAAGGAACTCTTTCTACTTTTTGGTCATTTTTCTTTTTCAAAGTAAGGTTTGCATGAAAGACTCAGGGTGTTCAGGGAATAAAAGCCAATGTCCACAGAGTTTTATAGTGAATAGGAATTGTACATCACATGATTTATAGAAAGTTTGTCCTTAGATGTGGACAGGAAATAATTGTGGGTTCCTAATTATTAATTAACTCATGTTCATTAAAATCAACTTTCGTTTTTGTGAGTGGCACTGAATGTTGATACTCTAACCCCAATTTAGCTTGGAAGTGGTAGAAGGAAATAGAATCTTTATTTTTTTCTTCAGCTTTGTATGTATTTCTAGGCTCTTTAACTGGTAGAATCATGTTTACTGACATGATTTTAGTGATTTTCATTTTAGGCTACTTTACTGGATTTTTCACAAGAAGTCATAGGATGCATTGTACATATACCATGTGATTTCTGCCTCTCAGACTTATTTTTAGAGAGAGTAAAAATTTTGAAGATCTTTAAACCCTTATTTCACATAAAAGTTGATTTAATTTTAATTTGTCACAAAATATAAATATGTTAGAGAAATTTAAGTGAATGCCCGCACATGCAGTTACGGGGTCTTGAAGAACATGCACTAGGTACAGAGAACAAATGCTGAGGGAACCTGTCTGTGTGCTAACAATGGATAAAGAAGCCTAGGGTTGATGCCTTCATCAAATCTGTAGCAGCCACGTGGCTGCTAAGATGCTCAGATCAAATCTAATCAGCTGATCATTGGCTTGATTTGTCTTCCTCACATGGAAACCGTGAACATGCACACAGATATTGCACGCTCATATTCCCACAGAGGGGCGGAGGTCTTTGTCTTGTAGCCACAGGAACTGAATAGGAATAGCCATATATCGGCACCGGCTCTGTCTGTTCAGAGTTCCAAGGCTCCTGCTTTCAGTGGTGTTGAAGATTAGTGTATTGTCCTGTGACTTCAGTTTCCTTCAAGCTTGTCCTAAGACAGGACATGCTGCTGAGCGGACGGCAGCCAGGGAACGCACACTTATGATAAACTTCAGGGGCACAGCAAGGAATGAGGGAGAAACGTTGTCCGTGACCTCTGGCGCACATACCCTGCTGTTATAGGAGCTTCCCAAATGCTGCCAGCCTTTGGATGTTCTGACGTGTTATTAAGCAAAGGAGGACAGCAGGAAGAGAGTTCTAGAACTATCATACTAGAGAGGAGGCTGAATGCAGAGAAAGGGGCTGCCTCAAAGACATAAAATACGACCTTATTCCTGGCCCCGCAGTTTATTGGCTTGAGTGACATTAAGTGGCTCCTTCTCATCTCTGGACTTCTCTGTCCTCATCAGTGCAAAGGGGGTGTTCTCGGGGGCGATCCCACTTCCCAGGCTTCCTCTGATATCTTGTGATCTGAGAAGGTCAAGGGGTGAGGGAGAGCATTTCTGACAGTAGATTTAACTGTCATACTCCAAAGCTACTTGTGCGTGGAAGCAAAAAACGCAAAGAAGTTCAAGTGAGCACTGTGTGAGATCAGGTGCCTACTGCATCCAGAACCAGGTCTGTCCAGCATGCCGAGTCTTTCCCAGCCCCGTGGTCCTTAGCAGGGGAGTGGTGTAACCTGTCTGCCTGCAGTGGGTGGCTGAGAGACAATTCTCCCTATTGTTATCCTGTATAGTTGCTCAGTTTTCCTGACATTCGGTTTTGCTTTTAGTAAAGATTTCATCATCTAAGGGACTCTGCAATTAAACAAATACCTATAAGGGAAATCTCAAATTGTAGGCCTCCTCCTGCCCTTCACCCTCATGGCCTTGAACTCACTCTGTAACTCAGGTAGATCTTGACCTTTCAGCCTTCAGAGTAGCTAGGATGGCAGGCCCGCACCACAGAGCAGAGGTCCTGATGAGCATGTATATTCTAGACAAGGGGAGAAAGGGACAGCGGAGGCTTGCTGATTTCCTTTGAGACAGCTTGCAAGAGCACAACATTCTGCAGGACACTCATAGCCCAGGGCTGAGGGCACTTCTGTATCACAAAGACCTGATGAGCACTGCGCAGCAGCCATAATGGAGGAGACCTCTTGCTTTATGGTCCTCATTATTCTTCATCATCTCAGCCCAGGAGCTCATGAATAGGCAGAGTTCGATAAACAGTGATTCTTTCAGATGCTGTTTATTGTAAGCGAGAGCCTGTTTGCCACCACGGCACAAGGGAGACGGTTTTGAGACCGGTGCTGTTTTGAAAGAGACCTCAATTCTTAACGCTTCCTAAAGACAGACAGACACAAGTGGCGTAGCCGAACCTGGAGTCTTGCTATGGAATGTTTGTTCAAGGCAGGCGCTCCCATCACGATTCAGCAGCGCTAGGGAACAAAAAGCCAACACCAAGGCCCACTTCTTTCCTTGGGTAATGTCGTTGTTTAATTTTACATTAAATCTTTAGTGTGCGTCTGTGTGTGGAGGCTTGGTTAGAGATGGTTACCTTAATGACGTTGTCAGAAGTGAAGATGAGGCGTTTATTAAAAATGCCACTCGTGCTGCCCTTTAGCGGGGCCTCATTATTTCCCCTCCCACTGTGGAACAGGGCCTGGCATTGATAGCAAATTAGTAGAATCATCTTAGAGGTATGAATTTGCCTATCATTTCATAGTCTCTGATGACCCACAGCGGAGATCTTTTGATCTGTAGTGAAATCTTGGTGTATTAGTACCACGGCTTCAAAGTACAGCCAGATGCCGTGATCTTGGTAATATGCAAAGTCTTTTTTTTTTTTACGTTTCCAGAATTCATGTTTTTTGAGACAAGATATCCTCTACTAAAAATGCAGAGTTGGTCTGAATTTAATAATGTCAGAATGGCCAATAAATGTATTAATAGAAAGAATTGAAAATCAATGAGCTGTGATAGTAATTAAAGATAGCACCCAAGGGAAATATAACTGGAACACAAATCGTCTCCCACAGGGCCTGCCCCAGGCACCGGAGGAAGTTGGTAATTCTGTTTCCTCCTCCTTCTCTTTTGCTGGGGTCTTTCTCCTTCAACTTTATTCCTTTGTCGGCCACAGTCCTGGGCCCCCGCCCTCCCTTTACGCTGCAATGGCTCAAGGTTCCCAGAGATGACCAGCTGCACACCCGTTAATGAGGGGAACGGAACACGTGATTCTGTCGGAGAGACATTTGCATTTTTATAGGGCCAGTGCATTAGAGAAGGGAATATTTCTTAAAGAAATCGCGTGCTTTGAGGAATTTCAGGGTTTCCAGTACAAGCAAATTAACCTTCCCAGAATTTTGAGCTTGTGCCAGACTGGGATCCAGCCCTCTTGCCCTTGCAGTAGCAGTAGACATATTTGTACTGCGAAGCAAGTAATTTCTCTCTGTCTGGATATGTTTGCCCGCTGATACAGTTTATGAAATATCCTACTTAAGCCGTGGAGGAATTTTCTTCTGACCTGGAAGGATTAACTGCTGTGGGAACTGACTTCCCCACACAAACACCTGGAAAGCCAAACACCGCAGAGGTCCTGTTTTTCACCTATTGTGCAGGAGGCAGTGACCCTCAGGATAAGAGCAAAAACAGAGGAGCTGTGCTGTCACCTCCCTGTGACCTGGATGTAGCATTAGAGCTGGGAAGCAGGGAGAATTACCCAGCAGGGCCTGCGGTGTCTCCACGTTAAGCAGAGAATGGAATCGGGAGAAGCAGTGATAGCTGTGTTGAGGGGAACGGTGTAAGAGTGTACTGGGCCTTCATAGAGGTCACCAAAGCCTTTGGCTGGGTAATTAGCTTTCTGCCAAAGAAGGAGGGCACAAATCTACCATTGAAAAGGCCAGAAGCCAAATGATGCTCGGAGCACAAGGTCTACACAAACCGAAATGGCAAGCCCATCTACAAACATGGGTTCTAGGACAGCCCAGAGAAGTCCCGCCTTAATGTTGGATTTCAGACTAGTTAGTCCCAGAACCACGAGACGTGTGTTTGCTGTGACCAGTCTGAAATCAGCCATGGAAAAGATCAAAAGGGTGTGGGGTTCAGCCCTGTTCCAGAAAAACAAACAAACAAACAAACAAACAAACACCCCAGACGAAGTCACTAAACTGTACACTAAGTAAACTGAACAGGACAATGTCTGGCCCCCAGCCAAACTTGGTACACGTTCAGAGAAGGAGGAAATCCAGATACATACACCAAATGCACACGTGGGTCGAGATGTATCTAAAAATGACAGCAGTGACCTTAACAGTCCAGGATTTAAAACATCTCTATCATCTCATAAATAGGCTGAAGGATTTGAAAGAAATTTTAAGGAAAAAAAAAGCTATAAAAACTAATTAAAATTACTGGAAATGAAAAGATTTGAATTTTTAAACATACTATACTGCAGAGTGTTGGCTATAAACACATAGCTAAAGAAACCGTCTAAAGTGAAGCTCAGAGAGGACTAAAGCATGAAGAGCAGCCTTACTTGCAGAATAACATGGAGTTGTCTAACAAAGGTGCACCCGTGCTTTCAGGGAGTTGGCAAACAAACAGAACTCCCCCAACCACTGTTCAAATACAGTGGAAACTAGAAATTCACTAATCTCGAAAAGATGGCTCAGTGATTAAGAGCACTGTCTGCTCTTCCAAAGGACCCAGGGTCAATTCCCAGCACCCACATGGCAGCTCACAACTGTCTGTAATGGCAATTCTAAGGGATCTGACATCTTCACACTATATGCACATAAAATGATATTAAATAAATTATTTTTTAAAAATCTCGAGAAGTTAAGAGAACCCCGACCAGTGGGAATCACAGCAAGCACAATATCCAATTGCTGCAAATAAGAGAATGTCTTAACAGCGGGCAGAGGAAGGGTGAGCATGGGGCACATGTTGGCAAAAGGAAGTGCCACAGGAGAGTAAGCAGTGCAAGAAGGGAGTTCCCGAGGCACGGCTAGTTTGAAGTGAAATTCTTCCACAACCATAATGAAACAAAACTTAGAGAAATAACAAAGAAGCAGGCAAAGGGGGAAAACATACCAAATTCATACGAAGAAATAAAAATCAAACTGCACAGAACCAAGTAGAATGGAAACTTCTTCAGGCAGAAGGAAAGGGATGTTAGAAGAGAATTTCAGGTGCCTGAGAGAGGCTCCGTGATTCTCAGTGCCTATGGCTATTGTAGACAACTGACTTGTGGTTTCCAGTAAGTGGAGCTGCTCATGACTGCCTGTAACTCCACCCCAGGATCTGATGCCTTCTCCTGGCCCCCATGGGCACTGCAGCACTCATGTGCCCAAACCTACCTACTCACATACACATTTGCAAATAATTTCAAATAAAAGAAATTTGGCTGAGCAAATGTCCTTGTTGTATACTTGAGCATAGGATATATGCCTAGAATTGGTATAGCTGGGTCTTGAGGTAGCACTATTCCTAATTGTCTGAGAAAGCGCCAGATTGATTTCCAAAGCGGTTGTACAAGTTTACATTCCCACCAGCAATGGAGGAGGGTTCCCCTTTCTCCACAACCTCTCCAGCATGTGTTGTCACTTGAGTTTTTGATCTTAGCTATTTTGATGGGTGTAAGGTGAAATCTCAGAGTAGTTTTGATTTGCATTTCCCTGATAACTAAGGACATTGAGCATTTCTTTAAATAGTCATCTGCCATTTGATATTCCTTTATTGAGAATTCTCTGTTTAGCTCTGTACCCCATTTTTTAATTGGATTACTTGATTTATTGCTGTTTAACTTCCTGAGTTCTTTATATATCCTGGCTGTTAGCCTTCTGTCAGATATAGGATTGGTGAAAATCCTTTCCCAGTCTTTAGGCTGTCATTTTGTTCTGACGACAGTGTCCTTTGCTTTACAGAAGCTTTTCAGTTTTATGCGGTCCCACTTATTGAATGTTGATCTTAGAGTCTATGCAGTTGGAATTTTGTTCAGGAGGTTGTTTCCTGTGCCAATGAGATCAAGGCTCTTCTCCATGTTTTCTTCTAACAGATTTAGTGTGTCTGGTTTTATGTTGAGGTCTTTGATCCACTTGGACTTTAGTTTTGTGCAGGATGATAAATATGGGTCTATTTCGTTTTTCTGCATGTGGACATCCAGTTAGACAAGCACCATTTGTTGAAGATGCTATCTTTTTTCCATTATATGGTTTTGGCTTCTTTTTAAAAAAATCATTATTTCTAATAACCAGAATCTGGAAACAACCCAGATGTCCCTACTGAGGAATGGATGCAGATATTGTGGTACTTTACACAATGGAATACTACTCAGCAATTAAAAACAAGGAAATCGTGAAATTTGCAGGCAAATGGTGGGATCTAGAAAAGATCATCCTGCGTGAGGTATCCCAGAAGCAGAAAGACAAACATGGTATATACTCACTTATAAGTGGATGTTAGCCATGTAATATAGGAAAAACATACTAAAATCTGTACACCTAAAGAAGCTAAGCAAGAAGGAGGACCCTGGTAAGATGATGAATCCTCATTCAGAAAGGCAAACAGGATAGACATTGAAAGAGGGAGAAAACAGGAAAAGGACAGAAGCCACAACAGAGGGCCTCTGAAAGACTTCCAGCAGTGTATCAAGGCAGATGCTGAGACTCATAGCCAAACTTTGGGCAGAGTGCAGGAAATCTTATGAAAGAAGGGGGAGACAGAAGACCTTGAGGGGACAGGGGTGCCACAAGGAGAGCAACAGAACCAAAAAATCTGGGCCCAGGGGTCTTTTCTGAGACTGATCCTCCAACGAAGGTCCATGCATGGAGATAACCTAGAACCCCTGCACAGATGTAGCCCATGACAGCGCAATGTCCAAGTGGTGTTCTTAGTGAGGGGAACAGGGACTGGCTCTGCCAGGAACTCAGTGGCTGGCTCTTTGATCACCTCTCCCTCAGGAGGCAGCAGCCTCACCAGGCCACAGAGGAAGACAATGCAACCAGTCCTGATGAGACCTGATAGGCTAGGGTCAGATGGAAGGGGAAGAGGACCTCCTTTTTCAGTGGACTTGGAGAGGGGCATGGGAGGAGATGAGAGAGAAAGGGTGGGGTTGGGAGGGAATGAGGGACGGAGCTACAGCTGGGATACAAAGTGAATAAATTGTAATAAATTTAAATAAATAAATAAAATATTTGAATCTAGACAGGGAAGTGTCCTCCTGCAATGGTAAGTTTGGCTAAGTTAAAAACAAACGTTTCAAAATCTTTTGAGGCATGGGAGGTCATTTGAGGCTGTTCAGCAGTTAAGAGCCTTAAGAGTTCTTCCAGAAATCCCAAGCTCCCAGCACCCTTTTTGTAAGTCCCGTTCCAGGGGATCCGGAGTCCTCATCTGGATGCTACGTGCACTGTGCACGTACATCTACCTCTACAACTTTTAAGAAATTAAAAAGAAAATTCTTATATTTGACCCATTTAAATGAGTATGATAATGAGGCCCTGTGGCATGGGATGCATAAATGACATCATAGAGAGGAAGGATTGGATACGATACACAGCTGTAGGTTTCTCCCACTGCATGAAAAGCGTAGGGCATTTGAAGTAGAAGCGTGAGAAAGAAAAGCGTGTATTGTAAATCCAGCTGCTGTGCGCACACAAAATTTAACAGTCGGATAGCGGATAGTGTGACAGCTAATCACCATTGTCAGTGTCACCGGATTAGGATTTATTTTGACACACCTCAGTGGAAACCAGGGGGAGTTTCCAGGAAGGTAGAAGAGGAAGGGAAATACCCCCTTTATGTGGGTGCCACCCTCCAGTGGAGGCCCTGACAGAATTTAAAGGGAAAATCTCCCTCATTTACTATGCTGTTTCCTGGTCCACTGAGAGTTGGGGAGTCCAAGCCATACACTCTCAGTGCCGTGAATTCTTCCCTGCCTTCTCTGCCGCATCCTGGCTGCCATGATGGAGTTTACACTTTCAGACCCGTGAGCCGAGTGTGCCCTTCCTTTCACGACCTGCATTTTCTTAGGGATCTGCTCACAGTGATAAGAAAAGTAACACAGTAAAACAATAATGAACATGAGCTAGAAATACTGAAAGACTATGCACTGTCTCTAAAAGAAAGAAAGCGAAACAGCGACAACAAGAACACCCAGGGAATGGATCAGAAAGGTAGGAAACAGTGAAATGGCAGACATTACCTGAAGACATTCATGTTTATATCAAATCAGAAACGGTGAATTTTTCCACATACTGATTAGAGTAGATTGTCTGATAGGAGATGAGACCTAGCAACAGTCTATTCATAGAAAATATTCAGATATACAGGCATGGATAATTCAGAAGGAAAAGGCAATTAAGATAAGTGATACTTTGGGGATCACGGAAGGGGCGAGACATTCAGAGCAGGTGTTTGTGGGTAGATGTTCATTTTTGCAAGATGAGAAGAAGTGAGTCGACTCATTTCCGATATTGTAAACTTGCGTCTCAATATGATCCAGAAGGTGCGTTTTACATTCTCCATCAAAATTAGGTGTTTTTAAAATTTAAAAACAAAACAAAAACCAGAAGAAAAATAAAAGGTGGGTTCATATTATCTTGAAATTAAAACTGTTATTAGTTTAGACTATACTCTTCCCCAAACATAATACTTTAATAATATTTTTTTCTAGAAAAGGAAAAGTTTTGAGGTAGAAAAAGTTAGAGCAGCTACACATTAAGTAACAATAAAACAGGTGCCTGTGTCTTATCCAAGAATGTGAGCAGAGATTGAACGGAGACCTGCAGGATGAAGGAGCTCAGCTCAGGAGCTGAGCATAATAGTCTTGAATTGCTAAAACCCACAGTGCCTCAAGTTGATAACATCTCTCTCCATAAACAGTATTGCAGAGATAACTGTGTCTAAGATCAGAACACCAGTAATGAGGACAGAGTGGAGGAGGGGCGTGTCCCTGTCCTAGATGTTGAAACCTTCCTTAGTATAAGCTATCTGTCTTTGTAGCTCGATTGTTCAGGTTATTGTAACTAATTATCACATTGGTTGGATATAAAATCACTTCAATATTGTTTTAGTGTTTGGGAACTATCTAAAGCAGATTACATAAAATTTTTTAGTTTAGTTTGGTCCAATAAATGCAGCTTAACTTAAAGAGGTCAAGACATTGCATGTAGTCTGCTGTGACTATGACCTGCTTTGGAATCACTGTTTTTTAACAACTGTTTCCAGGGTTTGTTTGTTTTTTTAAGAAAAATTTTACATTCTCTCTCTCTCTCTCTCTCTCTCTCTCTCTCTCTCGCTCTGTGTGTGTGTGTGTGTGTGTGTGTGTGTGTGTGTGAAGACTTCTTTTCAGTTGTCAGAGGATATAGAGCCCAGATGATTCATGGTCATCATGCTTAATTTTTACTTGTGAACTCTCCACCCTAAATTTCATCGCCATGTTTGTGTTATGACTAATGTTCTTTTTCAGTGAATCTGTGAAGTTAATGACTGAGATAGTTCATTCACTCTTAGAGCCTATGTCCATTTAAAGAAGGTCATCTGTTTGGTTTTTTTGTTTTTTTGGTTTTTTTTTTAGAATTCTTTTTTTTTTTTTCAATGCAGTTTATTCAGGAACATTGAACAATCCTCGGACCCCGGGGAAAGCCAGCCCACAGCTTAAATAGCCTCTGGGTAGCCAACCCAGGCGTGCCACGGGGGCAATGCAGATAGGTCCACATACATGGAAGCAAGCCAGATCCTCGGCCTTAGCCAAATGTGGAGTTGTTCGTGACAGAGAGCACTCACCATCGGGAAGGTGGAAGGCAGAAACCAGCTCCATCTTTAAGGCATAGCATTCCACAGCTCTCTACAGTTCCCCCTTTTTGTTTTAGACGCATCAGGCAAGAGTAGAGGTCTGATCTCTGATATTAGAAATAAATTGGGACTTTGTACAGATGTTCATTTAGGTGTCATCCACCCAAAGAGCATCAGACCGTCCGATACCTTTTTCTCAGAGGCGGGACCTGGGGCATCAACCCGCATGCAATCAGACATGCTCTTCTCTGGGTCCAAAGCGGCTGACCCTGAGTGCAGTGCTTAGCCTCGCATCCTGAGCGTATCATTTTAGCTTTTTATGGTATCCAACCATGCTTGGGGAGAATGTCCTGCTTCAATGGCTGTAAAGGCCTGAATGATCATGGCTGCATCACACTGTTGTGAGACTCTAATCTTGCATATATACCACAGGCAAACCAAGGAGACCAACACCAGAAGGCCTGCTAACACTCCCATGCCCGCCCATTCCTTCAGATGATTCATGGCTGCAGCAATCCATGTTGATAATCCTGTGGCTAGTCCTGCGTCCACTCCGGTAGAATTTACTGTGACAATGGCCACTCTCAGCTGCTCCATCGTAGTATCGAATTCTCCAGTCCAATTACCTAAAATATAGCTCGACAATTGTTTAGACAGATTTGCAGCACAGGAAAAATTCTCATGTTGTATGCTAGTGACACAAAGTCCAGCATACTTTCATTGACAGCCAGGTTGAGCGATTTGCCATAGGGTATCTGGGGGGGGGGGGGGAGCAGCCTTACCAGGCCACAGTAGAGGACAATACAGCCACTTTTGATGTGAACTGACAGACTAAGATCAGAAAGGAGAGGAGAACCTCCCCTATTAGTGGATTTGGGGAGTGGCATGCAAGCAGAGGGAGGAGGGAGGGTGGGATTGGGATGGGAGGAGGGAGGGGCTTATGGGGGGATGCAGAATGAATAAAGTGTAATTGATGAAAAATTTAAGAAAAAAGGGAAAAAAATAATTTAAGAACCTTAAATGACTTTCAAAATTGGAGGAAAACATGGAGTTAGTCAATTGGCATGGAGCACGTCTCGCCCCTGGGGGCAATGATCTCCTGAACCTACTCAGACCTCGGACACCACCACTGCTAGTTCTAGAACTGACGCAGGATGTTCCAACGAGGGGTTAAGGCTTCTCATAATATTTCCTATAAGCCCACACCTGTTTGTCTATATCCCCCATTTTTATTCATTATTAGCCAGATAGAGCCAAGTAATTGTGGTAATGATACTTGCTTTTTTGCCCAATGCTGGAATGCTAGTAAAGTTAGGTATGCCCTGGTTACTCGCATGCCTCACTGGGTGCCTATGCCCTTTGATGCCCCTCACGCTATGACTCTCTTCGGACAGAAAAGGGATCTTGGAACTACAGCCACCATTGTTACTACCATCTCATTGACGGCTGTTGGAGCTACCACCAGGGCATTAGCCATGAGTCATACTGGGCAGACTGCTCAGACCCTGAATAATCATTTAGCCAATGTAGCTCATGCCTTAGTTGTACATAAAGGAATTAATGCTCAACTAAAAGGAAGCTTGATGGTGTTCATCTGTTTGGTTTTTAAATTTCAGAGAACATATCGTTTTTATTAAGCTCTTTTAAAAAAACTGAAATAATTTTTTTAATTGAAAGGAATTAATCAAACTATGGATTTAAGTACCTAGCTCCATTGGCCAAATCAGTTATAACAAAGTGACAGTTAAAGCCTCTAGGATAATGGATCAAATTTTGTTGTCAACATATATAAAAGACTAGTGTTAGGCTCCTTTATGATGCCTTATGCTGCCTTTCTGTTGGCTGAGGATGAAGTGGAGACCTTAAGATGAATGTTTGCAGTGAGCCATGTATTTGTTCTTGGCAGTTTAGGTACCTGGTGATATGGGCTGCCTATGTACCGGATCATATACCCATGGGTAACACGGCATCTGTTAAAAATGAAGATCCTTAATGTCTATTATCATATCAGTCATAACACAGACACAGAGTTTCAAATTTCATTTACTCTATAAATTTTATTTTCAATGGTGGCCACAGATTTTTACATTGCTGTCTCAGAAGCAGATGGAAGTGGAGATTGTGGCCAGATTTTCTTTGTGGTATTACTGTTGAGTATATTTATATTCATGATCATATTCATAAACACATTACATTAATGTGTTTCATATGCAGTGTCTAACTGGAACAAATGAAATTCATATACGTAATACTTAGCACAGGGCACTATTTTAAAAAGCCGTTCCAGGGAGGGAGGTCATGCTATTCCTGGCTGTAGAGTATTTGTCTTGTTCTCTGAAATATCAAGAGACTTTTGGAACACACAGAGAGAGAAAGAGAGAGATAAACAGACAGAGACACAGAGAAACAGAGAGAGAGAGAGAGAGAGAGAGAGAGAGAGAGAGAGAGAGAGAGACATATCCAAACATACATGAAAATATCCCTCTTGACTTAAAGTGGTCAAGATGGGATCTGTTGTTTATAAAGTGAATGTAGGGATATGTAGGCAATATATTTATACTCATATGTCTTCACTTTTCTGAAAATTGTGTCAGGTTACAACCCTAGAAGTTTGCTAATGAGGAGAAAGTCAGGCCATATGTATGTCCTGAGCAAGCTACCTAATCCTTCAGCCTCATTTTCTTCTACTGTAAAATGGGGCTTAGAGTATTACCTAGCTCACAAAGTTTATAGGATGAAAGGGAGTTTGAATGTCTAAAGAGTTCATATACTGAATTATGACAGATGCTGTGTATTGTTTCAACCTGCAGGTCCTGTCTATTCTCAGTTCTTTTATTGCTGTCTTTTAGATGGCAAGTTCCAACACAAACAGCCTCTTCCACAAAGCATTTCCATTGATGGCCTTCTTCCCTGTGCTGTCAGTGAATAGTCACCACCCAGCAATTGAACAGTTAAATGAGCTCAGTTCTGTCTTCTGTTCATTAACTCTTCTTAGCTTGGTTTCAGTTTAATTTATTAACCAACCCTCAGAAGTGGGACATATTATTAGGCATGGGTCTGACTTGAAAGCTCTGTGATTTTCCCAAGGGCCATCTTTGTATTAACTTCTCAGTAAGAATATTGGGAGGTGAACGAAGGACATGATGTGTCCTTGATTCTGTTTGCTTGGCCATGTTTAAAATCTTACCCAATGCCCTTAGTCTTCTGTAATCATGTTGTAATTGTGATAGCACCTGTCATTAGCAATGGCCATGTTACTTCAGGGTCACATAATACCCTTGTCAGAACCAGCTGTGTCCTAGGTTACTAAACCATTGTTTACCAGATCCTAGAAAATCCCACAGTGAGAGAATCACAAAATAATGTTTTTAGACTTTGAAGAAATATTCCCGTTATTGTATTTCCTGAGAAATACCTGTTGACATCATATTGTTTGCAGATTAATTTAATGGAAATACTTAAGTTATCTTTAGTGTTGAAAAGTTCTTAGTCCTATATAATATGGCTAATATCTGCTTATAAGTGAGTATATGCCATGGGTGTCTTTCTACTTCTGAGTTACCTCACTCAGGATGATCTTTTCTAGTTCCATCCATTTGTATGCAAATTTCATGATTTCTTTGTTTTTGATAGCTGAGTAGTATTCTATTATATAAATGTACCCACAATTTCTTTATCCATTTTTCTGAAGAAGGACATCTAAGTTATTTCCAGATCCTGGCTTATTACTAATAAAACTGCTATCAACATAGTTGAGCAAATATTTTTGTTGTATGGTAGAACATCTTTTGGATATATGCCTACGAGTGGAATAGCTGGATCTTGAAGAAGCACTATTCTCAATTTTCTAAGAAAGCACCTGATTGATTTCCAAGGTGGTTTGTACAAGTTTGCACTCCCACTAGCAATGGAGGAGGGTTCCCCTTTCTTTACATCCTCTTCAGCATGTGTTCTCACTTGAGTTTTTGATCTTAGCCATTCTGATGGGTGTAAGATGGACTCTCAGAATAATTTTGATTTGCATTTCCCTGAAGACTAAGGACTTTGAACATTTAAGTGTTTCTCTGCCATTTGATATTCTTTTGTTGAAAATTTTCTATTTAGCTCTGTATCCCATTTTAAATTGGATTATTTAGTTTGTTGGTGTTTAATTTCTTGAGTTCTTTATATATTTTAGATATTAGCCCTCTGTCAGATAAAGGGTTGGGGAAGATCCTTTCCCATTCTGTAGGCTGTCATTTTGTTCTGATAACCTTGTCCTTTGCTTTGCAGAAGCTTTTCAGTTTCATGAGATCCCATTTACTGATTGTTGATTTTATAACCTGTGCTGTTGGTGTTCTGTTCAGGAAGTTGTTTTCTGTGCCAATAAGATCAAGGCTTTTCCCCACTTTTGCTTAAATTATATTTAATGTGTCCAGTTTTATGTTGAGGTCTTTGATCTACTTGGACTTTACTTTTGTGCAGGTTGATAAATATGGATCTATTTGCATTTTTCTACATGTAGAAATCCATTTTGACCAGTACCACATATTGAAGATACTGTCTTTTTTCCATTGTATGGTTTTGGCTTCTGTGTGAAAAATCAGGTGTCTGTAGTCATGTGGGTTTATTTCTGGGTCTTCAATTTGATTCTTTTAATCCACTATTCTGTTTCTATGCCAGTACCATGCTGTTTTTATTACTGTGGCTCTATAGGACAGCTTGAGATCGGGGATGGAGATACCTCCAGAAGTTTTTTTATTTTTCAGGATTGTGTTAGCTATTCTGGGATTTTTGTTTTTCTGTATGAATTTGAGAATTTTTCTTTCAAGGAGGTCTGTTAAGAATTGTGTTGGTATTTTGATGGGAAATACATTGAATAAATCTACAGACCCAAAGAAGCTAGACAACAAGAGGGACCCTAGTGAGGATGCTTAATTTTCATTCAGAAGGCAAACAGGATGGACACCTGGAAGGAGCAGAAGAAAGGGACCAGGATGGAAGCCTACCATAGAGGACCTCTGAAAGACTTCACCCAGCAGGTGGAGCATCAAAGCAGATGCTAAGACTCACAGCCAAATTTTGGGCAGAGTGCAGGGAGTCTTATAGAAGAAGAGGGGGATAGAAGGATCAGGAGGTATTATGAGAAGCCTTAACCCCTCGTTGGAACATCCTGCGTCATTTCTAGAACTAGCAGTGGTGGTGTCTGTCTGATGCTCTTTGGGTGGATGACACCTAAATGAACATCAGTATAAAGTCCCAATTTATTTCTAATATCAGAGATCAGACCTCTACTCTTGCCTGATGCGTCTAAAACAAAAAGGGGGAACTGTAGAGAGCTGCGGAATGCTATGCCTTAAAGATGGAGCTGGTTTCCGCCTTCCACCTTCCCGATGGTGAGTGCTCTCTGTCACGAACAACTCCACATTTGGCTAAGGCTGAGGATCTGGCTTGCTTCCATGTATGTGGACCTATCTGCATTGCACACGTGGCACGCCTGGGTTGGCTACCCAGAGGCTATTTAAGCTGTGGGCTGGCTTTCCCCAGGGTCCGAGGATTGTTCAAGGTTCCTGAATAAACTGCATTGAAAAAAAAAAAAAAAAAAGAAGGATCAGGAGGGAACAGGAGCTCCACAAGGAGACCAACGAAGCCAAAAAATCTGGACCCAGGGGGGCCTGTAGAGACTAATGCATCAACCTTGGATTGAATGGAGACGGCCTAGAAACTCCTCCTCAGATGTACACCAGAGGCAGCTTATGTGGGTGCCCTAGTAAGGGGAGTAGGGGCTGTCTCTGACATGAACTGGGTTGCCTGCTCTTTGATCATTGCCCCTTAGCAGGGGTCCTTGCCAACCCGCAGAGGAAGAGGATACAGGCAGTTCTGATGAGACTTGATAGACTAAGGTCAGCTAATAGTGGACTCTCCCTTTCAATGGACTACAGAAGGGGGATGGGGGAAAGGGAAGGAGGGTAGGACCAAGAGGAAGCAAGGGATGGTGCTACAATCTGGACATAAAGTGAATGAATTATTTAAAAAAATTAATTAATTAAAATAAACTAAAAGAAAAAAGAAAAGACAAAAAAGTACTTATTCTGCTTTCTGAGTCTAAAGAGGGGGAAAAATGGCAGCAGGGACTGCCTTTTGACTTAATGTCCCTGATAGAATTCAGACTGCTTCTGAGGGTGTTAATCTCTAGTATTTGTATCAGTTTGTTGAGGAGATAAGCAGAGGACTAGGAACATGCTTCTGTAAAGAATAAATTGATAATGCAGTCACTCCTTGGAAGCCCAGGAATGTGCAATAGCCATTTTGGACTACAGCTCAAGCCGAGACCCCTTAAGCACAATCTAAATGTTTTAGCCATCTATATGTTTCAAGTGCTGGTGCTTATACACATTAGGATTCTCCATAGGACTATGAGTAGATGAGTCCTTTGTCTAATGGCATAGAATGCTCTGGCATGCCTTAGTGTTGGCACGCAATTTAGGGAGAAATGGAGCTGAGTCTTACCAATAAAAGTTTAGACAGATGTAGTTTAAAGGTTTAAAAGAGACAATAGAACAATCTTGATTCTGTGAAAGTGGTATGAAAGTGAATTCCCGTGTATGCCCACAGCCTCTCCTTAGCCAGGCTGCCATCTGATAACAGATACTTTTTTAGTAAAAGGGGAGAGTTATCATTTTGTTTTTCTAAATCACTTATTATTGTTGTCATTTCTTTTGTGTGCTTCGGTGTTTTGCCTGAATGTATGTTTATGCACCATATGCATGCAGTCCTCATGAAAGCTGGAAGAAGACACTATATTCTCTGGAGTTACAGATGGTCGTGAACTGCTATGTGTGTGTGGTGGGAACTGAACCTGGGTCCTGGAAGAAATGCCAGTCCTTTTAACCACTTAACCACTGAATTATCTCTCCAGCCTTTATTCTTTCATTTTGACTATAGAATCCTGTTATTTATAATGTAGAAGAATAATGTTGGCCAAGTATTGATTTTCAGTGGCATCAAGGAAGACACTCCAAGGCTGGTAAATGGATTCCTCTTTCTCCTCCTTGTGTTCCTGCATATACAGCTCTTTACTTCTGAATTCTCAAGCCTGTTCATTTTAGAATGCATTTAGATGAAATTGGAATTATTGATATTTGTTCGCATAAAAGCTGTGCTATAGCTAAGTGGTTGGACATTTGGACTTCATGCTTCATTCCATTTCAGATTTCTTATGCCATTCCATTTGTCTCATCCGACTTCGTTATAGTTCTATGTAGCTGGTTTGGGAATAGGCCAGGGCCTTCTCTGGATCATGGATCTTATGGAGCCAGACAGTCCAATGCTGCTCTTTGATGCTCTTGGTTGACTTCAGAAACTGGGAGAGTCTCTGTATTTAACACAAATCCTCAGGACTGTAACTGTGCACCGAATTTTGCCTGATTTCCTCGTAACTGCAGTTGTTTTGCTAATTGAAGCTCAGAAACCACATGCGCTTAAACCCATGCTGCTCACTCTGTGACTGTAGATTGGGGTTTGAGGGGTGGAGGTCTACTCACTCTGCACAGTAAGTTATTGTTATACATTCTGCCTAATAAACTCTACTTATTTATCAAAATATACCAAAGTAACACTGAAGCAAAGATGCAGAGGACTCTGCAAACCCAGGAGATTATGTATGCAGTTCAGCCTTGGGCTGTTATACTTCATTGTAGACTTTCTTGTTTAAAGCGTTGACTGTTCTACCTCACCTCTCCCTGAGGTCATGTAGCCGGCTAACCTTTGAGGAGGGAACAAGGCGTTCTCTTCAGTGGCTTAGCCATCGAGAAAGAATCCATGGTTCTATAAACAGAATTCCCTCCGTGCTTATGTAGGCAACTGTAATGAAATGTATTAGGTCATTAAAAAGAGACATGGAAGTAGGAGGGTAATGCCATTTGGAAAATATGGTCAAAATATATTAGGTACATGCATGAGAATGTCAAAATAAAATCCATTATGGATAACACGTGCTTACAAAACACAGTGAAAGAGTTTACCTCACTGTTCTCGAGAATCCTCTACACATTTGTATGCACATGTTTCCAAGCACCTTCTGGAATATCATCAAAGGAGGCTTATATTCATTCATTGAAAGGCCAGAATCTAATCAGATATTGTGGTCATCTTCAAAACGCAATCAGATAAACAAACAAAAACAGAAATTTCTTCCTCCCCAGGGAAAATACACTTTAGCATTTATGTGTATCGAGTGGTCCTCATACTGATCTTCCTGTATGTGGCTGATGATCAGTTAGTCCACTACCAAGTTAAGTTGGTGTGAAGAGATGTCAGTCTGGACACTTGAAGTCTGGGGAATGAAGTACAGTGTTTATCAAGTCACAGTCAGCAGGAAATGGCTGCCTGGTGTCCTAGGGTCCACCGTAGATTACCAGAGAGTCTTGGAGAATATGAGATAAACAGTGTAACAGAGATGCCTGAGAGTGTGCTCTCTGACAGCCTATATCCTGTCTGAATAGTAGTTCAGTGGGGCACAAGGATGACAGGGCCATTGGTTAGATGTTCCACAATTTTCATTTTTTATTTACATTATTGGCATATTGTCATCGGCATAATATATAATAAAATGCTTAGGGGAGTAAGGGATTAAGAGAAGATGAGAGGGAGTGATGAAAAGAAGGAGAAAGAAGAGAAAACAAGGGTTCACCAAAGTACTGAGCAAAGACAAAGGCATGGCCAGGCTGAAGATTTTGTAAGGCTAATTGTGTAATCCTGGGACTGTGGAGAGTGGCAAGGTTACAGGTCCAGAGACAAATTATTTCAGGCTGTCTCCCCCACCACTTACTAGCCTTTCACAGTCTACCTTTGTGTTTAACCTAAATACTTTAGACTATTACATGAAATAATTTTGAAATGTATAAACTGTTAAGTTTCACCAGCTCAGAGGCCAGGTATGTCATCAGATACGTGAGGGATTTCTCTGTTCTCCTAAAACGTGTCTATTTGATGTTCCCAGCAGCATATTTTAAATCCACCCTTATTTATGAGTTCCATTTTTCAGGATACAATTGTTATGATAGAGTTATGACGTTGGAACATGGTATTTGGAGGTACCGGAATCTGTGTACCTGGGACATGGTCACTCACACTTGGCTTCAGAATAAAATACCATTCTTCTGTCTGAGGTGAGCTCTCCTTTGCAAGGCCAAAAAGGAAAACTCAGCTTTTGGGTGATTCTTCCGCTTAAGCTTTCCTGCAGGTCCCATTACAGACGGAGCAAGTGTGGGCCCAGGCTCATTTGCTCTCTGCTGCCTGTGACTCCTGGGGTGTTACTAGCAACAGTCACAGAAGCTCTTTTATAGAGGAACAGTGGAACGTGTGGCATCCTGCCTGTGGCTCCTGCAGAAGTCTGCCTCCAGGTCTGGTCCTGTTAGAGCAACCAGTAAGCAAAGCAGTCCTGTGATGCCTTATGGAGGTCCCCCCCCCCCCGCCCCCAGTGTCTGAAACTCTTCATAGAAGCATGTAAATTCCTGAATGCCACACAACTCCTTTAAATCTCTATGAGAGTTGTGAAGAAATTGCACCCTAAGTGGTGCATTAAGTGTGACAGGGAGAGGACTGTGGCACTTTCTCCAGCAGCCTTTGAATTCCTGCAGAGCCACTGAATCTCCATTGTTCTGACCAGAACTGTATTCCAAGTTCCAAGGCCATTACTAGTGCATCAGGAGCTCTGTTCTTAACTCTGTCTTTGAAGCAGTAGTTCCCAGTTATTTTTTTTTCTTTTAGTCATTGACATTTTATTTTACCTCTTCTCTGTTAAGAGAGTGAATGACTCATTTAGAAGTTAAAAAAAAAAATACTTGAGCTGCTTAAAATATTGATGTTCTAAGTGCCATAACTTGGAAGAGGAGGCATGAAAATTGGCATTTAAATGATGTCTGCAAAGATGCCTCATCTTTGCTATAGCAGAAGAGCAGTGATTGGAGTGAGCCAGTCTGAATCAGAAGTCATCTCTGAAGGGCTCTAACTCGGGGCTGTGGTGTCTGACTCAAAGCTACCCCACAAAGGGGCTTTAAGGGTTAATACTGTGCTTCCCAGGCCAGTCAGAAACCTAGGATAAGGATTTTTTTGGAGTATTTTTCATAAGAAAAGTTGCCTCATTTCTGATTTAAAAAAATAATAATAATAATTTAAAAAAGGGCAAAAGGGAGCTTTTAGGTCCCTGATGTCTTAAGTAGTATATAGAACAAATGTACGCGCTCTCAAGAAGTGTTTGTTTATCCTGCCCAGGAATCTAAAGCTGTGTTGCCATGATGCCCTGGGTTACAATGGAGAGATGCCGTGATGTGGGGCTGAAATGTGTGAAGCATCGGTTTATGAAATCAGAACCTCTGTAGGACTGACAGCTTGTACTACTGAGGGAAATGACCAAATGGCCACACCCAGAACTTTGTTCGGGATTCACACTCAAAACACGTCAGGCAAAGAAGGGTAAGGGTGTAGATCCGTTCACGCAGTCATTCATACATCCGTTCAGTCAGGCGGACACGGCCTGAAATCCAGGCTATTACAGTAGTCGAAAATCCTCACATTTTACATTGTTAGAAAGCCATGATCACCTGAGAATGTCCACACACGAGACAGAGACCAGGAGGGGAGGGATGCATGCATGTGTGTGTGTGTGTGTGTGTGTGTGTGTGTGTGTGTGTTTGTGTGTGTGTGATCGTGTGCAATTAAAATCACTACATTTCCTGGTAAACCACGCACATACAAGAGAGTTCACTAATTCTGAGGCTGCTCTTTACTGTGTAACCTTTAGCTGTGGTATCTCCTTTGATTCTTAAAAAATGAGGAGTGCGTGTCCTCCTTTCCGAGGGCAAGGAATGGAACACAGCTGAAATAACCATAAACAAACAAACAAATAATAAAGGATAAATCGGTGTCATCAAGAAGGTATATAGTATGGGTTGCAATAGGGGTGTTATTTGGTTCCAGATGAGACACTTTTAAAGTACTTGAATTTCTTCAAAACTAAAGCTAAAAAAATACGTGTTAGGGGTGCTTTTGAGTGGAGTAGGGCAGCAAGTGTCTATGACCAGGGTTTGGTGACATCCTTTAACGTGGACTACTGCATTTGATTCTTATTGCAGCTTCATTTCTAGCTGAAGAATTCAGTCTTAGAATGTCTTAACCAACGCTTTGGACATTCCTTTCCAGTGTCTACACACAGTGGAAAATGATGGCTTGGGTCTATTTTGTAGTCATATTAATGAGAGAGTGGTCTTACCTGTGAGCCCTGGCAGCTTGTTTGCGGTATGCCTTTGCAATGCTCAGTGTTGCCAGGGGAGAAGGATGACTAGGAGGGAGCAGCTAGACCTCATCACCAGGAAAGCCTACTTGTTAGCATTTATTTTGGAAAGGATGGAGAATTCTTCCTAGTAGAGGAATCTTTAACTTTGAGGGCAAGTAGGGAGACAACCATGGGGGAACAGAGTCATTAAACCCTGTGACAACTTTGGATAGACTTAAAAGCTGAGTAGACAGGGACAGCTGAATCTGCCCAATGCTTTGGACTGGGAAATGGAGAAAAGGAGATTTCAAACATTCTTCAATACAGTTACATCCTAGTTCTTACTGTATTGTTGAGGTAGGTGACTAAACACCGAAACTGCTATTTAAATACTCGCCTTGCCTTTCTTTGAACAAAGTACAGCTCTGTTTCACCCAGAAGGCTGCTTGCCCACACTTGGCCTGCAGTATATGTATTTTAAGATAAATGCACAAACAGATGCATATTTCACATATATTTATTTGCATAGCTGGGTATAATTACAGATATATATATAATACATATATAAATATATGTGTTCTTTATGAATATTTTAATTACATACCTTATAAGATCTATACATATGCATGCACATACACATCAGATAATTCAGATACATGTTATGTATTTGCACATAAATAATTGCACACACACAAACAGCAAATGACTGTGCTTTTCTAAAATTGAAAGGAATAGCGGGGCAAAACGGATCATTAAAAAGAAGCTAAGGGTAGTCTAGAATGGAACTACTGCTTCTGGGCTCACTTTTTTTTACACCAACTAAGGAAGTTGAGGGATAAACAGAGAAGTCTGTTGTAAGAGTGACCTACTTTCATATCATTTCTATAAAAATTCAAACTATAAGGATTTAGCAGAGACTGTTGGATGGTGCCCCAGACTTCCTAGGCGCCCTTAGCTTTGGAAATGAAAACAGTGCTTTCCAGCACTCCAGCCCACTGGAAGGAGATTTGTTTTTCAAATATACTTATTATAATATCCAGATTTCTGGACAAGTTCAAATGAAATGTTAAGAACTGATTCCTGACAGCATGGCATTATGGAATAGTATACAATGTGAATAATATAGTTAGGAATTCAGAGGGAGTAAACCACCAAAAATCAAATAGTATCTGTGAGGGCAAATTGTGAAATGATGCAGCCAGTCAGCTTGGACTTATTTTTTTATTTTTTGCATTCTGGATTTGGGATTTAGAGGAAGGTGGGTTCCTTTATTATATCAGCATGAATCAACAGTCTTGAAAGATCTAAAAAACGCTCTAGAAAGATCAAGAAAAGTACACTAGGATGTCTTCAGGGCAGTGTCTTGCTGTGGAGATTAACATTCTGCTGTTGTGTTCCCCTCTCCCCATATTGATATGAGGTGATGGCAATCATTCTAGAAAGATTCGTGCTAACACTGGGGAAACACCGGAACTCAATTTCTGAATGCGCTTTCCAGTTCTGAGTCTCCTAGTGGAGAATGTGAGGACCTCCAGCAACTCGAGCAGCCCCTCAGGAACACAGGGCTTACATGTTGGCACCAGATCAGCTTGTGACATTTGTCAGCTTCCCTCCAGATTCAGACTGTTTTTGAAAGCAGTCAATCCATAGGTATTAATTACTGTCTTTTTGATCCCCAGGAGTTTGGCAGCACAGCCCAAAACCGGAATTGGGAGCAAGTAAGGCAGAAATAAAGAGCCGAGTTGGGACAGGGTGGAGGACAGCTCTGTCTGCAACTTTTCAGTGGCAGTTAGGGTTCTGTTAACACTGCCAAGATCCGACAGGAGAAACTGAGCATGGATCCAAATGCAGAACGAAGGGGTAGTGGATAAATCCTTGGGTAACTGGGCAGTTTTTCCTTTACAGACTGGGCATCTCTTTCAAAGTTGCTTTTGTATTAAGAGCTTGTATCCTGTTGACCTGGAATCATGTATGACTCTCATCTCAAAATCTGAACTTCTTTGTGAGTCTGTCCTTTGTTATGAAGGGTTTTCACATGTACCTAAATAGGTCTGGTAGGAACTTGTGTGCAGTACTGGAAGATGGGTGAGATGGGTGAGAATGTGCCTTAAGGATGGAAGTATTTATGTAGCTTATTTACGTCGTCAGCTGGGGAGTTGGATTTTTCTAGTAGCAGCTATGAGAGAGCAAGAGAGAGAGAGAGCGAGTAACGGAGAGATAGAGAGAGAAAACCAGAGAGATCAAGGTGGTGATATTGCCATGGAAACGAGGATTTGTGTAGGAGGAAGAAAACTTGCAAATAGAAGTTATATTAGGGGAAAATGATAGAAAGGAAACTATATTAATTTTAAGTTTTGATCAGTTATAATTTTGTTCTCTATTTTATTTATTTAATTTGTCCACCATTTACTTGGAAACTACCCTGTTAGTCCTTTTCACTCAGTATTGTGAGTAAACTGCATATAATGGTAATAGATTAAACTGGATTAAGCACTTACTCATTAACTCATATGTTACCAGACTAACATATCTGACTTAGCTAAACGCTTATCACTCTAGTGGATCAAAATGATGCTGCTTTCATTTCCTACTGTGAAAGATGAACTCAGCAGATGTTATTTATTCCATTTTACGTGTATTAATTAGCACTCATTGTATGGACAAGGCTCATACCCAGGTCTCTGTACACGGTAGGCGAGTTCCTCTTTTCTACTCACATCTTAACTTTGTTCTTTTTTAATGTATTGCTGTGCAAGGCATTGGATGCTAGATACTCCAAGAATGCAAAATAATACAATCATCTCTGGCACAAAGGGAATTTACACTCAGGAAACTTGGAAGGGTTTAAAGAACCCACTATATAAGAACCCAATGTAAAGAACATACATTGTTTAATGATGAGGACTTATTTGCTTGATTCAACACTGTTAACAGACTTCATTTTATTTCTGATCACCTCTTGTGGGCTATAACTGTCTTCTTCCTTCTCTAAAACACTGAATCTCTAGAAAGAAAAGCATTAGTGTGACAGCTACAGATAAATGACACAACACTGAATATACACCAAAGCCTGCTTCTTAATTCAGGTGTTTTAGGTTGCCCTAATGTGTGTGTCACACACTGTAGAGATTAGTCCGAAAATAGAGAGCTTTCACAATAATGGGTTTGTGCATGGGGTCATTATGTCTGGCTTAGATGACCTAGGGACTGCCAGGGCAATGACCATGTACATTGACCTCGAATGAGCTAGTCTAAGGATGCCAGAAAGGACGTGGAGACTTACGAGGATGGAATGTGTAGATTCCATCATAAGAATGGTTTCTTTTTCTATGTTGAGTATTAGAGTATCGCTTACACTCATTCTGGGACAGATAAATAATTGGAAGGCTCAAGAAAATGGAGAGTTTTCTCTTAAGTTAGAGCCATTCAGATCCCAAGTACACAACCTATGCCAGCACAGAATAATATGAATTTTTTTAATCTCCTTCAAACTTTATCAGTAACAAGAGATCTAATATGAAGGCTATGGTATGACATAGTTGGATAAAAGAGTGGCCAAGAATCCTGTGTTCATGCTCTAACCTTTAACATGATTGCTGACCACATTTCACTGTTTTGTAAATATGCTTCACATCTAATTGAAGAAAGGGGTAGTTCAGCTAAATAGAAATAACAGTACTATCCTGGGAGCTTAGAACCATTCATCCACTTACAGCCTGGAATACTAATGTCAAGATGCAGGCATTCTGATTCCTCATCTCCCATTTCTTTGTTAAATATTAATATATTAAATTATATGGCCACTGCTTGCCATGAAAGCTTAAGCTTCATCACTCCACCCATCAAAATTAAATGATACTACTTAAGCCTTGACTTAGGAAATAGCTTATGGATTCTAATTCTTCACCACCTTGCTTGGAAGGCTCTTGTTTAAATATTGTGGTTGTAGTTTTACAGGTCGAGAATAGGAAGCAAAGGCAGTGGCAGGATTTATTTGCATTGACCTTATATAGCACAATGTGTAGAATATTACATTCAACATAGTCTCATGAATGCACCCACAATGGCTTTATATTGTCAGACTTAGGGCTCCCGAAGGGTGGGTGTGGGCAGAGGATGCGGACTGTGTGTTTCTTCTGCTATAGCCAGACACAGACTTCCCAGAGGCCTCTTATCTCTGGATAAGTTGCAGCCAGTTTTGCTCAATAAATAATTTCCTTTTAATGAGGTATTATTTCTATGAGTAACTATGTAAGACGTTAGTCACGGGAAGATAGTGTGCTTTTGATCTAACTGGTTGTTAAAGTCAATCAATGTATGGCTTTTAGATAACTGTTCTTTCTGCAAACATTCAAATTTTGACCATTGTTTAAAATGATTAACTTTTAAACTTTGGTATTTGTACATATGTATGAGTCAGCTCTTCTGCAATCTGGAATACTGTTTATTTGCCTGTTTCCCATAACAAAATGGTTCCTAATTATGATAACTAAAACACCTTAGCTACCATAAAATAGATGGATATAAATAAGAAGAATATCAAACACAGACGTAATGGGAACAGAGACTGCTGTAAGCATTTGGAAGGGAAGTGATGCTAGCAGGCGAATGAGCTCTCCAGGTTACTTCTCAGGTCCTGGGAGAAAGAGAGATTTCTGAAGGAAAAAAATAATCATAGAAAAGAGGAAGTATAATTGTGCTCAAATCACCTAACAGGAAAAGTAAATCCTGATTTTCAACTATCTGCGGTTTCTAGGGGTGGAGGTGGGGACTTTTAAGTTCGAAATTTAAGAGCAGAAATGGACTAAAAAGAGAAAGAAATAAACAAGATTTGTTTGCTCTTAGGGGGAAATCGCAAAATGGCTAGAATTGTGAGCAATCAAGACTACATTATCCCTCCCAACCTTCCACAAGGCTCCCTGCACTCCACCCAATGATTGGTCTCTGCAGCTGTTTCCATCAGCTGCTGGCTGGGGCAACTCAGAGGACAGCTAGGCTGGGCTCCTGCCTAGGAAAGGGGGGACTGGGAGGAGAGAAAGGAGGGGGCTAAGACAGAGATGTGAAATGAATAAATAAAAGTACAAATTAAAGTATACATTTATATATAAAAGATGCATTTAAAAAGACTCTGTTAGAAGATGTTCAGGAGGAAACTCAGTGCAGTGGTACATGCCTGTAATCCCAGTGCTCAGGGATGCGGAGGATCACTGTGAGTTTGAGGACAGCCTGGTCTACAAAATGAGTCCAGGACCACCAAGGCTACACAGAGAAGCCCTGTCTCGATAAACCAAAAATCAAACCAAAACCAAATAAAACCAACAACAACAACAAAACAGTATCCCTTCTTCCCCCCCCCCCAATAAAAAAGAAAAACCCTGACAGAAAACCAAATCCCAGATGTTCAGGAGGGTCTGGCCATAAGGAAACTTTAATAGATAAATGAAATAAGGCAACTAATCAAGTTTCTGAAATTTGTTAGTGAAAAGGTTACAGTGGTCTAACGTGATAGAAGTGAAGGACAGAGAAATATCTAGTGTGCACATATCTGTAACCACTAGGCAAAAATAACTAGTGAACTATAAGTAATATCTCAAATAATTCTAAGAAAATGCTGATTGAAGACCTCAGTGTAAATATTTCCAGATATGAGGGAAGATGTTTCTTTCCAAGTTTTTTTTTTTTAAATTTTAATTATCATCGCCATCATGTACCACATAGTAGGGTGTTTTTAAGAATACATGTATGCAATATACTTCAGAAAGTGATCAGCTTTTAACCTGGTCTTAGCAAAATTAAAGAAAATTAAAGATTAAAAAAAATCCATAGCTTGCTGCTGAGGCTGTCAAACTATATCCTCTGCAACTAAAAGATTGGATTCTACATGTTTAAGGATTTATTACTTGTATTTTATGTGTGAGGGTGTTTTGCTTGCATATCAGTTCCTGGACCATATATATGCAGTGTCTGTGTAGGCCAGAAGAGGGCAGTGGATGCCCTGGGCCTGGGACAGGCAGTGGGGAGGTGCCACGTGGTGCTGGGAAACTTGCCCAGATCTTCTGCAGAAGCCCTGAGTGATCACAACCCCGTGAACTACCTCTGTAGCTCCTGGTTTCTATTAAAAATAAAAATAAAAAAGTTGTAAAAAAAAAAAAATACATGACACGGAACATGTGTGGCATATAATGTCTAAAATATTTGCTGTCTAAAACTTCAAAATAATGTATATGCAGATCCCTTAGGTCAAACCAGAAGAGAAAAGAAAAGGAACATGTAAAAATGGCTGCAATGCAAACCTCTAACAAATAAAGTATGAACCGAGGATTTTATAACCAGCCGAGCTCTTCATGAATTATCAAAGTTATTTAAAACAAACGAACAACAACAAAACCATTTCTATGTGTTCCTACGCTCCAGAGTTCAGCAGCCCATCCCGAGGGTCTAAGCAGAATGAGTTTTGGTGAATGAAGAGCACACTGGGTCACGTTTGTCACTGTGTTAATGGTGAACATTTGAGATGTTTTACTCTGAAATCTAAACTTGGAAAGATAGATGGGTGTATTAGTGGAATAACCTATGTAAATGAAAGTGAAGAGGGCAGCCCTTTTATTGGTGTTCACAGAAGTAAGCCAGTGAGCTTTGAGAATCAGTGGGGGATTCACCACAGAGTAGGAGAGACTACAGTGAAATTCATCCAATGCATGGGTATGCAGCAGGTATAAAAGATTTCTTACCAAACATTTGTCAGTCTTCTTCCTTTTAAATTTACTTATTATTTTTAATTTCTATCTATCTATCTATCTATCTATCTATCTATCTATCTATCTATCTACCTACCTACCTATCTATCTATCTATCTATCTATCTATCTATCTATCTATCTATCTCTATCTATCTTTCAAGTTCTGGGATTGTAATCATGTGCTACCATGCCAAGTGTTGCTTATTGCTGTTAACAGAGAAATATGTATAATGCTGTTTTGAATATAATCAGTGTAAATTTATGGGGCCATGGTTAGCAATCTGGTGTACACTGCTTAGAATTCATAGTTTTATAACTTCAAAAGGTAGTAGCTAAAAGCCCACCCGAGGTAATATTTACGAGTAAAGCAGCTCTCCAAATATAATTAAAATGTAAAATGTGTTTTATTTGAATTGTATAAGAGGCATATTCTTTCTGCCAAGTTCAAATAAGTTCTTGTGGTCGTTGCCAACAGAAATGTCTTCTTTCCTTCACTAAGAGCATCAAAGTCCATTGCTCGGGGAGTGCTGGGGGAAGGACAGCTTGTGTCTTAGTGGTCAGTTACAAAGTAGGAAGGAATGGATTGTCTTACCCATGCCTAGTCCTGAGGGTGCTGCTCCTGCTGCCTGGCTGCCGACCACCTGGGCAGAAAACATTAAGCTGAATGGAGTTTGGACCATCACTTTCACTTGATGACAGAAATGGAGAAAATCTGAGGGAGCAGCCAGGATTCACACAGGTGGGCTATGTCTCTCAGGGGATGTTGCAGTTGGCTTTTCTAGTATTTTCTCAAAGGTTGGAAATTCAAAGTTGTCTGCTAAGTTCTAAATTAATGAAAGGAAAAAAAAATGATATGTTGAAAGAGAGGCAAAAAAAAAGACTGTATGATGCTGGAAGGAAAATGCAGAATAGGAATAGTTCATGCATGCCACTAACACTGTGCTTCTTGGTATGACAGTCAGTTGAAAGAGGGACAGAAACTGGGTGTCCCTGGGTGCTGAAAGAGCACCCAGGCTGAGGAGGGGAATAGATGTGTCACAGCAGTGCATTCTGGGATCTGGGAAAATGAAGCTTGCACAAAAGCTGGCCCATCAGGGGACAAGTCTTCAGGGAGGTTTCAGGACTCAATGAATGAGATAAAATGCAGATCTGTATATCTAAAGAAGCTAATCAAGAAGGAGGACCCTGAGTAAGATAATCTTCATTCAGAAAGGCAAACAGGATGGACATCAGAAGAGGGCGAAAACAGGGAACAGGACAGGAGCCTACTACAGAGGGCCTCTGAAAGACTCTACCCAGCATTGTATTAAAGCAGATGCTGAGATTCATAGCCAAACTTTGGGCAGAGTGCAGAGAATCTTATGAAAGAAGAGGGAGATAGAAAGACCTGGAGGGGACTGGAGCTCTACAAGGAGCGCAACAGAACCAAAAAATCTGGGCACAGTGGTCTTTTCTGAGAATGACATTTCAACTAAGGACCATGCATGGAGGTAACTTAGAACCCCTGTACAGATATAGCCCATGGCTGCTTAGTCTCTAAGTAAGTTCCCTAGTAATGGAAACAGGGGCTGTTTCTGACATGAACTCAGTGGCTGGCTCTTTGATCACCTCCCCCTGAGGGGGGAGCAGTCTTACCAGACCACAGAGGAAGACAATGCAGCCAGTCCTGATGACACCTTACAGGCTAGGGTCAGAGGAAAAGGGAGAAAGACCTACCCTATCCATGGACTGGGAGAGGGGCATAGGAGAAGAAGAGAGAGGGAGGGAGGGGATGAGGAAGGGGTCTACAGCTGGGATACAAAGTGTATAAACTGTAATAATAAAAGAATAAATGAGAGAGAGAGAGAGAGAGAGAGAGAGAGAGAGAGAGAGAGAGAAGCTGGAAAAGGATCTGAGAGAGTGAAGGCATGGCCAGTCTTGAATAAGTCGCTTGACATTAGAGGAGGAAGGTAATAGTTGAAGAACTGATAAAAAGATTGAGTGTGGGGGGGGGGCTGGAGATGTAGCTCTGCTGTTAAGAGCACTGGCTGCTCTCCCAGAGGACCTGGGTTCAATTTCCAGTGCCCACATGACAGGTCACCACTGTCTGTAACTCCAGCTCCAGGAGTTCTAACACCCTCACATATGCGGGCAACCATCAATTCACACAATATAAAAATAAAATAAATAATTTAAAAAAACAGGCATGGTGGCTGCTAATCCAGTAATTCAAGGAGGCAGAGGCAGATGTGAGTTCGAGGTCAATCTGGTTTATAAAGTGAGTCCAGGACTGCCAAGGCTACACAGAGAAAGCTGGTCTCCAAAAATAAAAACAAAACAAAAAGTCTTTGATATAGGGTAAATTCTTTCTCAAAAAGGAAAGAAAAAGAAATGTAGAGGAATTTTCATCATGTAACCAGGCTGATCTGGCAAAAGAAAAAAAAAATCAAATCCACAGACCTTCTAGGTCTATGTGACCTGGCTAGAGTAGACACACCCTTAGTCCCAAACAATGAAAGTAAAATGAGTTTATAGAAAGAAACAGCCACATTTGAAAGGGACATCTAACTGCTTGACAAAGTTACCAAGTTTAGAAAGATTTGACAGAATAGGGTATGCCCAACTCTGACAAGAAGAGACAGGAAAAAGAGGAGACTTAAGAGAAAGGAGGCAGTTTTACCTGGGAAGTTTTACAGAGACAGGTTGGAGAGAACAAGCTAGACACAGGTGAACAGAATTGAACAGAATGAGCCCCAAATGAGAAGGAGCCAGAATATTAGAACAGATTGCTAGAGTTAGTTTTAAGTCAAGCAGAGCATTTCAGTCAGAAGCTGAAAGAAGTTTCAATCAGTCAGCTAGGAGAGGATTTGGAATCAGAAGAGCTGAGTTGAACCAGCCAGCCAGGGTTCAGAAAGATCTAGAAAGGGTGAGCTTATTAAGCAGTAAGCCTCAGAGGCTGAAAACATTCTAGGCCTAGATTAGATTATAAAGAGGCTAGAAGCTTCCAGGACTAGGCCTAGGTTAGCAGACAGAGGCAATAACCCCCCGAGACAATAATTACATCTGGCAAATAAAAGTTACTTTTACAAAGAAACCACAGTGAAGTTTGGATTGGATACATATTAGTTCCCTGGAACTACTTTAACTAACTGTCACAAACCTTGTATTTTATTTTTAATATTTTTTGAGATTATAATATAGTGATGTGATTTTCTCCTTACCAGTTTTCCTCTATATGCTCTGCACATTATGTTTTTTTTTCCAAATTCATGGCCTTTTAAAAATTGTTGTTACATGTATATGTCTGTATATTATATTTCTATATATGTGTATATTCCTAAATATATAAATACAACTGCTTAGTGCACATAATGTTACTTGTACATATGTTTTTAGGACTGACCGTTTGGTATTGGATAACCAGTTGATATGCTCTTTCCTGGGGAAGACTATTTTTTTCCATCCTCAGCGTTCCTTAATTGCCTGTCATTCTTTGTGTAGCATTGCCTCAATGAGCACATATCCTTCCACCTCAGTAAGCTCTACTGGTGACGTTCATGTTTAGGCGCCCACACCGGAGAGTTTTTATGACATTTCTAGGGGATGCAATCTCACAGAAAATCCCCTGGTACTCTAACTCTTAAAATCTTTTCTCACCGTCTTCCTCCGTGCTCCATGAGCCCTGAGCATGGGGGTGTTTTGTAGGTGTAGCCATTGGGACTGGGCTCTGCAACTCTTCGTTTTGATTGTTGTGGTTTTCTGCAATGGTCTCTGAGTATGTAGCCAAGAGAAAGTTCTTGAAGGAGAAATTAGGACTCCACTTACCTGGGTAGACTTTGAAGAAGGATGTTGGTGTTTTAAAGCAACAGAAACCTACCCATCACATTAAGATGTTGACAGGACCTGGCTTTCTCTAGAGGAGAAATTGTTCCTTGTTTTCCATCATTTGTCAAAGGACCCATGATGTCCTTTTTTTGCTTGCACATACATTACTCAAGACTGGGTGTTGCAGTGTGTCTCTTGTTCTTGCCTAAGGACATTGGTCATGTTGGATTAAGCACCCTTTGTATTCCAGCATGACCTCATCTTAGCTAATTACACTTGAAATGACAGTTT
The DNA here is from genome assembly GCF_030254825.1 of Meriones unguiculatus. Lineage (NCBI taxonomy): Eukaryota > Metazoa > Chordata > Mammalia > Rodentia > Muridae > Meriones > Meriones unguiculatus. The sequence continues at coordinate 96,543,607 of NC_083357.1, read as the reverse complement.
CTATATTACATCGTCTGAGGAACTGAGTGCTTGGACTTCGACTGATCATTTCTAAAGATACAGTCCAACCCAAAAGCAGCATCTGTGAAGGAATATTAGCATTTCTATTTTCATCTCACAGTTGCTTCAAAGAAGGTCACCTACCCAGTGGGAACTTAAACCGTGGGCTGAAAAACAGGCGTAATTTTTAAAGTGGCCTGTGGAAGGAGAAAAGCAAGCAGGAACATAATGAACGGTAAACATGAATCTCTCTAGCAGCCTTCATTCAGGAACAATCAGGAGCATTTGTCTGTGGAGCTATGAAAAGCTCCTTAGAAAGCACATTTCTGGAGTTACTGTGAGAGAGAAGTGAACGGGTAGGCCTTCAGCAGGTCTTTGTGGCAAGGGGGGACAACCTTGTGCTAACTCATTATACCTCATAGAAGCTTAAAGGAGCGAAAACCAGTTCAAGTGGCAGGGCATCCAGCCTACAGAACAGAGCTTCATGTTCAAGGTCGCATTTGCTAAGTAGAGCCTCAGAAGTAAAGCACAGCAATACAACGGGCATTTGTGTGATTGACGCAGGAAAGGAGAGCTTTGGCTTGCCCGTGTCTTCTTTTTTACATCTTTTTCGTGTTTCTGTAATTCCCAATGCAGTTGTATTATATTGCAGGTGCACTAGAATATACATAGACTATTTCAATATGGATGATTTATGTGTCTCCTCTATTCACTGAAATGGACTGTATGTGTATTTATTCAGGGACATGTCTGACGCTCGAAGCCACACTTCACTGTTGGAACAGATTTTTAAAGTAAAAGCTATGAAATTTAAACCAAATATTCTCATCCATTCATTTAAAACAATGTCTTATACCCTTGCCTCTTATTATTTTATTTTTAAAACTCACTAGTAACACTGTAATTGAACAACAAATTATAGTTGTATACATTGGGGGAAACAATATGATGTTTCTTATATGCATAAAACAGAATAATTAATAAAGTTTAATTACTAAATCAGTCATGAAACATGCCCAATTTCATAGGGAAACATTTGAAAGTTATTCTCTTAGTTAATTTGAAATATATAATACATTTTCATTGATTTTAGTCACATTTTTAAATACTATAGTTTTTTTTTTTTTTAATTTTAAACCCTTTGATCAACAACTTCCTATCTCCTCACCCCCAAGCACCTTAACTATTTTATGAAGTTTTCTATTTCTGAAGATTGGGGAGCTTAAATTTATCACTGCATAATTCAGTTATTCCTATTTGCTAAAATACCAGTTGATAATATTTAATTAATTTAATAAGGACCAACACCAGACAATCTTAATTTTATTTGATTTTATAATTTTACCTTCAGTTTTAATGATAGATTTTTCTCTGTTTTAGTAGACATTTGTCAGAAAGTAGGATGAAGTCTGCTTTTACTTCTATCAAATGTGGAACCTTGACTATGGGGCTAAGATGTGGTTGTTTAAAACTAGAGGATGTTATGATTAATATCAAATAATGAATATGGAAAGTAATGTAAAATAGGTTGTATTAATTTGCAGTACAGACAGACAGGGATAAGCACGTTGAGAATGTGGGCCAGGTGTGAAGAATAGATTCTCCCAGGCGTGGACTTTAATTCTAGCTACAGCCCTTATTTGATATAACCTCCGTGTTCTCCTGCTTACTGTCTTACAGGAGGAGCTAATAACTTCTTTTGTTTGTTTGTTTGTTTGTTTCAAGGCAGGTTTGTTGTTGTTGTTTTCGTGTGTGTGTGTGTGTGTGTGTGTGTGTGTGTGTATGTAAACCTGGTTGTCCTAGAATTTACTCTGTAGTAGACCAAGCTGGCCTTGAACTCAGAGATCCACTTTCCTCTGCCCCTTAGTACTGGGATTAAAGGTGTGCACCTCAACCACCACCAGAAAAAAATTTCTACTCATGTGGTTGAATTGTTGGATGCATCCAAGGAAGTGAATTTTAAAAGTCAAAAACTTAAGACTATACATTTGTACTGAATTTTGCAAGTATAAGATAATTTTATTTTAAAAACTGAGAGAAATTCTGTGTATAACCAAGCAAAACCAAAAGGGGGAAAATGTTTTTGTTTTTGTTATTGTTTAAAAAACAAAAAACAATACAAACCAAACAAAAACAAGTTAACTAAGTAAGTTAAGCCATTCAGAAGAATTAAAAGGAGGGCTGAGGATAGAACTCAGTTGGCTGTTGTCAATTATTAATATTTATTATTGATTTATCTTTTAGTTAAACAGTGGTTATTCCTAAGCCAGTTGTAGACCCAAATTACCACAAAGAGACTAGGATTTGTTTAATTAACCTAGAGTACAATGTTGGGCAATAGTTACTCCATCCTAAACCTCCAAGCCCACATAGTTTCCTCCCATTCAGAATTTCCACATTATACTTGCCTTTAGTCATATCTTAGGTCCGGTTCATCTCTACTCCTGATTCCAAGTCCTCTCCTGCTAACTCTTCTCCCTCTTCTTCACTTCCTTCTCCTCCCCTCTGGACCAGGATGTCCCACCCTATTCACTTCCTTGCGCAGCATTGGCTGGTTGTTTGACAATTACAGAGAACAAATGGTGACATGTTTACACAAACTTGAGACAGGTGATGCTTAGCATAAGCATCACAAGCAATGTCTGGATTGAAACCAGATAGTGGGGTAGAGAAATCAGCATGCGAATGAACAAAGGTAAATTGTATACATTCCACAAAAACATCATACCAAGAGTTGACAAAGAACTTGCTTAGACTACGTGGAGCTATGGACTTGGCTCACTACCGATGCAAAAAAGTAGATGTTATGGTGTATGCCTATAACCCCTGCCTTCAGTGGAAGAATCATAAGGTCATAAGGTCAAGGTCAGTCTCAGCAACAGCTAACAGCTTCACTTTGAAAACATGGAATATCTTCATCCAGTACTCACTCATGGAGAAACTAGATCTTTGAACATTTGAAAGATGTTTTTTGTTCCATGATATACTTTATTTATAGTTCAGAGATAATATGAACTTTAGAAATTGCAGAAAGCTATGCTGGCATATATGCGAGGTAGTCAAAGTCTCATACTTAGTATTATTGTTTGAAAAATAAGATCTTTTGGACTACTGCTACTAGAGAGACTGCTTACTTGGCCACTTTTGCAGAGTTTTGCTTGGGAGTCCTTGAATAAGAAGGGTCAAAGGTGATAATATTTCCATGTACCCTGGAAAGATTTGTCATTGTGTGAAAGAAGCCACGTGTAACTCCTGGATTTCCTCATCAGCAGGTTTCCTGGTGGGTCCGTTTTCCTCTGCATGCACAGTGGTAAAGAAGGCTCAGTGTCTGATGGCTCGTAGATAACCATGAACTCTTATCTTGCCGTAGTATATGCCAGCCACAAAGCGTAGTGACAACGTTAGTAAATACGAGGTAACAGTGGCGTCACTAATGTGGGTAGCTGGTAGGAACCTGTGAGAAAACAGATTGAGTGGGTCATCGGGATGCCTCTGGCTTTCAGTGAGTACAGGGATTTTGTTCAGAAGGGAAACCAGAAACGTGCAATGGCCAGCACAGCACAAAGGGAAGAGAGTATGGCTGGGTGCACAGGTGCCGTGTGGCCTTCGCTAGACGGACCCTGGGTCTTCTGTACATTTGTTCCACCACCCTGGAGCTGAATCTTAGGATTGAAACAAGTGCCCTTCCTGTTTTTGAACCTTAGATGAAGTATTGTATTACTTCTAGTTTTGAGTTCTAGAAGTTAGGAAGAATGCAGAAATAAAGTTGAAACGAGGATGTTTCCAAAAGAACAGTAGATTGATCTAAGTTTAAAACTTACCAGAACTTAGATTGGTGCAACAAAGAAATTGGTGGGATATGGTGAATGCGGGGCAACTGGTGGATAAAATTCGCACTGGGCATGAGGACTTGAAGAGCCATTGCAATGTGGTTACAAAGAGGAATTACAGGTAGGTGTAAGGTATAAACTCACAACTGAACAATAGGCAAGAAGGATGAATTAGCTCCTCTGAGCTACCAGCTATTGTATTTCAGAGCAGGATTGATGTCCCTGATTAAGAAGAGAATATGAACTTGACTTCTAGTGACAGATGGTCTTAAACAACCTCTTTGATAAACACATTTTAGTGGGCTAGGAGGGGTAAGTGCTGAAATCTCTGAAAAATGAGTCTTCTCCCTCTCCCTTACTCAATAGAACAAATGGACCTGAAAGAACCGAGATAGTGGTTGTCCTGGCAGCGAAATGTATGAAAACACTGCTGGGTGGATACCAAGACCTGGGAAAATCAAAAGGAAGTTGGTTCTGAATGCCCACCACCAGTACTAACTGAGGGCCATTGAAATGGGCTGCTGTTTTCAGGACTGCGGCAGAAGCAGGCAGAAGTTGGCTGTCAAGCACCACTGGTGATTTTCAGGATTTGAGTAGATTAATACGAAGCAGGCAGCAATCACCAACTTCATGAGGCTTCCCATTTTATCTGAGAGCCAAAAAGTAAGATGCAGAATATACTCAGGAGTGTTTCATAGTTAACATTTGTTGTCAACATGACACACCTGAGAAGAGGGAACCTCAGCTGAAGAACCGCATCACTTTGGCCTCTGGACTTGTCTGCTAGGCATCTTCTGAATTGCTAACTGGCATAGGAAGGCCTAGCCCACTTTGAGCAGTGCCATGCCTAGGCATTTCAGCCTGAGCTATGTAAGGAAGCCAAGCAAGCCAAATGAAGCAAGCCAAATGAAGCAAGCCGGTAAGCCGTGGTCCCCAATGGTTTCTGCTTCAAGTTTCTGCCTTGAGCTCTGGCTATGGTTTCCCTCAGTGATGTAAGCCAGTAAAGCTCTTCCTCTCTGAAATTGCTTTGTTAGTTCTTTTTATCACAGCGACAGAGAAGTTGACCAGAACTCCCGATATTAGAGTTACCAAGTATAGAAAATGGAATGCGCACACATATTTAAAGGTCTAAAAGGTGAACCACAGAAATGAACAAGTAGTGAAATGACCACGAGAATTTGAACCTCCACAACCTGTGCTATTCCAAAGTGGAGAACAATGTTTCAGAAATAAAACACGGAATAGTAAGATTATAAAGCAGATAAGATGTAGCTAATGAGAAAATTGGTGAACTGGAAAATGCATTGTCTTAATTCAGCTTCTTATTGCTGTGATAAAACACCATGATTAAAAGCAACTTTGGAGGAAAGGGTTTACTTCATCTCACAGTTTGTAATCTAGGGAAGTCAGTGTGGGAACTAATGAAGAGGTCTTGGAGGAGGGCAGCTTAGACGTAGAAGCTTGCCCTTAAAGGTTTGCACAGATTGCAATACAACCTCCTGTGGGCGAGACCCCTCCAGCATCAATCATTAATCACTCTAATACCAATACAGTCTAACGGAGACATATTCTCATTTGTGGTTCTCTCTTCTCATATAACTCTAGCTTGTTGGCATCAAACTGGCCCAGAACATACATAGTAAACTACATAAACGGTAACAGAAGAAGGAAAAAAAAAATAGATGAGGCTGGAGAAATGGCTGAGGGTGAAGAGCATATGCTGTTCTTCTAGAGAACCCAAGGGTGGCCACACTCATGTGGAAAACACTGCCATAATGATGCCTAATGCAAATCAATAAAAATAAATCTACAAAGCAAAAAGGAAACATGGTAGACTAAAAAGCCAAAGGTACATAATAACAGACCTCGAAGATGGTGAAAGAAAGACAATGCCAGTATCTGTAAGCATATTCTCATTGGGGGAAAAACACTCATGGAATACATGAATTCAAGGATTTAACATATACAAAATGTCTCAACTAGGATAAAAAATAGTTGGTATCGGGGAAAAGATATTTTATTTCTTCTTAGAGGTCCTTAAAAAAATAAGCTTTAAAGGAGGGAAGGGGCTTCGTTCAAAGATGTAAAGTGAATAAATAAGTTTAATTTAAAAAAAGGCGTTAATTAATGTATTTTTTAAGAGGGTTATCCCAGTCTCTGGTTCTAATGACCTTTCTATTCCTTCTTCTGTGATGTTTCCTGAGTTTTGGCTGTAGGGCTTGTGATATGTAGTGTTGGGAACAGGCACTCCACAGTCAGTTTCTTTCTCTGACCAGCTGTGGTTCTGCATAATATCCTCCATCTGCTTCAGAGGGAACCATGCTAATCTGTTGGTACAAAGGTGAGTATTCCCTAGGCAGTTTGGTACTGTATCAATTCAGCAAAATGGTAGTAGTTGGTTTTCATCTAGGGTGGTGCACTCTCCAGCCTTAGCTAGGTTTACAGTACCAGGGACTGGTTCCCTTCCATTGAGTGGGATTGAAGTCCAATAAGATAACCATTGATACCCCCAAGATATTGGTATAATGAGTACATTCTTTGATGGGGGCCATAGGATGAGATATGGAAGTAAGGGGGGTAAAATAAAATGCATTATACTGAGGCATGAAATTCTAAAACTCCTGGAGTTGGTCAAAAAGCTGTGTGTTTGATTGCCAGAATTGTGTTGCAAGATGATGGTTTGACTTAATGAAACTAGTGATGATAAAGAGACACATGATACATGTTTGAATTGAAACCCAGTGTCAATAAATGAATTGTCTAATGAAAAAAAAACAAACAGAATAAGGAAAAGGTGAATGTAGTGGCTATCTGAATTTTTTAATGGCATCATGCACAATGAGAAAATAGGGGAAATAGGGCTTTGGATAAAACAATTACATTGGGGTGATGATAATAAGCTGATATGAATATTTCACAAGGAAATCCCATTTTGTGAATATTAATTGTTTTCTGATGGATGTTTATAAGAAAAACATCTAATTTAAAACTTTATTTTATCATATATCCAGAACTGACAGGATCAGGGTTGATTTTAGTGAGGCATTTCATCATATAAGCTATCCACTCTATACTGCAGGGGTAATAATGGAAAGGGAACGGTACAGCATAAATCCCAGTACTAAACTGACTAGAAATTACCTTTTTAGAATAGGAGTTTTCTGATTAACATGTTAGCAATGACATGAGTACAAGAAGTAGTCCTTATAGAAATTCTTGGAATTGGGCACAGATTTGCCGATTTTACTCTGAACTGTGTATTTGTGAAGCTAGTCGGCTGTTACTTCCCAGCTTAACATTGGAACAATTAACCACACATGTCTCTAGAACCGTATCTGAAGAAAAACAGGTTGGAATTCCCTCAGATCGAGGCTAGGCAAAAAGGGACAAAACCTTTCACTTGTGGAAAGTGAGACATAACTCTGGGAATCACAGGTCATGGAGTTACAGAGGAGAAGTGGTGTGCTGTGGGTTAAACATGAGAAACGAACAGATCACTATAAAGGAGAAAATACTCAGTACCTGTAAAACTACGTTCAGACTTTGGGGTTATAATACTGCATATTAACAAGCATGCATTAAAATAGGCTTTAAATTTGTATGTGTGGTAGAGCTAATATAGCCATAAAACAAAACAAATATGCAAATTAAATGGTATCAAAATTTCAGAGAGCTATACAATTCAAATTAACATCCCATTAGTGGTGGAGAATAATTCTGAGGTTTTTGGTTGGTTGGCTGGTTTAGTGTGGTTTTTGAGACAGGATTCCCTGAAGCTCAAGCTATCTTAGAACTCAGTGTTGCTCAGGGAGGCCTCTACTTCATGGGTACCTTTCTGTCTCAGCTTCTCCACTACTGGGATGGTAGTCACGCTTCATCATGCCTGGCAGGCGATGATACTTTTGTTGAATATGAAATTCTTTCACTACCAAAGGTAAGTGGTGGCCAAAGCACAGGCTTTTTGAGTAACAAACCTTGATTGCTGAGTTCTGTATGTTTGTGCTACCCAACACTATGTTAACAGTCACTGCACAACAGTTTGACCGTTGCTGTCAGTTTGCCTGTGCTGAGTCCTGTGTGTCTCTGTGAGTGTCTTCACTGTGAGTGTGTGCCGCTGCGAGTGTGTTCACTGTGAACAGATCTCCACCCTCGTCCACCTAAACCAGCCCAAGATGTCAGCACATATTTTAAAACGCTCTCAATACAATTGGTTGATGGTTAATCTTCATTTTCAGCTTGAGTAGATTAGTAAGCATCTCTGGCCTTAGTCGGGTGTGTGTTTCAGGGCATTTCCAGAGAGGTAAGAAGACCTACTATGATCATGGGCAGCCCCATCATGTGGGCAGGAGTCCCGGGATGAAGGAAAACAGGAGAAAGAATGGCAGCGGAGTGTGGTGTGTCCCTGCCTGAGGAGGCAGTGTGATCAGCACCTCACGCCTTCGGCGCCATGCCTTCCTGCCAGGGTGGACAGTCCTCTGCACCTTTGTAAGCCAAGCAAGATGCTTTTATCTTTAGCTCTACTTGTAGGCATTCTGTCACAGCAATTAAACCAACACACATGGTTATTAACCCCCTAACAAACTCACAGAGAGAAGGCACGTGGTGAAGATTTTCTGTGTTAAAATTATCCAGATTACAATCATATATAAAATATATTAAATATATGTATTTATTTAAAATTATAATGGAAAAAAATCAACCAATACTTTACTAGTAGTAGCTAGGATTTCTGATTTTATATTCCTTGGCATTTGTGGACATAATTCTTTCCTACCTTGAACTAATAGAATTAAAGTTGTATAAACCGAGTCAGCTTAAAAAAAATACAGAACAAACTTTCCAGAAATTAGTGTAGTATTCTGCCTTCAACAGTGAAAGTTTCATTCACTATAGATTAAAAAAAAAAATCTAAGAAAAATAAATTTCAGCAATTTGGGATAAAAGATTTTATGTAAATCAACCTACAGTTGCTTTCCCAGAAAACAATATATTGGGGTGTTGAGGTGTGATGAGATACAAGACTATTATCAGTGAACCTTCATAGCAATAATTAACACTCTGCTCCTTTCATTGTGTGTCATGGATTATCTGGTGGCTGTGGTAGATGGTTCTGATTGTTCACTTTTCTCTAGTTTCATCTGCTTTTCTGCTGCTGTTTTTTTGGTTTGTCTGTTGGCTTGCTTGCTTGCTTGCTTTTCATTGCTTTCTTTTTCATTGCCCGTGTTGTAGTTGTTATGGAAAACATTTGACCATGATCTCTGCTACTGTGTTCACATGATTCCTCCTGTGCATTAATTCAAGAACACTGAGAAAGTTTGAAGCTTCTGGGGGCATTAACTTTTCCCCACATCATAGTGTTAAACTTGACCCCTTTGAGAAATTTGTGACTTGATATTCAAATAAAGTTTCAGAAGTAAATGCATAATCCCATCTTGAAATTGGCTTCAGGAGGCAGCTCCCTTATGCTGAATGCTAATGTGTTTTTCCAAGGCAAGCTAGGTTGTTATCCATGTTTTCAAATACTGTATCAAACATTCTTCACATTCTTTTATTATTTTTTGAACCAGTCTGCTTTCTGGCTTATTATTTGTGGGATGTCATAATCAATAATAGATTAGACTGTGTGGTTAACTTTAATGTTTATTACCCATCTCTTGATATGTGGATTCTGCATCATATCTCAGCATGTCTGGCATACATGGATGCCACACCCACACAGGGCCTCTTAACATTATGGTACTGTTGTTAAAATTCATGTGTCAATCAGACACCAGCCAAAATAAGAACATATCTTCCTTTAGATCCTGCTACTTAAAAAAATCCCTGTTAGCACAGCTGAAAAAGTATGCCTTGATTTGTGGGTCAGTGTTTTTGTTGTTTAAAAGTACTTATGATTTATTTCTGGTATGTTTAAAGGAGCTGATCAGTGCAAAGCTTCTGTGTTCTGCCAGAATAAACAAATAGAGGATGTACAGATGGGTACCTTCCCTGCCCCAAAAGAAATGGTGTTGGCAACATAAAAGTGTCGTGTTGTGAGACAGGACCTATCTTTAGGTTTCTCTGTGTATTTCTCTACTCCATGGAAAGTAATAATGCTACTTCATGTCCATGACCATCATCTCAGTGTTTATAGCCACCTCATGAGCACATATATATTAAGAAATGTATTTAAGAACAGCATGGAAAACCTAGAAGGAAGAGATGTTATAGATTCTGATTTAACAAGGATTGATTGCTCTGAGGAGGGAAGTTGACTCACTGTTAGCCCAGATGACACTTTATAGAGTGTTCTCTGTAAATGTGGCCAATATACTAAATGAAGACCTAGAGTAATGCTGTCCTGAATACCTAAGGTTACGCTGCAATGAAGACCTGAAGTAATGCTGTCATGAACTCTTGAGAAGAGCACATCTAAGAGGCTGATGAAATCACTCATCTTCCTAAGCTTGGTGTCACCTGGGTAAAAGGAAGCAAATGGCACCTTCTCCCAAAGTGGCCTTTTAGAAGTAATTGGGAGAGTTTATATGAAGTGCCCTTTGGAATGCCTGTCAGTGTGAGTGGAATACAGTAGGTAACCCAGAAACCCAGGGCCTCCCTCAAAGAGAAGAACATTAGACACTTTCCAGGCTCCTATCTACTGTCTGAAGACATTCCTCTCCCATGCTCTCTGTCCTGCTCCTCAGGCTGTGATCTGTGCACACCCAAGCAATTGGGATAGTAAAGGTCCAAATACTTTTTACAGCCAGCTGGGGTTTTATGTTTGAGTGGCCTTTAAAAGAGGTGTGTTTAAAGTATAAGTAACATGTGAATTGTCATATTGACCAAGTTGCATTTGGTACCTACGGTCCCAAACTATATCTGATGTCCACTGAAAGTATTTACAACTGTATCAAATGAGCTTTTGTCTTTTAAATGATGTTTTATTATAATATTGAGAATTCCACACAGTGTTTTGGTTGTTTTCACTATCCTTCCCCAGCTTCTTCCAACTTCCCTCTACCTCCCTACTCTCTCAACTTCATTTTCTCATTATCTCTTTTTCTCTCTCTTCCATAGACTTGGGATCTTCCACAGACTATATTAGGTATATTGAGTATCATTCCATTGAAGAAAGCTGAGTTTCCTCTCCCAGAAGCAATCAGGTGTCAATAGTTCCTTTGCCAAGGGTGGACTTGATGCTCACCTCTCATCCTCCCTGCTGGGATTTTGTCTGGCTTGAGCTTGCCCAGGTCCTTGTGCATCCTCTATAATCTCTGTTGAGTTACAAACTGGCACTGTTAGCCATTAAATGCCTCAAGGAAGCTCTTTGATTCTTTTCATAGCTCTCTTTGCAGAACACCATCAGGCCTGGAAGGGTACTGTGATCTTGGAATAAAGTGATAATGATGGAATAAACAAAAGTGGATTAATATGTGTATTTATGATTTTAAGAATAAATTAACTCATAGCAGATAGCATCATGACAAGAACTTGAGACAGACACACACATACACATACAGAGAAAGAGAGAGGGGAGGGAGAATGAATATGATAGGACAGGAAGCTAGAAAAGAGGGAGGGGCTTCTTAATAAGCCCAAGTCCTGAAAAGTCATACCACCTTTGAACATTGCCACAGCTGAGAGGAAGCTCTTGGAGAGCACACGTCAACTTTACATAAACCATAGTATTAGGTTGAGACTTGACTTGTCCTTAATACTTATTTATTTGTTTGTTTGTTTGTTTATTGAGATGTGGCAGCAGAAGGAGGTGTAGTTAGTTACTTTATAAGTTTTCAAAGGTGAGTCACAGAGGGAGTTATTATCTTGCTCATTGTCTCACAATACAAGGATGAAATAGCTGTTAGGAGCGTGGGTGGGTGTTCTCATTTGGGAAAAGTGTAAGCAGAAGCCAGGGCAGGGCATGCCCAGGGATGGTCAGGGAAGCCAGTCTGGTGACCAGATGCAGAACACTATCGTAGCCGCTTTACCCACCACTCTCAATGAGTGATTGTTAAAACTCTGTTCGTTCTGGGTTGACCCGAAGAGCCGAGTTTCCTTCTGTCACAACTGTGAACCACACTAGTACTTGAATACATCTTAGATCCCAGAGCTTAGGATGAAGAAAAGGAATATGGTCCCTTCTTTGCTATTCTTTATTTCTCAGCTGCATTGGCAGGGGTTGAGGTGGGTGGAATCTCACATGAAAACCAAGGGGGCAGGAGCCTGTTAGTCAGAAGCCGCTGTCATTGAGATTCATGTTTTTCATTGTGGGGACTGTTGTAGAGCTGTGGACAACCTGGCATTTATAACCAACAGGACAGAGGGAGTTATCCTATAATTTGGGCTAACATATGCCCCCCTCTTTCCTTCTCAGCATGTTAACACGAAGGTGATGTTTAGTATTGAGGACAAGGTGGCCTGAAGATATTTCCATGGCAACAGAGAGGCCCCTCCAGATCTTTGTCTTCTGAGGGTGATGGTATTTATTAGAGGCTGCCTGTTCCACAGACTGTAATTATCATTAGGTAGCGAAAGGTGGTCGAACGTGGGTGGACTGCCGACGCTTTCTGACTGATTTCTTTAGCACAGCTTTGAAATAAATTTCCAAGGAATATTAAGAACCTGAGCCCATTCTTCTTGTCTCCATAGGGGAAGCTGTAGCTAAGTATGGGGTGTTTACTGCATACGGATGGGAATGAGCGCAGAGCATAAACAGCAACACAGAAACACACTAAGAGCCATCAGCCTGTGTATGGTTTTACTGTGTATTCACTTACACTGTTAGAGACCCCTGTGATTTTCTTTAGGGGAAAGGGCACTTCAATCCAGACAGCCTTTGAATTAATCAGATTGTCACCGTTGGAGCATTTTCCAAGCACAAAGCCTATGAATCAGATTTATCTTCGGCTTTTACGGCTAGAACTTAGAACTTCCAAGATTTGTTTTTTCCCTGGTTCTTGGCATCAAGTTTAAAATGAAAGGCCAACAGAAATCTCATCCTGATTGAAATGTGAATGGGAATTTTGTTAACAGTCATTAAGACCACATCTAGTAAGCCAATAGAGTTTCATTAATAAAGACTGTGTTGACCTTTGACTGATTTTGGGAGCAAAATCGTTACTTCTCCCTCTTAAAAAAATGACTTAATTGCTATGCTGCTCAAGCCTAAAATATTTTACTACATAATTACATTTTCTAGGCACTTGTAAGCTATGTTTCACACTCAGTGCCGTGTGCACAGAGTGTGATTTCTCACAAGTGATACTGTAATGCAGAACTCCTTATTTGGAAACCATGTAATCATTCCATTAACACAAGCAATGTAGGATGAATGAATCCCACGGAAGTTTAGAACTGGGCTGTCATCCGTTAGGTTGAAAAATCTTCAAGGTTTGAGGTGTGTTCTTATGCTTTGCAGCCACTTGTTCAGGTAGTTCTTGCAGCTACCAATTAATCACACTTAAATGGGAGTGGTGAGCAAAATGGTTTCTTTCACACATTGAGTGCTGCATAGCAGTGTGGATGAATTTCTCTCTTTACACGTGAGGATCTGTGTAAGTGGATGCCAGCTCTGCTCTCGGAAGCCATTTGTGTTGCTGAGATATTTTCATTTTCACGTGTAGACTGGACGTCTTACTCTAGCCACCTCAGGCAATTTCAGTTTCTTTCTTTTTTTTTTTTTTTTTTTTTCAATGCAGTTTATTCAGGAACATTGAACAATCCTCGGACCCCGGGGAAAGCCAGCCCACAGCTTAAATAGCCTCTGGGTAGCCCACCCAGGCGTGCCACGGGGGCAATGCAGATAGGTCCACATACATGGAAGCAAGCCAGATCCTCGGCCTTAGCCAAATGTGGAGTTGTTCCTGACAGAGAGCACTCACCATCGGGAAGGTGGAGGGCGGAAACCAGCTCCATCTTTAAGGCATAGCATTCTGCAGCTCTCTACAGTCAGTTTCTTAAAGTTATGATTTTTGTGTATTTTCTAACTTCACTAAACTCACATTCCCACTTTTAAGTTCTCAGATGTTTTCTGTAACTTATTAGTGACCTTGGATTGTGAACAGAAAAGTTTTAGAGTCGGTTCCACGTATCGGTCTCATTCAGCCCAACTGTATTCCCTTTCACCTTCCCAAATGGCTCTGAGAAGGGATGACTCCTTAGAGTTTGTGTTTATGCTGTGGTGTCTGTTTTAGGAGGCTGAGGGAGGAAGGACTTGGGGCATCTCCTTTTCCTCTGTTTAATGGTTGAACATGTAGGAATAGGAAAGAAGACTCCAATGGCTTTGAGACTGGTTGGCCTGGTCTAACGCTTTGTTTGTGGCCTAGTGCTGTCACCTTCTCCATACAGACTATGTCACCTTTTAGTCTATTTTCTTAGAGAACCTGTCGGAGCTTCACAGCTTAGTCGGCTGTGGCCCCTGGGGCCGCTGTCACCATCCCCCTGAACAGAGTATCCCTGCATAGTGGACTGCTGAGCCGTTCCACCGTGTAGCATGTGGAGAAGCTAGAGCTGGGGTGCCTGTTCTCCACTCACCTCCCCGGAGTGTTATCCACCAAGTCACATCCCAGGTCCTCTCTCTTGGGCCAGCCAGTCTTCTTTCTGTATCGAACTTAATCCTCAGCACGATCAAGTCATCATAATGCCAGGAAGGAGAGGCTGTGCCCTAATCTCAACCCCTCTTTTATTTGTGGGTCTCTAACTTTTCTTTTCACATTTTTAGATGATAGAGGGAAAAATCAATGGGAAAAACTGCTTAAGTGCATATTTGGCTAAGGACTTACAGACAGTACTTTTTCTTTTTTCAGGTCTTGTCCTCTTTGTGATAGATTCTAGTGACACCTGTTTAGAATAAACACCTGATTGGCACTGTGCCCCTCACCTAGGCAGGTGACTTAAGACACTAGTATTGTTTTCTTTTTATTTTTTTTCCTATTGTTTTTGTTATGGATTAACAGGGACTGCACAATTGTTACAGGGAGCAAAGCCTTTTCTTACACATTTTAAAGTATCCTGAAGAAATGGCCTGGTCCTCTATCTTTACAATATTTCCTACATAAAAGTGGCATATTGCTGTCTTCACTTTTGTGTAGTGGCTGTCCTGGCTAGATTTTATATCAGCTTCATGAAAATTAGAGTCATCTTAGAGGAGGGAACCTTAACTGAAAAGATGCCTGTATAAGATCAGCCTGTGGCCAAGTCTATGGAGTATATTCTTGATAAATAATTGATGTGGGAGGGCCAGGCTCATTGTGAGTGGGGCCACTTCTGGGCAAGTGGTCCTGGATTGTGCAAGCAAAGCAGGTTCATCCTGCCATAAGGAACAAGCCAGTAAGCGTTACTCTTCTATGGCTTCTACTTCAGTTCTTACCTGCCTTGTGTTCCTGATCTGATTACCTTTAAGGATGGATTGTAATGTTTGAATGTAAGATGAAATAAACCCTTTCCTCCCCAAATTTCTTTTGGTCATCATATTTAACCACAGCCACAGATACCATGGCTAAGACCGTGCCCATCTCTAGAACAACGAAAAACATCCTCTAAGAAACCTCTGATGAAGTTTCCCCTGCTGGAGAGAGATAAAGAAACCAGGAGTAGAAGGCAGAAAAAGCAAGATGGGAGGAGAGGGAGAGAGAGAAAATAAATATTAAGCTGATAGTCACTTTTGCACAGGATGATTTACTCTTTGACTATACCTGTAGTCTCCTTTTTTTTTGCCAGGCATAGGTAACAAAAAGGGGGAGAGACGTTAGCTTAGGCTGCCACTGGAATGGTTTAAAGCACAAATCCTATGATTCTGATTCATCTTCGGTTTTTATAGCTAGAGCTCAGTTTAGTATGAGGAAAGTAAATGTTTTCATGGGAAGAATACATTACAAAACAAACAAACAAAAACAACAACAATCACAGCTTCAACAGACCAGGGTATGTCTTCTGGAGCAAGTGAGGTCTGCCTGAGTACCTGGGGGAGAAATAGAGCTAGGCAGTCAGAGAGAATGAGGTTGCTCACTGCTCCCTGGAAGAGACAACTGTCCTGACAGAGGGTCAAAATGAAGAAAGAATGTGGAACCTGAACAAACTGGAGCAGAATGAGTTCGGGGATCATAGATGTGGGCTTCCTGGGTTTGATGACAATACATAGAAACCAAGCTTCAAGAACAGCTAGACCCTTGTCTAGACTGGATTTGAGAGCTATAGAGAATTGCTGGTATGTTGACAGATTATAGAATGAACAGGCAAGGATGCTTCCCTAGAACAGTTATACATTTGCTGTGATAAATGGGTAAAAGGAAGAAGTATCTAAATGGATACAATTTATCATGGAGAAGGCTCTATGGATGGCAAGTGGAAATTCTAGTCAAGATGACAGTGATTCTGAGTAGGGCAAACCTATGGAAACTAGAAATGGAAATGGGTACAAGAAAGGCTAAGGCTCAACTGAGGATATAGCTTTTCCTGCAGAAATATCAAGGTCATGAAACTAAACTTGTTGGTCAGCTTGGTGCTTCTATGATATAAGCTTATAACCAGAAAAGATAGCAGATCTATAACATATATCATATATATGAATCCATTTATTCATATATATGTATGTGAATTTTATTCCATTATTAAAAAAGTAATTATGGTTAATTGCCTGAAAATAGATGCTAATGGTGGCCATCATACTAAGCAAAAAAGCTAAGTTGAGAAAGACAAATAATGCCGTTTTGTCTCATATGTAGATCCTTTGTACACGCACACATACATATATAAGAAGAGAGTGTGTGTAGCAGGAAGCAGGAGAGTGTGCAGAGGTGAACAGGATGCAAGCACACAATTCACAGAAATGGAAATACATGTGGTGGTTTGAACAGGAATGGTCCCCCTAGACTAGTGTGTTTGACCGCTTAGCCTATAGACAATGGCACTCTTAAGAGATGTGGCCTTGTTGGAGTAGTGTGTCACTCTGTAGGTGGGCTTTGAGGCCTCACAAGCCCAAGCTACACCCAGTACGGCACACAGTACCCATCTGCTGCTGTAACAACACTGGGCTAAACTTCTGACACTGTAAGGCAGCCCTAATTAAATGCTTTGTTTTATTTACTGTTTGTTTTTTTTTTTTTTCTGTATGAGTTCCATCATGTTGTCTCTTCACGGGAATAAAACCTCAACTAAGACAATATCTTAATAAAATCTATCACTCTACATAATGAAAAAAAAAGAATAAACTAGCAATAGAGAGGGACTTGGAAAATTCCTTAATTTGTTGCAGAAATCCATGGATGACAACAAGGTGATGCAGAATAAAGATATGCGGTATGCTTGGAGAAAAATGGTTAAACTGGAGTGGTTTGGGACATGAAATCACTAGCATCTGAGGCCTGATAGGTTGAAGGTGAGGGAAGGGCTTATGTTGAAGGTCAGCGGGGGCCCCTAATTATGAGGTACAGGTTCTGTCTAGGGATGCCAGGTAGTTTGATACTGCTGTATACAAGCCCAGAGGGCGCTGGAAACCTATATCTGAACGATGTAGATGATGGACACTTTGCATGTGAATGCGGATGTGATCCCTGGGATGCTAAGTAAGTACTTTAAACATATGGCCTTTGGAGGCGTACTGTGCTCAGAAAGCTGAACTTATGATAGTGTGGTTGGTTCACTCATTCGGATAAGAATAACAGGACCCTGGACTGTTGCTGTGCTGAGTCCTCACTCAGCAAAGTGGACAGCCTTCATTGATTCAGTCCTTCTCCCGTCCTAAAGACTTACTGAATGTTCTTGGTGTACTTTACCTTTGGCACTGTTCCCTCTTTTCGCCATCACTCGGGAATAAAAAAGGTCACTTTTGCCAGGGGATGCAAGCTGAGAGTGTTAAGTTTGATTGTATGAAATTATTTTGGCAATATTCATTGTGGTGATATTGCTTTTTGAGACCAGATATGAAATATGGGGGAAATCTTTGTGTGTAATAACTTGAGTTTTGAATTTTAAAATGATAAAACATAGAACTAATGAAGGGAAGTTTTCAATGGTTCATCCAGATAATCTTGTGATGGAAAACTGCAATGGGTCATTGTTTCAGAGCATGGGGGTGGGGACCATCATTTGAATCCACATGTGTGGATTTAAATCACTGTCAAAAGAAAAAAAAAAGATATAGGTTTTAGAGGAAGTGAGGAATATGGAGAGAATTGCTCTCTCTGACGTGAGCGCTGAGGTTCGGATTAATGGTCCCAGCCACCCAGACGTTAAAGTTGCCTCCAGGAAGAGGTGGCTTAGATGGCAGTATGGGCTCTCATCTGTCCCAGCCTGCTCCAGTCCGGCAGCCTTTACATTACACTCTGGTGCATAGGGTGAACTGAAATTGTTCCAGTTTCACAGTCAGCTCCTCCTGATGCTTTGAGGAGATTTGGAGGTTGCCTGATTTACTGTGAGGGCACCCACCAGCCACTCTCAGTGTGTTGTAGACTTTTAGAATGCACCAGTTTTCTCATTTCACATTTACATTGCTTTTGGGGGAAAAAAATACATTCTCAGAATGATAATTTGAGAAGATTTAAAATTACTGAGTTGGGACCCACTTGTTGATGTTACTTAACAATCTGAGCGATAGTGAACTTAAGCTTGTCTTATAGCAGATTAATATGATATTCGCTGCTTCTCGTGAGCGTGAAGCACACTTGCGAAGTGTGCTTGGGACCTGATTCTTCCAAACTTATCTTCTGCTGTAGGCTTTGCATTCTTCTCACAAGGCTGAAGCTCTTTCTGCTGTACTTGGGAGGCCACCCCTTTCCCCTGGCCCACCCTAAGAACATAGCTTTTCCTCAGTAGCCACCTCATCTGGGCGGCAGCTCTCACCTAGGACTGCGGACGTTGGTAATGCGATATCAACTCTCCCTCTCTCCGTTTCCACCATTCCACTTAGGTCAGACTTTCATTGTCCCCTGTCACTCATTCCTCCCTGGTGTGTCCTTGACAGCCCTGTGCTCCATCTACTGCCATCCGTTCCTGATTAGACACATGGCTCATGATTCATGCTGTAACCTTTCTCTTCGATGTCAGCATATCTGACCACCCACACTGAAGTCGCTGGGACAGCTGGCAGATATCAAAGCACCTACTTTTCCTTTTCTAATGTTTCAGGGTTTAAATATAAGTTCACAAATGAAAATTTCCATTATATAAACCAAGTATCACCTGGTGTTTAGCATTAGAGCTTGTGTCCCGGCTGCCTGGAACTTCTGGCACACCACCGGAAACATCAGTTACCTCTCCAGGCTTTCGTAATTTGTTTTCAGTGGGTAACAAGAGCAAATGTTTTCTAATCTTTTCAGCACTCTAGGGTCTCTTGAAGCTGTAAGACATTTGGTTTATTATGCAGAAGTTCGACTTTCAGTCCCATGAGACACCTAGAACCACTCTGAATGTGGAACCTGAGTAAAGGAAAGGATTTGGCGTCACAGGAAGCAACTGTTCACCACCGTGTCGTGATGTAATCTTACAAAGAGTGTGAGGCGCCTCAGAGTCAACCCTGACAGCAATTGTATGATTCACGAAGGGCAGAGCAAAGAAAAACTTGCATTGGCTGGCTCTATGATAGATTTTATATATGCATTTTATGTACATATATTATATATGCACAAGAAATTATGTAGATAAACTAAGAAATGCAGGTGGATCAAGAAGAAAAGGGTATAGAAGAAAAATTAAAAGAAAATCTAATGTTAATCTTCTAAGTAAACTTGATAGCATTTAATAGCCATTCCCTTTTAAAAACATCAAAAACTTCTAATATTACAATTGGCATTTTTTGCAATCAATATACATAATAAAAAGATAAAAATTAAAAAGTTGCATTAAAGAAAAAACCACAACCCACTCGTACAATTTATTATTGCTTTATTTTTTCTTTTGTCATTTACTTTTTATTATTACAATTTATTCACTTTGTATTCCACTGTAGCTCCCTCCCTCATCCCTTCCCTAGCCCCTCCCCCAGCCCACTCATAAGGGAAGTCCTCTTCACCTTCCCTCTGACCCTAGTCTATCAGGTCTCATCAGGACTGGCTGCATTGTCTTCCTCTGTGGCCTAGTAAGGGTGCTCCCCCATCAAGTAGAGGTGATCAAAGAGCCAGCCACTGAATTCATGTCAGAGATAGTCCATGTTCCCATTACTAGGGAATTTACTTGGAGACTGAGCTGCCATGGGCTACATCTGTGCAGGAGTTCTAGGGATTCTAGGTTATCTCCATGCATGGTCCTTGGTTGGAATATCAGTCTCAGAAAAGACCCCTGTGCCCATATTTTTTGGATCTGTTTCTCTAAGATCAACAATCAATAAATGGGACCTCATGAAACTGAAAAGTTGTGTAAAGCAAAGGACACTGTTGTCAGAACAGAACAGCAGCCTACAGATTGGGAAAGGATCTTCACCAACCCTATATCTGATAGAAACACTTAAAGAATGCTCAACATCCTTAGTCATCAGGGAAATGCAAATCAAATGAGCCTATGATTTTTCTTTTTTTTAAATTAATTCATTTTTTATTAATTACAGTTTATTGACTTTGTATCCCAGCTGTAACCCCATCCTTCTGCCCCTCCCAATCCTACCCTCCTACTTCTCCTCCCATGCCCCTCCCCTAGTCCATTAATAGGGGAGGTCCTCTTCCCCTTCCCTCTGACCCTATCCTATCAGGTCTCATCAGGACTGGCTGCTTTGTCTTCCTCTGTGGCCTGGCAAGACTGCTCCCCCCTCAGGGGGAGGTGATCAAAGAGCCAGCCACTGAGTTCATGTCAGAAACAGTCCCTGTTACCATTACTTGGGAACCCACTTGGACACTGAGCTGCCTTGGGCTACATCTGAGCCAGGGGTTCTAGATTATCTCCATGCATGGTCCTTGGTTGGAGTATCAGTCTCAGAAAAGACCCCTGCACCCAGAATTTTTTTTTCTCTCCTGTGCAGCTCCTGTTATTTTTAAGTGTGTGTTTGTTTTTTGTTTTTGTTTTTTTTGATTGACACATGTGATATAAGACAAAACTATGGGAGAGGCTGGAGCTGTGGATCGCTCCGTGTGTATGAAGTGTTTGTTGCACAGCACAGGTTTCTGGGTTCAGATCCTCACATTAACATAGAAAGCTGAACACAACAGCACCTATCTGTGATATTGTGCTAAGGCAATTCCATAGCTGAGCTCTATGCACAGTGAGAAAAATCGTCTTAAAGCAAACTACGTATACACATATGTGTATATACGCACATATTTGTAAACAATTACATACAAACATCTATAAACTTACATATGATTAGTTTCTATGTACATGCGTGACAGAGGAAGAAACTTAGTACCTGGCATCTATCCCTGTGCTCCCTTCCACAATGTGAATAGCACAACGCAGGTGCACACACACAAAACTACACATACAACCACACAGAACACTAGATAAAATTTAATGAAAGTTCTAGTTTGAGAGAATTTATCAATACATCAGACTGGGAGGAAAGTAGTTAAAAAACCTTAGTAAGAGAAGAATGCTAAAGAAAACAGTGTAAGCTTTATTCTGACTAAATTAAAAATAGAATGACATTCATGATGACAAACTATTTTGAGTGACCAAAGATAAACCTTCAGAGACTAAAACAGTTGTCAATACTGAGTCGTCATAGGGACGCTTAGAGCCTGGTAGGTTCTGAAGATTGGGCTCTCTGTGTATTACTTTCCGCGTGTCATTGCCTTGCAACTGTGACACCAGTACATGTACATGTGTGTGCTGGTCTGTGGGCATATGTGCACACTTGGTTTGGAGACATTTCGAAAATGGTCTTGTAGACTGACAGTTTGAAATCCTAAAGCATTATTATTTTCTGGGTGTCTCTGTGTTATACTTCCTCTGCCCCTTTTCTACCAAAAAAAAAAAAAAGTTTGCCGTGTTCCCAGGCTCATATACTTCCCAAGTTCACAAGTTCACAAGTTCAGCCAGAAAGGTGAAAGAAATGTATCAACCAGGAAACCAGTCCTCTTTTTGTCTTGCTGCCTTGGCCAGCACTCTTTGGCTATGGCAGCATCTGATTACAAACCTCTTGATGCAGTTGTTTTTCAGGGTTCTGTCAAGTGGGGACAGAATTGTGTTGTGGCAGCGTGCTCTCTATTCTTTCACTTCTGAGGATGAGGCAGCTTTTTGGTATGTGCTAGACATGAGTAATGATGCAGTGTGTGTCCCTGAATGGGACATTATCACCCCCTCCAGGGCTCAAGAAACATTGTGGAAGGAGACAGAAGGAATGTTAGAGACAGAGGATGGGAAGATGAGCAGCAAAAAGATTTCTTCCTTGCATGGCATGGCCCTTGCCCTGGTGACTTCACTATGGTTGTGGATCTTTGCACAATTTGCACAAGATCTACATGAGTGTGCATTCAACATTTCGCCAGGCATGAATAGGAAAAGAGCCCCTGAGGTCGTTCCCTCCTTGAAGGACTGTTGGAGACAGCAGTTGTTGGGGAAAAGATATTGGCATCCTCAGCGGCGTAGCCACTGATAAGTTCCCCTCTCTTCACTAAATAACTTCTCACCAAAGGAAGAAACTTGTAATTTTGGGCCGTATGCGAAGACAAGAAAGTACGAGGGGATCTTGCTAAAAAGAGCAAGAGAGCGAGGGAACAAGAAATGGGAATGAGGGATATAAAGAACAAAAACCCATTATATAAATGTATGAAACTGTTAAACAGAAGAACACATGAAGTAGGTTTTTTGACTTTTTCTGCTTGCCATCCCGGCTCCCATTTCTGTTTTGACTCTCCAGCTCTGTTACCAGCTTCACTGAATTTTTTTGTAATCAGATACTAAGCAAGGCACTTGCTTTTTAACATGGAATTGCATGGCGTATTATTGTCTTTTCCTTTACCTGAAAAAAAATCTTTACAGGATAATAGCTGGTACATGGTAAATACTGGCTCAATACTACTGATTGAATGTTCTCTAAAACTATGAAGCCGGGGGAAGGAATGAACAGATCAGACAACTTGGAGATATTCAGGCAACTGTGGCTAATGAGAAGATGCACACGCTATACATAATTAAATTAGATCTGTGGATTGTGTTTATCTAGTCATTAGAGAAGAGACTCAGATGGACTCCTTGCTCTGACCCCGTGCTAATTGGAGAAGCGCATAGAGGTGTGGGTCGGGATGGAGAGAAGACCTTGTAGTCAAAATAAGAACTTAGGGGAAGAAAGAAAAAACAAACAAACAAACAAACAAACAAACAAACAAAAAAACCAGTTTGTCCCAATGTTGACTTTCAAAGCTTCTGAACAGGGAACAGATTTGCCTTGGCTAGTATTTTTGGTACTTTTATAGCAAAACAAAACCAAACCAATATGTTCTTGTGATGAGAAAAATTTAAAGTAAATTGTAGCTAACAAAGAGTAGTTTGTCAACCTACCTCTTTTCGCAAATGTAACCAAGGTAATGGCTTATTGTTACTGAGACAATGGCCTGCGCCTGTATTGAGAATACGAAAATTGTGTGCTGCCACCAAAACTGGTTTTCGGTCCCTTTTCTTGTTAAAGCAAGTTACTTAGTGTTCATCTTCTAGTTGTCCCTACCTCTATGCCTGTTCATTGTTGTCCATTTGTTGTGGTAGCTGTCATAGGGATACATCTAGATCAATTCCTTGTCATGGGAAACTTGATAGCTGATATTGGCTTAAGTCCAAGGAGGTATCAATCAACTTGTGCAAACTGAGTAGAGTTTGCGGTAATTTTTGTCCCACGATGTCAGAATATTTTTGTTTTATTTAGAGTCCTGATTATTTATACTGATGTTGATTCTGGTATCTTAAAATCATCAGTGAAATTTCTTCTGTGACTTGAGGGCAGAAATACCATCTATTGCTCCAAGGCTCCAGAGTTCATCTGCAGATGTGAGGTCACCTAAGTGTTTTCCCAAGGCTGTCTTCTACTGGTGTCATACTATTTGCATGGGTTCTTTGCTTTTAAGATTTATTGCGATTGTTTATGTATGGGGATGTTTTTGCCTGGATGAATGTATGTCAGGGTACCATGCGCATACAGTATCTGTGGAGGGCAGAAGAAGATGTACCTACTTTGGAATGTGTATTACAGAGAGTCGTGAGCTGCCACATGGGTACTGGGAACTGAACCCAGGTCCTCTGCAAGAGTAATAAATGCTCTTAAACACTGAGCCATCTCTGCAGCCTCCACAGAAACTTCTTTAGAAAAAAAAGTTATAGGACGACAGCCAATTTCTCTCTTTCAGTTTACATGTACACTCTAACAGGACTATGAACAGGAAGAGTGATTGCTTAGACCCTGATTTTGGTTAAGATGGTCAGCAAAGTGCTTTCTTTTCTGAACATCTTTGATTATAATTATTTTAAAGGCTCATTTGTCCAGAACTCATTATTTCACAAATTCTTAAAAATTATATTTCTTCAGTCCATTTTTTTTTTTTTAATTTTTGAGACAGAAGTACCTCAGATCCTGAATTGTGAATATAAAAAAGCTGGAGTGGTCTTCCTTTGCCCCCGTGCTAATGTATTCATGTGCTCGGAGAAGAGAAGCCCAGAGGAGTTATGCTTCAGGTCATTCTAGATGAGTGAGGCAACTTTCTTTGCATAGCAATGTTTTGAGAGACGATCTTACGTTCTGAAACATGTCAAACTATGTTTTAAATAGCATTTAATGTTTAATTTCAAAATGTCTTTTGTTCAGTGTTTCTTCTTCATGTTGTTGACAAACCCGCCACCCCAGTTTTCTTTCTGTTGCTGTGATTAAACACCTTCACTTAGGGGAAAGCAGCTTAGGGGACTTCCGTTTGTTTTCTCTTACAATCCCAGAGTGTAGCCCATTGTTTGAAGGAAGTCAAGGCAGGAACCAAGGATCTAGTTACATCATGGCCACACTCAAGAGCAGAGAGAACGAATGGCTCTTTCCTCGTTCTGGTCTGTTTGTGATTCAGCCAGCTTTCTTTTATAGCCCGGGGTGCAGGCCGTGAAACGCCACTCATTATTGGACTTGGTAATTGGTGTAATCCTACATGAATTAACATATGGTCCCTCATGGACACATGCACAGGGCACTCTGCTCTGGACAGCTCCTTCATGGATATTCTCTTCCAAGGTGACTTGAGGATGTGACAAGCTGGCATTTAAAACTAGCTACCACAGCTGCCCATACTCAAGAAAGTACACCTGTGTGCCTGGCCATATCTTCTGAAACATTAGCATGCTCTGGTAATAGATTTGCATTCAGCTTTCTGTTGAAAACATGCCTGTGCTTTTGGTTTTTTTTAATTTCATGGGATTTATTTTTTCTAAAATATTATAATATGTATTGGGATGGTCTAGTGAAATTCATTAGGTAATTAAATACAACAACTGAAATGCTAAGATGTGTTTTTTTGAGATGTTTGGGATGGGTTTGAGTGCTTTTGAGCATTAATAAGACATGGGATTAGGAAGTATTTAATCTACTAGTGGTTTTTTTTTATCTCTCTGTGGGGTGTTAAAAGACAAAATTTTATCAAAATTAATTTTATACATTGAACTGGCTCTTACTTGCAATGCCAGAGCCATGCAATACCTCATCCCACAAAGTAGGGTTTGCATTCATGGGAAGTGAACAGGAATGGTTCTACGTGGAAACGGGCTGACAAGAACAAAAATAGAACAAAAAGTAAAAAGACACTGCAAAATAATGTTCCTTAATGGGTTAAAATAGAGAGGCCTGGCTGGTCTGGCTGAAATTTCTTGCATTTTGGCTGTCCTCAAGGGGGATGGTGATTTTTAGATCAGTGGTTATATTCTGATTGGGTTTGTTCTGCTGTGGGCCTGTGGGAGGCAAGGCCAGCACCACGCCTTTCCAAGAACAGTGTTTAGCATGACAAAAGCCATTAAAGTGTCTGCTGTTATTTTTAAAGTGCTCATAAAAATTAAAATCTCTATTTTTTTTCTATTGTAATGTTTTAAATTATAGAAACCAAATCTACTTATCACTATATAAAGTAATTTTAAAGAATGATAACACTAAAAGGGTTCTTTGATTAAGGGAAATTGAGGTAATAAATGAATTTCTGTGCTGTTTTTATGAAAAGTATTTAGGATTTCTAGTCAGAAGTTTAAGCAACTTTGTAAGATTGGCTCTTTAATGCGTGGTGTTAGAGTTATTTTGCTGCAAAAATTTTGAGAAACAGTCCAAAGGAAAGCTTGTAAAATCCATGACCTTGGATTAAGTGAGGCAGAAGATAATGAAAACAGTTTCGTGGGTGGGAGTAGTTCAAAGAAAATTAGTCATCGTTTATCTGATGATAATGAAGTTGAAGTAAGAATAGATACACTCCAACTATGGTCATGGACAAAGATCATGTTCTTGTGTGTTCTCTACTGCAGATATATTCAACATCAATATATGCCTCATAAATCAAATGGCAATAACTTTTTAACTTATTTATCTAGAAGACGTCTCATTAAGAAGTCATCTGGAAATTCAGTGTTTTTTTGTCATACAAATAAACATGACCATACTGATTTGCAAAAGATACATCTACAAGCTGTTTAAAAAAGTTATTCTTAGTGCGCCTTATTATTAAAAATAACAATTGATTAAACTTAATGCTGTTTATTATGTAAAATGTGGACCACATTAGTATGATGATTAAATATTTTTTGTTTTTGATTTGACTTCTAAATTTGTTTTTTTAATTCGTTGACCTTTCTGATTTCCTGATTATTTAAAAATGTATAAAAAGCTTCAGCTATTTAATGATATTCTGAGCTCCTTTTGCTTAAAAGGTAGTCTTCCAAATGTTGAAGTTTTTATTTTCACAACACATTTATCATTGGATTCTTTACAGACATCTTTTAGCATACCAAGATTAAATATTTTCTATTAAATCCCAGTACTTGGTTATTGAGATAAACAAAGAATTGCCCCTCAGAGTCTCAGTTTTTATGGTGAGATTCTTCAGAGAAAGTTAGCTGTCTAGATTTTTAACTTTTTAATAGGTGAGTCACTGTGCAATAGACAAACAAAAAGTATTGTTAGATAGATATCGTGAAGTTGACACTAGCTCTGCTCGAAATTAAACATGCCAAAGAACAATGGCAAATCTAAACAAATAGGTCTGGCCCTAAACTGATCTCCGTAAAGAAGCTGTCCTGTTTTGATGTCCTGCAGGAGATTTTTGTGAACAGTTTCAGAACTTTCAGTAGTAGTTTAGTTTAGACCATATTTCCTAAGTGACCTTTTCAAATGCAGGAGCCTTTCTAGTTAAGCTTTGTGGACATAAAGGAAGAACACAAAACTTGACAAGACACAGAAAAGAATCAAGTTCTTGGTCCCCAGACACGTCCCCGAGTCTGACAAGATTTCTTACATTTCAAATGAGTCAGAAAGAAGGGATCATGAGGCCCAAAGATACTGGTTTTCTGTAGATTGGTTCATTCATAACTGTACAAATGAGACAAGCACGTCTCAATTCCTTCCTCTTGTCTTTAAACAATCACTTACCATACTGTTTTTAAGATACTGAGATACAATTGCCTCTTTTTAACAAGTATAGAAGAAAAATGTATTATTCTGCTGATCAAACTGTGTATGAGACAGTGAAAGAAAGAATTATGCTTAACATGAGAGGTGTCTTTCTTTGGTGCTTTGAATGGCAGGAAGATTAAATTTCTCCAAAGGCTTTTGTAATTACACTACAGCCGTAATGACTTAACAAAACTATTATAATCATGAAAGTATCAAAAGTGTCCTAAAGTCATCTTAATCTAAATTATTTTTCTTTAAAAATTATAGAGTATTTTTCATGAGACTCGTGAAGACTGTAATCAGTCATGTGTGTTTCTTACATATAAATGAAATCAGTGCATAAAGGTCAGGGTTAAATACCGCCTTTTCCTGTCACGCTATGAGAGAGCTGTGTCAGAAATCAGTTTCTCAGTCACTGGAGTAAAATTCAGAGACTGTCAGATAAATCTTTTTCTGGAGGACATAAGGGTTTTAAAGGTCTTTGAGAGGAAGAGATAAATAACAATTTCCTTGAAACACAGTGAGAAATATTAACCTTTTAAAACCATGAAGGTACTATTTATTTATTTATTTATTTATTTATTTTTGCTGCTAATTGTAATTCCTAGTGCTGCCTCTGACTTCGAATATTCTGTCTAGATTCAAACTGGGCACTTATGCTTGCTCAGACATGAGTTTGCCACCACTGTGTTGTTGAAGAGACTGTTTTCTAAGCTGTTGGTGGCTAATCCTAGGAGTGTGCATGACAGGAAGGCTCAGGTGAGTAGTTTGTTGTCAGGCCTTGCTGGGGAATCTAACTCAGGCAGACGCAGGGTTAAGCAAGCACTCAAACTCTGAGCTACACACATCCGCAACCATAGTGAGTAGATTTCATATGGTAATAAGTAGCAAAAAAAAAAAAAGTTCTTTTTAACTTCATGTTTCACTTGTGGCTGACACAACAGTGACCTTCCTTAAAAAGAGCCCTTGCTGAAAGGATAGGAGCTCCACAAGGACCAAATATATCTGGGCACAGGGTCTTTTCTGAGACTGACATTCAACCAAGGACCATGTATGGATATAACCTAGAACCTCTGCTCAGATGTAGCCTGTGGTAGCTCAGTAACCAATTGGTTTCCCATAGTGAGGGGAACAAGGACTATTTCTAACAGGAACTCAATGACTGGCTCTTTGACCTCCCCACCTCCCAAGGGAGGAGCAGTCCTGTTAGGCCACAGAGGAGGGCTTTGCAGCCAGTCCTGAAGATACCTGATAAAACAGGATCGGATGAATGGGGAGGAGGTACCCCCCATCAGTGGACTTGGAAACGAGCACAATGGAGATGAGGGAGGGAGGGTGGGATTGGGAGGGAATGAGGGAGCGAGATACGGCTGGGATACAGAGTTAATAAAATGTAACTGATAAGAAAAAAATAAAATTAAAAAAAAAAAGAGCCCTTGCCGTGTGCCATACTGCTACCGATTAATTTGTCATTTAGTTACTTCCTGACCGCAGATTAGGAACCACTGAGCACAGTATCACATAGAAGTAAGCCTGGTAAGGTTGCTCGCCCCTCAGGGGGCGGCGATCAAAGAACAGGCCACTGAGTTCATGTCAGAGACAGTCTCTCTTCCCATTACTAGGGAAGCCGCTTGGACACTGAACTGCCGTGGGCTACATCTGTGCAGGGGTTCTAGGTTATCTCCATGCATGGACCTTGGTTAGAGTATCAGTCTCAGAAAAGACCCCTGTGCCAGATTTTTTGGTTCTGTTGCTCTCCTGGTGGAGCTCCTGTCCCCTCCAGGTTTTAGACCTAATGAGTTTCGTCCCTCTGTGAAGCCTGCTCTCCTGATGCACACGGAGAACAGACATGTCAATGGTAACTACAGAAACAGCGGCGGGCACCCATCAGAAGCAGAACTGCTTCATGGAGCGCCTGACTCATCTCCGTAGGTGTACTAACTTTCACGCCCATCGTTACTAAAGGTCAAAGCATAGGTATTATCCTCCGTGCCCACCTCTGCGTCACCCTCTACATCTTTCTGCCTGATTCCCACCTCCAGAACGACTCACTCCATATTCTCTGCACCCTCCAACTGGCCTCTCTGCATTCCACTAGTACCTCTTTAAATATTTTAACATTAGCAAAAAAAAAAAAAAAAAAAAAGTCCCCAAACCTAAAACTTCTCAGCATCTTTCTTTTTCCCTTACAACAAACATTACTTGTCATTCTCAGCTTAGGGCTCTCACTTGTCTACCTACCTAGAGTAAGAGATGAGAGAGAAGGGAGACGGAGTCAAGGACAGCACCTAATTTCGTGAGCTTAGGTGGATGTAGATGTCACTGATGAGCGAGAAGAGGTGGATTTCTGAAGAGGCAAGTGCTGCTTTTGGCTTCTGAGGTACTGAGAGAAGAACTTGGTTGCCCCTGTAGCTCTGGGATATGTGTCTGGAGACCTTTCAGTGTAATTGACACAGCGTCAAGAGAGCACATTGTAGAGTGAAATGGGAAGGTTCTGGGAGTGTGAACACAGCAGGCAAAGTCAAAAACACGAAACAATGGTGGTTCCACCATTCAAAAGGAAAAGATACTTAAGGACAAAGTGATCCTTCAGCAGTGTGAGACATCACTGAAGCATCGGGACAGATGAAACATTGACAACCAAGAGGTCTCAAGTGGCATTAACGAGAGGCTTCTCTGTGGTCACTGTTGCAGCCATTAGCCACACATGGCTGTTCAAGTTAAATATACACTAAATCAAATTAATTAAAAACTCCCAGTCGTATCCATCGCGCCTCAAGTATACTGAAAGCCTCATGGGTGAGTGTCTAGCATACTGAACGATGTAGAGAAGTGGAACATTTCATTCTATACTGCAGAATGGTCTGTGGACTACTGAGCATGCCTCAGGCAGGCACAGGCTCTGGGTGGGCCCACGTTCTTTTGTCACTTCAGACTTTTCTCAACAAAAGGGTGCAATCAGAAAAAAATGACCTCGGGATCTTTGTAGGCAGTGATTCAGCGTGTTGAGATGAAGTGGCCCTTTCTGGGAGCAGGGAAGACAGAGAGTGGTTCACTAGGGGAAAAGTGCAAAGAGGGCTGTAGAGATCTCTGGTTTTGCAAGCTATGAGAGTATCTATCACAAATTGATGTTATTTTTAATCATTAAGTCTGGTTGCTTTCTGCAGGGACCCCTATTGAAAGGCAAAATACCAGGATTGTGAAGCCTTGTGTAGGGTAGCCAAGTAGTCCATAGCAAGTAATCTTTCAGCTGAGGAAAGAGGAAAATAGAGACACAGCGTGGTTTGGTATAGTGCGTTTAATCTCCAGAATACAGTTAGCAGGTCACTGAAGCTACTATCCTCTTTTTCCTCTTTTGAGAAGAGAGTTCAGTTAAGAAAAGAGACTGGCAGGTGAACTGTTGTCTGCATCTTTAGAAACCAAGTAGGGTTTTATCACAGGGACCAATCAAAAACTCAGACACCCAACCTGAACTTCAGTTGGGGGTTGCCACCCCATAGCAGCCGTTTGCCAACTATAGTACAATAGCAACTTGGCGTAGAGCAAGACTGTGGTTTATCTCAGTTATTATCACAGAGCGCATGCTTAAACTCAAATAAAAAGTGTTTCCCAATAGCATGCTGAAATGAGTTGACAATTTCATTAACTGCAGGCAAGCACCTTCCTTTGATCACATTGTCTTTTATAATTGAATTACATTCATGGCTGTTTTCACCCTGGCCTATCAGGTCGTTAGGGAATGGTGGGTGTACCTTTGCTGTACCCTGCAGTGCCCTGATCAGTTTTTCAACTGAGAATAGTACAGTTTGGGCTGAATTACGTGCTATGTGACTGCTGAGGGATCGTTTCCAAGCCAGCAACATTTCTGGGTCTGTTTCCTTTTTGCATTTGATATTATGGTCTCCTTCCCTGTCATATCTCTTGAGTGCACAAATATAAACCAACAACGTTTTAAACATGCTTTACAGTCTTTCCAACTAACTGTCATCCTGTCTATGTGAGTTAGGCAAGGCAGTAATTTGGCACAGTTGTTTGTTTTGATTTTTTTAGTGCTCTTGCACTCATTCCGAAGGTTCACATAATAAGAACCAGGGCATTCAAAAGAGAAGATGTGGAGGTTGGGGAAATGGCTCAGCAGAGCACATACTGCCAAAGGACCTGAGCTCAGTTCCCAGTACCCACAATGCAACTCACAATTGCCTGTTACTCCACACAAGACAATCTGACAGCCTCTTCTGGCCTCTACTTACTGTCAGCTGCACTCACACACAGACCCATATAATGTGCATCGTTACAAATGAAATAAATATGAAAGAAAACTAATGACCACAGCATCTTAAAATTAAAATATAACACAAAATATCATTTTAAAGAAGGGAGAGCGAGACTTTTAAGGTTTTGGCAGACTCAATTATTTGTATTACTCATGCAAATAACTTTTGGCTTTTAATGAATTAACTGATGTTCATATTGAAGTTGCTTCTTAATTAAAATGATGCACAATAAAGCAAAACCATTTCTTTTAGTTAACAGCTCCCTGCAAACTTTAGCATGAGTTAAAAAGAGAGTGATACAATGTTAAAGTCACCTGTGGTCCTTCTCTGGAAAAGGGATTCATAGTTCAAACCTCCCACAAGGACTGTCATGATAAATTAAACACTCAGCTCTGATGGTTCTCTTCCTCCCTCTGCCCCCTCTGGAAAGTAAGTACATTTTTATTTTATTTTTATTTTTTTATAATTTATTTTTTTATTTTTTGCAATTTATTCACTTTGTATCCCAGCTGTATCCCCCTTCCTTATCCCCTCCCAATCCTACCCCCTCTCCCTCTTCTCCTCCCATGCCCCTCCCCAGTCCACTGATAGGGGAGGTCCTCCTCCCCTTCCATCTAACCCTAGCCTATCAGGTCTCATCAGGACTGGCTACACTGTCTTCCTCTGTGGCCTGGTAAGGCTACCCCACCCCCTCAGTGGGAAATGATCAAAGAGCCAGCCCCTGAGTTCATGTCAAAGACAGCCCCTGTTCCCCTTACTAGGGACACCACTTGGACACTGAGCTGCCATGGGCTATATCTGTGCAGGGGTTCTAGCTTATCTCCATGAATGGTCTTTGTTTGGAATATCAGTCGCAGAAAAGAACTCTGGGCCCAGATATTTTGGTTCTGTTGCTCTCCTTGTGGAGCTCCTGTCCCCTCCAGGTCTTCCATCTCCCCCTTCTTTCATAAGATTCCCTGCACTCTACCCAAAGTTTGGCTATGAGTCTCAGTATCTGCTTTGATAACCTGCTGGGGAAAGTCTATCCGATGCCCTCTATGGTAGGCTTCTGTCCTGTTCCCTGTTTCTCCCTCTTCTGATGTCTATCCTGTTTGCCTTTCTGAGTGAGGATTAGCATCTTACCCAGGGTCCTCTTTCTTGCTTAGCTTCCTTAGGTGTACAGATTTTAGTATGCTTATCGTATATTATATGTCTAATATCCACTTATAAGTGAGTATATACCATGTGTGTCTTTCTGCTTCTGGGATACTTTCCTCAGGATGATCTTTTCTAGTTACCACCATTTGCCTGCAAATTTCAGGTTTTCCTTGTTTTTAATTGCTGAGTAATATTCCATTGTGTAAATGTACCACAATTTCTGTATCCATTCCTCTGTTGAGGGACATGTGGGTTGTTTCCAGATTCTGCTTATTACACATAGAGCTGCCACAAACATGATTGAGAAAATCACCTTGTTGTATGCTTGATCATATTTGGGATATATTCCTAGGAGAGGTATAGCTGGATCTTGAGGAAGCACTATTCCTAATTTTCTGAGAAAGCGCCAGATTGATTTCCAAAGTGGTTGTACAAGGTTACGTTCCCACCAGCAATGGAGGAGGATTCCACTTTCTCCACATCCTCTTCAGCATGTGTTATCACTTAAGATTTTGATCTTAGCCATTCTGATGGTTCTCGTTTTACAGAGGACAGTTGGCAGAGACAGTAATTCTTTAGTGGAGGGGAGAGAAAACTGAAGTGTTGGTGTGACTGCTGTGGAAAGACCTGGCCGGGGTTCCTGGAGGCAGTGTACAGGGGCCCTGGCCTTGGTCTCCTTCCGCTTTTACTTATCATTATGTAAATGATAAGGGACATTAATGTGGAAAACTTTGCTTTTGGTTGAAAATTTACCAATATGTTTCTAAGGGAAAAACATCAACATACTGGAAACACTGATTTTTAGTGTTTATCACTGGGCCTTCTGGTTCCAAAAAATCCAAATTTTGATGTCAATGTCCTATTTTCACTATACTCTCAACAGATGACATAAAATTACTTATAAAATTATCCTGTCTTCGATTAAACAATTTAAACTATAAAATCAAGTTCTATAGGTGATCTATGTCAGACAGAAAGAGTGAGACAGAAAGAGTGTCGTTTGAAACATACTTCAGTAGCATTTTCTAAATTCACTCACTTGCTTTGAAATACGATTTCATTCCTTCCACACAACACATCTGTTATTATAAGATTGTTTCTGAGACCTAAGTACACGTGGTTGTTTCATTTGCAATTTCATTCCAGTCTCTTTGCCACTGTATTCTGTGTGGCCATAATTTGTGTCACATGTCAAAAATGTAAAAGTAAAATATAAGAGGAATGTGAGTGATCCAGGAAGATCAAGTTCTGAAAACTCAAAAACAAAACAAAAGCCTCTCTGAAATGTCAGGGTCTGTCTGGAGAAGTTTACTGAGGTGTCAGTGGTGGACAGATAGGTAGCACAAATCAGAGAAGCCCTGAAGGCAAGAGGAGCTGAGCTACTGTTGTGCACCAGCCCAAACCCGACACCCCAGATCCTGGTCCTTTAAGCTGTCACGAAGGCAAAAATGAAATCCCACCAAGTCCTTAGTTCCCATTTGAGTTTGGTTGACTTTCCTCCTCTGCTGTTTTCTGAGGCACCGTCTCTTTGTGGCCTGTATTGGATCCGAGCTGACCTGCTGCCCCTCTGTGCCCAGGGCCAGCACCACGGGTGAGCTGCAGCAGGTCCAGCAAGCCCTGAGCTTCAACCTTTTCATTGTTTGTTCTCTGGACAAATCGGGCCGTTTGTTTCAGGTTGTGCCAATAACACAATCGAGCTATGTGTTTATTTCTTTAGTGGTATAGAGAGAAAGTAATGTATGCCTGGATTGTTTTCTACTCTCTGTTATCACTCCCACGTAAAGATTGAAAGAGCATTCGTGATTTTGTGCTAGCATCAGACCCACATTTCTGAGGTGCAGGGAACTGGATGCAGAGGTGTGGAACAGCATTAGGTTTGTTGGCAGGAACTTTGCGGACATATTGATAAACTCCAATATTTGTGGGGTTTGTGACAGGAGAGTTTTGACTAGATTTTGTGGAGTAAATTGGTTAAAACTTGTTTCAGGAGTTATCATTAATTGTTCTGCTAACAAAGTGAAATAATTATTTTGCTGATTTTAAAGTTTATAGAAATTTTCATGGAAACACTTTAAATGTTCTTTTTGAGAAAATACTATTTGTTATGTTGTAACATAAATATGACTTTATATTGTTGTAAATAATGACTTATAAATCTGGGTAACAGAAGTGGCATAGTGTTCCCTTTCATTTCTACAACATGCTTGATTTCTGCAGAATTTTGACTTTGCAGTGACCAAAACTTGACTTGTTAAAAATCCCCAGTTATGGAAAACACCTAGCCTTGACTTCTGAACAGCACACGTGTCCACATATGCTCACACACGCACCTATGAACATTCTCTCTCTCTCTCTCTCTCTCTCTCTCTCTGCTAAATCTGGTATTATAATAGAGAAAAGAGTGAAAAACTCTTGAGGTTCATGGACCAGCTCACAAAATAACTAGAACAAAACCAAGGAATTGTCAGCAGCACACAGAACAAATACTTTCTCAATAATTTAGATGTGAAAAAACACTTTAAAATAATCTGCACTCTCCCTTCTCAATTCCATTTTTATTTACCTACTTAAAATAGTTCCATGTCCTGTCCAAAGGCAGAAGTACTTTTTATGGAAGAAATACTAAAATTTTAAGGTTAAATTTTATGTCTGTATGACTCTTGTAGGAGAGAAAAAAATTGCTCATTTTTTATTAGCCTCTATATAATTTTATGTGGTCATCCATAGAGAATGCATTTTTCTATTGTGAATAGAGACTGTGGGATAGATAATTTAGTTAAATTTACTTTAAGTCCGTGCTTTTCCAGGCATAAAGTCCATGTAACACTGGTTTCCCATTAAGACTTGAGAGCTACCCATTGAAACTGTTCTAGATTTGAAGGTCAAGGGGAAATGCCAGTGGAGTTAGTACTGTTTTATCATGGGGTTCTTTGTGATAGCTAAAATCGTACAAGTAGCAAGTCTATTGCATGTAATGCAGTTTTAGTAGCCATCTAAGCATCTCTTTGGTGAGAGAGAAATCTCCTGATTCAGAAAGGAAGATACAAGAGCTGTTTGTGTTGGATAATTATTCTGTGTGCCTGGCTGCCACTGTGGCACAGGATAAGGTGAGAGAGTCTCTTAGATTAAATTCAGGAGAAGCTAACTAAACAAGCACAGAAGTGGATTTGGTCATTATCCCACGAACATTTACCAGTAATTTTTTTTCCTTTATCTTTTGTTGTGTACACCTATAATTCCAGCATTCAGAAGGCTGAGACCTTCACCTGTGTATCAGTGCATGTAATATGATAGTGAATTGTTTGGGAGAGAATATGACAGCATCCCTCTGAGGAACAAATAGGAGCTTTTCCACTCTTGTTGCTTACATTATATATGCATACTTACAGAAAACTACACCGATCATGTCTGTTAGAGTTACTCTTACAGTCTACACATTATGGAAGGGTGTTTGGCTTGTAGTTCAAATTATGGGGAGATAACAGCATTATGGGAAAGTGTTCTGTTTGTGGTACAATTGTGATAATAAATGTTTTGGTCATTTGTTCTTTATAGATAGTGCTACTTTAGCACATGGCTGAAACAGGCACATCCATAAAGCTACCTTACAACAGAAGAACAATAGAGACCTCTAGATACTCTCGTACATGCTACGTAATACTTTCCCTTAATTAACGAAATCTTACATACATACATGACTTATTATGAACCCATAAATTCAGATTGCCCCAAGATACTGTTCTGATTAAGATCAGGGGTCATGTATGGGCTGGAGAAATTGCTCAGTCAGTGGTCAAGAGTACTTATTGCTCAGTTATTACTTGTTGTTCAGTTCCCAGGATCCAGATAGCAGCCTTGTTAACTCCAGTTCTGACCTGATGTCCTTTTCTGGCCTCTACAGGCACTGTGCCCGTGTGGTTCACTGACATACATGGGAGGCAAAGCACTCATACACATCAAATAGAAATAAAGTAAACCTTTAAAAATAAAGCCACCATGAACTTTTATAACAGCAACAATAAATGGTTGACTCCATACTCGAACTACAGAGCTGAAACAACAGAAGCAAACAAAAGAAAGTAAAGGCAATTCATTCTGAGAGAATTCTAGGAGACCAGGGAGGTGGCTGAGTGGGTAAAATGCTCGAGGTCTAGGTATGAGAACCTGAGTTCACATTTCCCAGTGAGCACACAGAAGTAGGGCCTGGCATCTTTTACATGTGTGTAGCTCCAGTGTGAAAGTAGGCATGGAGACAGGTGGACTTTGGGGTGTTGTTGTTGAGATTTTCTAACCCAAAGAGTGAGCTCTAGGTTCAGTAGGAGACAGCACATAAAAAATAAGACAGCAAGCTTCAGAGTGAGATACTCAAAGCCAGCCCGTGGCTTCTAAATGTAGGGATGAGCACAGCAGTACACACCACACGCACACACACATATACACACAGCCCATACACAGACACACACACACACACACACACACACACACAGCCCATACACAGACACACACTTCTAAAACAGTAATGCCTCAAGAAGAAAAAGAATTATCCCCAAAGGGCAATCTAAAAAGTAAAAAAGAATGATGACAGATAGTTGGTACATATTTCATAAATTCACATTTAATTTCTTTCTAAAACAACTAGTACTGCTCATTTGATTCATTTGGTTTTTTTTTTAAGAGATCACACTAAAATTTTAAACTTTATAATGGCAGTTATTTATGAAAATAAACAGTAACACAAGTAGAATTCAGAAGGATAGCAAAAGTAAATTAAAGAATCACTGATGGTAAGAGAGGTAAACGAAGGCACTAGGAAGAATTTTGGTCTGCCCCCGGGAGTCTTGCCTGCTTGAGCCCAGGGCACTTGCCTTGAATAATCACTTCAATTATTTGCTCAGCATTATACCTCTGGGTACATTATGTTCAAAAGCACAGTTGACTTTAAGAAAAGCCCGAGTCGGCCTTCTAAAAGACACAAGTTTTCTCAGGCTAGTCACAAGAAATGCCTTAGAAGGGAAGAGTTGAAAAAAAATTCAAATCTTAGAATGTATAATCCTAGACCATCACAGTGCAATGAGCCCGGAGAGACCCTCAGAGCAGATGGAGACCAGCCAGGCTGAAGTATGGACTAAAATGCACTTCCTGAATCCTGTGAGACAGAATTTTTGTTATTTTCTGAAGCCAGTAGGAGTGTTACAGTTTGTCTCTCAGTAATACAAAATTAAGCACAAAAGACAAAGGGCAGGGGATTGAATTTTAAGTTTAATTATATGTAGTTTTCAAGGAAAAAATGTAAATATAAGAACAAAGTTGAAAGTAGAAGGTCCATGACTA
The DNA here is from genome assembly GCF_030254825.1 of Meriones unguiculatus. Lineage (NCBI taxonomy): Eukaryota > Metazoa > Chordata > Mammalia > Rodentia > Muridae > Meriones > Meriones unguiculatus. Next base: position 96,505,523 of record NC_083357.1, on the reverse strand, counting down.
GACTTGACTTGGTCATTTCATTCTGTTTTAGGGCATTCGTATTTTAGTACAAAAACAATAACTACAGGAGAGATATTTCAGCATCATTTATCAGGACAACATAATGATTGTAAACTCACAAACTACTAAAAATAATAGAAAGAAAACGAAAAGAAAGATGGAGTGAATATAAATATTGAAATTCCTGCTCCTACATGGAAGTACATTTCATTTCATATTCTTGGTTATTGACTCCAGCAAGAAAACATCGTAAGACTTAGTAACAATAAATGGAATAAAAATGCATAGAACCCTGCATCAAATAAACTGGATGAAAAAAGATCCTTTTAAAGACTTGCAGTAGTTGTAAAACGGAGCCAAAAAATATGCCAGAAAGTAACTTCATCCATCTTCTAAAAATTCCTGTCACCCACACTTTTTAACTACTGCATTTAATAAGAAGACAATACCATTAAAAACTTTACACTGGAATTTAACTTTAGAAATTACTTCTAAGACAGATAAAAATTGTAATGGAAATTTAAAGATAAAGTACAAAATAAAATATTATGTATCAAAGTTGGTTGGGTGCCATAAAAATAATTTTGACAAAAGAGAAATAATAGATATCAGAAAAACACCAAGTATAAGCATTTATTATACTATAAAACTTACCTGTGTTTATCATGTTCTTTTATATATGTCAGTAAGTCTATCCACATTCTCTTAAAAATAGCCATTAATTGCATGCAGAAAGGGGGGGGGAGTGTGGGACCAGGAGGGGAGGAGGGAGGGGCTTATGGGGGGATACAAAATGAATAAAGTGTAATTAATAGAAGTTAAATAAAAAATTTAAAAAAAAAGAAAAAAAATAGCCATTGATCAGGCATCTTTCTAGTTTGGGCAATGATCTTGCTTATTTAAGTATTCTTTCAACAGCGAAGTTTAAAACTAAGACCTAAACAATATTCAAATTATTGTTAGTTTTTATTATAAATAAAATAATATTTTTATTATTGATGTAATCACTCAAGTATAGAGATGAGTTTGGAAAATATAGTGAGACCCAGAGAATAAATGGTTCTAGATACTTTCAACTTTATAAAAGCCAAGAGTTCATTCATTCATTCATTCTCTGGGTCCCACTATATTTTCCAAGCTCATCTCAAACTCCTAGGCTCAAGCTATCACCTGACTCAACCTCCCAGGTTGCTGGGCCCATCTTGAAAAGTTTTAATCTTCAATATTTCTATTTAACTAATAACAACATTTCACTGAGGTTTTAAACCAATCACTGAAAAGTTTAGAGCTCTCATTTTAGTAATAATAAAATTATGAAGGTGATGTCCATTCTCTCATATAGTTTGGGTGACATGAACTGGTAGTCCTCAGTGCTGAGTGTTAAAGTAGGCCATATGCCTGGATGGTGGACGGTACAATGGAATAGGAAATGTTGGACCCATCCTCCATCAATGATTCCTTTTTGTTTTCCTTTTCTTTTTTTAAAACAAATACATTGCTCTCTGTTGAAGATAATAAAATTCTCATTTTGAGCTTATTTTAGTTCACAATAGGCTGACATCAGTCCCGTGACATTTTTCTAAATAATTAGGTTTATAAAGGTTGAACTTTATTGTAAAAAGAACATCATGTGACTTATTTTACATGAGTACATGGATTTCTAGGAAGATGATTTACAATCTGTTCTAGTGTCTTGAGTGCATAATTGCTTAAACTTATTGAACATCCTGAAAATGTTTCACAGTAGAAATTTCTATAGTCCCTTCCCCCAGACCCATCCAAGCTTTCTTTCTTTGCTGAAAATATGAATAATATACCCATATAGAATTGCCCACTGTCTCCATCAAAATTAATACAGCTAGTGTCCATAAAGTATTCAGGCATTCCATAAATACCTTATCTGAAATCATCATAGCGTGAGCCAAAACTCAGCCATAAAAATTCAGCACCGCCACTTCCATAATAAGGAGCCCACAGCTCTGCGGGCTGCTCTTGACCTCATCATTAAGTTCCCCTGTGAAGAGCCCTCAGCCTTACCCCTTCACTGCCAGGCTTCCCTTTGGTTCCCTGACTTGCTCTTTCCAAGCAAGTTCACTCGTATTCATTTGCATATTTAGTGAATTATTTGCTTCAGTGCTTTTTTTTTTTTCTTTCCTTCTGAGTGGTACCATATGTCTACTGTTTGAATGAGGAATGCCCTGGGCCTTCTTACACACCAGAGTTGGTCTTTTTAATCCATCACCAATACCAATTATTTTTAGATATTTAAAAGTAATATAATTCACTGAGAGTTCAAACTCAACATTTCCTTTCCTCTGAGAACAGTGTACTGAGTATTTTCATACAGTGTCCATTTGTCCTGCGACATAGATGAACATCGGTTCACTTAGGTTTTATTAGGAAAAATAATTGATAACCATTTCGACTCAGAAAAGCTTTATTTAGCTTTCAGCAAAACCCACAAAATAAATATTAGCATGTATAACAGTAGAAACCTATCAAACGGTAACGTGGGGCTTTAGAAACTCATTCCCGGTGCCTTCGTGGCACAATGTAATTATGGCCAGTTCAGATCTGCTACCTAATTTGATTCTGGGTGTTTATTTGAGAAGCATATGGGTTCTCACCATTGGAAACACAGGAGCCATCCTGTGAGTATCCTTTTCTTCTTTTTTTTTTTTTTCGATAGAAAAACAGAATTTTGAGAATGACAACCTATCTAAAATCAGACTAATGATGAAATGATACGAATTTTAACTGCTTGTAATAAAGCTTTGGGAAGAAATTCTCTTTTTTGACCTGGCAGGTGGTTCTCAAGGCTTATTCATGTTTCTGCTTTTCTCTCTCCTGCTTATTTTTAGCAGCTGCATCTGCTAAAGTGATTTCTTTACTACTTACTGAATTCTCATTTAGAAGAGGGGCAGAGGTGAGGATGGAATTGGTAAATTGATCATTGATTAGCTTGTTTAAACAGGCCATTAACAAATGGCCAAGGTAATAAAAATAGTCATTTAGATCTGTTGCTGAATCCATTAGAACATTCTAGGGTAGGATGATGTAATTAGTTTTCACTCTAAGTTTTTTTAATGTGATTCTACTTACCATTTATTATCACACACACTTACTTGACATAATAAAGATGCTTCCTCCAGGCTTAAAACTGTAACAGTACAGCAGATGGAATGCTTAAGAGAGGAAGGAGCAGACAAGAGGAGAAGCAGCAAGAGCTGAGAAGGTGGCTCTGTGGCTGAAGTGCTTGCTGTACAAGCATAGAGACTCAGGTTCCAATCTCCAGCACTCAAGTAAAAAACAGGGAAATAGTTTACCTCTGTCTCCAAAGCTAGCGATGAAGAGATGGAGGCTCCTCAGAACTGACTGCCTGGCTCTACCCCAAACTGCAAATTTGAATCTGCAATTCCAGACTCAATGTTTGGAAAAACACGGAGAAGCCGTAAATGAGGTCGACTGCCATCTTGCTCTAATGAGCACACATGTCTGAAAATATTTGGGCAAACAGGGATGCCTGTGTACTCGCACCAACAGAAAAGGGCCGTCTCAGATCAATAATCTTGTCCATTCATTTATTTCCACAAGAATTTCAGTGGAAATAATAGGTGGAATGCAGCAGGCGATAAAATCAAATTTCTATTCTCCTGAAGATCCATTACATTCTTCTCCTCTGACAGGGCACTGCCCGTAGTTGAGCAAGGGGCTTTCGCTTCTGCAGTGGTGGCTCTTGTTTTTCTGAACCATTTTGTTTTTTGCTTGTCAGGCAGTACTTCACACTGGCATTCCATTGTTTGTACTATTTAGTACCTCCCTACCTAGTCAGGAAGACAATCCAGTAAAGTGGAGTGTGACAGTGTTTAAATGCAGTAAACCAGGCAGCCCCAGTGGATTGCAGCCATAAAGAACCGAATTCTACATGACTCAGTAGCTTATGGCCCATTATAACCAGCAGCTCCTTCTTCTCAGCCACTGCACTTTTACTTCTACTGATGGGGACCACAGTGTGAAGAAAGTGCCCTGCTTTATCCTGGGTGAGGACTTCGCTCCCCTGCCATCTTTCTATCTCAAAGTCCCCCCTATTCCTAGTTCATGCACTCAGGATTTTGGTAATCTACAAACTGTCTGACAACATCCAAAATCCAGAGTGTTCAAAATACCTTGGAGACAAGAGGGTTGATTTGGCTTACGTCTCCACATCACAGCCCATCGCTGAGAGAAGCCAGGGCAGGAACTTGAAGCAGAAACCAGGGACTGCTTCTTTCTAGCCTCCTTAGGCCCATGCCCAGGGAATGGTGCTGCCTATGGCAGGCTGGGCCCTCCTGTAGCAATTAAACAATCAAGACAACTTACAGACATCCCCCTAGTCCAGTCTGGTTTGGAAAATCCCTGACATAGAGGCATATAGATTCAGTTTTGGAGACTAGACAGATAAGAGAATTTAGACAAACTGTCCCAGGCCTCCTAAGGAGTAGGGCATTTCCATTCATCTCGTATAGCACAACAGGACTAAACACTCCGTCTTCCTTCATACTAAAAGATGTGGCTTACATTAAGAATGAGAAAGTCTTTTATCCAAAGCTAAAATTCTACCATAGTAAAGACAGGTATTTATTCATTGAAAGTTAGTAATTAGTTTAGGCAGGTGAAGCAGGGGAAAATTATAGAATTATTCTCTGTTTATTGATGGGGTTAATGTTTATTGCATGTCTTCCCAAACTCTGCTCCACTAGTTATGCTCACAGTCTTCTAAGAGATATATATGTATCCACTTTAGCATATGGTTTGAATATATCCTAACAAGTGGAAAAGTTGGTTAGATATATACCATATTATGGGATTCCAGAAGGAAGCTCCTGACTGGGCTGACATGACTACCTGAGTACTTCATGTCAGAGGCTCACTGAACCACATCTGAAAGATGTATGTACACTTGGGAAAATTTGAGTGTTGAGGGAAAATAAGAGGGAATTATGTGCAGCATTAACAAGGTATGAAAAACCCAATGTGTCAGGCAAGTAAGGAGAGAACTGTCTGTCACTGGAAGGAAGCAATGAGAAGGACTGTGAGGGGCAGTTTTGGACTGTGGAACTTCATCTGTACTCTGCTGGGGAACCAAGAGCGATGATTTAAGTGAATGTCACTTCTCTTATTTATGATTCTTTCCAACACATCTCTCTACTGTCTCTTCTTACGATTATGTAAACCACCAAGCATATCTGAACCGCTGACCACTCCAGGGATTCCAAGCAGTCAGAAACGTAACAATTAAATTCTTAGGTAATCTGTTGAAGGGATAGGCACAGGTGTGGGTTCGTCTCCCTTCCGTTCTTATGAGCACCTCTGTGAGGGAGCGGAGACGGGAATCCGCTGCTCTCACCATATTGCTGGCCTACAGTCTACTAACTCAGCCTTGCTGTGCTGAGGGGCGTAACAGCTGTCACACCTAGGAGGTGGCCTCCATCCATCCTCTTCTGCCTCCTGACACTTTTGTTGGAGATCAAGTAAAGAACCAGGTCTTGAATAGCCGAGATTAAGCAAAGCAAGTAACAGGAGCAGAGCAGTCACCGTGTGCTGTCTTCTTCCTCTGAGGCACAGCCATCAAATGCTATACAGTGTCCCAGCACACGGTTCCACATTGCAATATCGAGTTGAATCTTAGTCTTTTCTTTCTTTCTTCTGTTTTTTTTTTAATTTTTATTTTATTTCAGTTTATATACTTTACATCCTGAGGGCACCCTCTCCCTCCTTTCCTTCCAAACCCCCTCCTTTTTCCTTACTCCTTTCCCTCCCCCTTTCACCCAGAAAAGGAGAGCTCCCTTCACCCCCATATCAACCCGCCCCAGCACATCAAGTCACATCAGGACTAAGCATATCCTCATCCCCTGAGGCCAGGCAAGGCAGCCCTGACAGGGAGAAGTGATCCAAAAGCAGGCAGTAATGTCCATGTTAGAAACAGCACTCCCTCCCCTTCCACTCGCCAGGCGCCCCATATGAAGACGAAGCTCCCCATCAGCTACACATGTGTAGGGGGCCTAGGTCCATACCATGCATGCTCCTTAGTTGATTCTCAGTCTCTGTAAGCTCCCATGGAGTCTATTCTTTTTTAATTAATTTATTTATTTATTCACTTTACACACGGATTGTAACCTAAGACCTACCCCGTGGAAGAGAGCCAGCCCCTGACACTATTAACAGTACTCTGCTATGCTTGTAGAAAGAAGCTTAGCCGAGCTGTCCTCTGAGAGGCTCCACACAGCAGCGAATCAAAACAGATGCTAAGACTCACAGCCAAACATTGGGCAAAGTGATGGGAGTCTGATGGAAAAGTGGGGGGGGGGGGAGAATAGGACCTGGAGGTGACAGGAGCTCCCCAAGGAGATCAACAGTGCCAACTAACCAGTGCCCAGAGGGTCTTGTAGAGACTGAAGCACCAACCAAGAACCATGCATAGTCTATTCTTTCTTTCTTTCTTGTTTTTTTTTTGTTTTTGTTTTTTTTTTTTTTTTTGGTCTCCACATTTCACCTGCTGTTTTGTTTTGTTGTTGTTTTTTTTTTTTTTCAGATTATTTCAGTTTATTTTCCATTTCATTACCTTGAGTCCCTTCCTTGAAGTATATCATGAGGAAATTATCTAGTTTAATGAAGGCTTTAAAACAAGGGGCAGGGGAAGGTGCGTAGTCTGGGATAGTCTGCTCCGTAGATCTTTTCTGGTAGTAGTTTTCAGCCATGACTAGCAGGAACTGAGAGTTCAGGCCTTCAGTATAGGCAATCAGTGAGGCTTAACATTCAGCTTGTTTTGTGGAAACTCCCCTCCCTTTTAGATGGAGCTCCTCACTCTTTACAGGATTTGGATTACATGACTGTATACATCTTTATTAAGTATTTCTATTGGGTTTATCCTTAGTCCTAAGCTAGGAAAACTGCAGCTTCAAAAACTGGTATCTCTTAATTTTAAACTGGATTAGAAACTATTGCTCCACGTGGACAGCACTAAGTTCTTTTTATAATCTTTATTTTCATGATCTTTATTCAGTACTGCCTTGCACAGTACTTTGCTCATATTTTCCTTTGTTTTACTGTGATTATCATGACAAATATTCCTGTATTCCTGACTTTGGCATATGCTGAGTAATAAACATGTTTGTCCTTATGTGTGTGCAAGTCTCTCTCTCTCTGTGTGTGTGTGTGTGTGTGTGTGTGTGTGTGTGTATGTATGTGAATCTCTGTGCTTGAGTATGTGTATGTGTGGGAGATACCTGTGTGGGCATACATGTGTGTGGAAGCCAAAGGTCAATTCCTAAGGAGCCATCTATTCTGTTTTGGAGACAGGCTCTCTCATTGGCATGGAGCTCATTGAGTAGGTCAGGCTGATGAGCAGGGGAACCCTGCCTCCCCTTTCCCAGTCAGCGCTGGGACTGAGTGACAAACTTTGCATTGATTGATAGTGTCTAATAAACAGAATTTTCAGCCGATACTGGTCTAGCCACCAGACTAACTTCTGAACTCTGTCGTTATTTGAAATCCTACAGATGGGATGTTGTAGTTTGTCACCAATGTTTCCCTTGTGTGTGTTCAGTGAGTACATACTCCTATATTTCAATCTTTTACAAATAAATGTCTGTGTTCTGGCCTCTAATTCATTCGGCTTATTCTTTCTCTTTCTTTCTTTCTTTCTTTCTTTCTTTCTTTCTTTCCTTCCTTCCTTCCTTCCTTCCTTCCTTCCTTCCTTCCTTCCTTCTTTCTTTCTTTCTTTCTTTCTTTCTTTCTTTCTTTCTTTCTTTCTTTCTTTCTTTCTTTCTTCATTCCTTCCTTTCATTTATTCATCTATGTATATATGTATGTATGTATGTATGTATGTATATATGTATGTATTTTGAGGTCACATCTCATTATGTAGCCTGACTGTTCTGGAACTCACTATGTAGACATGCTCACAGAGAACTGCCTGATTCTGTCTCCTGAATTCTGGGACTGAAAGTGTATGCCATAAGTCCTGGCATCATTGGGAGATATTTTCAATAATATAGTGTTGTTTATAAGAAAATGAAGTATAAAACCAATGATTTTTTTTCCCCCAAAGCATCCGTCCTTTTTCCTAATTCTAAGTCAGACTGCTTCTGACTGGTGAAGGTATTGAGGTATGTCATAGATTATCACAACTAACATATAACAATATAATGCAGCTCACTATTGCAGCATGGATATGAAAGAAATCGTTTCCTACGTGATGGTAAAAGGAAAATGCCACCATTTTATAAATCAGGACATCTTTGGTCCTCTTTAGGATCAAGGAATGATAACTTGAGCTTGAGTTACTGTTCAGAGTTTCAGTTTCAGAGTTTCAATGGCTCTTGGCCATTTTTTTTGGGGGGGGATGACTTTTACTTCCTTATTTATCTTATATAGGTATGATGAGTTACACAGCATGGATGAAGACTAATGGTGTCATTCAATTTAATCCATTTATACCATATATTAATAATTTTAAAAATCCTTACGATTCTAGAGAGTTAGTTTGACCAAAGCTCATTTAGAATGAACACTTAGAAGGGACTGATAAACAAGTGGTTGTCCTTAACACCGGCCACTCATTGTCAGTCTTTGTCTTCATGTAGGGGTGTTTCTCTGTTCAGTTCTATCTTAGAACCCTCTGCACTTTCCCCAGAAATGTATTCTCAAAACTGTGAATTCTGAAACAAATGATGCCATCAGTATAAAACAAGGAACCATGTCTTCCAGTACTTAGCTTTGACAGCTGATAGTTGTTAGACTGTTTTGATCATAATCTTACATTTGACCTTTCTGTAAAACATTGCAATTTATTCAGTAGTAAGGCGCCTCTCATTTTGTGGAAGCCAAACTGATACAAACTCTCAGACTTTAGTCTTTCTAGTTTTAGATCTAGAATGAGATAGATAATAACTGTAATTTTTAAAAAGCCACAACCAACCTCTTACACTGACTTAGGCACGGTTCATTCAGTAGTTTAATTTAGAACACCTTTGCCACATAGCTGCTAGTGTCAGCACCACTTTCATAAGTACAAGGATTGGAATTTATGAAGAAGTTTTCCTATGTTCACAGAATGAAGGCAGAGCCATCACACAGACTTATGACCTATACAACTTATGCCCTTAATTCTTCAGTAGAATTATCTGACTGTTCTCCATCATTTTAGTTAGATCTATTACATGCTTAATAAATATGAACCACAGTTTTACTATTAACTCCTGATTATCTCATCTTTATTTTGATTCTATGAGAAAATCAATGCCTCTAACAATCCAGTTTCCCTTTGTCATCCCCATGTGTCTGGCGTGTTCTTTCCCACTGTCAATTGGCCTGTGTTCAAGAACTACAAATGGATTTTAATATGAGCCTGTGGGGGGGGTACAATTATGGTGATAAATCTGTGGGAATCATAAAATAAATTAAAATCCCTACATAAATGCTTTTTGGATTATCTGTCACTTGGGATTACTTATGCCATGATCTCCTCTATGACTGTAGATAATTGAATGTTGGCTATTTTACTGCGACTGCAAGTTCTGATGTTAAGGAGAAAATGAAGCATGTAAATAGGAGTTTGCCTATTTACTCGGTAATTAATTTGAGATTTCATCACAGGAATCATTTAAAACTTTATCTCACCGGAACTGTACCCCTTTTATTTGGATGAGAGGGGTGATGAATGTACCTGCCTCTTCTTCTTCAGTTTATTCACTAATAAACAATCCAAGAGTTTGCAGATGTTGTTTGAGAGATAGAAGGGAAACTATTAATGGAAAAATAATCTTACTGAGATACGTTTGTGAAGTCTCTGAGAGCTTTTACTTAACCCATGAACCGTTTCTACTTTATTAAATGACACCGTGGACATTGAGTTACATGAAACAGTTGCAAAAGCGATGGCAGCGGCATCACCTTGTCTTGATGTGAAGATGTATATGTAGATAGATAGGTATATCACATATGATGTATAATGTATATATGTGTATATACATTTACAAAGCAGACACCAGAGTCAGCATCATACTAAAGCTGTGGATTTCATAGTCAGAATTCATTGAAGATTGTTTGAGTAGTATCTACCTAATAGAAACAGTGACATTTTTCTTGACCGTCCCATTGGGGGTTCTATGTATAAAGTATATGACTATCCCATTTTCTCCATTGAGGAGCTGTAAGGAGTAAGAAATACATTGCTGTGCATCTTATGTATATATGTGTGGTGTTATCCCTGTGAAAACAGTTCATAGGTGTAGCTTGGATTTCTGTAACATTAGATATTTCATGGTCTTTCTGGGTAAACACACACTAAGTGGATTTGAAGAGTGCCCAGAGAACTTGTGGCTTAGGCTCTCTTCAACCCTAAGCATGCTTAATTAACACAGAATAACACAGAATCACACACACACACACACACACACACACACACACACACACTACCACTCTCTGCTTCAATGCTTGATGCTTGGCTCCGGGATGAACTCAGGTCTTCTGGCATGGCAACAGGTGACTTCCCAGTGAGCAGTCTCAGCTTTCCTGCCTTCCTTTTGATTTTTGTTTTGTTTTCTTTTCAGACAGGTTCACCCCAGGTAACCCTGGCTGGCCTGGAGCTCGTCATATAGACCAGGCTGCCCTTGCACTTGCAACAATTTCTCTGTCACTGCTTGCTGAGTGCTGGGATTACAAGCATGAGCCACCGTGCTATGGAAGACCACCTACTTTATAAAATCTAGGGTTAAAACACTCTCCCTTGTTTATACATGTCTTTGTCAGTGAGTGCAGGTGGTGCAAGGGCCACTGAATCTCAGATAGTGGGAGAGGGAAAGAAATGCTTCTTTCAGGATAAGGGTTAGAAATCCTTTTGTAACATCCTTAGATGGGCCTTAGTGAACATCACATATAGTTAATGCTATACTATCTGTAGTGTTCGCTAAGCACTTATTGACTAACTGTGAACGCTTTTTATCAAAACAGAAAAGGCTTTGGAGATGCCTGGCTGTAGAATGCTGATGGTACTTTCTGAAGCACAAGTGTAGTAAGAATCATGGTTTTAACCCACTGTAGTGACAGGAATTAGAAGCCGCTGTGATCAATTATACTTAGCTCGCTTGTTTAGCTTAGTTTCAGAGGATAGACGGGTGCACACATTAATTTCTGTAGAATATTCATCCCACCAATAAAAACCTGATGGTAGTAACTTCCATGGCAAATTGGGCTTCAATGGGGTTCCTGATATTTCTCATCATAATAAAATTTGCTCTTTCCTCTGACAATGCTGTGGAACCTAACACACACACACACACACACACACACACACACACACACACACACAGAGACAAACACATATTATTAAAAACAGTAAACATTATAAAATAATATCCTATCAATTTAGTTTCTGAGATTAAGATTTAGATAAAGGGGTGTTCATTAGGAGTCAATGCAAATGCGATTCATAAAAATTATTATCAATATTTTACAAAGAATATAACGTATTTTCATGAAGTTACATAGATTCACTTCAGAAAATATAGTAAAATATCTCAAAATGAATTGCAATCACCCACATATCTTCTTAATGAAAAAATCATTAAGCTAGAATTTGTTCTGCCCCTTTTCTTGTTTTCATATGTAAACAAAAAATGTTTTCTGGGGACAAAATTCATTCTTCAGATCAACTTTCGTACAGTAATAATTGTCCTCACTTAGCACTATCTAAAATATTTTTTTTGGCGTTGAATGATATACCTCAGACTTCCCCAGTCACTGGGATCGCAAATGAGGCCTCGATACCTAAAGCCCCATACAAACTACCACAGTTCTGCTCCTGTGTCCCTCTACTTATCTAGATCATTGGCCCGTCATTCCTTGTTCCCTCCAGGTTTTATACCCAGTCTTTTGCTGTACTTTTCACCACTATAAATCAGGCAATCATTAAACTATTTTTGTCAAAAATCTCAAATTGACATAAATGTCCAAATATAATTTCTTGGGGTGATTTCCCTTGTCTCCTATTTTCCTAGTAAGAAAGATTTATAACCAAAGTGAATGTAGAAATGATTCAGTATTTTAACAGAATACTTATAGTCTCTTGATATATTAGTTACTAAAAAAATTAAGAAATTACATTCTGTGAGGAAATACATATGTTAAATTCAGATTTTTTTATATTCTAAGCAGGTCCAATGTTTTTTCCTTTTTTATTTTATTTTATTTTATTTTATTTTTAATTAATTTATTACAATTTATTCACTTTGTATCCCAGTGCAGTTTCAAATTTTAACATTACTTTGTTTGTTTATTTTGGCTTTTTGAGACAGGGTTTCTCTGTGAAACCTTGTCTGCCCTGGAACTCACTCTGTAGACCAGGCTGGCCTTGAACTCAGAGATCTGCCTGCCTCTGCCTCCCTGGGTGCTGGGATTAAAGGCGTGTGCCACCACCACCTTGCAACATTACTTATTTTCATTTTGTGCATTTAAGTGCATGCAGGCATTTTGTGCCTACATGACTGTCTGTGCACCATCTGCATGCACTGCCCACTGATGCCAGAAGAGGATAGCAGAGCTCCTTGGAACTCAAGCTACAGACAGCTGTTAGCTGCCGCGTGGATGCTGGGAACTGAACCTGGCTCCTCTGGAAAGGCAGTCAGTGCTCCTAACCACTAAGCGCCTTCTCCAGCCTCTCCCAATCTGTTTTCATGCACAACTTCAGTGTCTTGTCTCTTCCCTGCTCTGCTCCTTAAACTGTCCAGCCAACTTTGCAGGACTGTACCATCTTGATTCTTGCTATTTTGATGGAGATGTAGGTTCTGTTGGGGTCAGAGGGCATGGTAGCTCTGAGACCCCTTTTTTTACACAGTAGCCGAAGACACTTATTTGTGTAAAATTGGAAAGATTGTACATATGTTTCCGTCCAAACACAACAACTATCTTTAAAAACTTCTTTCCTGCAGTGGCTGCCGACTCTTTGTACTCATTCCACAAGGCTCCTGGCCAAATGTGCCAGTCTTCCCCTGACCTCAGCTTTTCTCTTTTGCTGTTTTGTTTTGTGTTTTCATATTTAGTTTTAAAAACATTTTCTCACCGGTGAGCCCTCAAAGTCCACAATGGCATTTGTTTAAGGGTGGCAATTCCAAACACTATTGAATTTTTAAAAGCAGACTATTTAGGAACATAGTTAGAAAGGCCTCTGAATATCAGGTCTTAAGAGGATAGGAGAGGGACTAGAGGGGAGAAAGGCACTGGGAGAGATGCTTCAGAACTCATGGATATTTTAGGACATTTGTGAGCTAATTTTGCAGCATGCCTGTCTCCATTTATACTCCCATCCTGCAGCATACCAGTTGCCATTACTCCGTGTGTGTGTGTGTGTGTGTGTGCATGCGCGCGCATTCACGTCATGATGAAGTGTGGAGGTTAGCAAACAACCTTAGTGACTGGTCCTCGAGTCCACTTTGTTGAAGATGGGCCTCTGCGTGGCTTTGCTGCTGTTTGTGGGTAGCACTGGCCCTTGACTTTCAGAGACTCTTCTGTTACTGCATCTGATCTTTTCACAGGAGCACTGGCATCATAGATGTTCCTGCTGCTCCCTGTCTAGCATTCTGTGAGTTCTGGGCTTTCAAACTCAGGTCCCCATGCGTAGATGGCAAGTGCTTTAACCCGCACAGCCATCTCCCATGGGCTATATGTCTTGGGCTCTAATGTAAGCTACAGATTATAGTTAACATTGTTCAAGTGCAGTTATTACATATGCCCATTGTGTCAGACCATTGCGAGATGTGGATAACAAGAGAAATCACGTATGGAAAGAGCACGTGCATTCATGTAATCCGCCCAGTTATTTTCCAGTGAATTTGCACTGACTACTTCTCTCCCTATATGGAGCCATTTAATTTCCTTCTCAAGGCTTATTGCTCCAGCTAGTACTTTGAGCACAATGTTGAAAAGGAGTGGTGGAGTAATGGGCATCCCTGTCTTGTTCCTGAGTTTAGTGCAATCCTATCAAACTTTTAACCAGGATGATGTTGGCTGTGGGTTTCTTGTGTACTTTTTATTATATTGAGTTATGTTCTCTCTAGCACTTCATTTCCTGGGACTTTTTATGATGAAAGACATGTTGAATTGTCTCAAAAAACTTTTCTGTATCTGCTGAGATAATCATGCAGCCATTATCTTTAAGTCTGTTTATGTGGTTTATTATATTTATTGACTTGCATATGTTGAACCATATCAGGATAAAGCCAACTTGGTCATGATACATAATCTTTTTGATGTATTAAAATACAGTGTACTCATTTTAAAAATAATTTCAATTATTTATGGTTCTGATAATCTATTATTTTATTATTTCCAATTCCTAATCAAATACTACTACCACAACATTTGTAGATTTTAAAGAGGATAACTTTATCTTTTCCGCTAATAACTAAAACTACATTGGTTACATTTGTTCTTACTATTAAATGGATATCGCTTTTCAGCAGGTATTTTAAGATATTAAAGTTTCACTGGACATAATAGAAAAGGGTATTGTCTTGACACTCTTTGTGAAACTTAGTTGAAAAATGATTATTAGATAGTAGAAATAAACCAGATTTCTAGGTTTGTTTTTTTTTTTTTTTTTTGATATACGATTCTATCTTGCTTTTTACTGCTGTGATAAAATACTAAATGAAACAACTTGGACAGGAAAGGACTCACATGGCTTTCATGTTACAATCCATCATGCAGGGCAGCCAAAGCAAGAATTCATGGCAGGAACTGAAGGCAGAGACCCTGGAGACATGCTGCTCACTGCCTTGTTCTCCTTGGCTTGCCAAGCTAACTCTCTTACACACCTGCTTCCTAGGCCTGGCAATGTCCACCTTGGGCTGGGTCTTCCTACATCAGTTAGCAATCAAGAAGATGCCCCAGAGCCATGCTCACAGGCCAGGCCGGTGCAGGTAATTCCTCATTGTAGGCCCTTCTTCCCAGGTGTGTCAAGGTGACCCTGGGCTAACTGTAAACAATACTTCTTCTAACTTGACCAGATGGAAAGAATTTAAGTGGTTTAAGATTCAGAACAACTTAAAAGCCATAATCTTCTTTAACAAATGTAATCCGTAGTCTTCAATTAAGTCATGCTGCCACACGCATTTCTGTACTGTTCATATTTATATATAATGTTGACATTCATTTCTGAACGTGTTTTTCCTCTTTTTGGTATTTAGGGATGTCTGCTGTTAATTTGAGATTTGGATACGCAAAATCTCCTCTTTCTCTTCTTTCAAGCAGCCTCACAGCACACATGGCCAGGCCACAGTTTGAGAGTGCAGTCAGCTGTAAATGTTGATTCTGATTGAGTTGGGTAAATGGTGTAAATTATGACAGTCCTGTGCTAAAAGTCCTCGGAAACATAATGACTGTAAAATAAGGAAACAGTTGGGAGCAGTTGGAATGTTTATACTAAAAGCTTTTTGAAGGTTCTTCTCAGTTGAGGAGTAAAATCCATTAAACATAAACAAAAGCACAAGGATCATTATGTTGTACTTATGTTATGGATTTTCTTATTTACGTTCTGTACAGTGTGTGTGTGTGTGTGTGTGTGTGTGTGTGTGTGTGTGTGTGTGTTTGCCCATCCACATATGCCAATCACAGGGCAACTTGCCTAGCAGATTCTCTGTTTTCATCATGTGGATTCCAGAGATTAAAAGCACAGTGCCTTTATAGCTGAGCCAACTTGTCAACCCTGTTGACAAGTTTTTCTCTTTTTAATTAATTTATTTTATTCTTTTCTTTTTAATTGGTTTATCTATTCACTTTACATCCTAGTCATAGCTCCCTCCCTCTTCTCCTCCCATTCCCACCCTCCCTCCCCTATTTTCCCTCCCCTTTTCCTCAGAAAAGGGGAGCACCCCTACTGGTCCATTCCAGCTCATCAAGTCACACAAAGACTGAGTTCATCCTCTTCCCCTGTGGCCTGGTAAGGCAGTCCTGTCAGGGAGAAGTGATCAAAAAGCAGGCAACAGAGACCATGCCAGAGACAGCCCCCGCTTCCCTTCCTAGTGAGCTCACATAAAGCCTGAACTTTCCATCAGCTACATCTGTGTAGAGGACCTAGGTCCAGTCTATGCATGGTCCTTGCTTGGTGCTTCAGACTCCATAGGCTCCTCTGGGCACTGGTTATTTGGCTCTGTTGGTCTTCTTGTGGCGCTCCTGTCACCTCGAGGTTATTTTTCCTTCCCCCTTCTTTTCCAGTAGACTCCCTGTGCTTCGCCCAATGTTTGGCTGTGAGTCTCAGCATCTGTTTAGAACTGTTGCTGGGTGGATCCTCTCAGAGGAAAACTCTGATAGGCTCCTGTCTGCAAGCATGGCAGAGTATCCTTAATAGTGTCAGGGGTTGGCTGTCTTTCATGGGGTGGTTCTTGGGTTGGGGAAGGCATTGGTTGGACATTCAATCTCTGCTCTATCTGTTCTGTCTTGATCCCTGCTGGTCTTGTAGGTAGGGTAAGTTTTGGACTGAAGTTTTTGTGGGTGAGTTGGTGTTCCCCTTCCTCCAGTAGGGATCTTATCTGGTTAGAGGTCATCTTCTTCAGTCCATGGCCCCTGCTACTAGGAGTCTCAGCTAGAGTTTCTCTCATATCCTCCCAGAGACATCTTCTTAGGTCACAGAGATGCCCACACCCACACACCATGTCTTGAAGGAACAAGAAGGAAAGAAAGAAAGAAAGAAAGAAAGAAAGAAAGAAAGGAAGGAAGGAAGGAAGGAAGGAAGGAAGGAAGGAAGGAAGGAAGGAAGAGAAAGAGAAACATTAGATGTGTATTATTTGAAGGGTCACTTCTTGCATTTTCAACCAAGACATTGACACGAAGCAGTTTACTTAAATATTGACTCAAGTATGTCACCCTTACACACAGTAGGTAACTTTGTCAGCAGTTTCAGTATCTGTTATCAGGGCAGGACAGTGTGAGTCATTTTCTGTTCCCGTAGTGAATGATATATTAGAGAAGTGACCGCTGATCGTTCTTCAGTATACTTTATCTCTTCCTACTTTTATAAACTTATATTTTCATGGCATTTGTTTCTGTCACCCTGCTATTGAACATGTGAAGAAGACAAAGCTCCAAAAGCAGGTCAGCTTAATGAGCACCAGGCCCTACGCAATAAAAAGTGTAACAAGTAGACTGCATTTTCAGTAAAATAAATGCACAGAGAAGATTGAAGTGTGTGCTTTCGCAGCAGATGGAGAACAGTGGCTTTTCCACTGGGAGCAAAGTCATCAGCCAGAGTTTCAGGGTGCTCACATCAGGTATCCCTCAGAGGAAAATCTGGGCTGAGTAGCTATTATGAATACAAAAACGGCCCTTTATCTAAAATGAAGTCTAATTTACAATAACACAGTATTAAACAGCAAATAGGTACGGCTTCAGTTTGGTTAATTTTTGAAGGAAGTACAGAATGTATATTAAAGACTTTATAAAGGACTTTAACAATTTTAAGCACGTGCATACACCTGAGTGAAAATGCCCATGGAGACCACAGAGGGCTGTGGAGGCTCTGGCTCTGAAGTTGCAGGTGGCTATGACCCACCTGATGGGAGCCACTGAAAGGCACGCACCCTCAATGCTCAGCAGCTCACACCCTCACTACTGAGCAGCACACACACTTACTGCTGAGACACCCCCCAGGCCCCAGAACACACATTTTCAGTCACAAGTCTTAACATTAAGCCAGACTCTGACCTTCATAAAACCAAATTACTGCTGTGATAGAAGATAGATGAGCAACTATGCTCTTTGTAGTTCTTTATATTGTAGCATTAAGAAGTCGAAACAATCAGATAAAATGTGTTTCAGCTAGGATACAGTGGGTTTGTTTGTTTGTTTTTGGTGGATCAATCAGACTAATTTTTTTTAAAGAGTTAAATAACCAGGGTATGTTTTAACCATCTGATGTGTGTAACGTGTGTCGACTTGCTTTGCAAGGCCTGTAGCCCAGCAGTGACTCTTCCTCAGTCTTGCACTAGAATACACTGAATTGTTCAACTCTCAGACACTTTGGTAATAGGTTGGCTTTGTTTGCAATTTTTACTTCCAAGAAGAAAGAACTCTGGTCATTTGCTTATCTTTTTACTGCTCGGAGAACTTGATGCCATCAGTTCAATCTTCACAACAATTTTACAAGTCTGGAACTAAGAACTCTTTTCTATTCTGAAAACCAGAAACTTTAGAAAATTCAAGATGACACTGCTTATAAAAAGTAAGCTGGGTTAGGTCATCAGTTCAAGTCTTTGGAATTCTTTTCCTAGTTTTATTTTCTTTTTGTAATAGTATTTCAGAACAGCCTAGGAAAGAGACATGATGTTGGGCAAATTGTTTTCTAAACATTTCCTAAAAAGTTAGTTTGAAATTATTGCTCATATTTTTTTTGTAAAACTGAAATAAAACATAATTAATTTAAATGATTGATATAGTTGTTAATATGCAATTTCTGTGTAAGACATCCCTACAACTCTCTCATCCTATTAAAGGTGTAACAGGCGCCATATACATCTTGGATAACAGTTCATAGCCAGTTATTTAAATACCCTTTAACCAGGACACTCCTATGTCCTGAGGGGATTTCCAAATGAAGGGTGTTGTCCATACATAGTTGTTTCTTTTAAGATTTGCAGGTGATTAAAACACAGAATCTCAATTAAAGATGCTCTATGTTCCCTGGCAGGCCATAAAAAGATTCAGCTGTTAGTAATGGCTGGCCGAGGGAGGGAAACCTTTCTAGGCTCTCCAGGAAATAACACGTGGGAGGCTTGGGGCTCCTTTGTCCATTCCTTCCACAAAGTGTCTACAGCTGAAGTTTCATTTTAAACTTTTTTTTTTCAGAAGAAAGTTGTTGATTAGCAAGACTCAGCTGTGTCCCTGCAGCTACTTACGTGAACATGTCACTAGGATGCTATGTATAACATTTTATCGTGAGGATTATGGTGCATAAAAACCAAGTCTCTGACATGAGAAGAAAATAATAATGCCCTAGGTCATCCTGCTTGTGTTTAGGCCTGCACACAAATTTCCCGGGGTGTGTGGAGTACATCATTAGACTTATGTTGCTGGACTTTTGTGTGTATTTATACTATTATTTTCTAAAACATCATTAAAAAGTTGAAATTTTACAGTGGACCTTTCCACGGTGTAGGATATAGCCTTTTGGAAAATGAAACGTCATTCCTCTTTGACAAACATCTCGCACTCCTGTATATTGCTTGTGGCACTAGAAAGTGTGTTGTTCTCATTTGACAGTGAGAATGTAATGAGAGTTTCATCTTCCACACTGGGGGAATCAACAGGGAAACTCAACTTCTATGACAGCTTGCCAAGGCAAAATCTTTTTGTATTAGAAAACCACAAATATATCTCAGTCAATACTGCTGTAAGATGTCCATGGCTGTGTCAAGAATTTAGGAGTTGTTGATGAAAGGTGAAACTTCTCTGTGCAGTTCTTTTGTTCTTTTGAAAGAAATGCCTCTTGTAAAACCTACAGTCTTCATTTCTCTTGCCTCTTTGCTGTCCCTTCCCCTTGGAGGCCTGCCCCTTCCTCTCCCTTTCTTCATGTGCTCCCATCTTTCACTTTGCTCTCAGGCTTTCTCAGCACTCTCTCCATCTTCTCTGTTTCCTTCTGTTTCTTCTCCCTCCTGGCAGTCGACTCTGTTCCTAGCACCTCACTCCAGCTTCCCACTTAGAGATCCAAGCCTCAGAATGAATGTGTTTCAATTTGCCACTTTTGGAAAGCAAGGAGATAAATACCCAATGATGATTCCCCTGGGGTTGAGTCTTGTGGGTCTTTTCCACTTCTTAAAAGGAGGAAGGAGGCTCTATTATAGATATTTAGAGGCCTTATCCTGTAACATAGCTGACTTCACAGATAGGTCTGTGCAGCCCAAAGCTGGAAGTACCGACAGTTTTATCTGCCATAATGTTATGTGTCCAAGAGATTAGCAATGGCTTTTGGGATAGGATGCACTGCCAACAGTGAAAACAAATGAAGGGTCCCATGAAGATTTTTATTGTCTTGATAAGGATAGGGCATTATTACTTAATAGACAGGCTTCATTTCAACTGCTGCATAATAGAGACGAGCCACCGTGTCTCTCTGTGATGTTTGTGTTTATAAATCCATGCACAATTCTTCAAGGTTTATGTGTCCTAGTTACTAGACTGAGCACAGGTGGAAGCTGGGTAGTTTTTGGGTGTCTGGGAGGAGCTAGGGATTTTCTGTGTTTTGTCTTCATAGCTTCTAGTCTATTTAATGGGCCTGAGAAGAAGTCCTTTTCTGATGTTTCTGTTGCTGTACCATGGCACTTGGAAGAAATATTTTCCTCAGTTGGGAATTGGTGTCATGCCAATGGTGGGCTCTCTTCCACAATACAGTGAAGTTAGGGCACCTCCTGGAGCTCAGTGATTCCTGATGCCTTGGAAGCCGCCACTTTACCTAAGCTCCCTAGGTCCTAATTCTTTTGTCATGATCTGCCAATGCACTCTTTCATTCCTGTTAGGAACTGCTTCTACAGGGATGCAATACTCCCCAGCTCCCTTTCGGTAAAGGCCTGTTTTTATGTGAGGTAAAAATAACCATTGTTTCCAAATTAAGATTCTCAAATTTGTCTACCACGTAACGAACCAGGGATGTGTGTAGTCAAGGAGATTGGTACTGTTTAATGATTTATATTTTGGATCATGAACCAGTTGCTATCTTAGAAAAGCAATATCAACGTGGGCTTTCTGTGTATGCATGAAATACTGATAAGAAGCAACTCACATTGTCACTGCTAAGAAACAAAAACCCTATTGATGATGCTAAGAATAAACATACTATTTTAATAGGAAGAGTGATAATGTCTACAGATTTGCACAAAAGTAGTGCAATTGATGGTCTTTGGGTGTTTGTTTGTTCCGTAATGTGTTTAGGATGGCTTATAAAATTGTTTCTCAGCTTTAGTACCTAATGTGCAAATCCTATTTAGAATTCCATACAGGAGGTCTTGCAGATCAGCCACCTTTTATAGTTCTAATTCATATGCTTTTGCTGGCAACCGTTTTAGCCAAGAAGAGGGAAAAAAAGCATGAAAACATCAACCCATTTCCCTTTCATTCGATCTGGTGCCACTGTTGATTTGTTTTCTTTCTCTTTTCATTGTGGCTGACTAAAACGCCCTTTGCACTACTGCCTATTGTATGCTTTGAAGAGAACTATAATTTATATTCTATAATGAAAGTTTTTAAGAACAATGTTTCTTTTAAAAGCTTTAAATGCATCTTCATGTTTTCAGGAAGAATAGCAAATGAAAAAAATGAAGAATGAAATGACCAACTTAACATAATTGTTGTTCCCATACCGTATGAAAGCTGAAAATAACGATTTGGGCTTTTCATCTAATAGAATAATACTAATGTGAATGTTGACCTGGTTAAATTAGATGTAGCAAAATAGTCTGCTGCTGTCTGGTTATCTCCATTAAGGCTCTACGGACACACTCCAACAGAACAAGGGCCAAGAAGTATGCATTTCATAAATACTTGTTTAACATAGGAATTAATAGGTGTATGTTCGTGACCATTTATCCTATGCTAAGAATGTTAGTGTGTTACTTATTCAAGATAGGAATTAATAGGTTCATGCCCACTTATACTCTGCTGAGAATGTTAGGGTACTAAGCCATAGAGTGTTTATTATTAAAATTTTCTCATTAAAACCTACAGGTGTACAAATGAACTTAAATAAAAAATTGTCATTTTTATATTAAACAAAAGTCAATAAACAATTTAAATTTTCTTACATGGGATTTTCTGAAAACTGTTTCCTCAAGTTTAGGTGTCCTAATTGTGTGCAGTTTCTTAAGAAGTGAAATGTTGCAGGCACTTATTGTTAAAACCCAGCTGTTTCCAATGTTCTAACTCCGGGAACTTGATGACCAGACCGGAGAGCCTGGAGAACTCGGTGGGCCTTCGACTGCTCTGTACGAACGTGCGTTAGTGCTTGTGCCGAACATGAGTGTAGAAAGGTCACAGCGAGTTTCCCCAGATTGCTGCTGGATGATATTTTGCCTCTAGACCAGGATCTTGTTGCACATGGGTAAAACTGCAGAACTCCAAAGCTGGAGAGAGCGTTTCAGCTCATCTAAAGAAAACCCTCACTGCTTTAGAACAAGACCCCGAGACAGACTCCTAGTGCAGGACCAACTCAGAACAACAAAGGGAGTGTTGTGACTAAGCAAGTCCTGTTTACACAGTCCTAAGTGATGCTTTATGCTTAACACTCCGAGGCTGTCGTTTGAAAGATTTTACATGAATTTTAGTGATCGTTTTTTACTTTCACTTAAGAGGTTGCATATTTGTTTTTACAATAGACTGGAAATGTCCTCATGTGAAAGGACTTCCATACTCTGTAGTATTTTGCACTTTTAGTTGTCATTGTGACTGTGACGGTTAAAGAAAAATTCTTGGAATATTTGAGTGAATGAACAGTGTCCCACTGCAATAAGCAAAAAATTAATACGCTTTCAAATAGGTCACACATCTATTGAAATATGTCATTAGTAACGATAAACCTGTTTCATTTTCTCCCCGCAGTCCCCAAAAGCCCAAAACTACCCCGATATGGAAGCTGTTCCCCTCTTGCTAAATAATGTGAAAGGGGAGCCTCCGGAGGACTCACTGCCTGTAGACCACTTCCAGACACAAACTGAGCCAGTGGACTTGTCCATCAACAAAGCCAGGACCTCCCCTACCGCAGTTTCCACCTCGCCCGTCTCCATGACAGCGTCTGCCTCCTCACCCTCGTCAACTTCCACCTCCTCGTCTTCTTCCAGTCGTCCAGCCTCCTCCCCCACCGTCATTACATCAGTATCGTCAGCACCCTCCTCGTCAACAGTGTTATCTCCAGGACCCCTTGTTGCCTCTGCATCCGGCGTGGGCGGCCAGCAGTTTTTGCACATCATCCACCCTGTCCCACCTTCCAGCCCCATGAACTTGCAGTCTAACAAACTCAGTCATGTTCATCGAATCCCTGTGGTGGTTCAGTCAGTGCCGGTTGTCTACACAGCTGTACGCTCACCCGGAAATGTGAACAACACAATTGTTGTGCCGCTCCTGGAGGACGGGAGAAGCCATGGCAAAGGTAAGAGGCCTGAAGTCCTGGTGTTTTTCAGCACTAGAGAAGACCATGCCTTTTTCAGCTAGACCGTGTGCAGACTCTGTGTTCAAAGAGTTCTGTGTAGACCCCTGCAGGACCTCCAATTGGCCACTCTGAATAGATCACTGCTTGGAGCAGCTGCTTTTCTGTGGATAGTTCCCTTAGCTGTATTAAGTCCACATGCTGAGTCATTTAGTGTCAGGTTTTCGATCTCTTCATTTACAAAGTAACACTTCCCCTGAACAGTAAAGTGGGAAGGGCAGCCTTAATTGTGAAATGAAATTATGTAAATCCCTATAGACCCTGGTCATTGTGATTGTCTTCAGATAAATAAGATTTTTTTTTGTAGTTGTTCAAACTTGAACTTTTAAAATGATGGTAATATAAAATTCCGTAAAGATGGATCTCATGAGATCTAGGCACTTATTTCTAAGGGCCTTTTAAGTTATTTTGATATTAAAAGTGGTTCAGCCAGGTGTGGTGGAATCTTTCATTAATCACAGAGCTTGGGAGTCAGAGGCAGGTGGACCTCTTAATAGTTTGAGGCCAGCCTGATCTCTACAGAGAACGCCAAAGTAAATATAATGAGAGCCTGTCTTTATTTACTGCTCTGTTCATGGTGAAGACACATCATGTCCAAGGCCACTTACAAAAGAAGCCATGAACGTGCGGGCTTGTCACAGTTTCAGAAGTTTAGTCTAGTTGGAAGCATGCAGGAGTTGGAGGGGGCTTTACACCCTACTCCACAGGCAGCAGAGGGAGCCCCAGGGACTACCATGGACTTTTGAAACCTCAAAGCCCAGCCCAGCAACATTCCTCTTCCAACAAGGCCAGGTACACTACAGCAAAGCCACACCTCCTAATCCTTCCAATTCTGCGAAAACAGTTCCACTCCCTGGTGACTAAGCATTCAAAAACTATGAGCCTCTGGGGCCATTCTCTTTCAGACCACCACAACCTGCCACAAAGAGAGATGTCTACCTGTAAAATTTCATATAGATTTAGTTTTTAATTGTTTTCGAATTAAGCTTCTATTGTTTTAAATAACAGGGTGAGTTATAATGGAAATATTCCAAAGTGTAGTATTAATGGTCCCTCTAGGTTTTAGGAGATAAGAAGATACTCTCTCGCATGCTCATGTGATGCTATCTAGTTATTTCACTCATTATGGTAGTTAATACAGCTGTAGACAGCGTAATAGTCTACTTATAAATGATTGGTTCCCACAGGTTTTAATAGAAAAGAAATGGAAATCCCATAGACTGTGTCTTTATTCTTTCCTATATACAAACACAAATGCTAAGCCACCCTTCTGAAATACAGAATCTCACATTATTGACTTATTCTCTATGAAACTGAATGCATATTTGTGTATTTTGTCTTCAGAGGCCAGACATGATGCTGGGATTAGACTTGCTCAATATTGCTTTTTGCTTCAACACTGTGTTACTACTGAGGCCCATGATTAAAACATGATCAATGAATGCATAAACCACTGTCTTCTCATAAAATGCAGGGAAACATGGTTGTTTTGCTTCTGGTAAAAGATAGGATTCAATATTGAGAGATGATATATTATTGAAAACTTGGCAGGCTGTTTATAAACATCTATATAGAGCTGTGTGTTTACCACTGGAAGTTATTATTTTATCAATATTAAATTTCTTCCTAGCACTCAAATAAGTTTCACCTCCCCTCTTTAACAAAGTTAAAAATCTCCTGATTCAGGAGTTTCAGTCTACAAGTTTGAGAAACAGACATTCCCTGCTTTCTCTAACACTCTCTGTTGCTGTGGCCCGTGGGCCTTGGGTTCTCACACCCTGCCTAGGGGTGTGTGTGTGGGACGGGGGGAGGGGGATGAAGAAAAAACAAACACAAGATAGATACACACACAGTGAAGCTGGGATCAGGTTGGATTTTCCTAACACCACCAACCTGGATTGGGCATGTTTATTAGGGACAGTTCAGTGGGAGGAATTGGATAGTCACTATTCTCTGTGAGTGGGCAGGCTCAGGCTGTAGCCATCTGAGGGGAGGAAGCCACAGTTGCTAGTCAGTACACAATGACCAATCATTGATAAAGACTCAGACTCTAGGAAAGCTTTGCCTATCATCTGGAGCCAAACCCATATGGTTAAAAGCTTAGCCAGTTTCTCATGATTCCATTGGCCTTGGAGTCTGTGATATGGACGTGCCTGTGCCAAAACACTATTCACTCACTCTGGGGGGCTTCCTCCGCCCTCTACACTCTGTGTCATCTGCTGGCATGGAACAGGAAAGTGGTCTCAACAACACTATGTACTGAAATAGTGGAGGAAAAGTGGAATTAGGGTGCTTTTTAATGGATATTTCTCATGCTTCACCCTTTTGGCGTTGCTCACACCTCTGGGTAAAATGAACACATCTCTTTCGATAAAAGTAACACAACTGGGGGCGAAATCAGAGACTTGTTTTACTTATTATCCAGATCTATAGTTATAAATTGTCAAGAATTGGCATTTAACATGTACCAAAGCATGCGCGCAAGCACACGCACACACACACACACACACACCATAATCCTATATGTGGTGGCGGCACACACCTTTAATGCCAATATTTGGTAGGCAGAGGCGGGTGGATCTCTGTGAGTTTGAGGCCAGGCTGGTCTACAAAGCTAGTTCCAGGACAGCCAGGGCTATACAGATGTGCATCTGTGTGTGTGTATGTATGTGTGTGTGTGTGTGTGTGTGTGTGTGTCTTTGTGTCCATAGTAGACTCCAGCGTCTCTGCAGTTTCATAATTCTATCTGTGTACCCATGATACAGTCCAGTCATTCTACAGTGCTGCTTAAGGGGAACCACTTTCTTCACAAAACTGATTAGTAAATATTTTAATATTGATTCTTAGATTTTTAATTCAATTTTGACTCATCCATAAATAAGCACAAGAGATGCCTTTTATTCATCATCATCATTTTATGGGAGAGGCATTTTATATTCAGCATATAAAATATATAATATATATATATGTGTGCATACATATATATATATATATATATATATATGGCTAAAATTCAATTTTTTGGAAAATGTATAATGCAGCAGCCCTTTACAACTTATGCCGTCATTTGGTCTCTGTGTTACTTGTTACTTTCATGTAGTATGTTTTATTTCATAATTTTTATGTCACAAATAAAAATGTACGTAATCATAAGCTCAATGAACTGTTCTATGGTTTTTTGAGATCGCAAACATATGCGATAAAATCCTGCCTCTCACACTTAGAGCTGTAGAAGATTATTTTCTTGCTATTCATTCTCATCAGTGAAGCAAATGGGGCCAGAACATGATCTACCCTATCATGGAGGAACATAGTACAGATGCCTAGCCTTTGGCCAAGAATCAGCAAATATCTGCATTTCTCCATTATTACTTTTCTCCTAAGTATTACAAGCAATAATCTACACTACCTTTTTTTTCCACTCATAAAACAGAAAGTTGATGGTGGTGGTGGTACACAGGGAAGAACTTGTTGAATTAAATAGCAACCCAAGAAGTTGATATGGTACCACTTTCCGAAGTTGCTAACACAGCAATGATAAAGGATGAGAGATTAGTATGAGAAATCATCTGGAAACATCCCATTTTAAAATTTTTATTACTTCATATTAAGTTTTTATAATCACCATATTCTACAAATATTGCTATAGCATTTTATAACCTTTTATTGTTTAACTGATTAACTAGAGGACAGTAAAAGTGTCTAGTGGAAAGGTTTGCCTACCTCACAGAATGAGGAAAGGAAAGGGCATTTGGGTAATTCTTCAAATCGTTATTTTGCACTTATGCAGCTGGGTACCGAGCCAGCACTGAAATGGCTGAGAAATAAAGCAGGTTCCTGTTTACCCTCCCACTTAGGACTTTTATGCTTGGTGTGGATGAGCAAAAGAAACATACCAGAAGGAAGCTAGTTTTCCAAAATGTTGAAAGGTACAAAATAGCACTCATCGGAATTAGGCGAGTTTACTGGCTAGTTATTTTTGACATTGGTAGAACATATGTATATGTGCTCTGTGACAGAGAAGCTGATGGCACTGCACATCGCATGACATAAAGGATTGTGAGTGTGCATGTCCACAACTAAACACAGGGATCACATGGAGCAAGTCACGTGTTCATCCAGGTGTCTGCTAAGCACTGGTCAGCAGCAGGCATTATCGCTGCCGAGTAGACAGTGTGAAGTGGGGCTGATACCGGTTCTCCCTCACACTTGGTCTCTCCATCCTGAAGTCCATGGGCCACATGCAGCTGAGGGCAGCTGGGAATACAACCCAACACAAACACCGGAAACATAATTAAAACATTGTAATTTTTTTTTTTTTGGTATCGAAATTGCATATTCTTGAGCATGAATTTTATAGTTGACAACGTCACCTTGCAGTGTCACGAGGCTGGGTATACCTGAAAGTAGATGGAAAAATACCAGACTGGAAAAATCAGAGAAACAAATACTTGTTCATTTTGGTTAGAATTGGACTAAAATTTATAAAATGTGAGCCAGTGACTTCTCCAGTAAGAAGATAATTAGAAGTAAATAAAATTGTGTTTTTTGACTAAAAGTATTGCCCTGTGGGGTGGTTATATGTGGGAAGAAAAAAAATGTCTTCCCTGCATCTCTCCATAAAAGGATGGAGGTCAGGGCTTGAGGAAGGGGAAGGAGTGGGTTGAAATTTTCACCAAGAATGCTTGAAGAACGGCAAAGGGACAGGAAAATATTTTCTGAGGAAGCTGGAGCCTCAGCTCATCCAAGTAGAAAGGATACTGGCCTAGAGGAATGAAAGGTGTTAGACAGCCCAGAGTTTGTAGGCATCACAGTGGGACCCTGGCTAGAATGTGAAATAGGAAGAAGGCTGAGAAATGTTCGGAGAGGTTCAGTAAATGAAGGCAATTTAGAGTAGAGCTGTGAGAGCGGACATGTGTGAGGGCTACTGAGGACAGGCAGCATGTACCCTCTAATGTGAGGCTGGGGAGGTGGGGGTCGTACTTCTCGCCACGGAGAAGAAGGTTTTGTGGCTGTAGAAAGTGTAACTACAAAAGGGTTGTCTTATCTCTAAATGGTAACTCCAGGAATTTCGGTCCAGCCTATGAAAAGCCGTGCTATGTTTCCCATTGTTTTGTTGTTTTTGTATAGAAAATGTGATGGATGAGTGTATGTCAGGTGTTGTAAGCGCTACAGATAAACAACAGGACATGGCAAAGTTTGCAAGAGAAGGGTTCACGCAGGTGTAATCGAAAAAGCCCTTTGAAAAATCATCTGTGCATCTAATAACTGGAAAAGATAATTGCAAAAAGATCTGAAGGCTCAACTGAATGCCGCCTGTGTGGTGAGGAACAGAATGTCCTGTTGCCTGGCATGAACAACCAGTGGACAGGAGTAGAGATGAGCATGTAAGAGACACTAGGGCCAGAGTGGGGGTAATGAGACCCTTAAATCCTCGGGTGGCTTTTGTTCTAAATATGATGGATATTTGTGCTGAAATAAGTCATAATCTTCAATGTTATACAAGAATCATGGAGCCATTGCATACAGTAGAGAATGTGGAGCAGGAGTGGAAATTGGGGACTGGCTGGGAACTACTGCCAAATGGATCGGAAGTGCGTGTGAGGAAAGGTGGGAAGGAAGGGCGGCCTCTAAACTTGTGGCTGAGCTATTGAGCAAAAGACGCCATCTTTCCTAAGATGGGAGGAGTGCAGTTGAGGAGGGAATTCCTTTGGGGTGCGCTATATTCAGCATAACATTCCTGTTCTACCTTTAACTAAAAAGCTTGAAATGGTAGTTGGACAAAAGGGGGCAGCTTGGAAGAATGCATTTGGGATCCATTAGGGTAGAGGAGGGATTTGTTGCTTAATCATGACTACCATGGATCATCTTGGATGAGAGCCAAAACGGAAGGATAGGCATGAAAGCCCAGCCGAGCAGTAATATCCAAAGTTTTATTTTGGGGTGATTGTGTGTTTTTTATGAATACCTACATGTGGTGTGCATGTGTGTGACCCAAAGTTGATGTCAGATGTCTTCCTTGATCACTCGTTATTCTATTTACTAAGACAGGGTCTCTCATGGAACACAGAGCTAACATATTCTAACTAGCCTAAACAGCCAGGTGATCTGTGGGGTCCTTTGTCTCTGCTTCGCAACCATGCCTGTTGGCTTTTATGTGGATGGATTCTGAGGATCCAAACTGTTCTTCACACTTGCACACAGGCTTTTCCACTGAGCCATCTTCCAGTCCTTATCCAACCTTTGACATCATGGTAAGACATTGCTATCTTCAAATGTATGGGCCACATACATGACTACTCTGGCCTGCAAGTAGGACACACTTCAGAGGTTAGGAAGAGGTACCTGAGGAGTCAGGAAGGGAAGAGAAATCCAGGAGTGCTGATCTGCTGGAAGGCTTTGTGGACAAGGTGAGGGCATCATGGCTAGTATGACAAAATAAATAAATAAATAAATAAATAAATAAATAAATAAATAAATAAAGAGGTGCTTAAAGGAGGGACTTCCCAGGTACTAGTAAATGCTGCTCAGGAGTAGAGTAAAAGGAAAACCAAGAGCTGTGGTGTTTAGGGGTTAGATAGTTCCTTGCTGATGAGAAGGTTTGTCCATGGAGTAAAAAGACAAAGGCCTGAAATAGGATCTTGTTCAGATGGGAAGTGAGGAAAGTGAGACTCAGTCTAGGGAGTGTTTTCCTGAAGAGCTGTGGAGAGAAGCAGTGATACTGGGGCTTTCTCCATGAAGAGACTTACAAAGAATAGCGAGTCTGTGTGCTCTTTAGAATAATCCAGTAGCGAGTTGAAAACTGGTAATTGTGGTTAATTATGTAGAAGGGAGAATTACAATCTTCACTTGCACCCAAGGGCTTCTTCTCTTTTGTGAAGTCACCTGTATTTTATAGTAATTAATTTGTATTCTAGCATTGATTTGTTGTATTGACAAAACTGTTAGGACAGAGATGCAAGCAATAATGATCTATGATTGACAAGGTAAAGCCTAACAATAAAAGTTAAATAAAGCACAGGTTCCACTTTCAATTGTTGTTGTGAAGACCCAAAGCAGTAACCTGGGATGGTCAATGCAAACCACAAGAAAATTAAGTAAACTATGGGCTCTCTTGATAATGTAAATGATTCTAGAACCAATATGAATAAAGATCAAATATTTTCATCACTACCTTTTGGAGTACACATAATATTTCAAAGTAGCAATAAACCGCAAATTACTCATTCTAGTTTCCTAAAGGTATTTTCAACATTTTAGTATTGGTAGATAGTAGGTTTTAGAATTCAAGATAATTAAAGGACAGCACTATGACCAGTTTCAGAAAATCCAGCTAAGGCTCTAAAGAACATAGACTTTTCTCCAACATCCAGTACTGAGAAGGTCTTTTCTCCTTCTAGCAAGAGGAAACAGGTGACCTTGATGCCCAGGAATAAGGCAAGGGTGTAATTGACCAGTGGCTTTGAAACTGACAGAGCCTGAAGAGGGCCAGTGCAGCTAGGGAGGCTAAGGGGGGCTGTGTGTCACTGTGGGACAATTTTCTTTCCGGAGTACTTTCCCTTTCTTCCTCATTATCGTATATAGATTGTCTGCTGTCTCAGTGTGTTCCCCTCACCCATGATCTTTTCCTCTTTAGCGCCTGCCTTCCAACACTCAGCAGTCTGGGTGACAGTGATGAAGTAGGTTATCTAGGGGGAAGGATCCCAGCTCCCTTTTCCTGCAGCCCATAAAAAACAAACAAACAAACAAACAAACAAAAAACATTAGAATGTAGGAGAATTCTACAAACCATTTTTTTTTATTTCATTGAGGCTTCTTTGTTAAACTAGTGTGATATTATGAACCATAAGTATGTTATTCATGATTTCAAAAAGTGATCAGATCCTTGAGAATAAAACATGTTTTTTAAAAAATAGGTAACTACAGCAAGTTGATTCTGCCATAAAGAAACTAACAGAGGAAAAGGATCCGGACAGTCCTGATGAGACTTGATAAGCTAGGGTCAGATTGCAGGAGAGGAGAACTCCCCCTTTCAGTGGACTAGAGGAAATGGATGGGGGGAAGAGGGAGAGAGGGTGGGACTCAGAGGAGATGAGCGAGGTGGCTACAATCTGGATATAAAGTGAATAAACTGTAAAGAATAAAAAATATATAAAAGAAACTAAGTCAGTTTGGATGCACGTTTCTTTGGTCATTCTGTTTAGATGTGGACACACTGAAGAAACCACCCCCATATCCGCCCCCATCCCAAAATACTGCTTATGTTCGTAGAACCCATTCAGAGGAGTCATGGCCACAGGCAAATTTGTGATTTCACCCTCCCCCGTTTTTGTCCTGGGGGCTGTTGCTTTTCTCAGCAACCTACTGGAGGAAGCTGCAAGTCTATTTCAGTCTTCTGCCGTTTGTATCTGTGGAAGGAAATATGGTCACCCAAGTGACGGTTGTAGAGCTTCCTGGAGGAGCTGACTGTAGCTGCCAACCCACTGAGTATTCCCATTCCCATTTCATGGTTTAGTTTTTTGGTTTTTTATTTGTTTGTTGGTTTTCGGTTGTCAGCCAACCACCTGTTGACATTGATTCCTTGTTTCAGGTCATGGTTCTTGTCACACACTTGACTCTTCTGTCCACCTTACACATGACTGTCATCTTTTAGTTCACCGTTCAGTGAAATCCTGGTGTCATCTGTCCATAGGACCAGAATAGTCCCAGACAGCTGACCTGTGCTTATGTGTGCAGTTGTCTCAGCTTCTGAGAGACTGCTTCCGTCTCCTCGTTTGGTAAATGTCTTCTACTTACTCTGTTTATATATAGTAGCTAATCGGTGACAGATTTCTACTTTAATTGTCAACTAGATTTGTGTGAATAGACCGAGTAGTTCTATCCTTTAGTTTCTGTTTTACTGTTCTTTATTGGAAAATGTTCCTGGAGTGTTGCTATCCTTTGGTTTATTATTCTTAAATAGAGACATTAAGAAGACTAGAGTGTCAAAAAAAGGCGAGGACTTATTAAATAATGAGAAAAGGGCAGGGAGTCCATGTTCATGAAAAATTTAACTAGGAGTTTGGAATGCTTTATTCTCTCTGGATAAATTGCTGGCTTATTGCTCTTTTTTTTTCACCCTGGATTTCAATACTGAATAGAAACTTAACTATTTTTTTTTAACTTCTGGGTATGTATGTAAGGTCGAATAGATTCCATCCAAAAGTTGGCATCTTGTACTCTTGTTTATCTGAAACCTCTCCAATCCGTAAGTTCCCCTGCTTCATCTTGCACAGGCTGATTTGGTTCTTAGATTTGATGATGTCTCAGAAAGGGCACATAAACTGTCTGTATCACTCTCAGAGATTAGCAGAAGAGAGAAACCTGTCGGTAAGCATTGCACACATGGAGTAACGCCAGCGAGGAACTTTGATTGGCTTCCCAGGTTTCTGAGCTAATTCAGCAATCCAGGCAAAGGAAAAAAGACAAGATAGAAAGGAACCAGCGGTCCATTGGGGCGGTCTGCTTGAAGAGGTGGACCTTGCTAAGGGGCTGAAGAGGGAGACAAATCTATTTGTTAGGTAAAGTATCTCGGGATGAAGCTTGTCAAAATAGACTCTAGATTCATTCTGTTAGAACGTATTATTAAGAGCTGTTGAATAAAATAGCCTCCCATGCCACATTCATTTGCCCGGGACAAGTTTCTCTCATGGCAAAGGGTTCTAATTCATGTTTCAATAGATTTCTGTCTAGAATGTCCTATTACAGTAATATAGTATCCAGATGGACTCTTCATTTTGTTCCCACCTTGTAAGTTCTCTATGACATTTGGAATGCAGAATATTAGGCACTCAATTTTTATTTTACCCACTTAAGGTAATATTACTATATATTTCATCTTCTGATTTCGTGTAGTCCTGGTAGGGCTGTGCACTAGAAGAATTTCATCTCCCCATCAGATGTAGTTATTTATAGAACTGTTGACATTTAGGCATCTCCATTCACTGCAAGAAATATGTACTTATTATCGGACAAAAAGTCGTATGTTTAGCAAACAGTTTGCTCAGTGACATATAAGGCCTTGTAAGAACAAATTTGAGAATGGGGACTATACTATTCAAACGGCGAGCTTGCTCCAAGAATCACCACAAACAATGCTTTAAATTGGCTTTTTAATAATTTACAACTCTCTGGCTGTGCTTTCTGCTCCTCACCTTTTTTGGCTCCCTCAGTAATTTTTCTTTCTGCTCCAAGCTATGTTACTATTGTCTAAGATCTTTCCCTCTGTTTTCTATTCTTAATGGAGAATTGATTAAGCGATATTTTAATTGTATTCTTTAGTAAAAAAAAAAAATCTAATTGATACTAGTCCATCTATTAGTGAAAGAAATGGCAGCAATTTACTAAGCAATGATCACACACTTGATTCTTTCTCCAGACACCGTGATGTGGGGTGATGTTACTTTGAGCAATGACCAGGTATGATTTTTATAACCAGATGGCTTGACCATATTTTATTCACCTAAAAATCAACTCATTTGTTCAACAAATGCTTTACATTGCTGCTTACATGGCAACAATGTCCACCACTACCAGCAAGGAAAGTTCATCTAAAAGGAAGCAAACTTCTGAAATGCCAGCTGTCGTCTACAATACACGGAAACAGTGTTGTGTACATTGTCAGCATTTCCTGTTGGGAAGACTGGAAATAAACTGAAAATTAGCAATTTTAAAGAAGTAAAATAGAATGGAATAGGTTAAAAATAAGTCTGAGGACATCAACCAAATAAGTATTAATCCGTGAAATGTGTTGATTAACCTGCTTACATGCATGTATTTGTGGTGCTGGGATCTCAGAGTATGTGCGTGTGGTGTGTGTGTTTGAGTGAGAGGTGTGTGTGTGTGTGTGTGTGTGTGTGTGTGTGCGCGTAGTGAGTCAGGCTGAAGTGATAGTCGTTGTAGGTGTATCCTCCCTTGCCTTGCTGGAATGTTTGTATCTTACTATAGTGCCAGTGTTTGAAATCAGAGACTCCCTGGGAACTTTCCCCTATCTTCTCTTTTCCTCAGTTCTCTTTCCCCTCCCTTCATCCTTCACTATTTGGCATTGGGTGTGGGAGTGGGACAGGGTTTCATGTAGTCCAGACTGGCTACACACTCCTCATGATCCTCCTGACTCCACCTACTGAGTATGGAGATTGTCCCTTCTACACTTTTTGCCCCCAGCCTTGATTTCTCTTTCTCTTGCGAATCTCACCAAATCTTCTGTCTCGAATTGAGACTTACCTGGGCTAACAAAGTCTTTGTGCTGCCACCTAGTGGTAGAATCTTAGAAAAAACGTACACAGAAAGCCTCAAGAGTATGCTATGATTAGATGCTTTTCCTAGAATGGCCCCTGGATTTTGCCAGCTGCCTCAGAGTCATAAGAAAGCGCTAGAAACTGGATAGAATTTTACAGTAAAGTTAAATTTTTAAGTATATGTAGCCACTGTATAGTGGGTATGGGTTACTCACTTTCCCAATGGGGAAAAAATACCTAGTAGCATGACCTCTAGTAAGAATAAGTGCATCGGTTGACAGTTATATAATTTGTATAATTTGTCATTGCTATAAACCTTTATTCCAATGACATAGAACATTGGGGGGTAAAACAGAGATTTTTCACAGAAAAGGGAGGGCCGTGAACTCTCCAGTTTAAGCTGTATTTGTTCCTTATCCTCCGACACTGTGCAAGACGCCAGCAAAAGCTCAGTAAGTAGATATTTATAAAAGAGGTACATGAACATGAGAATGAAGAAGAAATATCGGGGTAGCCAGTGCAATTGTTTTGGGTGAGGTGTGAAGGAATTATGTGGCCAGTACTGATCGGTAGTCTCAAACTCCGAAGGGAAAAGAGATCTTCCTTTGCATTATGACTCAACATAAATTCTACCAGCTTCTTCCAAGTCAGTCTGTTTCCTTTCCAATGAGCATGCCTTGTATCCCAGCCATGTACCGTGGCTCTCCATGCTGCTGCACCACCTTTGTCCGTGCAGAAAGGGCCTTGCATAAATGTCTTGGTTCAGTGATGCTTTTTCTAGGAGGCACATACCAAATTGGAAAGCCACCTCGTCTCTCTCTTTCTCTCTCCATAACTTCTCCGGCTCTCTCCCTGCCTTATCAAGTGCCTGGGACACAGCTTCCAAGTTTTTGTGGAGTATGTGCCTACCATCCCCGAAGCTTCTCCTGATTATGCCAATGGACCATCGGGAGTCCTCTGGGAGGAGGTATCATTTCTACGCTATCCTTGAGCTTCTTTTATTCCACAGTACTTAGTTTTGAAAAATAGCATATTAGGTATTAATTATAGGTAATTGATATAATGGAGGCTTTCATGATTTCTGGAGTGGAACTCCTGTGAGCACAAAATATTTTTTAAGGTTTCCAAAGGGTCATAACGAAAAGTTTGCACTGTATGAAGATTATAGTCAGTCCGTTCTTATTCTTTTGCTCAGGAATATATTTTGCCTGTGGACATAGGATAAAGAGGGTTTTTTAATTGGACACAGATAATTAACAGAATCAGTGATGTTTCTTATATAATATATAAAATGGTTACACCAGGTTCACCTCCCAGTCAGGGTGAAAGAAAGCCTGTCTCCTCCTGCACTGCAGTTTAACCACATCAGCGTTGGCTACCATAAAATCTAGAAGCTCTGGAGTACGGATAATCCCACTATAAACTGTAATAAAAATTACCCTTCCACACTCAATATTCTCTCCATTAAGTTCATAGACACTGTCTCTTTGTACATAAAGTTTTATGAAATAAATCGACCAGTACGCCTGTCTTTACCAGATAGCAAGCTGTTTTGATTTAAAAGCCGATGACGGTACAATCCGTTTCTCCATGTTTGCAGTGCATGCTAAAAACATAAATTTTCTTTAACAAACCGTAAGTCGAAGGAAAATGCTCCTCTTACTCGCACCCTGCATTTAAGTATCTCTTTGTGAGAAAGAATCAATGATGTATTTACCATGGTCTGGCCATTTGTGGCGGCCATAAAAGGAAGATTTGGTTCCCCCGGTTCAGATCTCTGGCCTTAAAGGTGTATTAAGTAAAAGGAAACTCAAATCTCAGTGAGCTTTGGGGGATTGTCTCAAACCTTTCTGTGTTTAGGAGGCATTGTCAATTTCTTGATGGCATTCTTTGTCTTCTCTGTGCTAATCCGTAGGCTCCTCTAATCATCTCTGCTGTGGTCTTTGTCAGAAGAGAACGCTTTAAATCAGCCCTCTGTGAACACAGGGACCTTTGAAACAGAGGAAACCTTCTGGGGCCCCCACTCGTAAATTCTCAAAGAACATTACCCTGGAGGAAGTCGTCAGGCGCTAATGAAGGTAGAAGAGGGGACAGTTGAGGTGAAAGCTGAAGGAGCATAAAACTCCAGTGTCGGAGTAGGTAGGGTTATGTCAGACCAGGAAAAGAATAGGCGGAGAAAACAGAACTGAGGGTGTGTACACAGCATGGGGGCAACTTTGCTGTGTCTCAGCGCTTTCCAGTACGTGTGCGTATGACATGCACTGTCTGTGCCCTCTGCAAATCTCTGAGTTCACCACAGCGCCGAAGGCTTTTAACTCGTATCTTAGATTTATTTCTTGTTCTCCATCTGACTATCATTTTCTAATTGTGCCTATGCTGAACAGGTAAATGAACATGATGAGGAAAAAGTATGTGAAAGGTATATTTTGCCACCCTTATTTTTATTACCTGGGCCCTCTGAAACATCTCAATAGATTTTTAGGTATTCCCAAAAGCCACAAGAAATTGTGGCACTTCACTTCCTGTAGGTTTCCTTACAGTAGGAAAACAACTCTTGTTCAACTCTCATCATTTTATTTGAAACTGCTGTACACATTAGGAGAGTAACTTTTATCTGTTGGGACACTAAGGGCAAAAGGTAGGGGGCAGAGGAGATGTCAACATTGTTATCAAAGTAAGAACTTGATTTGCCAAAGCAAGGACATTCAGGGTGGGAATGAATAGCTCATTCCTTTGTCCCTGGAGATAGTACGTTAAAAAAGTATCATAACTGCCTGGTAAGTAATAATCATTAGTAACAAAGGAATGATAAATTGCTGTCAGTCTATTTGAGAAAGCAAATTATGTAATGGATCTTATTGATATATTTGTTAAAATTATTTAAACTATAACCTTTGATGACCCTATATTCTTGGTCAGTTACATATTTTATCCTTAAATCCCCCATAACTACCATTGCTGTCAATTTTTCATCGATAAGAAAAGAGAGAGCTCTATGACCCAATCCCTTAGAGGCTTAATTTATAAAGAGTAGCACCTTCAATTAGATCAGATATGAAAATATGAGATATGGGCATTTTAAAATCACTTGGGGTTTTGGTTAAGGTCTAAAATTTGCGATGTATACAATCTGTATTTGTAGCAGGAAATGTGTGTGCTGAAATATGAACCACATGATGCAATCCTGTGTAGCTAAGTATTGACATTAGAGTGTGGTATTACGTGCTTTGGTCTCTCCAACATCTTGCAGCATGAGCACAATAGCCCCAAGCTGTAGGTTAACATTTCTAGGTGTAGGAAAATTTTGTCAAAGTGTGGTTCACTGGGTTTCAGAGAACGACATCTGTGTCATTTTTAGACATATCTGGTCCCTGCCTGGAGCTCTTTTGAGGAGGAAAATGGATACAAAAACACATACATAACACAGACATGCCTGTTGTATCTTGCCTCATCCTGATAGTGGTTATTTTCCAAAAAGACCACAAGGGAAAAAACCCACAAAGACACAGCCAACATTTAATGTTACTATTATAATAATATTTATTTGTCTTAGATTAATGAGTTCAATAAAATCTTGAGCACCAGCCAGTAGCTGATCATCGTTAGGACATTACACTTGCGGAATCATCCGAGCTCATGGAGCAGATGTTTAGAAATGCTTTCTTCAGATTTGAAAATAAATTTTCAAACACTCGTGTGGCTATGAAGACTCGCTAGCTTTGTAATAGGAGCTGACATCTTCCGGCTCTGATTTCAAGGTCGTTTCTACATTTTTGCCATTCCTTTTCTTATTTGTCAAATTTACCAACGTGTAAGAGACATTGCCTGCTGTCCAGTGTACAGGCATCATGCTGTGCACTAGCACATTTTACTGTATTCCTCAAGTCCTTGTTTTCACGGAACATAATCCACTTATCATCTAACAAATGAGTGGAGGTCCGTGATGCGCTCTTTAGTGGTGTTATTGTGCCCATTGGTATAATCTGCAGTAATCAAGGTAGTATAACCTCCAATTATGTGTTTTATTATCTCATTATCCACCTTGAAACTAGTACAACTATTAGCAGGCCTATTTTTTTCTTCCTTGGCCAATTGTGATCATTTTTAATGTTAATCACCATCATAAGCCTTTGGTATTTAAAAGCAAACACCATTTCAATGATTCCTTAAAACAAGTTTTCGCTGTGTAATGATGTCAAATCTGATAGAAATGAAAGGTGGTAACTTTTTCCGTTTGTAAAGCTAAGCAAGCCATTGAATTGTTACCACTTTTCCACTTCGTGATCTATTTTATAAACACTGGAAATGAAGTGGTTCTTCATAGAAGCAAGGGAACACTATTATATACTCAAGGTAGTTGACCGCATCTTACTCCATAAGAGACATAAGGAGCACCTGCCTCATTATTATTGTTCAGTTTGTAATGGAGCTGATATGTAACTGTCTAACCAGCCAGTTTACTTAGAGGGGCCTTTATGTTTGAAAACTCCATAATATAGTGCCCACCACGTATCTGGACATGTTAGAATATAGTTAGAGTAGAACTCTGTATTGTCCCTTCCTTAGGCTTGTGTGTATTAATCTAAATACTCTCACATACATAAAACCATATATTTACCATATATATATGTTCGTACAAAAATATGTTAAAGAAATTGTCACATTTCATAAACTGAAGAGTTTGTGGACTTATTATGAACCTCTTAAATTTTATGCCTTATATTGTGCCATTTAAATGAGGGCAGGAAAGCTTGAGGTGGCTCGGATCTGTAATCACAGGGTTGGTTACAAAGGCAAAGGGACAAGGATTCCAGGACCCCCCTCAACTATGTACCTAGCTCAAGGCCTTCCGTGCTTTGTGCGGTTTTATCAAAAATAAAACTATCTTTATGTCTGTTAGTGAAAGAAATGTGATGGCGACAGTGCCAGCTCATGTTTTTGGCTGCTGTTGGATTCATTTCTCCAAACTAAATAAAACTTGAACTACCAGATTAAGAAACTGAGAATCAGTCTTTAGATTCCGTATCTTCCACTGAGATAGGATCTTGCTATGTAATCCTAGCTGGCCTGGAACTCTTTCTCTAGCCCAGGCTGGTCTCAAACTTGTGGTAGTCTCCTTGTTCAGCCTTGTGCATGCCAAGATTTCAGGTGTACATCACCATTCCTGGCTTGATTTTTTGTTTGCTTGTTTGTTTGTTTTTAACTTTTCCTTATACAAGAATTTTCACATTCTTTTCCATTCACTTCAATTAGTAGCTTAACTATTTCACATTCTGTTTTAATTATATATATGTACATATGTTGTATATATGTATATACATATATAGTATTTATATGTACATATATAGTGTACAAACAGTACTAACAACAAGCCCACAATGTAATAGTAAATCACACCAAAGTACATAACCCAGTGAGACAAGTCTGTGAGACAGCCAAGCGTAAGCCTGTTATTTCTTTAAAATTGTGTTTGTTTTTCTCTTAAACAGGCTATCACCCAAATAGTTGAGACTCTGTTATATTATTTGTTTACCAAGCTCTACAGCACAATCCTGAGCAGTTATTGCTCTATTGTTAATCCTCTAAGGTAATCTGCCTCTCTCCCAGTGTTAATCCCTGAGATACTTGTACTTTGTGGCTTTCTCGGTTCAGATGAACCCTCCTCTCTCCTGGACTTCTGCCCATGGCTGAGTCCCCTACTTCCTCTTTCTACCTCTTCCTCCCCTGGCTAGCAAGATGTCCAACCCTCTTTTCTCCCCTGCTCAGTGATGGCTGAAAGCTGCTTATCAGGAGACAATTTAGGAGCAGTGTTTACACATCATAGAGACAGGAGATTCTCAGAACAAGAATTGCGAACAGATTGGCGGGGGGTACAGAGATCAGCATTTGAATTATACAGTAACCTTGTGCCCACATACATCCAAAGATGCGGGGTAGAATGGAAGAGGCCACAAAGTCAGAAGGTGGAAGGGAGTGCTTGGGAGGTCAGGAGAGAGCTGCTTCTGAGGAAAGCCTTGGTTACAGCATCTACACTGAAGCAAGTTTAAAGGTGCAAATCCCTAAACTATGGAAGAGAATAGTGTCTTCTTAAAGGGGAAGCAGAGTGTTCCAAAGAATGGATAAGTTAATACAATCCAATGAAGGACATATAGAAGTGGAAATGCAGCGTGAGGCATATTCACAGATGCGGTCTTTATAAGCCGGTGCTCGTCTGTCTCAGAGATTTATCTTGCCGCATTTGCTTGCTTGTTTGCTTTCTCATGTTGGTGTGATTTATCCCTCTCAGTGTGGGCTTGTGGTGGTAGTGTTTGTCCACTATATATGTAGTTAGGACAGGAATATGTGTTAACGAGCTGTAAATTGAGACAGGCTACATGGGTTACATACGCTGTGAGCTCAAGGAAATTGCAGAAAGTTGCAGTAGGTAGATAGCATTGAAATCTGTATGTGAAGGGATGGGTGCACTGAGATATAAAATAAGTAGAAATATTGGAAGAATATTTCTAGGAACCAGCTGAGAATGTGTGATGGCCTGGTCAGCAGCCACTTCAATAAAACAAATGAATTTTAAGGGTGAGAGAAAAGGTGAATCTAGACAATTTCCTAGGTTCTTGTTTGGGAAATGAAAACATATTGGAAATGATGAATGGAAAAATATTTAGATTAAAAGACTGCACTGAGAACTTCAACCAAGAAGCAACATTGAATTAAAAAAAAAGTTGACAAAGCAAGAAATTAGACAGGAATGTAAGTACTCGGAAATACATCAATATGCACACTGAGACAAGAGCAGATTGCATTGCAGTACTCGCAGAGACATCTAGAAATCTGTGAACGTTAAGGGATATGATGGGTCTCAGAGTGCAGACAGGCTAACATACATCCTCAGGGTGACGGCAGAGTGGGGACTTTGTCAAGCAGGACGCCCACAGAACACTTCCTGGGATGCTCTGTGCAGGAGTTTAAGAACAGCGGGGACTTTCAGCCTCAACACATGCCAGGAAGACAACGTGGCATTTTCTATGAAAATAAAGCTCAACAAACCATAAATTAATTTTTTTCTACATGTATAACTCATCCAAATGTGCTGAACCTAGAAATAAAGAATGCACTCTCTTGACTTCCACTCGTGGCCTCATGCTTGACCTCATTCTCCCGCTCAGCTTCCCATGATACCAAGCAGACTACAGCTTGTGCCTGGGATATTAGATAATAGTGAACGGCTTTAGAGAGTAGAATGATGTTTAAATGTGGCAACATTAATCTGCTATGTGGCTACAGCATGTGCACACATCAGTGGGAATATAAATTGGTTCAGCCACTTTGAAGAACCATTCGGCAGTGTGCGTGAAAGAAACTACATCATAATTTTCAGATTTATTCTGTGTAGCATCTTGTTATAGCATTTCTGACCATGAATATTTTGAAAACTTAATTTTCATTATGAAAAAAAGATAAATAAAAGCGGTCCATTCAAAAATAGTCCAATTAGAGTGAGACAGTGAAACACAATGAGACAATGAAATGAAAAAGTACAAATAGATTTCACATGCCATGTTGAGTAAAATAAAGCGAATTAGAATATGATATTGCTGTATGTACTTTGCTAAAAGAAATAACACAAATGCTGTTGGTACACATGAAAAATATGCAGCAGAGTTTAAGTATTGGAGCCCATGTTAAATGGTTCTTTGTGTATTGTTTCTTGTTTCAAGGTTAGATAAATGGATATGAGAATAATGGGAAAAATACTGTTTATGATTCGGATTCACTACTTAACTGAATTAGAGAGGCATCCAGACAGTACAGAATCAATGCAGCCGGGGGCTTTGGATTTGGTGGGTTTACTACATAAGGCACCCTGGAAGCATGTCTGCACTCCTGACAGCAGGGAAAGCAGCTTGGATTATAATGAGACATCTAAGCTCTCAGATCCTTTCTGTTTGGCCTCAGGAACAGCCAGAGTTTAGTGCTGAGGAAACCTGGCAGCTGAGTTTGAAAAAAGTAACTGGGTGATGTTGGGAATATAGAGCGATGTGTGTCCCGAAGGTTAGCCGCGTGTGAATGCCACTGCTCTTTACCAAGGAAGATTCTGTTTTTCTTGGTTATGACAGCAGGAAACAAACAAACAAACAAAACCCCAGAATGAAAGTTCTATACTGGTTTACATCTAGATACATGTACCAGGTGTTTTCCCGGGAAAGCCCAAGACTACACTTTCTCCTCTTTCCCTGTCTTCTTCAAAAGAAAACACTTCTCACAAAATTAAGATGAGTTTCACACAGAAGCTAATGCAGACCATTAGTGGACA
This sequence comes from Meriones unguiculatus, assembly GCF_030254825.1. Classification (NCBI taxonomy): domain Eukaryota; kingdom Metazoa; phylum Chordata; class Mammalia; order Rodentia; family Muridae; genus Meriones; species Meriones unguiculatus. Next base: position 96,462,715 of record NC_083357.1, on the reverse strand, counting down.
CAGGAGAACAGGAAAAACTGGTGTATGCCTCCTCTGGTGTGTGCTCCAGCCTAGCATTATGATGCAATACAGCAATGTTCTCAGAGTGCTTGTTGATTGACCTGGTCGGTCCTGACTTGAACACAGTACAACCGGCATTCACATAAAACACTCTGTTAGTGAGGGTTCCATAGAGAAACAGATGGACAGAATTAGAATGTATGGGATTTATCAGAGTGGCTTACAGGCTGTGGTCTGGCTAGTCCAGCATTTTCTGTCTCCAGACAGAAAGTCCAAGTATCCAACAGGTGTTCAGTCAGTTGGGCTAGATATCTCAGAGAGCCTTCAAGTACACCTCAGAATCCCAAAGAAATGGCCTGTAATACTAGTGAAGGAATGAACTTGCCATTAAGAGAGGGCGGGGGCAAGCAGGCAAAAATACAGGAGCCCCCTTCTTTTGTGTCCTCGATAAAGGCTGCCACTAGAAGGTGGGTCACATGGAGTTAAGTTGACAACCAAGAATAGTCACATGAGTCCACCCATTATCAACCTGACACACAATCATATCGTCTCATGTTAAGCTTTATTCCAAAATGAAAACAATGGCCAATTCATAATTATACTAGTGAGCATATATGCCACGTGTATGGGTGCCTGAGGAAGCACCCAGCAGAGGGTGTTGGATTACCTGGAGCCTGGAGTTGTGAGTGGCCTGACATGGGTGCTGGGAACTAAATTCTGGTCCTCAGGAAGAGTGCTCAGTAGTCTTCCCAGACCCTTTATGTAAGTTCTTAAAAGAGGCATGGAAAGAAGACTTGCTGAAGAGATTTAAAGGGAAATGGTACCATGATTCACTGTGGCACAGTACAGCTGCTGATGTCATATTTCTTGTATCAGAGCCTCTGGTTTGGTAGACAAGATCTCTACCTTTGAGTTACACTACCTAGATCTGTTTGTTTGTTTGTTTGTTTGTTTGTTGAGACTAGTTATTGCTGGCCTGGTACTTCCTGTTGTTGATCAGACTGGTCATGAACTCATGGTCGTCCTGGCTGTCCTCCTGTTCTAGCCTCTTGAGAATTGTGATTATAGGTGAGCAGCAGCATACATGGAGTCTAGCTCTGTCTTTTATACTAAATTAGCACTTACAAAGCCACATGTACCTTGTGCAGCTGCCAGGGAAGCAAAGGTAAGAGCAGGGTGACGATTCAGCTCCTTCTTACGCATTTCTCGCATCTGAAACCCGAAAGCCTGCCACAATTCAGTAAGACTCTTGATCTCAGTCACTGTCTGAGATTTGATTTCACCCCATCCATAAGCCAGGCAATACAGACAGGACAAAGACCAACTACATAAAGGCAGGAAAGAGAATGAAAAGGCCACGGATTGGCGGCTGCTGAAGTCTGCGCGCTGCAGATGGAAATGAGTTTGGTGAGAGAGTTATTCCCCACATACAAGCACCTCACGTCCCCTTTATCATTATGTGCTGTAGTGCTTCTCTGCCTTAAGTGGATACAGTTTTAGATGAATCAATGAGAACTGATTGGCTCAGCTGTAATAGATGGCCAGGTGGAAAGTAAGTAGGACAGAGTGCTGTACAGAGGGCTCTTTGAACTTTAGGGGTGCCATGCAGAGTGGAAGAGCCTCCTTATCGAGGGAGTCTTTATGTGTGTTTTTTAAAAACTACAAAAGCCTTTCTTCTCCAAGGTACACTTCCAGGAAACATAAGGCAATTGAGAATCTATATTCATTTTGTTTCCACCCACAAATAAGTTGTTTTAGTCACACTTCATTAAGAAAAGAAAAAAAGGAATCCTTTGTCACTTCTGATGATCTCAACAAAATCCAGTTTTTAAATGTTATTGTAAATGATTATCTTTTTTGGCTATTCCTAGGTAGTAACAGCTTTGATAGAATTGAGGCATATGGGGAGATATTGAAAATCATTTCCTAAAAGGAAAGACAACCCTACTAAATGTAATTTAGCTAAAAGTAAACAAAAATTATGAACATTATCATTTATATAGTACTGTGGCCTATTCAAACCCCAAATATAATATTCTAAGACTTTACAAAGTCATAGACATGTAAAGATTATAACTTTCCATAAATTATGAACATTATCATTTATATAGTACTGTGGCCTATTCAAACCCCAAATATAATATTCTAAGACTTTACAAAGTCATAGACATGTAAAGATTATAACTTTCCATAAATAAATGTTAACTTAAGAGCATAAGACAGCATGTAACTTTTAGGTAAAATATGGATTAGCCATTTCTATCCTATTGTGGCAGAAACTCCTGACAGTCTGTAGCCACTATAGTCGTTTTTAAGTAGAACTTTACACTAACACCAGCCTTTTCATCAGCACACATTATTTTCTGTGCTAAGAAAAGGAGTATAATTTGTATGGCCTCTCTCCCCTCACAGAGCAGACAGAATAATGAAAGATGTAATATGCATGTTTTCCGCTAGAGTTGAAAATAGGAAGCGAAAAAGTATCACAAAAATACACAAATACAGAGTATAAATAAAAAGTATGTTTTTTTTTTTCAAAGGGGTTATTACATTTAGCTAGGGGAAGACTTACTGCATGTAATAGAGGGAACATGGATTTTTACTAGGTTGATTGAACGTGGAAAGACGTAACACAATAAAGATGGGTTAAAAGGCATCCATGATGAGACTAGGAATGAATGAATAGTTGTAGAATGGTTTGGGGGGCTGTCAAACCTTATTTATTAGAAGATGGGCAACATTCAAGTGTTTCAGAGTGAAGAAGGTTTTAGTAAAGGCTTGTGCTCATTGTTTCCTAGACAAATCTTATAGGGGCAAATGGGTGCAGTGGGATTTTGACGATATTCAATAAGAAAAGGAGGTAGGGGTTCTAGGAAAAGCTGCAGGTGAAAGCAAAAGGAAGTAGTAACTGATTCAATAGGGAACTGTTAGAGTGAGTTTAAAGGTGGATCATGTAACTGGGTCTTCCTAAGTTGGAATCAAGAAATATGACAGAGGGTGGGACTGGAGACCATTTTGAATTACTGGTGTTGAAATAGTGGGATGCTTGGAAAATGAGCTGGAGTTTAAAAGTGAGGTGACAACTGAGAACATGCATCCAGTAATCATGAAATTGTGTGGTACCATAGGAAAGCTTATCAACAGAGAAATGGAAAGAAGAGGGAACAGGTAATGATGCCTCTGCCAAACCAACGTACCCAGGCAAGGATGCAGAAAATGGCCCAGGAAAATGTAGGACATATGATCACAGGGATGTAGAGCACCAATGCTTAGTAAGAAGTGCATGAAACTGTCTCAAAACACCTTTTTTTTTTTTTATGGACGACTACATGGATTTTGTGGCAATTTCTCTTTAGATCATGATACTAAAGTGACAAAATTTAAAAATAAATGAGAATATATGAGTAAAATTTTATGCACCAAACAAGTGGCAAGTCACCCATGCCTTAATGTGCCCATCCTTTGAGCTGTGGAAGGGAGAGACATTGTGGCAGGAAGAAACTTTTGTTGCGGGCAGCAAGCAACAGTGCTGACTGTCATGCAGAGGGCCAACTGTATTGTCATGGAGAAGTGGACCCTCTTCTTTCATAAGATTCTCAGCACTCTGCCCAAAGTTTGGCTATGAGTCTCGATATCTACTTTGATACCCTGCTGGGCAGAAGCCTAATATCCAGAATATATAAAGAACTCAAGAAGTTGAAAAACAACAAATCAAATAATCCAATTAAAAATGGGATACAGAGCTAAATAGAATTCTCAGTAGAGGAATATCGAATGGCAGAGAAACACTTAAAAAAATACTCAACATCCTTAGTCATCGGGGAAATTCAAATCAAAACGGCCCTGAGATTTCACCTTACACCCATCAAAATGACTAAGATCAAAAACTCAAATAACAACACATGCTGGAGAGGATGCGGAGAAAGGGGACCCTCCTCCATTGCTGGTGGGAATGTAAACTTGTACAACCACTTTAGAAATCAATCTGGCATTTTCTCATATAATTAGGAATAGTGCTGCGTCAAGATCCAGCTATACCACTCCTAGGCATATATCTAAAATATGATCAAGTATAAAACTAGGACATTTGTTCAACCATGCTTGTAGCAGCTTTATCCCTAATAGCCAGAACCATGAAACCACCCAGATTCCCCTCAATTGAGCAATAGATACAGAAATTGTGGTACATTTACACAATGGAATACTACTCAGCAATTAAGAACAAGGAAATCATGAAATTTTTGGGCACATGGTAGGAACTGGAAAAGATCATCTTGAGTGAGGTATCCCAGAAGAAGACACACGTGGTATATACTCACTTATAAGTGGATATTAGACATATAATATAGGCTAAACATATTAAAATCTGTATACCTAAAGCAACTAAACAAGGAGGAAGACCCTGAGTAAAATGATCAGTCCTCATTCAGAAAGGCAAACAGGATGGACATCAGAAGAGGGGGAAAACAGGGAACAGAACAGGAGGGTCAGGATAGCTTTTCTTGCCATCATGGCTAAGGATGCCACCTCTCCGAATCCCTGACTGTGTCACCAGCTTCATTTTTGTTTGTTTGTTTGTTTTGTTTTTGTTTTTGTTTTCCTCTGTGGCTCTTGAGTGATCTAGTAATTTATTTGCTTACTTGTTTTCTCACTTATGTATGTAATACTTACTGTCTATCTCAACGCTGCCACAATGCTCACTGCCAGTGTGGAGCTGGGCTTTAGCCCGCCAGAGTCTCTGCACTTTTACCAACACTCAGAAGGGTACCTGGAACCACTTACTATCCTGTTAGCACCTGTTGACTCAAAACGTAAATGGATGTTTGGATCAAGAGAAGTATCGTCCTTGATAAATTTTCTTATGTCTGTTGTGCTTCCATTAAGTTTTGTCAGTTCAGGAGTGAAGAGAGTGAGATGTATTTCAGTGGAATATTCCCGGAGACGGTGAAGGATCAGAAAGTAGTATTTCATCCTGTGGTTGAAGAGCCAGAGTGCATGCTGCCAGGGTTATAGGCATGATGACTGCTGAGCACCAGGCTGACTATGCCCCAGGTTGTACACATCACTTATCTCCTAAATGTCTGTACGACAATAGGAGAGGGATGAAGTGAGGATGAGCAATGTGAAATCAATTGCCTAAGGTCAACTGCTCGCAAGTGATATGGCCAGAAGTCACTGCATATTTTCTGAAGCCAGGTGTCTGTTTCCGTGCTAGAGTTCTGCACGTTCTTTCTTGAATAGTTCCTGCTTAGACTGTGTTGGGGGACGACCTGCCAGCCCAGGAGCCTGGGCATTCCTACAGCATAATCCTCCACAGACATTTGTGTCCTTTTATGGCCCTTCATTTTTGCTTCAACAGCAGCTCTCCTGGAGGCCAGCTTTTCTCTAACTGAACAACTTTCAGCCTTGACAGTTAGTATGAGTTACTGAAAGAAAAATACAGCACGATGGTGCCATGACCACTACCTATCCAGGAGCCTCATACCCCTGCCAGCTCTGCCCCAATAGTAAGGCAGGGGGATTCTGGACCTCTTTTTGAGACCCATTCTTTGCTTTTGAGGTGATGCTCATAAGGAAACTGAGGGTTGTATGCACATTAGGCAAAAGGTTTGCCACGGAACCATATATATCCTCTAGCCCCTTGTTTTGTTGTTGCTGTTTTTGAGCACGTTCTTTCTTATGTTTGGAGGTATGTGCAGATACTGTTTTCTTATATACATTTAATAAGAGGACTCATGGAAAACTTCGTGAACAAAGGCATGAATGGCCAGGTCACCTTTGCCGGAAGTGTATAATTTTTTTTTTTTTATAGTATCCAGGCTAGGGAGAGAAGATATTGTGAGGCTGCGAAGTGTGTCTGTGTCAGCCCGCTGTTACACAGGAAAGAAAGAAGTTTTAGCATTTTGAAAAGGGCATAGAGCTTTGCCTGTCAGCCTCACAAGAGGCGCCCAATGGTCTTCCTGTCAAGTATACAGCTTAGAGAAGAGGCTGCAAAGGGTTTGCTTTGGAGGTAGCATCCCCACTCTGCCCCATACCTGAGCGATGCTGAGGCTCCAAGATGATGCTTCCCACAAGGAAGCACGTGGAAATATACAGGAAGTGCTTTAACTAAAGAGCAGAAAGTACAGAGGATTGTGGGTAGTTTCGAGTCCCGCTTTGGCGTTTGTCACTAAACACAGGATGGTCATTGGCAAAAAGAACAGGCAGGAGTAGGCTGGCTTGCTGTTGTTTGTCTACACTGCTGAAAAGACATTATCGCCCTTCAATGAGATAGATGAAAATAGCAACTGTTTTATGTGGTCACAGTCCCATGGGTCAGAAGTTGGAATGGGTTAAGGTAGACCATTTTCACACTGGCCTCATCTGGGCATGCCTGGTCCAGATGTGGTCTTCTGGTGGCAGGAATGTGAACAGCGAATGAAACTCCGATAACTTACCAGCTAAACAGTGCCTCTCTTCTAAGCCTCTTCAAGCTCCCTCCCACAGCTACTCGCCCCTCAGAACAGGATGTCCAACAAACACATTCTTTTCAAGCCCCCCCCCCCCTTGTGTTGCATTAACTGATGCGCTTTAGCCACAATAGACCACAGAGTCCAGCAGAGCCACTGTCAAAAGCAGCCGCCTTAGGGTGCGGCACAGAACAGTCTGCACAGTCCTGATCTCCCACAGATGATAATTGAAAATCAGTCTGCTCAACTTCACGTGTCGGGATTGTCTTCCTAGGCTTTGTCAGAACAAGTCCAACTGCAAGGGACCAAGTTTCTCCAAACATCCCAATCCATTTTTCCAGTTTCAAATATGTGAAATCTTTAATATGGGGGCATTTGTGTGTGTGCTTGCATGTTTAATAAGGGACTGCATCTTACCATGTAGCTCTTGCTGGCTTGCAAGTCACTTTGGAGGCCAGGTTGGCCTTGAACTTAGAAATCTCCTTGTGTTTCCACCTGTTGAGTATGAGAAAAGGTATATACCGCTACACCAAGCTCAAAGATAAATTCTTTGTTCTCTTAACTTAGAGAACTCTGAATGTATGTATACGTGTGAGTTTGTGTGTTAGAGTAAGTGTGTGAGAGAGAGTCAGGAAGACAGGGAGGGTGGGGGAGAGTGTTTGAGTGGGAGAGGATATGTGTGTTCTAGTTGCCCAGGAAATGTTTGCATTGTCCTACATGAGTGCTGAGAAACTTAGGGGATCCTAACATGGGCTCAAATATGCAAAGACTAATGGATGTTAACCAGATGAGATGTCCCTATTCCATGTTTAATAAAAATAGCGTAGAATTATGCAAGTATGTAGATAAGCTAATCATCTGACCTCATCAGCAATGCAGATTTTGAAAACGCCTTTCTGATTATTTTCTCAGCTTGGCTGAGGATGTGAGCATGAAGAATCTCCCAGCATGGTGGCAGCAGATGTATTTCATAATATTTATTGAAAATATTGGAAAGAAGTCCTCAAGCACAAGCCTCCCGAAAAGTACATCCAAACAGATGACTTCTTTAGCATATTTTATACTGAAGTTTGGCTATAAACAGCACACAATCTAGATGACTCGTGTTACAGTTCCCCACATTTTGGGGATGTTTCGTACAGCTAGGCTTGCTTGACCTTCAGCCTCTTGCATAGCCACCTCATCCCTCCTCTAGTTGTAGGTGTCTGAGAACTCTGGCTGTTCTGGACAAAATGGCACCATGAGAATACTCTCTGTTCTTTAGCTGATCGTTTCATACCTTAGCAAAGGTATCATTGTATACAATGTTTCGGCAACTTTCATTGGTCAACTATTGACATTTCAGGCCCATATAGAAGCACACAGTGAGGAGGTGGAGGCCTAGATGGATCTGCCATTAATTTTCTTGGCTGGGATTTTCATAGTTATAAGCAGTCATTAGATGAGTCACACTGGAACAAATCAAAGGAAACTAGAGGAAAACATCGGTGAATTCCTGGCAAAATGCTTATATCTTTCTTGAGTCCTTATGCCTTCCAGCTTGAGAGCTGGTCAATATCTTTCCAGCATAGCCATGGGCTGCTAAACAATGTTTCAGTCAATAACCAACAGCGTGTACAAGAAAAGTCCCCGTCACACAGACTGAATCACTTTGTGCCTCTGTAGCCATAGCCATCTTCGTTTGTGTAGCACATTCTCTAAAGTTTGCAGGAAAATGGATTCACTTAAGGGCACAGTAGCCAGAATCTGTGCCACTAAGTAACATGAGAATGACGTTGTTTGTAAGTTTGATTAAACCAGCTTGTCGAGTAGAGCCATATGAATCTTAATAATATACGGTAATATACCTTTAGAGTAACTAGACAATAATGCTGTGTGTTACCAGCTCAAGATAGACCCCCAAGCTTCACACTAAGAAAATCTGCATCATCCCACTCCGGAGGTGTCTTTAACTGATCAGGTGGAAAAGCTCTTTGCTGTTGTTGTCATTGTTTATTTATTGGTCCTGTGGTATGTTCTGCTTGGTCATAGTGGTTTGTTTGTTTGTTTTGTTTGTTTGTTTGGTATTTTTGTTTGATTGTTTTGTTGGTCCTGTGCTATGTTCTGCTTGGTTATTGGCATAATCCCTGGCATGTGAGCAAGTGAACTCTGTATCTGAGACCATCCTCAGCGCAGTGTCCCAAGACAGTGAATTGCTTTATTTGAGGACAATGTTAGAGAAATATGGTGACCCAATGTGTATCTGTGTTTCCCTGTCAGTGACTTTGAAACGAGGACATATTTATTCAACTGAACACCGTATCGGAACATGTCTATTTTCCTAAAATCTTAACTCTCTAGGTAAAATTATCAATCTTTGCACAGTTGAAAATTAGAGTGATAAATTCTTCATTGTGGATGACTGACTGTCCAGAGTATTGTAGAATATTTAGCAGGGTCCTTGACTTCTCATCTTCAATATAGCAGTAACATCCTGGTAACCCAAATTGCACCCCACCTCGCTGGTCTTGACAGGTAAAGTATTTCCAGATACTTCCAGAATCACTGGGTGGAGAGCAATGAGGAATTTGTCCACATTAAAAGACTGCTATTGCAGAGGTTTTGAATCAATTTAGATGATGTTTACCAAGCAATCCCCTTTCACAAGGCGCATTTTCACGTGCATGGACGAGAGGCAGAAAATGTGTCAGCCACATTAGCATTCTCCAGATGCAATGAATATCAACTCCTTCAGCTAGATATCTGTGCAGACCCTCTAGGGTTAGTTTTTTTAGCCACATTATAAATATTGTGTACAACCACAAATTGCCTGATCCTGGGTAAAACATGGTAAAATATCAGCATTTCTTTGGGAGTTCATGATGTACAGCTATAAAAAAATTAGTTGAAAAATAAAAAGGTATCTTTTTGCTCAATTTTAGCCAAATGTCATTCTAACCGTAATTTTCAATACGCTTCTATCCAACTGCCATTGTAATCATGATTTGAAAGGTAGTTGTACCCAAATGTCATTATAACCTTGATATGAAGTACATTTTGCTTTCCTTTGCAAACAATGGTGGTTTGGGAAGCCTTTCTTGGGCACCTTTGATGAATGATGATCTGAATTGGAGCTGAGTGGGTTAGGTTAACAATTGTGTACAGACTTTTTTTTTTTTTTTTTAATTGGGGCGGTATGCGTGTTTTCCAAGACAGGAAAGCACAGAAGGCAGTTTTAAGCAGTAGCTAAAGCTACGCATGGGGGTGGGGGGAGGCAGAAAAAAGTCTGTGTGGTATTACATTAAATTCCTCATTGAACTAGTCAACAGGGTCAGAACAGCAGCTTCTTACTTGGACAAGTTCATGGTAGGAGGAGAATCAGATTTGGAAATGTCTATTTGAAAGCTGCAGTCATGATAGAGATGAATGCACTCTTTTCAACACAAGTAAACAGATACCAGAAATGTTTGATGCTTCTACCTCTGCCGTTTTTCTGTAGTCAAGTTTCCGCTCTCCCTGAAACAGTGATAATCTGTAAGACAACAATTCACACACACACAAAAGGAGAAAAGCCTGAAATTTTATTTTAGTCATGTGAACCTTGTTCTTCTTTTAACCTCTTCTGAGAGCATGAAGCAAGTGATACCTCCTCTACCTCATGCCGTCTCTCCTCCAGGGAAAGTGCTAGTGGCATGGCTGGAGGTCTGGCAGCAGAAGAAAGCAGGAAGAGAAGCCGGGGGTGAAACGGTTACTTAGGAACTAGGAACTATGCAATTAGCTTTGACCTCGCTTTGTGGGCAATATCACCATTTACTGACTCTGGTGGCTTCTGTTCTAGGCACATGCCTGGAACTCTTGGGATCTGATGTAGATATTGTGTTCATCACAGGAACAGTCCATAAGATGCTGGTCCCTTTAGCGTCTGGGAATCTGTTTGCGGGAAATGCACAGGAGAGTGATTCTGTGCTCGATGTCCGTCCAGCTCGAAGTCCAGTTCTGCACACTAATTTTAATTCATTATATATGCCTTTTCTTCCCAGCACAAATGGACCCCCGAGGCCTATCTCCCAGACAAAGTAAAAGTGACAGTGATGATGATGACCTGCCAAATGTGACCTTAGATAGCGTTAATGAAACTGGATCCACGGCCCTTTCCATAGCCAGAGCAGTACAAGAGTAAGTACCACGTTCTCAGGATGAAATGAGCATTGCAAGGTGATCGATGGATAACGGAAACTGAAGCATCTCTGGTTCCCCAGGCATGCCGTTTTAGCTCTGAACTGGCACACGTGACTGTATCTGTACATTTGGCCTGCACTCTTTGGGATCAGTTTAGGGAGAAGAATGGAATGTCTCAAAAGAGTGGGGAGGTTTTGTTCTCTTAGTTGTAAGACCTGTATGTGTCCTTTCAATCACCCCTTTGCACACTTCCTTTCTGAAAAACAAAATGTTCTTTTTGAATAACAGTGTCCAATTATCACCATCATTACTCGTCTATAAATTTAAAGCAATAGAATGTTTCAAGTATACTTATTTCAGTTTTTATTATGATTTTTTTTAAATAGTGTTTTTGTTTAATTTTGGGTTTGAAGTATGTGTGTATGCTCACCAGTGCAGTACTTGTGGAGGCTAGAAGAGGTCATCAAATCCCCCAGAGGTGGCATTACAGGCAGTTCAGTATGAGCTGCCTACCCTGGGTACTGAGTCCAGGTACGCTGCAAGAGCTTTCAAGTGCTTTTAACCACTGGCCATCTCTCCAGCCCCTCCTCACCTTGCTTTGGTAGAAAACTACAGCTTTATGGAAGACTTAAATTCGGAAGATACTGTGATAGTACTTTGGAAAATAGGAATCATGCACACTTATTCCATGGGATTTCCCCCCTCTCCTCTTTGTTTTCTTCCACTCTGACCTCAGGATTAGAAATCAATTCTTGCTTGTAGAATAAGCTGCATTTGTATTTTTGCCAACTCTAGCTAGAATACAACTCACGCTAGCCCATGTGTATGTTTCTGTGTAATGTTATTTTTGACCTTGTTGAGAGAGAACTGAAAAACGGTGTGTATTTAAAATGTGTAATTCACTGATGTGATCCGCTTCAGTACTGTGAAATGATCGCCACAGTCAACTTAAATAATGTCCCCATTATCTCACCAAGGTACTCTTTTGTTGTTTCTGTTGAGAATCTTTAAGATCTACTTTACTTTATTTATTTTAAGTATGTGGGCACTTTGCTCGTACGGATGAATGTAAGCACGTATGTGCATGTACCGCATGCGTGCCTGGTACCTGCAGAGGATGGGATTGACGCTTAACTCCCCGGAACTGTAATTATAGATGGTTGTGAGCCACTATGTGAGTGTTCGGGATTAGACCCTGCTCCTCTGTAATACCATCAAGTGCTCTTAATCACTGAGTCACCTTTCCAGAGAAGAGCTAAATTTTTTCAGATGTCAAATGCATCTTTTACCCATTTTTACTTGAAGGTCTTTTGCCCACAACCCAGCTCTTGCCACCTACAACCCTGCTCTGTTTTTTTCTATGTTCAACTTGTTTAACTCCAGAAGTTAGTGGTAGCTCTTTCCTATGCTTTAAGTTTCAAGCTGCAATATTTTGTGTAAAAATGCAAATCTTCGTCCTTGAAACTATTCTGAAAATTGTGTGTGCATATTAAGGGAAGTTAGATTTATTATTCATGTCAGTGTCTTTATTAAAAGTTTAGTAAAGCATACATTGAGCTTCTATCACCTGGAAAGCTGTACAATTTCTGGATCCATCAATATTAATTCACCACCCTTCAAGTCTGAGTTTGCATGCAAGCATTTAAAACTACAGAGATGCTTTTGGATAAAACAACCACAATGTCCCCCCAAAAGCCTCTCAAGTGTAGAGATACTTTGCAAGCTGTTAGTAGTATGTTGAAGAAATTTGAGTGTAAAACCAATGTACGATCCATGTTAAATTACAGAAAATTCCTCAGCATTCATTTTGAAAAATCAGTTGTGAATTTGTCTTCTGGCTCTTGGATTAGGAATTTCTCTTGAATTCCTAATGACATGTAATTGTTTCATTATTAACATCTCTTTCATCTCATTCTTCATGCATTTCCATCTTTATACCCAGTGTTAATTCAAATTATTAAAAACATCAGTTTAGCATGTAAGTTATGAGCAGATTTCAAAGGATTTCTGAGCGTGTCTTCATTTTCTGTACTTGTAGACCTTTCCTGAGACTATTGGGTAGAGGAGGATGCTTGGAGACTGATGGTGAAATCTGAGTTTTCTATGTAGTAGACAGATGAGTTTTCAAACCCTGGGCAATGAATTTATGTTTTGTCTTTCCAGTTAGAAAGCAGTGGAGCTCCGGTCTAAGACGCACCCAAAAGTTTGCCCACCTCTTTGCTTTTCAGTAGTAATACAGAGTTGGCCATGGGAGCAGACAGATGTGTAAGGTTGAGGACATTCAAAGAGATTGACACGGGGGACAAGAAAATGGCTGTGCTTTTTGTTGAGGGCTCCTCGCTGAACCACAGAGCAGATATCTCCAGCTAAAGCTTTTTGTCCCCATCCTGCTTAGTTCTTTGTCAACTTGACACAAGCTAGGGTTATCGTAGAAGAACCACAAATGAGAAAATGCCTCCATCTTATTGCCTGGAGGCAAGTCTGTGGGGTATATTCTTGATAAATGGCTTGTATGAGAGGGGCAGGCTCACGGAGAGAACCGCCACCTGTAGTCCACAGTGCTATGAGAAAGGAGACTGAGAAAGCCGCAGGGAGCAAGCCAGCAGGCAGCATTTCTCCCTGGCCTCTGCCTCTGCTTCTGCTTCTGCCTCCAGCGTCCTGCAGGGAGCTCCCCGTGACTTCTCTGGATGATGGACCAGAAGCCACAAAATGAAATTAAACCCTTTCCTTCCCACATTGCTTTTGGCCGTTGTCTTTTTCACAGAAATAGAGATCAAAATAAGAGAGTTCCCGTACTCATTGGGGTACTGTACTGCCTTGTGTGTGCGCTGCCGTGTTGACATAAAAAAATACAGTTCTCATCTCAAACCGATGACACGGTTTATTCTGTAGCCAGATATGGGAGACCCCAGCCCAGGAACAGGTTCAGGTTAGCCTTAATTCCATTTGATAGTAATTTGTATAGTAACAAAATGAAGGAAGTCATGAGTCAAGACACTTTTGAAAGATATGGTTAGGTCCATCAGATAGGTGGGGTAAAGCAAAGTGAGGCGGCCTCAGCTGTTGGCCTCAGATGGCTTATAGCAGCATTCTTAGCCTTTTGGTTGATGGAGACAGGGGTTCTGCTTCTACATTCCAAAAAGTTTACCTAACAATCACAAAATGTTTAGGCCACCTATAGAAAAGGGCAGTAAATGCTTATGAGGCTGAGAGGGTACAGTGTGGCTCAAAGTGATCTGGCTCTGGAGCCACAGCATTCCAGACTCTCCAGTCACTGAAGGTCAGATCTGCTGATCAGACTCACAGATAGTTCGGTGTGAGGGTGTGTTTCCTTCCAGGAGCTTTTGTTCTCAGGCAGTGTAGCTTGACTGTTAACCTAATGTCTTGTTTTATTAGCATTAGTAGGTATCGAATAAGCCTTATTGTGCTAACAATTCTCCTCCTGGTAGTATTCATTTTATTGGTTGTTTTAAGAGGATGTTTTACATTGAATTTGAGATTTAAAAAATGATTTCTTCTGATTGGATACATAGAAGTTGTTAGCCAGCATGCACGTTCTCCCCAGAAACCCAGACGAGTCTTCAGATAAAAAGAATGCCCTAAGGCCACCCCAGTTTATGTGAATTTACTCAGCAAGGACACTGATCAGTATTCTTAAAAGGAATACTTCAGCTCTTCCCACTGAGTAATCTGACCCTCACCCCCTCATCAGTTGAGTCAGTGAACTTAGCTAAATTGTAAACAGCAGCCAGAGCAGGTCTCACAGATGGGCTCTTTCTTATTTTAATCTTGTAGACAGAGTGTGTGTTAGCAATCATGTACTCAGTGAAAGAGACAGACTTTGGCATTCCTAGAACATCTGTTTTGTCTCTGTCTCAACCCCCAGGCCCCTGCCCAATGGTAAAATAAGGTCATTTCTCTTGACAACTGGGCAAACATCATTATGAAGTCAGTGTTTAGAGGATGGAAGGTAAAGGCACTCTATCAGGGCAATTTTTTGTAATTAATTCTAAATCTAGACAAAATAGCGATGTTTTTGAAGGAGGTAAACTTTTGAGTTTCATTTTGGTTACCCAGAAGTTACTCACTTCTCCTCTTTCTTCTTTCTCTAAATTCTGCACATTCTAGATCCTTTTAATGTATATAGACTAAATGTGAGCAGCATGTGAAAGGGCCCATCCCAGAGAGATTTCTGTCCTACCCAGGATCAAGATGGAAGAACAGGACTTGAAAGAATGATCTCAGTCAGGGTGAAGCTGAGGAGGACAGGTTGAAGCTTTGGAGTGAGCAGAGGAAGATGTTTTCACTAGCATCCTGACATCTGTCCCTGTTAAAATGAAACAGTTTTTAAACAGCTTGTTGTCCATAACATTCAAGCTACTTCCATCATTTTAATGTCTCCCTTGTCCCATTTTATTATGTGGCTTATGGGAAACACGACTCATTGTGAAGAAGCCAACTGGTGGATTTCAGAAAACAAATAAACTTACGTTTGGTACTTCTTTTGCATAAGTGTGCTTTGAAAGAAAATATGGTGGCCAGTTAGCCCATGTTTCCTGAAAACTTTCCTATAGTTAGTCTACACATGATGATACCTTCTTTAGAAACTGCATTTCTTGATACAGGAAAGTCAGAAATGTCAAGGGGTTTTTTTTCTTTATTTTTTAAATTCCAAACTTGTTGAACAGTCAACACGCCCTTGCTTTCCTTAATTTCCTCTGCTAATGTCTTTTAAATCACACTGGAGAACAGGGCTAGAGATGAGCGAGAAAAGGAAGGAAGAACTATTATGGGAGTTTACAGTTGGCAGATTCTCTGAGAACTCCTACCGTTTTCCTTTCATTTGCCCCGTGGTCCTGCCTTTACCATGTGGAGAGAGAAAACAGAGGCGTGCAGTGCTTTATGCTCTCTCTAATGATCCTACAGAAAGTCGTTTGCTGAGTTCCTAGTCCAATCAAGACATCTGTCCTTGAGGAAGAGACAGCTGCAGCACCTGCTTCTGTGCTGTGCGTTAACCTCAGAACTATAACTGTCCCCCAGTAAGCCTCAGCATAGGTGATCTAACTGTATACTTTCTGTCCTGTAAACTCATCTTACATAGGATGTCGTCAAGGGAGAAAGAATTCTGTCAGGTATATTCTCAGATATATTGTAAGAGGATTTATCATCTACAGCCCCATGCATTATGTAAAAAGATGAAGAAATAAAATGCAAAATATTAGAGTGCTTTTTAAATAAATGTTATCATTACGTTTTATTTTAAGAGCTACTGCTGGGAAAAAATATGATTGCAGGTATACTTCAGTATAGCGTATGTGCTGATACGACTAAGACTCCCAAATCACGCTTTTTATAGTATCGCTTTCTGCCCAGCTGTGATAGGAAACAGGGGAGGGCTGAAAGGAAGCTATCTTCCACTTTCTCTCTTCAGCTGAAACGTTTCAGAATGTTTATGTCTCTTCTGAGCTGCTAAGTGTGGGTAGACTGGGATGGACGAAAAGCCAACTCATGTTGGTTCTCTACTTTCTGATAGTTGAAATTTTCAGGGTCGGCTCTCAGAATCCTCCCAGTCCAAGGCTCTATTTGATGAAACTGTGTTTTTAGTTCATAATCCTAGTAAGATTTGGAATACTTTCAAATGCCCACTTCAGGTCCTACTAAGAGATACATTTGGGCAGAAATGTTTAGAAAATAAGGCCAGCTGCCAGTGGCCGCTGACCAAATAACTTGGCTTGTGTGCCAGTGCTGATGGGTAAGTAAGGGAAGCAGTCACACTTGCCCGGTAGAGGGGATGCTTTTTGAAGGCTCTTGAAGAAAGTTAGAATAAACAAAGAGAGAAATAAGCCCTGATTTATTGAGAATGGTTTCTGACTAAAGTCTAAAGTACATGCTTGGCCAGCGCATCAACTCAGCAGTCTGCTAAGACTGAAAAAAAAAAAAAAAAAAACAAATAGCAATGACTTCACAACTCAGACCCGAATATTTAAGAGCAAGATGGAGACCCTATGTCCACTTGCAGCCCCTTTTATCTCCTTTGCTAGAACAGTCTTGGTCTCTCTTTAAGCGTAAAAAATACAATTAAGTCTGACTAATTACTTATTATTTAAATAGGTTCATAGATTACCAAATTAAGCCATGTATTCATAAGGCAAGCCACTCACTCATTCGGTCATCCCTTCACTCATTCGGTCATCCCTTCACTCATTCAGCCTTGTGTGTCATGTTGGAGACAGAATGACTCATAGCTCTTGGCTATGAGGAACTCTGATAAAGTTATGCTCAGTGCACTGGAGGAGACATGTGTCAGACCTGCTGCTGCTGTTACAAAACTCCATCACAGAAAGCAACAGGGAAGGTCACAATCTGTCACAAAGTGAAGTCAAAGGAAGGAGCTCATAGCAGGGCCTGGAAGTGGGAATTGAAATAGAGACCTTGAAGGAATGGTGCTTTGGGCTTGCTCAGCATGCTTTCTTGTAACACTCGGGGCAGCTCCCTGAGGGGAACACTGCCCACAGTGAGCTTGCAAAAGGGCCAGTGTGGGGAAGGGGGCATTTTTCCCAACTGAGGTTCCCTCTTTTCAAATGACTCTGGCTTGCGTGAAGCTGACCAAAAAAAAGGGGGGGTGGGGAACAAGGGCAAGGTATGAGAACAAAGCCCTGGACAGCTAAGAGTGGCCCGAGAGAGGCAGTAAGTGCAGAACGCTAAGGCAGAGGCATTCCGGAATGACTAGCTGTCAGTCTCAGTGACCGGATGAAGAACGCACTTACAGTTCCTTGGTTTCACAAAGGAAGCAGAGTTCTTCAGAAGCCAGCTGACTGTTCTAACGCTATACTCCAGGGGAGGCATCAGGACAGAATGACAATGTCTCCGCTTTCTTTCTTTGTCACTTTGCTTTCTCTGGCCCTCTGGCCCTCTCCCCTGGGTCGGTCTGTCTTTTTAAAGGGAGTCTATAAACAGTTGTTTAAATTCCCACCTAAATCATGCAAAACATTTTTTTTTCTTCAAGTATTTGTTGTCAGAAAGGCTTAGGTTCTTGCAATCTAGTTATGTGCACATGCAGGCATTTCTTCAAATACTTTCTAAGTTGTTTAAAAACAACACACACACACACACACACAGAAGGAAAAATGTCCACATTACCACGAATGTTAATCATTACAGCAATAATACACATTTGTTTTGGGGATACTCTTTTGAAGGATCCAGCCTGTCTTCCATTTTCTTCAGTGCATAAAGTTTCCCCAAGGAGTTGAAGCTGTCTGCTGTGCTGCAGTATCTTATTTATCCTCAAGTAGCCATTAGGTACTTTTCTCCCTTAAAAGATGTCACTTTAGTTCCAGTGGCTAGCTTATCGTTCGAAGTTCTTGGTGTGAATTTTTGCGATGATTAAAATCTGTCTCTAAGGTGTTACAAAACTATTGTTTTGCTAGAGTGTGGGGTGGGGGATGGATGTATAAGCTATGCAAAATACTAAAAAAACCTCAATTTTACTTAGCCTTCCCTACTTAGCGTAGGGAGTGAATTATCTTATTCTTCTGTGACATAATCACTCCTCAGTGATCAATTTAAAAATAGAAATAAGACTCTTTTTACTGTTGTTGTTGTTGTTGTTTTTCAAGACAGTGTCTCACTGTGTAAACTGGCCAGGCCTAGAACTCATGTAGACCAGGCTGACCATAAAAAATCACAGAGATCTGCCTGCCTCTCTCTGCCTTTCAAGTCCTAGGATTCAAGATGTGTACCAACAAGACTAACAGAAATCAAACGTTTTAAAGAGAGAATTTTAACAAGGTGAGGTGTTTCTTCACAATCATCTTAGGATTTGGGGGGGTGAGGGAATCTGAGACAAAAAGGATTTGCTCATAGTTTGAGACCAGCTTGGGCTGTGTGCTGACTAAGAATCATCCTTTAAAATGCTAAATTAATTCATGAAAGGATATATATGTGTGTGTATATATATATATATATATATATATATATATATGCCTATCTACATAGTTTCTGTAGTTTTTTATTATTAATTACACTTTATTCACTTTGTATCCCCCCATAAGCCCCTCCCTCCTCCCCTCCCAATCCCACCCTTCCCCCCATTTCTGCATGCATGCTCCTCCCCAAGTCCACTGATAGGGAAGGTCCTCCTCTCCTTCCTTCTGATCTTAGTCTATCAGATCACATCAGGAATGGCTGCATTGTCTTCTGTGGCCTGGTAAGGCTACTCCCCACTCAGGGGGAGGTGATCAAAGAGCAGGCCAATCAGATTATGTCAGAGGCAGTCTCTCTTCCCATCACTATGTAACCCACTTGGACACTAAACTGCTATGGGCTACATCTGTGCAGGGGTTCTAGGTTATCTCCATGAATAGTCCTTGGTTGGAGTATGAGTCTCTGGGAAGTTCCCTGTGTTCAAATTTTCTTGTTCTGTTGCTCTCCCTGTGGAGTTCCTGTCCTCTCCAGCTCTTGCTATTTCCCACTTCTTACATAAAATTCCATTCACTCTGCCCACCAGTTGGCCATCAGGGTCAGCATCTGCTTTGATAGTCAGCAGGGCAGAGGCTTTCAGAGGCCCTCTGTGGCAGGTTCTTAGGTTGTTTCCTGTTTTCTTCTTCTGGCTTTCAGAGGCCCTCTGTAGCAGGTTCCTAGGTTGTTTCCTGTTTTCTTCTTCTTCTGATGTCCATCCTCTTTGCCCTTCAGGATGGAGATTGAGCGTTTTAGTTAGGGTCCTCTCTTTTGCTTAGTTTGTTTAGATGTACCGATTTTAGTGGGTTTATCCTATGTTGTATATTTATATGAGTGAGTATATACCGTGTGTCTTTTTGCTTCTGGGACAACTCACTCAGGATGATCCTTTCCAGGTCCCACCATTTACCTGCAAATTTCATGATTTCCTTATTTTTCATTGCTGAGTAATACTCCATTGTATAGATGTACCACAATTTCTGCATCCATTCTTCAGTTGAGGGGCATCTGGGTTGTTTCCAGCTTCTGGCTATTACAAATAAAGCTGCTACAAACATGGTTGAGCAAATGTCCTTTTTGTGTACTTGAACCTCTTTTGGATATATGCCTAGGAGTGGTATGGCTGGATCTTGAGGAAGTTTCTGTATTTTTTATATATTTTAAATGATGTACATTGTGTGTGTGTGTGTGTGTGTGTGTGTGTATGAGTCCTTTGCCCATATGCACATATGTATACCACGTATGTGTCTGGTACCCTTGCAGGCCAGAACAGAGGAGTGAATCAGATCCCTTGGAAATGAAGTTACATAGGGTCATGAGTGCTATGGGAGTGCTGGCAACTAAACCTAGGTCCTTTACAAGGACAGTATATAGTCTTAAGCAATGAGCTCTCTCTTCAGCCCTTCGCTTTATTTCTTTGATTACGAGATTCCAGATTACATCATAGATGGAATTGAAAAGTCGGTGTTTTACTTACCTCGAAGTAGAGACTTGTTTTTCATTCTGTTCATAATTTATTTTAGTGTTGCTCATTTCTAAGAATTCATGACAAAGGCTTGGTACTTCATGTGGGTCACACAGTGCATGTCAGAACTTTGTGTCTTGATATTGCTATATGTTCAGTCTACAATCACATTGCACAGTTACTTAAAGTATGTGCCTTATACATACATGTATACTCTAAATTAGTGTCTGCAGTAAGTATATATGATTGTTTTTCATGCATTTTATATGTGTTGACACAAATATTCAATGATAATGGTGAAATATTAATAAACCTCATTACGAGTTCCCAGAACTGTTCATCATTATTTATTGGTATACTCAGCAAAGGTACAGATGACCAAACCTAGAAAGTAACAGTTGAAGTGACAGAGCTCACCATGATACAGCCTCCAGATGCTCTGGACTGTATATTTTTTCTGCTACCCATGAAGTACAGCCATTGCACCGTAATTTTATCTGAGTTTTATCACATTAACACACACTTAAATATCACTGAATTCATTTACTTTCGTGCATCATATGAAAGCAAAGGATCAAAGGATGTGTTTTCATGAATGGTCTAATACCCTGTACAAAGAGTGTGTGTGTGTGTGTGTGTATGTGTGGTGTGTGTGTGTGTGTATGTATGTGTGTGTCTATGTATATGTAAAAATAAAGACTGAACAAGAGTGAATTTTATGAGACTGGCATTTCACTTGGTCTTTTCTCCGTCTGGTTTTCACAGTCACATAGCCACAGGTCTTCAGCTACCTGACCTTAAACAGTCTGACTTATCCTAGAAATTACATTGTAGATCACATGCAGTTAGCATAGTAAAAATGTCTGCAAAATTTAAAAATATTTCTGATAAATATAATATAAAATTACTATTATGTGGAAAAGAATGTCAAACATTGACTTGAACTAGGATAAAATGCTCCCAATGTTTTCTTTTAAAAGTATCCAATACATCATTTATATTATTTTATTTCCAATTATGGAATTCAGAAATATGGGAGTACTACATTAAATTCATGTGTCTGTACTTTAAAATTAGCTTGAAAGCAATTAAGTGTTCTAAACTAAAATGGTTATTTTATCAACCTGATTTTTAATATTAGTTGAATAGTTCTGTATAAAATTCTGGCCTCTCTTAATGTGAGTAAAATCTCATGACCAAAGCCAAATGAGAGCAGAAATATCTTCCACTTAGGTAAAAAGGGAACTCGGGAGAAGAGTGATGAAGAAGCTAACATATGTGAAAGATAAGAGCAGTAGCCCCAGTGAATAGACTTACTCCTTTTTTTCTAATTTAGCTTCTTGAGTTTTAGAAAATTTTAGTAACACCCTGTTATCAGTGTCCCAGGAGTTCTCATAACCCTCCCTAGACTCTTTAGTTGCATATATATTTTAAAGATCAGAAATGACTAGTATCCTTATTGATTCTTGACTTTATCTTCTAAATCCTGACATGGTTTATACTCTTAGAAAGGATTCATTAGATATAACGCAGTGGAATTATTAAAATGAAAAGCTTAGCAAGAGACCCATTCTATCTGCCTTAGCAAAGTCTGGGAAATAGAGTTACTTTCCATCTGTAAGTGCAAACTAACCTTGACTAACCTCTTCTGGTAGAAAAAACAACAGATCTCACTGGCTTCAAGATTTATGCAGCTATGGGTTGTAACAGTAACAAATACAAATAATCATGAGAATGAACCTGTTGTCCAGGCCATTGAAGACAAAAATCTGTGACAGATTTCAATGACCCTTCAAGAGAAGAGTGCAGTCATTCTGTTTTGTCTTGTGTGTATAAGACAATCGGGAGAGACAAAAATGAAATTCATCCTTATGGTCAAAGTAGCCATTGTCTACAGCAAATATAAAAGCAACTTTAAAACATTTCATTGCATATAGTTATTTTTGTGGTGTGTGTGTGTGTGTGTGTGTGTGTGTGTGTGTGTATGTGTGTGTGTGTGTATGTGTGTTTGTGTGTGTATATGTGTGTGTGTGTGTGTGTGTGTGTGTAGATCAGGGGACACTGTGCAAGAGTTAACTCTCCCTTTCCACCATGAAGTTCCTAGGGATAGAAGTTGGATCATCAGCTGAGGCATCACACCAGACTTTAAACTAATTTAAATTTACATAGAAATACATTTCTGCATATGTAAGATTAAATGTAAAACAATAAAATTGTGAATATGACTTTATTTTCAAGCAGGAGATCAAAAAGTCTTTTGGTTTTATTCCTGGATATATTTCATTGTTTGGTTAAAATAGTATTTTTACAGGCTTATCATCCAGGTAAAATCAGCAAGCCAGTAAAGGTTTTATAATGGGAAGAGTATCCAGCAAAATTAGAAATCACTCAATGGAAACAAAATCATCATGAAGTTGAAGTTACACTATCCTTTTAGGCCTGATTTTGAAAATACATTTCTTTAATAGAAATTTGAGCTTTGGCTTTTACGCCTTCATTTTTACTCAGTCAGATTTCAAATCAGCAGCTACATTGAAAGAAATGTAAGGTTTCCAAAATCTTGCCACGTATCTCTTTAGCAGACCCCAGTTATACTTACATATTTAAAAGGCTTTGGTAGTAAATTCTTAGTTGCAAAACTGAATAACAGCCTAATCGTATGCCCAAAGCATCAGCAAGAGTTGTTGGAAGTTGTTGCAGTAGATCAGAGAGAAGCCTCTCTGTGCACGTGCCTGGGCTTTTCCATTGGCTTCTCAGCTCCATGCCAGTAACCACAGTGTCGGGTTCAGAGGGCAGTGCTTTATAATTATCAATTTGTTCTTACTTAAGATTCCATGGTGCCTCTTAATAGTTCTCGAAGGAGTGATGGCATCTTACAGACCCGTGGAAGTGAAGTGATTTAATTTGTGTGTTGTAACTAAGGACACTGTTCGTTCAACATGAAATGCCTTTTCTGCCATGGGAACCAACCACGCTTTCTCGCCTACTTTCTGGAAGAGGAGAGATTATGATTACCATTTGAGGAGGAACTGATACTTTTTGTGAAAACTGGACTCTACCAGACGCAGTGAGAGAAAGGAAATAAACACAGCTTTGACCTGAATACAGTGCTGTCAACTGTCTGTAGCTGTTTTCTCCACTCCTGCACATCAACCAACTGGGAGTCAGATATATATGAAAATCAATCATGTTTGTACTGAGCAAGTACAGATTTGTTTTCTTGGCATTATTTCCTGAGCAATACAGTATGGTATCTGTCTCTTGTGGATGTCCACTGTATGCTGCGTTGTAAGTAATAAATACAGTGTGTAAGGGAACCAGAAAATAGAGGCACATAAACTACACCATTGGGTAGAGTCAGCTTGAGCTGCTGTGGATTTTGGCATCCATGGCAAGGATTATGGAACCAATCCCATAAGGTATCAAAGGATGATTATGGTCACAGGAGTGGGTGATAGCGTTGCTTGAACATCCAGAGCCAGAACTGAGCAGGGAGGACCAAAAATGCATAAAGGTAGTCAGTGGCAAATCAACATATATTAGTTTAAAAAATATTCTTTACCTGCAATAAATCAATTTTAATGGCACATTTCATAAAACTTAAAAATCACAATGCCCTCATATAACCAAACAAAATTTTTGTCATCCTGAACTACGCTTTCTAGTAAATTCTTTTCCCACTCTCTTGTGTCACTGGTTAGTTAGTTCTGGGTCTTTGTGAAACCACATGTGATCTCTTGTTTTGCCTTCTTTCACTAAGTGCAGAATTTCTGTGATTCTTGCATGTCGAATATTTCTAAGTAGTTAGTGTTAAGTGTAGATGTAGCATAATTTATAAACCACTCACTTATTTTTGTGTGATTTTTTTCTCAGTTTTGAAAACATTTGTGTCTGTGTGCATGCATAGTGGTGTGTGTGTGTGTGTGTGTGTGTGTGTGTGTGTGTGTTTAGGTCCGAAGACAAATTGCTGGTGTAGATGGTCTCCTCTCACCCTATTGGTCCCAATCATTAACTGGATCACTCTTACAGCAAGCAGTTATCACTCTTAGAGCAAGCAGTTGATCGCCCTGAGCCATCTCACTGCCGTGGTTTGGTGTGAGACAGGATTGGCTATATAGCTCCAGCTGGCTGGGACCCAGCCTTCTTCAACATCCTACTGGCCCGTTTACCTTCTGATGAGTTTTGGGCAATTTTCTACCTGGGACTCTAAGGAAGGTCGTACTGACAATTGCATGCAGTTAACCAGGTCATATGCCTTCACTTCACTTAAGGGCATGTTCGTTTATAATTTCGGCAAGAACCAGGTAATCCCAAAGGTGCTGTATCCCTCTCCACTCCCTCCAGCAGCTCCATTGGTGCCACATCCTTAACTTTTGTATTGATAGTCTTTATGCAATGTATCGTAACAAAGGGTCTGCTCAATTCAGAGATATGGAGGCCAAGGAGTCTGTTTTGAATAAAGCCATGGAGTGAGGAGACAGGTGAAGGAAGAATAGTTAATCAGTGGACAGACAGAAGGAGCTTAAAGAAGTTAAGAAGACAGGCCCTATCCTTCTGAGGTTGGGAGAATTAAAGGGAGAAGTCTGTCCCACTTAGCAAGCAAGAGTGACGAGGTGTAGCTCAGACTCAGTTATAAGCGCTTTACTTCCACCAGGATGCCCCAGACTGAGAAGGACTTGTGAGTGGCAATTCGGTAAGTAATTCCATAAGTTGTCCGAAAGCATGTGCAGAAAGAAAGAAAGGCAGCCAGTGTAGTGCCAGTCATTTATGTAGCGCACACTTCTACAGGGGGGACGAAGTGTGAAAGGTTCTTCAAGTAATTGTGTCGGAAAGAACATTTCTTAAAATTCTTTCATGGATGCAGAATAAATATATTTGTCTGGTCTTTTTCTGGATACATCACTGTAAAAGGAAATTATGGTGTTTGTCCATTCAAAATGACAACTCTCGGGATCTTATAAAACTGACATTTACCTGAACCGTTTCTACCTCTTCTTCACTGTTTGATTTTCATCCTACCTACAACGTCTTCGTCTTCTTATCCACACAGGTTTTGGAAGTCTCTTTTCTTCTTCTGATATTTTAACTTGTAATGTGAGTAAATATTTGTAGGCTGTAGACCCAAAGTGTTGATTGGATGCTGCCTTACCTTGAAGAGAAGGAGCCTTTCTTTACCCAAGCCTTCGTTTGCCTTCATCACACCTTCAGCTCCACGATCTGCCCATTGATCATTTGGAGAAAGGAATGTCCTAAAGCAGTGTTCAGGTTGCCGTGCTTCCAAGATGCATAGGTACTACATGGTTGTTGATATGGCATAGAGTTAGCAATACAAGATCAAGCTTCCTGAAGGACCCAGAGACTCTTTCTCAACTGCTCTGAGAGATTCGTTGTTCTGTAACCAACTGTTCGTAACCACATGATGCTTACAGAGCATCTGTCATGCATGAGACCCCATGCCTGGCTTGTGAAAGAGACAAGTGGAGGACATCATTTATCAAGCCGGGAAAGCTTTCCCTGTCGCTCACGATGATAACTCTCACATGTACAATCAAAGGAAAGTTCTGAAGAACTAACTTCTTCCCATTATAGTAAATTTGCATTCATAAAGCAAACCTATTTATCCAGCACTCAGAGTCTGAGAAGAAGTTACTAATATAGAAGATCAGGATAGGTCCTCATCATGGGTATGGAAACGAGAGTTAGGATTATCTTCGATAGCTAAACAGTTTGGGGGGAAAATCATCAGTACTTTTCTTTGTAGAGGATCTGATCATTCTAAGATACAGACATTGGTGGTTTTGAAATGAGCCCTAGACAGAATTGTAAGATCTGGTTCTTTTCAGGAGGCAGGGAGGAATACAAAGAAGGAAAGGCCCCCTTGGGTCATTATGAGCTTAGGGTCACCACGTCCGGGGGCAGAGAACAGAAGCATTCATAGTCTAATGGGGTTATTTCTGTAATAAGTTCTTAGTTTTGTTGGCTAGTTCAAGACAAAGTGAACTTTAAACATGGGAAGGTTAACCTAAACATAGCTTGTGTCCTTCTGCATTTTAAATATTTTCTACATTTTAAACAGTGGTTCTCAATCTGTGGGTCATTACCCCATTGGGGGTCCATCAACCCTTTCACAGGTGTTACTTAAGACCATCTGAAGATCGGATATTTACATGATGATCATAAAAGTAGCAAACTTACAGTTATGAAATAATTTTATGGTTGGGGGGTCATGACAACAAGAGAAACTGTATTAAGGGGCAGCAGCATTAAGAAAGTTGAGAAAGAAAAGTCTAAGAAAAGTTGAATCTAAGGGCAGAGATTAGAGAGATGGGCTCGAGGTAGACCTCAGTGAGGGAGCGTGAGGGCCTAAGATCAAATCCCCAGACCTGACATAAAAGCTGATCATGGCCATTCAAGAGCCTATAGCCTAAGAGCCTGTGGCTACAAGTTCCAGATTGCTGCCATTTTGGCCCTTGATTCAATGAAGGGAACAAATTGATAGAGCAGAACAATCTATGTCCTTTCATCCATGCTTGCCAGGTACACACATTTGCTGTGTATGCACCATACACATAAACAAATAAGGAAATAAAAAATTCACTGATCTCTTAAAAGGCCAGGAAAGCATGCTAGCAGCGGGAAGAAATCCAGTTTTTGGAATTATTTCCTAAGGGGAACTTCAGGACATTTTGAAGCTGAAATCACATCTAAGTATGTCAACTGGACCATGGGCTAGCTGACCAGTGGTTCAACTAAAATATAAATGTGAAAATGATTCTGCATATACATTTTGATTTTTTTAAATTAAACTGATTCTTACTTATTTGGCTCTATTTGTCTGTATGTTCAGCATGTGGCTGCAGTGTCCACCCAGTCCAAAAGAAGTCACAGCCCCTGAAACAAGATTGTGGGTCACATGATGTGGGTGCTGGGAACAAACCTGGGTCCTGTGGAAGAGCAGAAAGTGTTCTCAAACCACTGAGCCATCTCTCCAGGAAAGCTGGCTGTTTTAAAAGATATATTTTAGATATGAATGATTATATGCTTGTAATCTTTGAGACTGCTTTCCCAATATTTGGTGGAGAATCATTCCCAGAGGTGCCCTGAGGAGTGGATTCTGCCCTGTCACACTCAGGCAATACAACCCCAAATGTTACCTCATTTCTCTGACCCCCTCCCAACCAAAGAAAATGCAGACTTTACAGTAAGTCATCTCCCAGATCCTATCCCCTAGTCTGTTACGTGATGTAAACCTACATGAAAGTATGGAACCATCCTTGGTGAGAATAACGTCTTACAGCTGCCTGTATCCTTTGCAGTCTGTCCCGCGGTCCAGGTGTGTTCTGCCCTGGCAAGGTGCTCCCTGACTTTCTGAAGGAATAGCTGCCTTTAAGCAGGAAATGGATACTATGACTCAGCTTGGCTCACATTTGTACGCTTGTACATTTGTTCCTTAATAATCAGCAGCACAAGAATTTAAATGAAGTTTAGAAACAAGTACCTAAAAGTAAAACCACTATGTATAATGATGCATAATGTTTAATATTAATGCTGGTTTATAAGTGAGGCAGTGAAAGAAATTCAAGCAATTGAAACATGAGAAATACTGATAAACTAGCAGGCAAGCTAGTTCAGCAGGTAAAAGTCCCTGGTAAACAGTTGATGACCCGAGTTTGACCCCGGGAACGTGTTCTAGAAGAGAACCAACTCTCGGGGTTGTCCTCTGACCTCCACACATGCCATGGCATGCACACAAACATGCAATACAAAGGAATGAATGATGCTAATAGCGAATACAGTTGTTCAGGGAGGGAACTCCACTTCAGAAAGTCCATTTGCAGCCCCAAACTATTGTCATTAGGAACAGACAAAGGGCTTTGTCAACTATAAACTGTCAGAATGAGAAGACTCGAGTGTGATGTCAGCAAAGGAATTTTTTAAATGATGTTTTGTAGAAGTGTCTAGGATTCATTATTTTTAAAATTGCACATATAGCACAGTGATATGCAGGCAAGCTTCCTACAGTTTTATGAATTCCCAGCCTATCAGCACACTGATCTGTACTTTCAGGTTTTTCTTCTCCTCCTCCTCCTCCTCCTCCTTCTTGAGACCAGATCACAGCCGATCTCTTCACCTAACTCAGGAGATTCCTGGGGGAATGTAAGAATGTAAGAATTTACCATGGTGCCGGGAACACAGTCAAGCCCCAGCTCCCTGGTACCACTGTTTTTATTGCACGCCATTGGTTAGGAAGGTTGTCACTTTGCACTAGCTCTTTTCAGATGTGTGCATGCAGATGTCCACTCACATAAAATGGCACAGCTGAGTACCTTCCTAGAGCGCCCATGTGCCAGACTGAATTAAACATCAGGCCGAATGAGGCATACATGTTCAGCGTGTGCCGGAGGCGAGTGCCTGTAGTCATGTGTATGACAGCAAGCGGAGGCCTGCACGTGCAGCTCAATCACTGTGTGACCAATCATCTGTTCTTATTTTCCAGTGATGATAATAATGGATAGCAATGTACACTTGTGTTATAAATTGATTACTTTGAACCCTGAATATGCTCTTGTGCATACATGTGCAACGTTTCCGTGTTGGAAATATAGATCTCAAGGGAACATCTCAGTTAGTTTTCATATATGCCACTGAGTTGATCCTCATATAGACTAGCGTATAGAAGATGTTTTGAGACCTACATGTTTGCTTGAGTTGTTCTATCCAGGAATGATCTATGTGCTTTAGTAGTTCCCCACCTAGTGATAATCTGTATTATTCTGATACTCACAGGCATCTCCGAGTGCCACACTGATTCCACTCAGCTGTGAGTTGCAGTGGATTCTGACTCGTTTATACGCCTTAATTAAAACAAAATGCAAGAAAAGTGGGCTGCTGCCATGAAACTCTTAAGATGTTAATGTCTGTTAAAACATCTTTTGTTACTCATAAAATTCATTTTCATTCGTTTCCCCACTTTCATTCATAAAAATAACTTTAAGAATTGCTTTTATCTTTTAGTACTTTGGGATTGTGCACTAGAACACACTGCTTTAAAAGATCCCCAGATCTAGCAGGTTTCCTCCAGGACATGAGTATCTGTAGGTTGTGTGTCTGAGCAAAGGAAACACATGTGATTGTGAAATGGGTGGGAGCTGCTGACCGTGTGCAGTGTGAGTCAGGAGCTTGCTCTGCCATGTTTGGTACATTCTTCCAAGCCAGGAGCCATGCTAGCGAGCACCATTTCTGAGGACATTCCCGAATGTTGCTAATGAACTCCAGTTCTGTGTGGCTGTTGCGTCATCAGACCCACAAGGCTCATAATTCCACAACAGTAGCCATGGCATTTGGTTTGACAGTTGGAGGAAATACTGTACTTCTTTTTACTTCTCCCCTTTGCTATGTCAAAGGAATCTAGGAGGATGGTTTACATAAATGTATGCAATATGATGTAACTGAAAAAGAACAACCAAGCTGTGGTGGTCTGAATGAGAATGGTCTCCGTAGGTTAGTATTTGAATGTCTGGTTCCCCGTTGGTGGATTGTTTATGAAGGATTAGGAGGTGTGGCTTTGTTGGAGAGGTGTGTCACTGGGAGTGGGCTTTGCTGTTTCAAAGCCCAGGCAAGGCCACGTCTGTCTGTGTGCCTGCCTGCCTGCCTCTCCCTCTTTCTCTTTCGCTGTCTCTCTTTTTCTGTTTTTGTGTATGTTTCTCTTTCTCCCTCTGCCACTTTTTATGCTTATGAGTCGGATAGCAGCTCTCAGCTTTGCTCCAGCACCATACCTGCCTGCCTGCTGCATGCTTCCTGCCGCGATGCACTCAACATCTGAAACTCTGAGCAACTCCCAATTAAATGCTTTTATTTTATAGGTTGCCTTGGTTACATTGTCTCTTCACAGCAACAAGATAGTAACTAAGACACAAGCAAACAATGCAAGGACAGAGAAGATAATGCAGGAATATTTGAACAAATACGTTAGTTAGATATGTTAGTTCCTAGATCAATAAGGCATATTCTCCTGTATACTAATTAGAAGCTAGAGCTAAGTTTCATTCATATATACCTGAAAAACACATCTCTTAGGATTTGACCCCAGGAGAATACGTAAAACATTCTCCGATTAAAGGGATAACAAATCCTTCTCTCCTGACAGTGTATTTAGAATGACAGTCAATGTGGCAATAATAATAATAATAATAATAATTCAAAGAAAAAAATTCATAGATTGCATTAGAATTCACTATAATGTCCCTTATTTTTTATAAAAATGTTTTAATTTCATAGATGATAAATCATAGCTCTTATTATAATGTAGTTTTAACCTACATTTTAAAACCCTAAATTATAAAAGGAATAGTTTGGCTTAGTATTATAATTAGAATGACTATATGTAATGAAAACTTTGAGTTATTAATTTAAAGTAAACTAAGGATTATCTCTGAAAGAAACAAAGACTTTTTAAAATGTGTATCTCAAAGATATTATGGATTACTCATTTGTTTTGATTTTGATGAGACTTGAAAGGAAGTACTTGTATTGGCTTTTCATAATTTTAACAAATTCAAGCTAGTCAATTTATGAAGAGGGTTCTCTCGACCCACAGTTTGAAGGTTTAATAGACTGGCATCAGTGTGTGGGGCACATGGTAGCACCTTATGATAGAGCATGTGTTGGAGTAAAACCTCTTACCTCCTGGGCATGCTCCCATTGACCTGAAGACTTCTCACTGGGCCCCACTTCTTGAAATTCTACCACTACCCAGTAGTTCCATGCTGGGACCAAGCCTTTGGTCATTGTGTTAATAAACTAAGTGAGAAAGAGATGATATGCAGCACTTTGTACCACATGCACCATATCCTCCCTTGCCTGTGATCCCAGAAATCTCATGGAAGAGATGTCAATATCCTGCTTCAGTGCTGAGGAACCTGGAGTTGAGCAGGGTCAGTAACTTACACAGAGCCAGAGATAGAGCACTTAGCAAGGGTCCAAACCCAGCTCCATCTAACTGTGAAATCTTTCTATTTCACTCTAAAAGAATATGGACTCTCTGAGTCCCTGTATAGCCAGATTCTATGTTCAGAGCCCCACACATGGTATGTGGTCTAATCCTCACTGAATTCTCTCAGAATTCTCATTTCTGTCAAGTCTCTCACATCCTCGGGGGTGCGGGGTCATTAATAATGCAGATGTTGTCACTAAGATTTCTGATCCTGCTGGGACTTCCGTGAAGACCAGAAAACATGGGAATGCCCTCACACACTTGCTCCAATAGTCCGCCTCCATTGAAGGCCAGGGGTTGACGCTATTTGAAATGTTCTAGAAACCAAAAACAAAATAACATAAACACATTTTAACAGAAGAAGCAAAATCCAATTTAAGAAAAATTGGAAAGAAATGATATGGAGAAAGGCATCCATGTGCTTGATCTAAGAGTGCAAGGTGGGTTTCTCGGTGCCCAGGGAGGACCCACCCACTGCAGAGCTGTGCTAAGTGGTCATGACAGAGCCTAATTGTCCTAACACACATCTGCTTGCAGGTGCATTTGCAATGTGGAGCTAGTTGTTGTTTTCTGCAGACCCTCATTTTATCTCTTCACTGAGCTCTGTAAGAGGAAGAAGAAAAGGGACAAAACCACCCTCATGAAGGGCCTATACATTTGGATTGAGCTAGTTCTTCTTCACTATGCTTCTGCATCCCTTATTCTGAAATTTAAGATTCAAAACCAGTTCAGTCAAATGAGTCCCCAAAAGACCTATAATTGTCAGCACCTGCCAGATTTTCTCTACTGATCATTTCAGCAGGGAGGGAAAAAAAAATGTGTTAGAGGAGCCAAGAGATACACAGCAGACTATAATTTTGTAGATTATAAGTTAAATAGGGAAATAACTAAACAAGAGTGATTTATAGAAGGAGGCCTAAGAAAGTGATGAGAGACTGAGCCAGCTATTTTGCTAGCTAAGAGAGTTAGTCAGATGTTTTGTTATATAAAATACATGTGGACTTGTATGTGACGGGCTGAGATGTCAGCTGTCAGCTCCCTCTCATCGAGGTAGCTTTGAGGTTCTTCAGCTCACCCTACCTCCATCTGCCCCCTGATTTCCTTTTACATTTAAAATCACTGGGTATTTCTGCCTCCAGAGAGCCAGGAATTTTTAAGTGTTCATTGTAGCCATATCTTGATTAGTCCCATAATGAAATGTTATGTGATGCATATTTTTTAAAATAATTTATTTTTCTTCATTTTTCCTAAAACGAAATAAAACAACAACAACACCAAAAAGCTTCCTATGACCAGTTTCATTGTATGGTCACCTGATCAAAGTAGTGTATACTTGAGAACAGAAGTGCCCAGAGAACATCCCCTAGAGCTATGCCCATGAGTTTACATTCACAACCTATCTGGGCATGGCGGCTCATGTTTGACATCCCAGCCCTTGACAGCTTGAGGCAGGAGGATGACTGTATGTTGAAAATCACCCTGGGCTTCATAGTTAAATTCAGTGCTAGCGTAAGGCTGCAGCATGAGATCCTGTTTTTAAAAATTCATACACATGTGACTATAAACACACATACAGAAGTAAACAAATTCCCAAACTGCCATGAACTACTACTAACTCTAATAATGATGAGTTACCCAGTTTTTCTAAGCTGATATTTCTTTGTTTGCTTTTCACCTTTAAAATGATAACTGAAATCAGCAGTGCTTGGGTAGATTAACTAAAGCAATAACGATAAAATATTTAGGAGAGAGCATGGTAAGTAATAAGTGATCGAGAAAGAAGCAGTTGAGTAACTAATGTGCCGAGTGCTTAATCAGCTGAGTAAAGTGTCTGTCTTTCTGTCTGTCTGACTGCCCGTATACCACTGATTTGGTAAAGTAACTAGAACTTACCCTAGTAAGAATACAGGGGAGCAGTGTACTGTCTAATGTTATATAAACTTGACACGGCTGAGAGGAGGGAGCCTCGATTGAGAACAGTGCCTCCAGAAGATCAGGCTGTAGGCAAGCCTGTAGAGCATCTTCTTAATTAGTGATTGATGTGTATAAGTCCAGTGCATTGTGGGTCAGACCAATCCACAATAGGGGGTTGGTAGGCTGGTGGTCCTGTGTTCTCTAAGAAAGCAGACTGAGCAAGCCATGAGGAGCAAGCTGGTAAGCAGCACCCCTTCATGGCCTCTGCATCAGCTCCTGCCTCCAGGTTCCTGACCTTCTTGAGTTCCTATCTTGATTTCCTTTGGTGATGAGCAGTTATATGGACACATAAGCCAAATAAACCCTTTTCTCCCTAAGTTGCTTTGGTCATGTTGTTTCATCAAAGCAATGATAACCCTAAGACAAGTATCCACATTTGACCTGAGAATGAATCTTGCTTTTTTCATCAGCCCCATGACCTTGGATAAGCTGTACACTTTTCACATCTATCTCATCATCTATATATTTGGTTGTTTTCAATGCAGCCATGTGGTTGTTTCAGGAATGAGACAGGAAGTGTGCCAGGTTCAGTGTCGGGGAAGATATTAGGTACTCAATAAGTTACAGGTGGATATTAAAATTTAGAATCTTCAAAAATGAAAATTACAGAGATTTGGTGCCAGTTTGTATGTGTGGATATGTGTTTGTATGTGTGTTTGGGTATATATGTGTGTGTGCCTGTCTGTGAGTGTGTGGATAAAGGATCTAAAACATAAAGTTATATGTGAAAATATATTCTCTGACAGTGTACTGTACCCTATCTGTTTTGAGGAGATACAGGAGAAAAGGCAGCTCCTTCCTGAGGTAGCATGAGGTGTGTTTATGCCAGAGCTGGAGCTCATTCTGTGCTCTGGTCAGATAACCAGTCAGAATGGTGTTTCCCTGGGTGAGATGATGTAGGGAAAGGATTTTGCAGAAAGGTGGTATGTGATAGCACTAATGGGTCAAGAACAGAATGCGAGAAACTAGATGAGGGGAGTCATTGAATTTAGGAAAATGTTTTAGGGTTCATACTTGACTGATAATAGAGTCGTCTCTTAAAATTTATGACTGAAGTGAGTTATTAAATATTGCTGTGCAATCCAGAGAAGTCAGTTCATAAGCCTGGCAAAAATGCCTCCTCCGTTCCCTGCCCGGCATTGAAATTCTAGACAAAAGTAGATGCCACTCTCTCTTCCCGGATGCCCCAGGAGCACTAGTCTCTGCTGTTACTCTTGCTGGAAGACCTCTTTTGCATGTGACCTCTCCCTCACATACCACATGGGTTGACTTCTCATGGATTAGCTTGATGGAATCTTGTTCACACACAGGCACAACTGGAGTTGGAAGAGTCTCTGGGAGAATGAAAGTTTTTGTTTCAGGAAAACAGTGGAGCAGGCATGAGAATAGATACTGAGTGAACCAGCTTTCAGCATCTGCTGATGGCTTCATTTTATTAGTCTGGTGGACTGTCAAGAAGGAGGTGGACATGAGGTAGTCCAGGCGACATAGTAACCAGTTCACTTAGCAAGACTGTGACAGCAGTGAGGAATGAGGGAGGATGGAGATGTTTTGGAGTGGTTCAGCAGGTGCTGCTGATTCAAAGGGATAGGAGAAATCAACAGTAGCTCCATGGCCCCACAGTCAAGTAACATGAATGAGACTCACTTTATCAATAGAAATGTGGGTAGTTGCTTGGAAGAAGATTCAAGATAAATTTGGCTCTTAGATATAAGTTTGAAGAAAGAGTGAGATATACAACTGTATAAAGGGGCTAGGAGTGAAAAAAAATGAATTCGTGTAAGATTTAAGCCAAAGATAAAACTTTGGGAGAGTGTAGCCTGACTACCTCAGAGGGTACCTATGGAGAGTAAACAGGGAAGAAGAGCAGGAGCGAAAGAGGGAGATGGTGAGAGTCTTAGATGCTAGACTGCCAGGGGAAGGTTTGGACGGCAGAGACATGGACCCCACGAAGTGTGAGTTTCAGCTCTAATATACATTGAGTATTGAATCAAGAACACTATTACAGTGATCTTATATGGAGTTGAAATCAGAGTAAAGTAGATGTTACATTATCAGATTTAAAAGAGGGGTGGGGAGAAATGAGGAGAGAAATAGCAATATGGGGAGGGAGAAGCAAGTAAGGGTAGAGGCTCAAGCTGGAGTCGTGGGGAGCGCTCACTGCAGAAGTTAGTGCTGAAAGCATCTTAGGTCATGGCAATGGCAGTTTTTTGAAAAGGGGATCTTCCATCCTCTATGTGTCTGAAGGCCAAGAAAAAAAAAAAACCTGAATAACAGAAGTTGCTTAAATCAGACACCTATCACAAACAAAAATGTTGGTTCCATGTGAAAAGATTGACAGTGAAACACTCAGTGCAGTCAGCAGTGTTCTGCAGGCCTGTTACGTTGGATATGGATTAGAACTGGCAGAAATGTAGCCTCAGCAGCTTAACACGGTAGGCAGGGATGAGGATGTGGCTGTGCTATACCTGTATCCAGATGAGAAGGCAGCATGCTCAAGTTCATGAGGATATTAAGGCGCTGGCCTGATAGAGATATAATAGTGTACAACTTTATCTCCAGATTGCGTAGCTGCAGGAGAGTACAAGGAAGAGTCACACAGATCTTGTGAGACGAAACTGTTACTCAACAGTAATTCATATGAAGAAAAGAGAAATTGTCTGTCATTCAACCCTTGAGGTGATGCTGCTACCTAAAGAAGCCAGACTGCAACGTGTCCGTGGCATGCTTGGCTTGGCGGAAAGTTTCAAATAAGGATGGACACTTGCGTTCACCGTAATGATTCATGTGTGAGCAGCTGAGAATTTCAAGGTCTCTGCTCACCCACTGCTCAGCATTCAGAATACAGTAGATCAGTCCAACTGACCCTCTTGTTTTTCCCACGGACAATCTGACAATGCTTTTGTCAGCGCAAACTCTGATTAGAAGACGGCAAGTGAAAGCGTCTGACAGAAAGTTAGTAAATGTTCCTGACTCCCCTGCCAGCTACTCTTTTGATACATAATCAACACCAAATGGGAAAATATACAGACTTAAAACTAGAGGCACTGCTCAACCTCAAGGTCCTTTCTCCAGTCAGCGCGCGCACGCGCACACACACACACACACACACACACACACACATTCTAGGATTCCTGCAGAATGCTAAGAGGGATGGCTGTTGTGATTTAAGTTTGTCCGGCTACTTGGCCACATGTTGTAAGACTTTGGTTAGTTTTTCTAAAGTAAATCATGAAAATACTTTTTAATGAATTTCCTTGTTCTATACATTTTGGGAGCTAGCTGTGTTAAAACGGGCTGCACTGGAGCCCTTTAATTTTTTAGCCCAGTCAATGGTAGGACCTAGACAAATAGAATGTCAAGCCTGTTATTTATTGCTCTTAGCTAGGTTAAGAGGAAAGGTAGGTACTGAGTCATGGGGTAACAATGAGCACAAGGCACCAGTACAACATGGAAACTAATGAAAACAAGAGTGCCAAACTAAGACTTGTCTCCCACACACAGAACGCTAAGCCTTGTTCTGAATGAGAGTAATCCCCTTTGTGAAGAAGAAAAGCTGAAACCCAACTGAGTAAATTTCACAGCCGATGAAGTCTGGAAGTAGTAGAACCTGGATTTGAACTGAGGTGTCTGGTCTACTTTGTTTTTTGCCATTGTT
Source organism: Meriones unguiculatus (assembly GCF_030254825.1). Taxonomy (NCBI): domain Eukaryota; kingdom Metazoa; phylum Chordata; class Mammalia; order Rodentia; family Muridae; genus Meriones; species Meriones unguiculatus. The sequence continues at coordinate 96,426,059 of NC_083357.1, read as the reverse complement.
TGTTTGTTTGTTTGTTTGTTTGTTTGAAACAGAAGTCTTCTGGTGACTGGATGGCCTGGAACTCAGAGTGTATAACCTGGGCTAGTTTTTTTTTTTTTTTTCCTCCTGCCTCTCCCTGCTTCATCTAATACAGCTGTGAGCTACTGTGTCAAAGAGTCCACTCCAACTGAAGTACCTTATAGCTCAACCCTCTCACTGAAATGTCGTGACCTTTGAACTCTCTACCTTTAAAGTTCTTCAGGCAGAGATAATATCTTAGGCATTTGTGAATCCCAAATGCTTGGACCTAGAAAGCAGTAAACCAAAAAAAAAAAAAAAAAAAAAAAAATTCAGTTGTTATTTTTGAACCCTGAGTTATAATTTCTGTCACTTGTATGACCAGCCTAGTCTTAGTGTTTGCTTTCTTAATCTTCCAGGGTAGGAATGTAAGACAGATTTTTTAATTTTAGCATTGTCTTTTAATTGTGATCTGTATGTTTAGCATTTATCAATGTGCAATTTTATGCCTGTTGTTTTAAAAATGTTATTGTTTATTACATATACTTTTGAGTCAGTTCAATTTAAAGTTGTTCTTTCACATTTCTGTATCTATTTCATGGACTCTGGAGGATCTTGTTTCTTTTTCTTTTCCTTATTAATTCAGTTTACATCTTGGTCACAGGTCCCTCCCTCCTCCTCTTCTCCCAGTCCCACCCACCCTTTGGCATCCTTCCTCCTCTTATTTCCTCAGAAATAAGAGCCCCTCCCCCATCCAGACACCCCAGCTCACCTATTCACATGAGAATTGAGTTCCTCTTACTCTCCTGTGTCCTGGCAGAGCGGTCCCATCAGGAGGAGGTGATCAAAAAGTGGGTAACATAGTCCATACCAGAAATATCCCCCACTTCCCTGACTATCAGGCCCACATGAAGCCTAAGATGCCCATTGAGCGTTTATAAGTAGAAGCCCTAGGTCCAGACCATTCATTGTCCTTAGTTGGTGCTTCAGACTCCATAGGCCCCTCTGCGCTCTGGTTGATTGGCTCTGATGGTTCTTGTTCCCTCTTTTTCCACCATTATCTCTGTCTATTCTATTTCCCCTTCTGATCGAGATTTGTGAGTCCTCAGCAGGATCCTCCTTGTTACTTAGCTTCATGGGTCTGTACATTGTAATATGTTTATGCCATACTATATGACTAAAATCCACTTATCAGTGAGTAGATGTCATGAGTGTGTTTCTGAGTCTGTGTTACCTCACTCAGGATGATCAATTCTAGGTCCATCCATTTGCCTGTAAATTTCGTGATTTCTTTGTTTTTAATGGCTGAATAGTTTTCCATTGTGTAAATATTCCAGAGTTTCTTTATCCATTCCTTGTTGAGGGACATCTATGGTGTTTCCAGATTATGGCTATTAGAAATAAAGCTGCTTTGAACATAGTTGAGCAAAGGTTTTTGTTGTATGGTAGAGCATCTTACAGGTGTATGCCTGAGAATGGCATGCATGGGTCTTGAGGTATGGCTATTCCTAGATGTCTGAGAAAGCGCCAGATTGATTTTCAAAGTGGTTGTACAAGTTTGCACTCCCACCAGTAATGGAGGAATGTTCCCCTTTCTCCACATCCTCCCCTGTCACTTGAGTTTTTGATCTTAGCCATTCTGATGGGTGTAAGATGGAATCTCAGATTCATTTTGATTTGCATTTGCCTGAAGACTAAAGATGTTGAACATTTCTCTAAGTATTTTTCCACCATTTGAGATTCCTCTAATAAGAATTCTCTGTTTAGCTCTGTAGCTCATTTTTTATTGATTTTTGGTTTGTTGGTGTTTAATTTCTTGAGTTCTTTATGTATTCTGGATATTACCCTTTGTAGAATTGCTGAATACTCTTTCCCAATCAGTAGACTGTCTTTTCATTGTATTGATAGTGTCCTTTGCTTTACATAAGCTTTTCAGTTTCACGAGGTCCCATTTATTATCTTGTTTTATTTTCTAAAGCAAAAAAGCTAAACAATAAGGATTCATTAATGGGTAATTTCCAGTACTAGTCTGTTTTATAAGCCATCTGTTTTTAATCGAAGACTACACACTTAGACAAACTAATAATATTTTGTAAATTCTTTCTGTCTCCATTATTTAAAAGAGACTATCAAGATTGGTAGATTTAAATATTACTTAATTATATGTTCTTAATTGTATGTTCTATCTATATTTTCTACTAGTGGTGCTTGAGAGAGAATAGTTTCAACAAAAACATTGTAGAAATTTAATAGATAGCTTTATTATCTATGCTTCAAAAGTACAATCTCAGATATTGATAGTGGTTTCATATGAATAATTCTCACTTTTGGACTTAGGACATAAGAAAACCATAAAAATATAGTACATGGGAGCATGAATAATAAATTGTATGATTATTTATCCCAACGTAAAGCAGTTTTTCCAATGACCTGATACAAGTGGAATATCCAGCGAATTGACTCATTTCTGATGCTTCCACCCAGATTTTCTCAGGTCAAGGGCTCAGTGTCCAAAGATGTAGATGCCAGTCAGAGCCGATCTGAACTTCTTCAACTATAATGTGTGTGTGTGTGTGTGTGTGTCTTCCTGTCTGTCTATCTCTGTGTGTGTCTGTCAGTCTGTCTCAATGTGTGTGTCTCTGTCTCTGTATCTCTCTCTGTGTATGCATGTATATATGTGCGTGTATGCATGCACATACATAAGGTTAATCCTCACTGAAACAGATAGCAGACATGGCTGAGTCATCAACTGACATGAACTTCTGCCTGGCCAACTATGCTGGGTGGTGTGTGTGGGTGTGTGTCAGTAGCAGGGGGTGGGGAGAGATGCTTAATTCTCGCAGAAACCCGTCATTGGCCTGATAGTCTTAGAACCTGGGGAAGTCTTTCCTTCTGGTGACTGGTTTTGTTGTTGTTGTTGTTTTTTGTTTGTTGTTGTTTTTAAGCACTGAATTCAGGCAGTGCATGTGGAGTGAAAGCAGATAAGACAGAGTGTGGTCCTGGGCTGCCAAGGTTGCCCCAAGTGTGTTCACCCACCCCTCAGCTCCGCTCACCTTTCCTGTAGGATGGAAGGTGAGGTAACTGAAGTTTCATTGGGTAGTCAATCGCCGTTACGTAATTGGCTACTGCTGTTGGGATTTACTCTCTGCTAGCTACCCCTTCCCGGAAGTTTGATCTTATGACTAAAAATGTTAACCCTTTCTGGTGACGAGTACCTATTTCTAAACCTATTTGGGCACAGTACCGTGTGTCAGTTGTTTAGTATGAAGTGTGATGATAACAAAGACACAGCAAACATTTAGAAAACTGTAAGAGTCATAAGAGATCTTCAATCCTGAGAGAAGAGTAAATACATATTTTATTGTGCTGTAGACATTTAAGCTATATTATGAGCAATATTTTGGTATGACCGACTGACCCATCATAGTACTACTGATGCTATTCTACTTGCAGACAGCATCATTTTTGTAAAGATGAAACCACGTCACTGAATTTTGCTATGAGCTGTTGAATCTTATCTCCACACAACATTCTAGAAAGCAGAACTGTTGCTTATAAAATAAACAAAGAAAGTTGTCATTGAAGAGTGTGGCAGAAACCATGTCAGCCTATACTTGACCTTCAGCTCACGTGTGTGACCTCCTGTGGAGTCTGTAACCGCCGCAAAGCATGCTCTTCTCACTTACAAAGTGGGAAGGATGATATTCACGCCACAGGCTGCTGAATGGACCCTGAGACTGCCGGGTCAAACTCAACACAGTACAAAGATCACAGCAAGCTCCCTCTTTTACCAAAATGCCAAGTAATGGCTCAGAATCATGGAGAGTCGTGAGATATGCCGCCTGTCTCCTAGAACTCAGATTCTCGCTTAGGAACATTTCCATCCTCTGTTTCCAGTGACTACATCCACCTACAGAAAACAAAAACAGAAAACACTCAGTGGGTCTTGTTTTGTTTTATTTGGTGTCTGTGTCTGTCTCTGAGTCTGTGTGGTTTAAAGGTAAAAGGCCAAGGGGAGGATGGGAAGGAGGAGGGTATGCATTGTATAGATCAGAGCTTCGTTTATTATTATTATTATTATTATTATTATTATTATTGTCATTACCTTTATTGTTTTTACAGTATAGTCCCTTTAAGTTCATATGCACATCAGCCCTGTTATGTCTGCAAGGTGCTGCTTCCTTGGAATTGTCCACCGCATCTGGCTCTTTACGATCTTCCTGCCTCATCTTCTACACAGATCCCTAAGCCTTCTTTTCCCCTCAACATTTTTAAATTTTATTTATTTATTCACTGCACATCCTGAAGGCAGCCCCTCGCCCCAAGCTCTACCTAATATTTGGCTGTGGGTCTCAGCATCTGTTTCAGTCTGCTGCTGGGTGGACCCTCTTGGAGGACAGTCATGCTAGGCTGCTGTCTGTAAGCATAGCAGAGTATCGTTAATAGTGTCAGGGCTGGCTCTCACCTGTGAGGTGGGTCTCAGGTTGGGGTAGTCATTGTTTCTGTATTCCCTCCATCTTTGCTCCATCTTTATCCTTGCATTTCTTGTAGGTAGGGTAAACTTGGGGTCAAAGGTTTTGTGGATGGGTTGGTGTCCCCATCCCTCCACTCTAAATCTTGCCTGGCTAGGAGGTGGCCACTCCAGTCTTCATGCCCCCTGCTACTAGGAGTCTCAGATAGGGTCAACCTCACATCCTCCCAGGGGCCTATCTGCCACAGGTCTCCAGCTTGTCCCAGAGATGCCCTCATTTCTCGATTTCCCTTTTTTCTCTAAGCTCTCTCACCTCTCCCCACATCTGATCCCCACCCTCATTCCCCTCTCCACACCTTCACCCACTTAGTTCCCACACTCATCCGCTTCCGAGGTCTATTCCGTTTCCTCTTCTGAGTGGGATTCAAGAATCCTTCTTGGGCCCTCGTTACTTAGCTTCCCTGGGTCTGTGGCTTGTAGTATGATTATTCCGTACTATATGGCTAAGAATTACTTATAAATGAGTACATACCAAATGTGTCTTTCTGGGTCTGGGTTACATTACTCAGGATGATATTTTCTACTTCCTTCCATTTGTCTGAATAGTTCATGGTTTCCTTGTTTTTATTACCTGAGTAGTAGTCCATTGTATAAATGTAATACATTTTCTTTATCCATTCTTCAGTTGAAGGGCATTTGGATTGTTTCTACTTTCTGGCTCTTATGAATAAAGCTGCTGTAAACATAGCTGAGCAAATGTCCTTATTGAATGGTGGAGCATCTTTTGTGTATATGCCTAAGAGTGGTATAGCGTGGTCTTGACATAGAGCTATTCCCAGTTTTCTAATAAAGTGACCAGTTGGTTTCCAAAGGGATTATACAAGGGCACAGAGGAGGAGTGTTCACCTTGCTTTGCTGTCACTTGAGCAAAGACAATAATAAGACAACTAAAGGAGACCGAGTGGATACAAATTGGAGAGAAGGAAGTCAAATATCACTTTTCACAGATGATATGATAGTATACATAAGTGACCCCAAAAATTCTACCAGAGAATACCTTCAGCTGATCACTGAGTCTTGAGGAGAAGAGTTTGATAAAGACACTGATACAGGGCTGAGCATTCCTGGGCCTCTCACTGTGCGCACATTGTCAAGTTGTGGGTCTCTATGTTAATCAACAGCTACTTCCAGAAAAAGCTTCTCTGATGAGGGTTGAGTGAGGCACTGATCTATGGGTATAGCGATGTATCATTAGTATCATTTAAGTCCCTGAAAAAGATGAAAATAGACCTCCCCCAAAGTTCAGCTGTATTGCTCTTAGGCATATGCCCAAAAGTCTCTACATCTTTTTACAGAAATACTTGCTCATCCATGTTCATTATTGTTCTATTCAAAATAGCCAGAAATTGGAAACTGCCTAAATACATCAATAATAAAAATGTGGTACCTTTACACAATGGAATATTAGTTTGCTTAAAAAAAAAAAAGGAAAATTTCAAGCAAATGGATGGAGCTAGAAACAATCATGCTGAGTGAGGTAACCCAGACCCAGAAAGAAAATTACTGCATGTTTTCTCTTACAGGTAGATGTTAGTGTTTAAAAATGTGTGTTGAAAGAAATATTTAAAATGTATTTCACTTAGAATCTACATAGGTTATATAGTTCATAAGGACCACAGGGGAAGAAGGCAACTTTCCGAAGAAAAGGAAATAGAATACACTGTTATAAAGGGGTAAAAAGGTTAAGAAAATAGGTGGATTAATTGAGGGTGGAATATGGGAGGCACAATTAACACTGAAGGCCTTTTGAGGAGCCAAATGGAATCCCACCACTCCAGAAGCTTCCGGGATTGATCAAAGAAATTTAAATGGAACTTCCATAGAATGGAGGAGGCAATGCCCCACTTATATATTATATGCTACCAAATAAAAATCTCCACTACCAAAAAATGGGTTACATCTCATTGAATTGTTGGTCAAAAGGGTACCATAGACCAACCCCAGACACACAAAAATTATGAGATATTGCCAGTGCTATTGGATGAACCCTATAACCTGACAGTAAGGACCTACTGCTGAAGAGACCACTTAATTATGTCATTGGGTGTGGAGAAATCAATCTAGTACCTACCTAAAAGTTTGACCCCTACTGACTCGCTCTGATCCCTGCTAACTGTAACAGTGATTTGCCTATAAGGTATACTGGTGATAGAGTGGCACAGATGAGATCAGAGTGACCAACCACTTGATGTTGGCTTTAAAGCCTACTTCATCAGATGAAATGCACACCTGACATTTTTCATGAGGTCAAGAACCTGATGAGCCCTAGCAGGGCTTCTCTTTTTTAAATGAGAAGATTTATTTTATTTTTACGTGTGTGTGTGTGTGTGTGTGTGTGTGTGTGTGTGTGTTTGCTTGAAGAGGCCAAAATAAGACATTAGATTCTCTGGATCTTGGGTTACAAAAGGCTGTAAGCAATCCACTTTAGATGCTGGGAACTCTCATTCTCTGTAAGAGCCGCAAGCACTCGTAACCACTAGGCCATCTCTCCATTCCCAGCACAGTTTATTAAATACTTTTCATCCTACCCTTTCGCTTATGAAAATTTGACCCAAACCTTGATAATTACAATATTTAAAATAGATATAAAATAAAAGAATTGGCTCAGTTGTTAAGAGCACTCTCTGTTCTTCCAAATGGACCCAGGTTCAATTCCCAGCACCCACATGGCAGCTCACAACTGTCTATACTGCCTAATTCCAAGGGATCTGACACCTTCACACTAATGCACATAAAATAAATTATTAAAAAAATAAAATAAAAGAATTACTTACTATTAAATTATAGGAAGTTGTTTATAAATACTTTAGTATTTCTTAAACTAAACTTTCATACTAATGTGATAGATGTCCTTGTTTGCTCTTTGTTGCAGTGATAAACACTGTAACATAAAGCAACTAGGCAGGTTACAGTCCATCAGGGCAGGAGCTGAAGCCGAAGCTCTGAAGACATGGTCCTCACTGTCCCCCATTAGGCTAGCATGTAGCAACCTTTTTCATAAGAGTCCAGACTACCTGCCCAGGGGTTGCCTTACCCACAGTGGGTTCAACCTCTCCCATCACTCAACAATCAAGTAAATGTCCCAGAGACATAACCACAGGCCAGTTCTGATCCATACAACCCCCAAATGAGACTTCCTCTGAGAACTGCAGGCTATATCAGTGTGACAGCTGAAGCTAACTAAGAGAGATTTGCATGTTTGTTTTTACATAAAGAGTTAAATGTTGGCCAAATATTTGATACTGTCAGATGTAGAGCATCTTTGGCATTTTTCAGAGTTGATCCGTATTTTGATTTTTATTATCACCGATGCTGAGAACACTCCTTCACATACATATGGAACAAAATGTCAGAAGTATATTTGGGGCCCTTTCAGAAATGCTAAAAATTCTGTCCTAATCCCAAACTAAAATTTGCTTGACTGTATGTGAAACGCCAGCTAGTGAGTCAAACTGCAATTTTTAAAATGAAAAAATTCTAACACAGTACAATCCCAAAATATCAAGTTGATATTTACGTTCGTGGAATGACAGCAGGAAAACTTTAAAAATCTGTTTCCCATAATCAAATCATTGTTTCCATAACACAAAACTACTCTGTATGTAGTAAAAACACTGCAATTCATGAACTCCTGTAGTCTGCATGGACTCCGAGCCTGGGTATTTCTCATTGGTGACATGGGGCATGACAGCCAGCGTGCAGTGCGCCACGTGCATGTTATGTGTCCAGAGTCAATGCTCCAGGGATGTCTCACAGTGCAGGACAGTGAGACAAGTGCCAGAGACACCTTGTGTTTATTACATGTTTGAGTTTGCACGAATTCTTGGCCACAGTGCATTCATAAACTTTTCATTGGGACCAAAGTTTTCTTGACCGCCTCATTGCTAGTCAGCCGATGTGGGGCCATGACCACTTCTTTCTTGCACCGTCCCCTGCTTGACATTCGCTACTGAATCCTTGCCTGCTGCTACAGAATCTCACAGAGGACGGTACACTGGGGAGAGAAGATTCCAGCACCCTCTTCTGTTGTCATCGGAGCCATTGCACCGCTGGGCTGCACCCTCACAGTGACGTCTTTCTAAGGTCCTCTTTTGCTCCTGACTCACTCTTCACTGGAACATGTAGCCATCCGTGTCTAATTGGAACCTTATGCTGTGATGGCCAGCTTCAAGCTCACACCATCAGCTTAAAGGGACTTTTGTCTCTCGTGACCTCCCAAAGTTAATCAGTGTTGGCATTCACTGTTGCTTATGTGTTTTGTAATCCCCCTTGTTCAGTTACTTGAACCCCATACGGGGTCATAACCTACCCTTTGGGAAACTGCTCTAGTTATTAATCCTCTTATTTCTAGCTGTCCTCCTACTGTTTCTTGAGTGCTGGGTTATCTGCTACCTGGAAACAACTATGGAAAAGATCACATATTCTGAAATTTATTGAGTTTAACCTTTCTCAAACTGTTATCTGTTACCATGTATTCACACAACTAAATCATTGTCATTTTAAGGTCAAGACTCATATCCTAGATTAATATTACCAAATTTGATTGGTGAGTGTATTGAGCGAAGCAGTGTCTCATGCATTTTAATCAGTTCTTTCTTGTTTATCTTTCTTTTAATTATGTCAGTGACAGTGTCCCTCATCAGCAACCAAACCAAGGATGCAGTGACCCATAGGAAGTATTAATCATTAATACTTCTGCATGTGTCACTGGGTTAGTAGAAAAACAAAATCTGGGATGTTTTTTCTTAGAGGTAAATGCTGTGTCTCCTTTGGCCTGAGCTGCACCAACCATAGTCAGGAGAATACTGATGGCTGGGAAATCCAGCAGAGCAGGGAGTGGTGAACTCATCATGACTTGAGTCATGATGTTCAGTGGCTAAAGCCCTGCCTCATTTTGCAGGCATGTGTGGAGAAGCTGACTGGGGTTTATTCAGTCTTGGTGGTGGGCTAACCTGTGGTTCTCCAGATATTCCTGGCCAGTTTCCCCATGCACCTTTGGCCCTGTGGGGGTGATGGAGATGTTTGGCAGCTCATAACTTCAGATGCCAGACTCCAAAATTAAGATGTCTCTGCAGTTCTGTGTGCACATAAGATGCTACCTCGAAGCTCTCCAGGCAGCGTGGCTTGCTGGTATTGGCAGTGACAGGACTACCACAGAGCCGCCTATGGCTCAGAGCTCTCTGTGAGTCAGAACTGAAACCGACTCCTCAACACTGTTCCCGTTGACTTGTTTAGAATTCACGTAAATAAAAACAAGGCAGGAATCAAGATTTCTATGCACTCGAACACGCACGGCAAAACCCTTTTTTTTTTTTGTAAACACATAAATAAAGATAATGATTACATTTAATTGCCACATTGGGAGTTTCTAGCAGTTGAGATTTTATTGGAAGCAAAATGTAAACTGTATTTTCCCCCCATTGGCGATGATTTATCTTTAGAATCCAGCTTATATCATTTCTATTATATCTGCGAACCAAATGATATAAAATTATGTCCTACTCAGAGGAAAAAATATGACTTTAGCACCTTGTTGAAAGAATGCTGAATTCGAATAGGTTGCAATTTAGACTGACAAAATACCTGAATTATCTACTTTGTTAGCTCTTCTTTAAACCCAAATGAGGCCTCTCAAAATTAATGCAGCCTGACAGCAAATGCATCTGGAGTAGTTCCTCACTACCTATTCCTGTTACCCACAGAACCCCCCGAAGAAAAGGCAGTGCCAGTGGGGCTAATGGAATAACTACCGGCCAGGGTTGCTGCCCATTCACAAACTTTCTCCGACTCAGTCTGCACTAATGGCTAAATCAAAGTATTTCAGCGCACGGAATAAAAGCCTGGAATCTTAATGTGCCACATACGGGACACTGGAAACTAATGTCAGGCATTATGCCCATGCAAAGCCAAGCAGAAAATTGAAAGAATTATCAGTGTCTCAGGGCAAGGCAGGAATTTTGGAACCGTATAACCTACGTGAAGGTCAGTTCCATAATGCAGTTTGAGTTACCCTATAGACATAATCTGAAAATCCCCCCCCCCATCCTCAGCATTATTTTTATTAACCTCTAAAAATGGCTTCCTCTCTTCCTTTCTCATTCTATTTTATCTACTACTCTGCAGCATGGCTTCTGTTAGTAACTCTGTCCTACCTACAAAACCATAAATGGGTTATAATATGATCGATTTATTTTTAAAGCATACACATAAGGTTGCCCTCTTGTATATATATCCTGTGTTTGCACACGTAGAATGGATGTTATCCATAATAGCAAACTGTTGGGGGAAAAAAAGATAGAGCAGTGAGATAAACATGTAAGAAATAATTCCTAGCAGATTTTTATTGCTTGAGTTCTTATCCCAGCAAATGCATGGCACCTGAAAAGAAGTCTTATTTTGAGATAACTTTAGAACTTAAGAGTAACAAAAGAACATAACAGCATATTTCTGTCACTTAATTTCTCTAAACCTAGTGTGTTATATAACCCCAGTTATCCCATGCAGGAAATTATTATTGCCTCAACGGTTGACTAACAACAGACCGCACCTGCATTCCACTAGCATTTCCACAGTAGCCTTGGATTGCTCCGTATCTGAGGAAATATTTGTGTTTGCATTGGCTTTCAAGTTCAGTGTGGCTCCTGGGCACAGGTGCCACGCGCGAGCCAAGTCAGGTTTAAAGAAAGCATCTCCCGGGAATCCAAACCTTTCCCTCGGTCCGCATCACTGTCATTCACCCTCTCTTCCACCCTGTTCCATATGTCCACATATGCTTACACACACTTATTTTTAGGATTATTTTTCCAGATTATTGGAAAAATAGTCAGAAAAATGGAAAGGTTACCATCCTGGTTTAGCATGTTCATTTTCATCTGCTGAGTAATACTTAGCATAATCCTTAGTCTACTCTGCACTAGATAGCAGGGCATAGTCCTGCATGAGTAGTAGGAGGAAAGAAAAAGTAGTTCCCAAGTTTTCATCAAGTAGTTGTGTCTGTAGATGATTACACTCGCAGGTGTTATGAAGGATGAGGTTATGGGGATCTGTGATACTTAGGTAAGATCTGGTAGGAGGAGTTGGGAAGAGGAAGGATAGTTGGCACTCAGAAGAGCTGAGTGCCAAGCAGCATTGATGTACTCAGGAAGCTAGGGGTGACTAAAAAAAAGAAAAAAGGTGAAGAGAGGTGCTGAGAGGCACAGCATGTGCAGAGGCAAGGGGTTGAAGATAAGAAAAAGGGGGCCAAGGAGGGCAGATCAGAAAAGGAGCGGGAGTCAGTATTATAGAAGAGAAAACTGGAAAGGTGGATAAAGGCCTGAACAGACACTTAGGCCAGGTTGAGACATGGGCCTATTTCATGAGCACTAGAAGTCACTAAAGGAACGAAAGAAAAGAACAAATTTGCCCTTAAAAAAAATCTTTACCATGGCCTCCTCCCTGAACACTAGCATTCATGGTCCTGGAGATGCCACGCAAGCTGCCAAAGGAGTGAGGCAACCAACAGTCTTACCTAGCTATGGTGCCTGTGAACCACGACAATGACCAGCATTCCATGATAACCTTAAGAGTGCACTAGTGGCGTGTACACCTTGGTGGTAACACACATCTCTCTAGTTAAGACCTGTTCAACAAAAGGGAAATAATACCTAGTCCTGGAAGCTTATTCAACTACCCAGCCTTAGTGAAGTCATGGATCTTGTAGGAGAACCTACACTTTCCTAAAACTACGTCATCTCTAAGAACATGCTAAATATTTGTCCTTATACCCACAGGTAGCTGTAGTCCTCACCCCTCATCAAGGAAACTTCTCTTTGCAACAGACGGAGACCATTACAGAAACCCACAACCAATGAAAACGCAGAGTTGTAGACCCTGCTCCCAAAGGATACATCTAAACTACAACTCCTGTAGCTAAGGCTCAGGGATCATTGTGGAAGAGAGGGCAGGAAGATCATAAGAGCCAGAGAAACAGGGGAAAAAAAAATATGCTATAAGATTGTATCTCCTAGTAATGTCAGAAGCTACACCCAGAATTCCTTAACAACATGACCGCCTAAACATGAGCTGAGCAAAGGTGACGCCAGCAGATGTTTTAATGTGAAAGGAGGAAAGCTCATAAGACCTCAGCCAGACACAGGCACCTTGGCATGCTGAGAGAAGGATATGGTCTTCCCTAGGCAAGAGCAAACCAACGGCCTACTCAATACAAAATGGTCAGCCGTACACACACACACACACACACACACACTCAGAGAGAGAGAGAGAGAAGTCACATTATATAGACTGAACAGATTGTAATTATAAATTTAGGAATATATATATATATATACACATACATATATGTGTGTGCTGTATATGTGCATAACAGCAATAAAAAGACCATAAGTTTGAAGAGAGTAAGGATGTGTATATGGGAAAAATTTAAGGGAATGAAAGGAAGGGTGAAATGATATCATTATAATCTCAAAATATTATATTTATTATATATATTTAAAGGCACTCTGCTCATAGTGCAGGAAATGGATTGCCCAAGAGGTCTAGGGCAAAGTGCTGCTTGGAGGAGTAGGTTAAAATGTGAGGTAGCTGTGTAATGAGGGGTTAGTAGAACAGAGGTTGCTCCAGAGATGCGCACACTGTTGGTGACTAGGAATAGTAGGAGGCGTTCCCCTGGAGATCTCTCCTGGGTTTCTGGATTCATTGACAGAATTGCTGTTGGTGCGATTTATGCTCAAGGCTCCACTCTTTTCTTGGGTTGGTTTGGATGGCTTCTAGTAACAGCCTGATCATCTCTTACTCCTCTTGGTGTTGGCCCTGACGTCCTGTGAGACAACAGAATTGAGCACTGAAACATCAGCCTTGTGTGAGAGTCTCTTGTGTTCCAAGATGTCACATTTCCCGGGATACTGAGCCCAGGAACAATACAGCGATACTGCTGTATTTTTCTCCTCCCATAATTGGATCTCTGGGAAACTGGAAGCTCATTCATATAGCAAGGATGCTCACATCTCCAGTTCCCTTCTTCCCATTCTCCGCTCACACCTGTCCTGTGTGTATCTCTGACAGAAACTCATTGTAAATATTTCTTTACCTTAAGGGGGGGGCGAGCATGTGTGCATGTGTGTGTGTGTGTGTTTGTATGTGCACATGCACACATATGGGGGTCAGAAGTTAATCTTCAGTTTCAGCCCTTACTTTCTACCTTCTTCGAAGCAGCGTGTCTTGGTGGCCGCTGCATACACCAGGCTAGCTAGCAATGAGCTTCCGGGGATTCTCCTGCCCCTGCTTCCCATCTCTGTGTAGGAGTACTGGGATTGCGGAAACATGTAATCTTGGTTTTACGTGGGTAATGGAGATTCAAACCCCGCACTCCATGCTTGCACAGCGATGCTCTGTCCCATCACTAGTAACCTTTCTTTAAATCAGGAATGTGAAAGGAACTTTTATTCGCCTGTCTGTTGTTGCAGAGGCCCACTGCCTCCGTCTGCTAACCTAGGCCTCGTCCTGGAAGCTTCTAGCCTCCATCTAATCTAACCTAGACCTAGAATGTTTTCAGCCTCTGAGACTTAACTGCTTAATAAGCCATCTCTGGGCTGGCTGGTTCAAGTCAGCTGTTCAATCTGGCTTCTCTCTTGACTTCTGAATTGCTCTGCTTGGCCTCAAATGACCTCCAGAAATCGTTTCTAATCTCCTGGCTCCTTCTCATTCTCTGGCTGGTTCTGCCTTCACCTGTGTCTAGCTTGTTCTCTCTCTCTCTCTCCAACCTGTCTGTTACTGTCTCAGTGAAAACTGCCTTCTCCCTCTCTCTGCATGCCCCTTGACTAGTTTTCCTTTCCTCTCTCCTCTCATGAGAGTTGGATATATCCTATTCTGTCAAGTCTTTCTCTGATTCATCCCCTGCGTTTTCTCTGTCACTCAAGTAGACATCACTATCAAACATGGGTGCTTCCTTATTCAAACTAACTTTACTTTCATTGTTTGGGCTACCACACTTTGACCTACGCTTTTCTTTACCTAAAACTTGCTCTATATCAGGTTGGCCTTGAACTCAGAGCTGCTTGCCTCTGGCACCTGGATTAAAGGAGTATCACAGCTGTATCACATGGACCTAGAAGATCTTTGCTTGCAATCTCTTGCCAGAGCAGCCATGTTCTGAATTAAAATTCCCCTAGTCTGAACTCTCCTTTATTGGATGTGTCGGCTTCTTTCATCACTTAGCTCAGATTCTTAGGTGTTATCTATATATTGTTACCTAGTTTTCTTACTGTACCACATGTCAATTATTCTTACAGAATGCTGTGTGTGTGTGTGTGTGTGTGTGTGTTTGCACAGTTTTAATGAAAGCCTTTGTGGAGAGACATCTCAGTCTAGTTTTAGCTGCCCAGAGATGGTATGGTACTGTAGGGGGTACTCAGACACAGCATGAATCTCTGACTTTACCTCTCCAGTTCTCAGCTGGGGGAGGAAGGCAGGAGCTCCTTTTACATTCTGTCATATTCATGAAATCATACAGAGGCTACTTAGAGCCAGTCTACACAGAACCCAGGCGGTGTGAGCCTCATTTTGATGCCTTTTGATAGCCTCATTTTGATACCCTGACCAAACCACGTACACACCGCCTGGTGATATTAATACCAGAATCAGCACAGTAGCCACATGGATCACCAGGCTATCTAGCAACACTGTGTATTCTGAAACTCACTTGTAGCCCAGGCTAGCCCCAAGCTTCCAAGCCCCCAGCCACCACTGCTGGGATTTGCGCTTGCAGGTGTGAACCAGCATACCTTTGTTAATTCTAATTTGTTCAGAATCCATCCTCTTCTCACTTCCGTCTTCCCACCACCGTTCCCCTGTGCCATCTGAGACATTATTGCTGCAGCTTCCAAATGCTCTTCATGAGTCACATTCCCTTGGGCCATCCTCTGCACCACTCACTGCCAAGATGGTTTTTCTAGTTTGTAAACCTGACTGTACCATATCTAATCACAAAATCCTTTAGTCGTTGTCCTTTAATTCTTTTAAGTCAAGCATTTAGCATGCTACATGAGACCCTTAATCTCCTGCCCCTCTAGGCCTGTTAGCCCCCTTCCTGTAGGTCACACCAACAGTTCACACTTTTGTCTATCTATGTTTCCACCCTTTGGTGCATTCCTGTGTCTCTAGAATTCCTTTGTCCTTTTCCTTAACTGCAAAATGCATCCTTTAAAAATGTCCTTCATCTGCCCAGCTGGGAAATTCCAATGTCTACTCCATAGCTTTAGTCTTATGACCCCATGGTGGCTTAACGGTTCCTGTCACTGCTCAGCGCAGAGCATTGTGTGGGCTTCGTCTCTGTGCACTTACTTGTAGGATGGGCAGCCTGAAGCCAGGAGCCTTGTCATCAAGAGCAGGTCCTACCTCCAATATACTGCCACAGCATGTAGGAATCTACAATACCTTCAGAGGCCAAAGACATTACAGGGAAACACCCAATTACTCTTTACATTTAAATATAAAGGAGAGGCATCCAGGCCATGCTGGCTAAATAAAAGAGATGAACAATCCCCAGGTAGCCTGAGCAATAGAGCAATGTTGGCATTATCCCACAGCTCCTGCCCTGGATCCTATTTTGATAGGCATATGCTGGAGCATCTATGTTCTAATGCCATCTTCACATTCTAGTTCGCTTTCCCTCAGATATTTCTAAAAAACTTATCCTTTGACGGGACCAAATTGTTCACCTCTCAACGTCATTCACTTTCTTCCCCTGAGATGGCTTGTTTAGCACCTTTTCTCTGTGTCTTCCCACCATTGTACCATTGTCTGTCTCTGGAAATTGTCCTTCCATCCATCTTTCCTCCATGGAACCTTGGCACTTTATACACTGAATTAATTCTAACCTCGCTTTGCTCCTATGGATTTGTAACTTCGCCTAGTTCCTGTACTTTGACTCCTTTGCTAGCCATCCGTTTGTCTCAGCTAGACGGTCATTGCTGCTCTACGATGGCAGTGCCCCATCATGGCAGCCACTAAGCATTGTCTGCTGGACTGAACTCATTACTTATTTACTCATGTTCTAGGTATGAAGATAGATACTTTGTAAGCCTGTGAAATAGATCAGAATTAAATTTTAAAGCTTTATGTCTTCATTTATTAATGTGTACTTGGACAATGCATGTGCCAAGTCCCAAGGGTGCAGTGGTGACTTGTGCAAATATCACCTTCGTTTTTCATTCTGGAGGTTAGGGTTCAGCAGGAAAAGAGGGCTTCCCATACCACTGCTTTTCGTTGAGTGTCTACTTGGCGCCAGGTAGCAGGGATATGACTGTGAACAATGAAGCTTTAGGGTGATGTTGGAGAGACAGGTGATATGAATTACACACGGTTCCAAATGCAGCCTTTGTTCAGCCTCTGTAGGGCACCCTGTGGCATGAGAACTAAGAACATGCTGTGGGTGGCCCCTGAGAAGCAGGCATCAACCACACGTGCCAAAGGAGGTGTGGGCAGGGACATCCAGCGATAGGAATGGCAGTAGGGTCGATGGACGCCTTGCAATAATGCACCAAATGTCGTGAGATTTGCAACCTCTGTAAATACGCAGCAGAAATGAATGTCATTATCCCTTTCTTTCTGTTGTGTTATGAGTGTGTCCTATGTAGTATGTTGTGTGTTGGGGGTACATATCCATGTGTTGCATGTGTGTGTAGCCGCCAGGGTTCAATAGCACATGTGTTCCTCCATCATTCTTCACCTTAGTTTTTGAGATAGAACTTCTCACTGAATCTGAAGCCCACGGGCTTAGCTGTGGCTGTGTCCACCTGTCTGCCCCTCAGTCCTGAGGTTTCCTGAGCACACTGGGGGTCTGAACTCAGGCCTCCATGCCTTTGTGGCAGGTTTTTACTGAGTTATCCATCTCTCCAGCCAGGCTGTGCATTTTAACACAGTTCACTGTAAACTTTCTAAGGGTCTGTAGCATCTAAATAAGTGTTACAGTAAACACAGAAAGCAATGATCCACGTGGTGTTTAAGCTCACCCATACTGATGCCTTTGCGTAGGAGAGGATGTCAAAGATGGTCCTAAAAGAAACATTTAAAAATATATGTTGGTACAATGACAACATATATATGGATGACAGTATCATAATGAGATCAACTGTTCTGTATACTAACTAAAAATATTATATATTATATTATATTATATTATATTATATTATATTATATTATTATATGTACACACACAGGTGTGTGTAAATATGTATATAAAATTTTTGGCTTTGCTTAGTGGTTTGGCAGTACAAACCAGGGGATCACACCTAGTCATGAAATGCCTACTTCTGATATCACCCATATCCTTTAATACATAAAATTTCTAATCAGCATCTAATCACAGATAGGATTTTTTTTAAACTAAGAATAAAAAGGGCCCACTTTGTTTGATGCTTGTACATTCTTTATTTGTCCAGGTGTAATGTGTATCTATTAAACTAACATCTGGGCTAGTCTAAATACTCATGAGAACTTGTTTCCGATGCTTTGAATATAAGAAAAAAGCAAAACCAACCATCATTTCTCAATTATCTTTCATACGTTTTGCATAAAAACATGCTGATATTTAATAACTGTGGGTTTATTTCTAAGTCCTCAACAAATGCAGTAAAGTGCATTATTAAAAGGAGCCATTTGTGTAGTTTGTAGGTGAAAGGGTGAAAGTATATATAACAGAAGAATCAGACAATGGAACAGCAAGTATTTATATGTGATTTTGTAGGTATTTTTAAGAGCAATCAAACATCTAATCACACTGGAAGAGTGATGCCCTACCAGAAACTTTTCATGCTCTGTGAAGTAATTTATTCCAACCTGTTCAGTATGCTGCAGTGTCTCTGACCCAAGGCATGAGAGCCCAGAGAGTTAGTGTGTGGGGTTTTCTTGCTGTTGTTATTTTGTTTTGTTTTGTTTGTTTATTTTTCAGATTTCCTTGGTGTGTACTTTATCTTAGTCTGTCAGTAAGAAACAGTCTCTCTTACATGGGGCAGCCTTGTCTGTCATGCTCTCATTTCCTGAGGTGACTCCTTCCTTCCTCTCTCCCCGGGGAAAGAAACCCTGGTAATTGTCCTCTTTTATGCATACATTTCATGACACATGGACAGCTCTTTGGCAGTGTGATTTGGCAAAATGGCATGATAAAAGAGTGACAAATGTGTAAAAGGCAACCCAGCAAGACCTAACTGCTCTGAATCCTATGTGGGTGGTAAGATGGTGAAGGTAGCCATGCTCAAAATGTTTTCAGCTGATAACAGAATAAGCATCAGCAGGGGAGAGAAAAGGACTTAGGAAAGTGCCCTTCCTCCCACACACCACAACACACTTGGGGCTGAAAGACTGAGCAACGGAGAAAGAGAAAATCTTAGAACATGGTCACTGCTTCGGAGTCAAGAAAGCTGCCGAGGGAAGAGCAACAAGTCATGACAGTGTGGGATTTGAAGATTGATAATTAACCAGCAGATTTGAAAACAGGGATGGCACGGATGAGTTCTGTGGCCAGGGTGTGGCCGGGGGACTCAGTAACTGAGATGTTAGCTGCATGATGTTGTATGACATACCGGGGCCGGGTAGATAGCCTGGAGGTTGAATACCTGAGGAGCACATGCAAGGTCCCGTCTTCAATCCCAGTACGGACAAGAACATTTTAATGTGTTTGTTTGGTTTAAAGCACAAGCAGGAAGAGTATACTGTAAAACACCTATAACAGTATAATTAACATGTTTGCGGTAAACATGGATGCCTGGATGCCGCTGAAAGCACAGAAGGTTGCTTACACCAATATCCTAGGAGCATGTGACACGATGGTGGCTGTGATGTGACCACACGATAGGACTCTTTTAGCCCCCTTACAGACTCCCAAGAATGTGGTCCCGTGTGTGATTCCCGTATCTGTACAGCATCCCTTGCGCAGGTGAGGGTACTGAGATATGGGTCGATATTGCCACCTGCCTTCGATGGCAATGTCGCCAGCTGGCAGCACTCTGGTTTAACCCCGGGAAAGTTACCTATACGTTTTGCCCCTCGCATTGCTCGGTCTCGGTTCTACCTGATGCCATATAGTTGCCACAGCTTCCTTTCAGTGCGTGTCCCACCCCACAAACTCATTCGGGGTTCATAATTTGTCGGGGGCCCAGACTCCACGTGCCGCCTTTTACTGCCAGTCATCCGCGTAGCTTCCTGGGGACACTGAAAAGCAGAGCCATCATAGTCTCTTAACTCTAACATTTAAGAGAGCAGGTTCAGTACTTGGGGAGCAGGTTCAGTACTTGCACCCAAAGAAGGAAGAGTCACTTTTACATTAAAATATAAAAGAGGAGCACGGTGGCGCATGCCTCTAATCCCAGCACTCAGGGGTGCCTTGGCAGGTGGATCTCTGTTGGTTGCAGGGTAGCCTGGTCTTCAAAGCAAGTCCAGGACAGCCAAGGCTACACAGAGAAACCCTGCCTTGAAAAACAAAACAAACAAACAACAAAAAGATATATATACATATATATAATCAAATCTAGCAAGAAAGCTAAAAAAAAAAAAAAAAAAAAAAAAAACGATGCTCAGAACTGAGTGAAATTATAAACATGCCTGGGGACCCAGATGAGTCAGTATGCATAAACAGAACAATCGGTGTACAGAGCCTCCGTGGAGCGACGTCCATCTCTTCTATGTGATGTAAATCACCCTGTGTGCACAGTGATACCCCACCTAGCAATCAGTCTGTAGAGAACATTGTCAATCCCTTATGTTATGCAACACCAGACGCATCCTTTGCTTCTGCCTGTCTTCTTTCTCTCTCCATATCCAGCAGTTAGTACAGAGGCCTGAAACCCTTAGTTATGGAACAAAGTGGCTCAGGAGTAATGGAGCCCCTATGAGGTCCGAGAAGAATAATGAACATGCCCAGAAAGCTTCCTGCCTAGATGCAGGTGCAGAAATCGGGAGATCATGAATAATGCATGACATGCAGATTAGACAGTTTGTGCTAAGGTTGTTTTGTTGGTTTTTGTTTTTGTTTTTGTTTTTTTGCGTCTGCTACCTGCCTGGCTGCTGTATGTGGGAATTGGCAGATAGCAGAGGAGCTAAAATTTAAAAATGGACCTCACCCTTACTCGGCATGCCCTTTTTGAAGAAATGAAAGTTTAAGTGATAACTGATATAGCCTGCACTTTTGGGTGAAGCAGGCAGCCTCAGAGGGAGAAGATATTTCTCCATGCATCTTTTGAGTTTAAGAAATGTTAGAATTATTTGGTCATGCACATAATCAGAAGGGTTTTCTTTCTTTTTTCTTTTTTGGTTTGGTTTTGGTTTTGCTTTCATTTTTGTTTTCCCCCTAAGATTGCTAAGTCATAATTGGAATTATGCATTTATAGTGTTTGATCTAGGATCACACACTTTTTTTCTTAGAGATACCAATGTCTAGAATGCTTTGTAATCATGGAAGAGTGAACCCCTCACCCCCTCCCCTCTATACACGTGAGTGTGAAATGGGCAACAAGGACACCACATACTGTGACCATTCAGCTTCAGCTGTTAGAGTTGACCCTGTGGAACTTTCTGGTGTCTGTGTGCTTTTAGGCTTAGGGAGGACACAGTTAATGGTTAATGGTTTAAAGGACTTAGTGTGTAATAGAGAGCCAAATCCTTGGAGCAGATGACATCTGGAAATGTACTTAACCCTTAAGACCAACACCTCAGCAAAGGCCTAGGAAAAGTCCCTGAGGTTTTCCTTTGGTTAGTGGCCTTATCTGGTTATCTGGGGAGTCTCACTCTTTGGCTTGGGTGAGGATTTGGCTCATCGTGAGGATTCTATTTCAAGAAGTCAGGACAAAATGAGTTTGGCTACCCTCTATGCCAGTCTTATATCTCTCTCATATGTGTATCCACATGTGAGGGAGATAAGTGTGTATCTTGAGATGCTGGAATAGGAGCTGGCTTTCATTTCTAGCTGACTCTGTCATTTCCACCAGTCCCCAGTTTGGACAGCTGCCAAGACCAACAGGTGATCCTTGTAGCTGCCTAACAGCAGGAAGTGAGCCTTGCCTGAATGAGGCAGTTCAGCAGAGGGGCTATCTGGCCTCCCTCCATCTTTCTGAATAATTATCACCCTTCCCCCATGCAGAGCAGAAAATCTGTGCGGAGCAGCTCAGCTGTAGCCTCCATTGAGAAGCCTTGGGAGAAAAGGAGTGTTAATAAGGGGTGTTGGAGGAAATCAGCCATCAAGCTCAAAGTGCAATCCAGCGCCAGGTTTGAGAAGGATGGAGGTTGGCCTGGCAGAAAAGGCTGGCTTCATGTATTTGTTTTGATGTGATTTTCACGGAGTAGCCGGGAGGGGCTGAAGTTCAGATAGACCTCTGACTGCTGGTTGTAATGGAGCCTTTAGACCAATTAAGATAATATTGTTTCTTTCATCCTTCCTTGATTTCCTCCCCATTCTGTTTTCCTCCCTCCCCTTAAATAAAAGTAATGTATGGGGTGTGAGGAGTGAAGATGACTCAAGCTAAAGGAATGGCTACATCTCAGGATTCTTAGGTGAGCAGTGAGCCAGCCACAAGGTAGCTGAAGTAAGGCATGCAGCTCTGCCAATTGGTACCTTGCGAAGGAGAAGAGGCTCAGTCGCTGGCCTCTGATTGGAGAATACCAGAAGCTCCTGGAAGCTTTGAACTCAGACCCCCCATGACCCCAACCCCAGAAGCTTGGAAAGCTCTTCATGTACTTCTGTTACCTCCTGAAGTTTTGAATTCACTTTGCCTTCCCCAGCTCAGCTATAGAGCATAAATTCCAGAATGCCTGTCTCCTGGAAATAACTATCCACCCTTGTTTCCTGTCTTCTCCACACTCAACCCATTCCTGGACACACGGATGAAGTCCTGCTGTTTTCTTAACTTTTGTCTTTAGAAATTGACCTAAATAATGGCTGCTTCTCTGACTCTTTGTGCAATTTCTGTGGGAACAGACATAAGAGGGCTCCCTGAGCACAGGTACCATGCCCTCCAAATATTTCCTGCACTCTTAACCCCAGGTGAAGATTACATCTTCTGTAACCGTGTCTTCTGCTAAAGGAGTAAACTGGTGGTCCTGCTTTCAGGGCCTTCACAGTTAATATATGGCACCTTGTTACCTTGGAGAGATAAATAAAAAAGCCTTCAGGTTAGCAGGGACAGGAATGTAATGGCATCTGTTTACTAAAAGATGGTCACGTTCACAGAGGAGAAAAAATGGAGTAAACCTAAGAGTTCATTGATATAGCAGATACTGTCTGCTTTCCCATTTGCAGTGAAAAATATGTTTTCTCAGTCACTGACTTCCTCTTGTCTGTTGACAGGGTACATCCGTCCCCAGTATCCAGGGTCCGGGGAAATCGAATGAATAACCAGAAGTTTGCTTGGTGAGTACGCAAGTTAATTTATAAATATTTGTCAGTCTTTTATTGCTGTGGGTGTTTTGTTTTGTGTAGTGAAGCGGTGTCTCGTGAATCCCAGACTTGGAATAAGCAAACAAACAAACATTGACAGAGTTCCTCTCCTGTTCAATCTCTTCAGTTACCAAAAAGACTCTTTGCAGTATTTCCCCCTTACAGATGTACTGAACTTCCGAGCATCATCCAATTCATCCTTAAAAACATGGTTCCTTTTTCATGTAGGACTTCTTAACTCGGACTTTCCTTAATGGTCACTTCCAGAATCTCATGAAAACTTCTAGTTAATTAATCTGTTTATTAAATTACTCTTCAGATGATCTTCCTTCTCTCTGGCCTTGACCTTGAATATTATTGACCTTTTTTTGGAGGAGCAGGGGCAGGGGGAGACAATACAAAGATCTTTGACAACTTCTTGGATAAAAGTCTAAGCGGAACTTCCTAGAAATGGCATGATGGTCTTTCAACCACAGGGCAATTGATAAATGATTCTTTGAGGAGCCAAATTAAAGGACTTCAACAATGTTTTATGTGAGACCAAGAAAATAGATTAATATTGGTTCAAAAATCTGTTTCTTGATATTGCTGCCCAAAATTAGCTTTTCAATTCATAATATATCATGGAAAAGAAGATAAAAGAAAGCAAAATAAAAGAACTGAGCCATGCACTATGTTATTTCAAACATGATTGGAAATTCATAGATCTTTTCCTTATGATTTTAGATTACGCTTAGAACAGGATTTTGATTGGAAATATGATTTTTAGAAAAAAATATGGAAGGTTGAGTGCCAAAAATTCAGCTTCAATATTAATTAAATTCCTAAACGAGGTTTGTTTTGCCTTTTTTTTTAGAAATAAAAATGGCACTTTGAATAGTACCTGATCAGTTTGCCTCCATTCCCCATTAAATCTAATTAGCCCTCACAATAGCCTGGTGTGCTTGTGAAATATTAGGCTTTGCTTTTTCAGAGAGGGAAATGGAGCAGAGGATGAAACCTTTTGTTTGGCTGCCCAAAGCTTCGGCATTCCTGATGGTCACGCTTAGTCATTAAAGCGTGCTGTCCCCTGTCAGACCTGGGATGAGGAAAGAGCAACAAAGCCTTGAGATACAGGATGAAAGCAAGGGAGAGGCCAGTTCCAGCTTGGATGGCATAATGTCTGTATTCCCTCAGTTGAAGGTACATTATACCAAAGAAACCCTACTCCAGGAACAGAGAACTTGAGACATTCAAGTGAGCAACCTGAGCCAAAGATCCTAGGGAACACTGGCGGCCCTGAGATCTGGTTTCAACCCCTTTGCTCTGAAAAGCTGAATGGGAAACACTACATAGATAATACATTGCCTTTCTCTCCTTTTTCCTTTCTATACAAGAGGTAAGGATACTTTGTTCCTACCAAATTGTAGCATGTCAGTTGGTAGGTTTCAGCTATTTTACCTCTAAATAAGTGATCCGCAAAAATAGCCAAAAGGGATTTTACTGCTAGCCCTGAGAAAGTTCAGCTCATGTTTATTTAACAACATTTATTTATGTCCCAGGCACTGTTACAAGCACTAGATTAGAAAGATAAATAAAGCATGGTTTGTATCCTCAGAGGGCTGACTGCCTTATGGGGGAGGGGCTGTGTGTGTTTCTGTGACAGACAGTGAATGCTCTTAAGTCCTGATACTCCCTGGCCATTCACGCTGCTGTTACATGCATGCTTACATACATGTATGATAAGCGTAGATTCTCTAATGCAATGTAGATGATACATGTGTTTGTCGTGTGGTGTTCATAGAGATCAGTGATCACCTTTGTTTAAAACCAGTTGGAGAGTTGCAGTACTGAGGGGAAAATGTATAGGAAGAAAGAGACCTAGAAGTCAGTTCCAAAAACTAGACCATAGTGCTAGAGCTCTTGCCTGGCACACTCAGAAGATCTGGATTTGACTCTCACTGCCGGAAAAGAAAAAGAAGAAGAAAATCCATCCCAGACAAGAAAACACTGGAGTAAAGATGCATTGTTAGTAGGGAAAGCAGAGAGATGAGCTACTGTGTCCTTTATAGATGCCATCGGACGTGGAGGAAGATGGAGACATTTGTAAATTGATCCTCACAGGAGCACAGATAGATTTAATAAATAAACTTGTTTGGTCAGGTGCTAGATAAAATGCCTATGATCTATACTACCTTGAATTTTCCTTAGGTAAATACTGTGATTCTGGTGTGTGGATAAATCACCCAGCAAGGAAGAAGCTATGAATCATCCCGCATCTACTCCTAGTGACGTGATAAATGGTTGATACTTGGTTGTGAAATATTGGCTGTGAAAGTTTCAGAAAGCTTAACTACCCATCTCGCATCAGTGAGAACATTCAAGAGATATTTACTCTCCTGAAAACAGAGGGCAGGCATAATTTGTAGAATAAGATGTCAAGTTCATCACTAGCTTGGCTCTGACTTCCGTTAGAACCTCAAATAGTATGCACGAGAGTTAAGAACTGTGAATTTGTGCATTTGGGCTAGCAAATGCCCCAACCAGTTAAAGAAAATTAAAAGCCATAAATAATGGAAAGGCTTGAACTTCCACTGTGGGGTTAGGGATAGCTTGCCCCGGTAGGTTCTGGAAGGCAATGCCTGTGCCTGACCGCTCCTAAGCCAGTGTTTATTATTGAGTAAAGCAAGTTTAAATGTTTTCAGTAGCATTTTTCTCTGCATAATGCTGACACGAGGAAGTTGTCCACTAGCCACTTTCATGGTAGTGCCACTCTGGAGGGGAAGAAATATGTGACCACAAATGTCTTTTCAAAGCAAGCATCTGCCAAAACCAAAAGAAAATGTATTAACATTGTATTCACGTCCAGGGATAGAACCAGAGGTCCAGGGCTTGTGGGGTCCAGGAACAGATGTTTGGATGCAGCCAGGTGTGAGTTGTGTGTTAACACCCAGGGATTAAGGAATGGCAGAAAGACCTCCCTACAAGGGATAGAAAAACAGCAGTAAGAGAGCTTGGGTCATGATCTGATTCATTTCATAAAGTGCCATCAGAAGAAAGTGGCCCCATCTGTGTCACTGCCTCCCGCTGGGAAGTAGTTGCTGATTTGGGGGTTGTTGGCTTTGGGCATGGGAATTTCTTTCTCTGTATCATGTGTCAGACTTTTCTCTCTTTCACCATGGCCTTCACGAGGAGTGTCCATTAACTCCCAGAGAGGAGAGGGGAAAATAGTTTCCTTTCTCGATCCCTTAGGTTCATTGGCTGAGACCCTGCCAATATGATGGACAAGAGCGAGGCCATCGTGAGCCACCCAGCATGGATACTGGGATACAGACTCGGGTCCTCTGCCAGAGCAGCAAATGCACATAACTCCCTCGGCCATCCCTCCAGCCCACAGCTGTGTCTTTCTGTTTGCCGTTTGTCACACAGACTCTTAAACCAAACTGCTCTGTTTTAGGGTGTCTTGTTCTGTTACCTTTCACTGTATAAATTTTTCATTAGAACATTTACTTCACTTTCTTGGACATGGTAATGCAGGAAAAAAAAATGTGATCTTCCAGGCAAGCAGGGCTGGTTCCCTACTCACAAACTGAGTGTTAAATTCTGTTTAACTCATTGTAGGCGTGTTTGCTGGAAGCTGTTCTCCGTTAAATTCACGGGAGAGAGGCTTTCTGAGGCCGAGCTCTACCATTATGTTCGCAAAGGTACAATACAGATAGGGAATCTGTGTGTTTAGGTGGGTGTGTATGGAAGAGCAGGACCAGGATGGGCTCAAACATACACTAGGGTTGGCTTATGCTGGGAGGATGCTCAGGTATGTGATCACCCCTGTGTATGCGCAGCCTTAGATTTCCACATGTTCTGCTACCTCTGTTTCCCCACACACACACCCTGCCCTGTTCCTAAAGGTCTAAAAGACCTGGGGACGTTTGTCATTCTTCGGTTGTGGTAGTGTTTGAAGGGAATCTCTGGATCACATGCCAAGAGTTGTTGCATGGTGCCCCATAATTGAGACTTCATGGTTTGTTTTTTTGTTTCTGTTTTTTTTTATGCTGACATAGAAAATGAGGCATTTCTTCTCATTAATAAAAATTACCTCAGTAAAGCAGAAGTAATTTTCTCCATTGGATGTTGCTCTCACCATCTCAATTAAGATTTTTCTTTCACCAGTATGCCTGAGATTGCACAGACACGGAAAAATCCCAGTGTTAATAGTCTCCAGCCAAACTATGCATTCTGGATTGAATCCCATTTAACATTTGAATGTGTACAAATGTATGTCACAAGTTTTTACGGAGGGCAGGAAGTTGCTGTTCACACTTGGGTGTTTTACTGTTGGAAACCTGCTGCATGAAGCTTAAATATTTATATACGTACAGCTGCAGATGTGACCACTGGCGTCATGGAATCTCAAAAGGGGTGAGGCTCCAGTCCTTTTATGCCATAAAAATAAGATGAGTCTTTCTTGAATAAACCTTTTCCCATAATAGAGGAAGACACTGAGGCTGTTGCTTCAAGAAACTTCTCAGAAAGGTGATGTAGGATCAGCCGTCTAAGGAGAGACAGAATATTTTCAAATTGCCAGTTTCCAAGCTGTAAGCATCATCAGTTCAGGACAGCTCAGTCACATTGCACGTGTAGAAACAGGAGACCCCAACAAAGGGATGGAATGTTTCAAACCTGGACAAGTCTGTGTCACTGTCACCTGTCCAGTAGTCTTTCCGCATGTGGCAGTTGTCTACCAATCTGGGAAATGGGGAAAGACCTCAGGGTTGTGTGACATCCATTCATTACAAAGTAAGCAGAGGGCTTTGCCTAGGAAATTCCCGCTGGAGTCAGATCAAGCCAGCAGGAGAAATAGGGATGGTGATGCCATTGCTGTTCTCAGCAGACAAGCAGCAAGGATCCTGCCAAGGCTTTCACTCATTGTCCTGGGTGTTCTTACAAATTCCATATATATGGGCAGTACTGTTTGTGTCCCTTTAATTATTTCTTGACTTATACAACAAAGGATAGGACATTGCGTGTAGAGTTTATTATGTGACAATTCCAGTTGCATGAATGCCTGGCCGTTTGTGATTGTTTTTTCAGCCCCATAGCTTGGTAAATAAGTCTCAGTGAGCCTTTCGGTTTGGTTTGGAAGAAAGCTTTCTCCGGTAAATAGGCCACAGGTAATGTAGCTGGCAAACCTGTTTGCCCTCTCACCCTGGTTTCCAATAAGAAGGATGCCTCTAGGGGAAACTACGTTCAAATACCTCCAAATCCACAGCTATTTGAAATAAATGTTTCAATACGGGCTCACCCAGCTCTATTTGTTTATTTATTTATGTTTATTTAATTAGTTTGAAGCCCAAGCTGACCTCAGGTTCTCTGGCCTTCAGTCCCCAATCCCTCTGCACCAGCTTTCCTGGTCCTGGGGTTGTGAGCGTGCACCACCACATCTGGCTTAGTTAATTCATTGGTAACTTCATCCACCTCTTCAAATTTAGCTTGGTGACACGTGTGCTTAAATTCTGTGTTTCGTCTTCAGAATTGATTTTATCTTAAAAAAAAAAAAACAAAAACAACGAATTTGGTTTAAATTTTACCACAAAGGCAAGAGCCCTTTGTGGTAAAAGCAGCAACTTGGTTTTCATTCATTCCTGTTGACGTCAGCTGATTTGGTCTCTGATATCTCTATAGCCCCAGTAAAGATGCTATGGCAAAGAAATTAAGCTAGGTTATCTTCTGTGGTTATTTCCCTAATTACGTGGGGATTGTGGCTTTAAGATCACGCTGAGCCATGAAGGTCTCCAACTCTGAGATATCTTTTTCTGTCACAAGTGTGTGAATGTTTTGCTTTCGTCAGCCTCTGGCTCGGGACCATTAGAAACGTAACACCGCAGACCTTCTATAGGAACAGGCAGCGCAGCTTGCCAGCCCTTGTTTATTAATGTCATCTGGTCACTGCTGTAGCCAACATAGGTGTAGGCCTGTCAGGGTATAGACTGCCAAGTCTAGGTCTACCTAGAGGAGAGAAGACATCTGTCTCCTACAAGGCAACGAACAGCACAGGAAGAGTCCTGCCCAGGTGTCTGCTGGTGTGCACGAGGCTGAGGGCCGCGTGGTGGCATGTGAGAGCAACACTGGTGAGGTATACCGAGGTGAGCTCTTTGAAGCAGAGGACAGCGGGCACCGCCACATGTCCAACATCTCCGTCACGTACAGAGATGGCCGAGTGGCACAGCCGCAGCAGGCGTGCACACGTGGCAGCAAGACCTGATTTCCGATTTTGCCTGACGTGTTGAAAAATGCACCCCTGTCCCATGGCTGCTAGAGGAAGGGGACGTGGGATGGAGTGTGGGAACATCTTCCAGAAGCAGAGAGAATTTTTATCTGTTGAAGGTAATTTTGTCCCTTTTTTTCTCTTAGGTTATGGGAGGGTGTTTTTTTTGGGGGGGGGCTTCATGTGCATATTATTTCTCTTTTTATCAGAGAAACTGTTAAGCTAAATAAAATTTGGGTTTTTTTGTGGTTTGTGCAAAAGAAAAAAAAAAGAATACTGTGATGAAATCTGCACAAGTGGTGTTATTAACATATGCCATGCAGAAAGCAGTATGGTCCAGTATGAAACTATGTATGTGTTCCATATAGTGGCACCATTCATGCTTTTTTAGTGGTGTTGTGAGGCAGGGTCTTGTGACTGAGAACCTTTTTTTTTTTTCTTGAGATAGGGTTTCTCTGTGTAGCCTTGGCTGTCCTGGATTTACTTTGTAGACCAGGCTTGACCTCACAGATACTGCCTTTTTTTTTCTGCCTCCTTGAGTGCTGGGATTAAAGGTGTGCGCCATCTTGCCCAGCTGAGAAACTTATTCTTTTATTATACTATCCAACAGAAATATTCGCCTAAAGAATTGGCTATTGCTTCAAAAACAAAAACAAACAAACAAAGAAACTAGAGCTGTGTTCCAGGTACGTGTTTTAGAGGAAAACAACTAAAATGGAAAGCCAATCAAAACTCTAAATATCTATAAACATGCTCGGAATAGCGCTTACAGTAATACTCCAAAAGACCTACCAGGAGGAATGGTCCTTGGACTAGCAATTTTGTCTTGATCGGCACTCACCACACCCTTATACACACACAGGGGCTTCTCTGTGGATACAAGACAGCAGAGGGACCAATTTCAAAATAAATCATTTTCACATTATTATGATGGATCTGACCACTGGTTTTTTAAATAAAGTTTCTTGATTATTTCCTTAAAACTAATTATTACATGTCTTGGTGTAGCAAGCATCCTAATAATATTATAAGTATCTTTTAATGTCTTAAAAGGGCCATAGATGGTGCGTTTATCAAGATATTTACGACAACTCAGTATCATTGATTTCAGCTATACAAATTCACAGTTCATGAGCTGCCCATTGTTCTGGTTCCACTGTCCATTCTTCCGAAATCTACTGACCGTTGCGGGGGGGGGGGGGGGGGCAGCATTATCCCTTCCTAAGTTTTCATTCACTTTAGCCGCCTTTATCAGATGGGAGTCTCGGGATAGAGGTCGAGGCACCTAAGTGGGTCTGGCTGCCGTTGGTGAATGGGAATCTGGGGACATCAGAGAATGGCGTGTCAGGAAAGCAGATGAGGAACCCAAGGCTCAGAGCAGCAGGCCAGGTCCAGAAAAAGGGCTTAGTAGGGCTGCTCTGACCCGGAAGGCCTCCGTACAACACATTGCCCGCCAAACTCAGAATAAGTCTGTCGATTGTGGGTGATGGAATTCAAACTGGTTGTGTCCAGGCCTGGGCCAAGGAAGGAAGGAAGGGCCTGAGAGTTGACAGGACTAAGACTACTTCAGGAGGAGAGGGCGAGGGAAGGGAAAGAGTTGTTTCCTGAAGGAAAGGGTGGCCTTAGTTGCAAGCCACAGAGAAGACCCGTAGGCAGGTACCTTCAATTTTTCTTTCTGCTCGAAACTAGAAGTGACTATGAAGGAAAGAAGCGCTCAGGGTTAGGAATTCAAACTTGAACAACTGCCTTGGGAGGCTGCAGTTTCTCATCTTTTTGATGATACCAAGATATTATTCCATCGCCAAATAGCTAAAGTAAGTGACTTTCTCAAGTGTTACTCTCAGTTATTCAATGACCAGAACAAAAGGATGCTCTGGCATCGTGCACGAGGAGCCCTTCCCACTGAGCTCAGAGGGTTTCATCCTAATCACCAGAATCCTTCTCTTGACTTCCCATAATCAAAAATGCCTCCTTTAAATGGAAAACACGCATTGTGTTGGTACTAAAATGGGCAGACAACAGCAAAGCCTCCTGGGAGATCCATAAAGCCGTAAGCTTGGGTCTGGGTATACATTGCCTTTAACCCCCTGCGTGTCGGTAGTTCTCACGTCAACAAATGAACGTCGGGCCCACACTATTGCAGCCTCAGCAATGCGCTTAAGAGAGCACACCTCCACAGGAGCACCTTGAAAGAAAATGCTTCATAAACCCAGATCTTCACACACCGTCCCATTTCAGCTTTATATAAAAGCAATCTCTTTCCTACCGCCCTGGTGATTCATTGACATGCCTAGTATTTATTACAGCCCCTGATGAGGCTGTAATTTACTCCAGTTCTCTTGGGCCTTTGCTTAATTCAAACAGTTTAGAATCCTGACCTCTACGTATGTTTAAGAACGGGTACGGTTCAATACGGTCAGTAAATATGTGTTTCCGAAAGGGTGCGCGCCACATCCAAAGAGAAAGGGAGCTTTGCAGGGGGTAATGCGGTATTTGCCTCAGTTTGCCCAGAAGGGTGGCACACTGTGTCCTTGTCATTTGTGAGCAGGTAGAACCGCTCCCCTGAGCTATGAAGTATGGAGAACGTCTATCAATAAACCAGCACATCAGCTTACAATCTGTAAAAACAACAATAACTTTCACCACCAGTAGGGTGAGAGTAATATCCTTGCAAAGAAATGTCTTCAGTTCCCTCTGTTTTCCCGTTCCTCTAATCATTTCCTCCAAAGTCTGTACAGAAAGAGAAATCCTACTTTCTTGTTGGAATGGAGAGAGAAAAGAAAACACTGCTGTTATTTTTCACTGCAGGTCTGAATTATTTGGTGTTGTTTGCAGAGCCCTGTAGCTTAACTAAAGAATGGACTGATGTCCTTCAGTGAAAGTGATTTACGGTAATCTTCCCCAAACTGTGTAGTCTTTATTTGTGAAAGACAAGGAAGTCTGGAATTACATTCGAGAGAGGAAACAAAGGCCACGGACAGCCGTGTTAGGAAAGAGAGTTGCTGCCACCTAGAGGTGAGAGTGGGTATCGCTAGGAGTGCTGTAAACACACTGATGTCATACAATCCCAAAACTTAAATGCAATCCAGCGACGTCATCTTCAGCTCTGAACAGGACTGGACTCATTTGCCCTTCTACCCTCCATTAACTGGGACAGTACCCGCATAAGATTGTGGTTGGTCTGGGTTTTTGTTTTTGTTTTTGTTTTCTATTTTTGCTCTCTTCAGCCTTGTTTACGTTCATGGAGTTCTAAGTCCCTGAAAGTCTTAGTCTTCTAAGTCTTAGCCTTAGCTTTCTAAGATGCTTGGAAGCTAGTGGCAAACGCCTGGCTATATTTTTTTAAATGTCATCCTAGGTTTTCCACTGGTGATGCCCCACGCTTCATCAAATTGTGTGGCACTTTTACTTTTTCCAGAAACAGGGCAGGAGGACAGGAGCAGGGCAGGGCAGGGCGGGGCAACCTGTGTGGTGGGAGCCCAGGGTCCTGCAAGCTCGACCAGAGGAGAAGACTCTGAGCCTCACCGGGATTATGAGGAAACCTACGAGAAGTTGATGTAATCAGAGCATTTAGGGGGAAGAGGCAAGTGTATCCAGGGGTCTGAGGACAGCCTATGCTACATGAGAATCTGTCCAGAAAGCTAATACATGCATGCATACATGCATACATACAAAAAACACATACAAACAAAAATCCCTAGAACCAAATGCAGTGCCACCCTCTAAAGCAATACAGTTTGGGCCATTGTTGTTTTGGTGCTAACTCAAAAATACTGTTGGGAGGTTCTAGATGGAAAATGTTTCTAGATGAGGCCACCTGGGCTGCCAGAACCTTTCTGGTGTCGCTCTGTACAGGCTGTCCTCCTCTTTACCAGACTGGTAGATTGCACGCCCTCAGGGAATACTTTTCTCACCGCGTTCACAGGAAGGTGCCTGCCTGCGCACTACAGCCAAACATGCTGGCATGGAAAAGTGAGAAAAGGAAAGCCGACGAGAAAATATGTGTGAGTTTACACACCTTCTTTCTCCAGCCCTGAACAAGAAACTTGATTGAGCCTTGTTTATGATGATGGTGGTGGTTTTCAGGGCAGAGAGCTGTCCCGAAGGACGAGGGGACACCCCCCAACATCCTTCAGCAAACAAGGAGAGCAACGCTGGTGTTCATTCCATGTTTCTGACGGACCCTTCTTTTCTGCAGAGGGCCTTCACTGAATCTCTTCTCTGCCGAGTGGCTACTTGGGGCATTAATTGCCTTTTCTACTTTCCCCTCCCTGTATTTAATCCGAAGCTACGATTTAAGGGCTTTGATTCTGAGTCACCTAAAAACCCTGATCACTTTGAAAACCTCCTTAAAGTTCTTGATTTGCTTTGCTTTGCTGTGGTCGTGTTTGAATCAATACCATTCCTACATTTCCAGCAGATTTCATTCATTACGTACTCATTGAAGATCATGTGCCGAGCCATCCACGGGTGTACAGATTTTAGTATGTTTATCCTATATGTCTAGTATCCACTTATGAGTGAATATATACCATGTATGTCTTTCTGCCTCCGGGACACCTCACTCGGTATGATCTTTTCTAGTTCCCACCATTTGCTTGCAAACTTCATGATTTCCTTGTTTTTAATTGCTGGGTGGTATTTAATTGTGTAAAAGTACCACAATTTCTATATCTATTCCTCAAATGAGGGGCATCTGGGTGCTTTTCGGGTTCTGGCTTTTATGAATAAAGCTGCTACAAACATGGTTGAGTAAATGTCCTTGTATAGTTGAGCATATTTTGGATATATGCCTAGGAGTGGTACAGCTGGATCTTGAGGAAGTGCTATTCCTAATTTTAGGAGAAGCGCCAGATTGATTTCCAAAGTGGTTGTACCAGTTTACATTCCCACCAGCAGTGGAGGAGGGTTCCCTTTTCTCCACATCCTCTCCAGCATGTGTTGTCACTTGAGTTTTTGATCTTAGTCATTCTGATGGGTGTAAGATGAAATCTCAGGGTCGTTTTGATTTGCATTTTCCTGATGACTAAGGACATTGGACATTTCTTTAAGTGTTTCTCTGCCATTTGATATTCCTCTATTGAGAATTTTCTGTTTAGCTCCATACCCCACTTTCTCATTGGATTATTTGATTTGTTGCTTTTTAACTTCTTGAGTTCTTTATATATTCTGGATATTAACCCTCAGATATAAGGTTGGTGAAGATCTTTTCCCAATCTGTAGGCTGTCATTTTGTTCTGACCACAGTGTCCTTTGCTTTACAGAAGCTTTTCATTTTCACGAGGTCCCATTTATTGATTGTTGAACTTAGAGCCTATGCTGTTGGTGTTCTGTTCAGGAAGTTGTCTCCTGTGCCAATGAGTTCAAGGCTCTTCCCCACTTTTTCTTCTAACAGGTTTAGTATGTCTGGTTTTATGTTGAGGTCTTTGATCCACCTGGACTTTAGTTTTGTGCAGGGTGATAAATATGGCTCTATTTGTATTTTTCTATATGTAGATATTCCAGTTAGACCAGCACCATTTGTTGAAGATGATGTCTTTGGGTGGACATAGAAAGAGGAAGAAAATAGGGAACAGGACAGGAGCCTATCGAAGAGGGCCTCTGAAACACTCTTCCCAGCAGGGTATTAAAGCAGATGCTGAGACTCATAGCCAAACTTTGGGCAGAGTACAGGGAATCTTATGAAAGGAGGAGGAGATGAAAGACCTGGAGGGGACAGGAACTCCACAAGGAGAGCCACAGACCCAGAACTCTGGGCACAGGGGTGTTTTCTGAGACTGATACTCCATCCAAGGACTGTGCATGGAGATAACCCATGGCAGCTCAATGTCCAAGTGGGTTTCTTAGTAAGGGGAACAGGGCCTGTCTCTGACATGAATTCAGTGGCTGGCTCTTTGATCACCTCCCCCTGAGGGAGGAGCAACCTTACCAGGCCACAGAGGAAGACAATGCAGCCAGTCCTGATGAGACCTAATAGGCTCAGATGGAAGGGGAGGAAGACCTCTTCTATCAGTGGACTGGGGGAGGGGCATAGGAGAAGAAGAGAGAGGGGGGGAGGGGTCTACAACTGGGATACAAAGTGTATAAACTGTAATAATAAAAGAATAAATTAAAAATTTAAAAAGCAAACTTTTGATCTAGTGAAGATTACCATGGCAGTAAGTTGAGCATCGTGATGGGGATAATTACCCTGATGAAAATGTGACAAAGATGTGACTAGACACGTGGAAACAACTCAGGAGACTGGGTGAGACCAGGCCTCTTGAAGAATATAGTGTAGGTGTCCCTGGAAACTGGCGGAAAGAAGGGGACAGCTGCACTTGGGGATGGAGATGTTACTCCAGGTGCTAGAAACGGCTCCCACAGAGGCCGTAGGACTGGAACACGCCTGGAAGGTTCAGGTAGTGAAGACACACAGGACAAAGCCTGAGAGGCGGGGGTAGGCAGCGGGGGCCAGGGGTAGGTTCTGAACAGGGGAGTGTTGATGCCTAGCATGTATCGGGACAGAAAGAATGAGAGGAAGCAGGAAGATGAGTGAAGAGGACTTAGTTGTGGCTGCCTCAGGCAGGCAGTTATTCTTACTGGGTCTTCAGGAGGATCCATGGAGAGAGAACAGTGAGCGGCATTAGGATTTGTGTGGGAGGTGGCGTCAGCAATTGCCGAGGCCAAGAAGTAAGGAAAAGAGCGGAATCAAGGGTGACGCCCAGCTTTTACTTGCCATGGTGGTTGGGAGCTTTCTGTGTCTTTGCCCCTCCAAAAACTCTCCACAGCCCGTTGGAATGGTGCTCTCTGTCTGCAGCATGTGGCCAGCCCAGAGCTCTTTGATCAGATACCCAATTCAACTAAAAACGAATCTTAGTACACAAGAGCCACGGTCCAAGCCTCCTGCCTCCTTTTCTCCCCGAGAGAGGATAGTCCTGAAAGAGCCGTTGAACTGATTGGTCATACCCTTCAGACTCATACAATCTGTGTCTTTGCCCATGTCCCTTCCTGTAAAATTTCCCATTTCCATGGAACCTACGTTTCAGCCACATTCAACCTCTTATCTTGTCCAGCAGTCTTCACTGCCAATGAACCCAGTGCTGGCACGCTCAGCTTAAGCTTTCTCCTCTCTGAAAGACTTCCCTAGAATATCCACACCACTGCTTCTCCCCATTCTGCCTTTACACCACTCTGTGAACCATGCATGTCATCATGCCTATGGCAGGGGACAGAACTTCAGTATGACATTCTTCCCACCTTCCCTCAAACGCTAAGTCCCTCCCATATGGGTACAGTCCTTCCTCTATTACAAGAGAGGGATGAGCCACAATGGGCTCAGGCCACACTGATCACTGAAGCCAATGCACCCCT
Source organism: Meriones unguiculatus (assembly GCF_030254825.1). Classification (NCBI taxonomy): domain Eukaryota; kingdom Metazoa; phylum Chordata; class Mammalia; order Rodentia; family Muridae; genus Meriones; species Meriones unguiculatus. Next base: position 96,389,516 of record NC_083357.1, on the reverse strand, counting down.
TAGCATCTTCGTCTCGTCAGGGAAGGCTGAAGCTCAGAAAGTTCAAAAACAGTTGTCCAAGGTTGCATAGCAAATCAAAATTCTCTTCTAACTTTGTTTTTCTTTTTTTTTTTCTTTCCATTTTTTCAGGACCATTTTCCATCTCTTTAAAAGTACTGTAGGGGGCTGGAGTGATGGCTCAGAGGTCAAGAGCACTGGCTGTTCTTCCAAAGGTCCTGAGTTCAATTCCCAGCAACCACATGGTGGCTCACAACCATCTATAGTAAGATCCGGTGCCCTCTTCTGGCGTGTAGGCGCACATGCAGGCAGAGTGCTGTAGAATAAAGAAGTACTTTCTGAAGAGCAGAGTGCTCAGATTCCAGAAGCAGTCCAGGGTTCCCTCGTGTTAGCCTCCTTTAACCATCACTTGCGCAATCGCTGTTCCTTTCCTTTGTGACCACTGCACTTGACAAAATGCCTGAAGCATATGGTGGGAAACAGATCAGCTAGGAGGGACACTTGCTCTGTTGCTCTCTGATTATGCAATGTGGGACCCTCTTGCCTGCTCCTGCCTATTTACTTTGTAGGGATAATCTGATACCGAATGAAGGGAAGGTTGTAGAAAAGGACTTTATAAGCCATAGAAGGCAAGTTAGTACAGCAGAACTCCGTGGGATTGTTTCTTTTAATTTTTCTCTTAAGTGTAACCTTTATGAATGCCTTAACAAAGCAAACCTTCAGTAAATTTCCTTTCTTTCCTTGTTTCCACAAGCCACAGGGTCTGACCTCACTGCTTCCCTCCCCCTGCCTTTTGGAGACCTCCCTTTCTCCACCCGATCCTGATTTTCATTAGTGGGCTTGCAAAGGAGCTCTGTCTCTTTGCATCTTCTCTGCCCAACAGTTCTTCGGGGCTGAGTAAAACAAGCTTGATTCACAAAAGCTTGCTTTTCATAACTCCTTGTAATTAGTATGACAAAGAAAATTCTCCTGCTGGATGAGTGTTGTGTGGCTTCAAAAAAACTTCTGTGTCCTTTGAGTATATTAATTTAATGGGTTTGTTTATAGTCTGTATTAATGGATTTGAAAATTGACCTTGTGGTTGTTATTGTTGTGGTTTCCAAAGCGCAAACACCCTCTGACATCGTAGCCCTGAAAATAGGATTTGGAACATGACTTAAGTGCTGGGTCTGGGGTTTAACAGGATTAATGTACATGTTATTCTCACTTGAACAAAGGCTGTCTTTGCTCTTCAGCCCATCAGCTTATTCAACAGGTGCTGAAATTTAAACAGCACCGAGATAAGTACCAATCTATGTTGATATAAAGAGTTAAATCACTCTTTATATAATAACTCCAAGAACTAAGAGACTAGAGCCCAAGAGCCCTGCATACTAAGTGCCTGTGAACCTGGAGCACACTGCAAAGGCCTTTGCAATGCCCAGGCATAGAAGACAGTTGAAAGGAAGTGGCCATCCGAGAAAATCTAGTGTTATAATTGGCCACAGAGGGAGCTGTAGTCTCTGAAAGCAATAAATGTAGATCCTTATTCTCCAGTAATTATTTTAATACCATTAAAATTGGCGTGGGTTTCACTGTCTACAAAGAACACCTGAGCAGCTTGGTGGTTAAAGACAGGAGTCAGAAAGACAGCTCAAATCCCATCTGCGGTTGACCTGAAGCAAATCTTCAGTCCCTTTACAACCATTTCCACTGCAGGAAAATATAACGAAAACATCTTGTTGCTAGAGCTGAGCAGAGTAAAATTTATGTGTGTTTGCTGCTGTTCAGCCAGCCGTACCCAAATCCTGTAGACCACAGGAAGCTCTTCCTCACAGCTCTGGAGAACTGCGTGGGTTCTTCCTGGCTGGCAGAGGGCCTCAAAGTGAAGAGAGGAAAGGGGAGCCCGTCTTCCTTTATTTGTAAGGACTTAAATCCATCCATGGGCCCACACTTACGGCCTCATCTAAATATGATTGTCTCCCTGACGGCCACATCTTCAAACATTGTCACGTGAAGGGAGAGGACTTCTCTCTGTGCACTTAGGGAAGAATAGAATTTCAGCCCATAATCATTTTAATTCAGGTTAAAGATGTGAACAGATCAGGATCTCTCATGCTTGTGACTCTGCTTATTAATAAAATGTCAATTCTTAATTATCAGTTTGCCGAAAGCTAATCATTGAAATATCACTTTGCCTGACTTTGCGTTCTCCGTGACAGAGGAATCTAATACAGGGCTGGAAGCCGGACCTGGAATCGATAATTCACTCCCAGGTGTGCCTGGTTATATTGCTGGTTAATAATTCATCCTCTGGAGGGAGGAGGCAGTCCCCAAAGTCCTCAGCCCTCCTTTCTATTACTTCTCACCCAAACAAAAGCAAATAGGCCTGATTGATTGCACCAGAAACAGAGTGTGTACTCTTAGAGCCATTTTCAATAATACTTTTAAATTCTTTTAAATTTTTCATAGTATCAGTTGCATAAATACTTTCATTATTGCTTATAGCCATCCTATGAGATGTCTTCAAAGATGTTATTGCCTTAATCTTTAAAATGAAAAGAGGCAGAATAAAGTAAGGATCAGTCTACTGACTTTTGTGTTTCACTTTTTATGTCCTTGCTATAACCTTACACAAAGTATTTAATATATCTGCTCCTCAGCTTCCTAATCTATAAAATGGGGCTTCGTAATAATATCCATCTCATGATTCTTATGACACTAAAATTCCTGTATCACATGTAAGGTCTAGGAACAGTATTTAGTACAGTTAGTAAATTTTGATCATCGTTCTAAACAGATACAAAACTCTTTAATACAATGCTGCCGTAACCAACACATAGCTAATACAGCCCTCATATAACTAAGCTGCCTTGACATTTCTCTGAACCTCTTTCTCATTAAGTTTTCTTTCATTTAAATATTCATGTTCTCCAGAGTTCTATCTCATTTACATAGTCTCCCTGGATAAAACCCTTCTCTATAACTAAAGTCCACAGCCCACTGCTGGAGACAATCTAGAGTCATCAGTTTCTCTGAGTCCTCACCACATCATTCTGTGTGTGCACATGAACGGATGTGGATGTATGCTCCTCTTAGACCAGCATAAAACCTCACATGTAGTGGGTCACAAATACTTGAAGGGGACAGGAAGAATAATGCACTTATTGAAAACAGACTGATTTAACCAGTTTGCAACACCATGACTAAATCATATGCCTAGATCCCTCTTTACTTTTAGAATGGTGATCTTAAAGGAAACAGAATGGGTTTTTTAAATGTTTTTTTTTATTATTATTCACTTTACATCCTTGTTGTAGCCCCATCCCTCCTCCCCTCCCAGTCTCACCTTTCCTCCCTCTTCTCCCTTCCCTTTCTCCAGAAAAGCGGAGCGCTCTTTCCCATCTACCCCAGCTCATCAAGTTGCATCAGGACCCCTCATGTCCTCTTTCCCTGTGGCCTGGCAAGGCAGTCCTGCCAGAGGGAAGTGATCAAAAAGCTGGCAAGTGAGTCCGTGTTCGAAGCAGTCCCCACTTCCCTTACTGGAGGACTCACATAAGGCCTAAGCTGCCCATCTGCTACATCTTTGTAGGGGGTTTAGGTCCAGTTCCTTCATGATCCTTGGCTGATGCCTCAGTCTCTGCAGCCCCCTCTGGGCCCTGGTTAGTTGGCTCTGTTGTTCTTCTTATGGAGCTCCTGTCACCTCCAAGTCCTTTTCCCTTTCTACTTACTATTCTCCAAGACTCTGTAAATATCTCCCAATGTTTGGCTGTGGGCCTCAGCATCTGTTTTGAGGTGCAGCTGGGTAGAGTCTGTCCCCCATCCCGAGGCAACAGAAGGTTTTAAGACTCCAAATTTGCCCAGCGGAAACACTTAGGTATTTAGAGGTTGAGCATGTCTTGCGCACCTACTGTGTGCAGGCATTTGTGCTAGTGCCTGGAATGCTGAAGAATCCCCAAGAAGTTTCTGTCTTCGGTGGCGGCCACAACTCACCCTCTCAGGAGTCATTCGGCAGACTTGCACCCCTGCGTGCTGACGTTCAGGGAGAAAAATGTCGCCTGTCCTCAGAGGCAGAAGTTTCTATGTTCCGTACCTATTTGATGTCTTCAAACCCTTTATCTCATGTGGCTGTGGGAGCCAGGCTCGTTCAATATAATGGAAGTTGGGATCAAAGTAACTTACGTTTTTAATTTTCATTTCTGTTTTAAGAAAGTATGTCTGTGGCAGTTGCCTCTGCACCTTTGTAGTTCTCTCCTCGTGCACCTTAAACATGAGCGACAGCAGGATAAGAGTGGAACCAGTAGCTCCGTGGTTGCTTGTCCTAGTATATACTCTCTTAATTGTGATCATGCTGTATTTCCATTTGTTGCTCTCATCTGTTTGTCTCTTACCGGGCCCATGCTACTCAATTATAAAGTGTCCTTTGAATGCAGATTTCCGTAGGGTCCTGGAAATCCAGATAGATTAAAGGCATCAGACATTCACTTACAGCTGGTGCTGTAAGCACGCAGCACATCTGCCTTCTTAGCAGAGCGTTAGGATCCTCGAAATGTAAAGAAGATTCATGATTTGTCAGGCAGCCACAAACTGATGTTTTCCACAACTGTTGATTCAGTTGTATAAGTGCATAACCATGACTTTCAAGCCTTCCAACTGACTTGAGTGAATAAACACAAAGACCAAGGGCTCAGAGCACTCGCCCACAGGAAACAGTTTTAAAAAGCAGAATCATGGTTCTGATGAGGACTCTTTGGAGACAGGGTCTCCCATTGAGCCTGGGGATCTGGAGGCTTGTGTCTCTACAAGTACCTCAGTGTAGACAAAAAAAAAAAAAAAAATCACTGCCTTTGTTGTTTTTGCATGAAGTAAGTACTGTCACTGTCACAACCAGGGCAGAACATAATTTTTGTTAGATACATGTTAGGAATAGTAATAACTACATCTGGTGCTAGAGAGATGGCTCGGTAGTTAAGAACACTGGCTGACCTTCAAAGGTCCTGAGTTCAATTCCCAGCAGCCACATGGTGCCTCACAACCATCTATAATGAGATCTTATGCCCTCTTCTGGTCTAGTGGCACACACACAAGCAGAATACAGTATAAATAATAAATGCATAAATATAAAAAACCATAACTATATCTTTTTGTAAATATATGTATTACAGTTTTATGTGTTTGAGCTTTGTGTCCTTTAGCCCAGTTACTTAAATGTCATGTGATTTTTGCATACTGGGAAACCAGAGCTGGCATCAGGACAATAGACACAGCCCCTTTATCACTTATAAACTCTTTCAGAGCTACATGGTCTTAATCAGGCCTGGGCAAAAACAGTGTCACTTCTTTCCTACCTAAGGTACATTCTTCTGTTGACTATCAATTTGTGACATCCATTCTCTTATGTCCCCAAGAGTCAAAAGCATAACAGGCACATGTGCACACCCTCACACACACACACACACACACACACACACACACACATGCAAACACACACACTCACAGGCACACGCATGCACACACATGTTTACTGCAGCCCTTGTCTCCCTGACACCACCCTGGACCCACCACAGCTGATCAAAGTTAGGAGTGTCCTGCTCCTCACCCCGATATATGAAGTCTAACATTCTCTCGTGACACATTCACAGCTAATCTTCGGAACATTCCCATCAGGTATCATTGACCTATATGTACCTGTTGTCAGTGATTGATGGGAGGGTCCAAAGTAGAGTATCTGTTGTCTATCACAAAGGCCCTGGACAGCCATCCTGTACATCACTGTTGGGTGCAGTGCTGGATCTCCTAACTGCCCCCAAGCTGCACAGAGGCACAGTGAGCTTCCTATCTGCACTTGGAAAATTTAAGATCATATGCAAGCTGTTTTATTTATATTCAATGATGTCACGGATCTCGGCATTTGGGCCCCTTTGAATTATGGAAAAATATATAGAGGGGGCTTGACATACATAAAGAAATATCCAGATTAATGTGAAAAGTTACTAAGGTTCTCGAAAGGTCATTTCAAACCTGTCACAGAACTGTAAATTAATGTCTTCTATATGGAATGCTTAAAATGCAACCCTGCCTCGGGCTCTCAATGTATTCCACTCTCAGGACTTTCTCCCTTACTGAAAGCCATAGCTGTCTTCACGCCTGGTCCTTTTCCCCATTAGCACAGAAAGACTTCAAAACACAAAAGGATGATTATGTAGTTATAGATGGTCCTGAACCATGCTGGTCCCAAAACAGAGTTTTAAAATCTGGTTCTCGTATCAGCTTTTACGAAATATACACAATAGTATCACAGCTTGTGAGCTGTAAATGAAGTATAATATAAACCTTATGTCATCTGGACAGTTTTGTAGAAACCATCAGGAAACACGTTTCCATGTAATTATAATGGAATGAGAGACTGTTCTTTCTAGTGCTCTCCCTCTAATTTCTAGATACATCCAATTTGTTCAATAATTATATAAGTCATAAGGCAAAGTTAGAGTCTGCCATGATTTTGGGATCTTAAAATGTAGTCTGTTTTATGTAAGATGGCATGGATCCAGCAGCAGAATTTAAGTTCTAATGTCACTTGAGGTGGCCCAGTGGGTAAACGGTCACACAAGCATGAGGGCATGCATTCTGTCCCCAGCGCCCACAGAAGACCAGGCCCACTGGTAAGGCTGCTGGGTGGAGTTAGGTGGCTCCCGACAACTTGCTGGTCATCGGGTTTGGTAGAAACAGTGATCCCAGGGTTCAGTGAGAGTCTGTCTCAAAAAAAGAATTAATGAGGTAGAAAAGCAATTGGAGAAGACATAACAGTGTCAAACTGTGACGTTTACACTCACCCATACTGCAAATTTCATATAACATGCTCTCTCTCCTTCTCTCTTGCTCTCTCTCCCTCTCTCTCTCTCTCTCTCTCTCACGCAAGCTAAATAAAAACAAATTTTAAAAACAGAATAGTCAATCCTGAAACAATGCTCTGTCAGTATTTTTGCGTGAAAAGTGCAGACCTCAAGGCCTTCACAAAGGGATCTGCCAAATCCCTCACTCCCAGCTCACTTACATTTTGTCTAGATTTGTGGAAATGAATAGAGTACTGTCCAGAGCCGAGCAAAGGCTCTGTGTGATGAAGCCATGTTCCCAGGCTCACGCTGCTTCCTCCCTCCTCCCTTGCAAGCTTGGGAAACTGTAGGAAACATCCAGGGCTTTCTTCAGAGGACCAGAGGAATGACGTGACAGCCCAACTTTTCTCGCTTGTGCCAGAGGAGCAAGAAGCAGTGGCTTTCCTCCAATTTATCGAGGAGTGTTATAAAAGGCTAAAGACCTGTGGGAGCCTAGTTCAAGTCCTCCATGGGCAGTTTATTAATACATCCTCCGACTGTAATGTTTTTTTTTTTCTCCTGCTGGCACTAGGGCTCAAAGCAAAAGCCATGCACATGCAGGACAAGCACTCTGCCACTGACTTATATCCAGGCCCCGCTGTAATGTTTCCTTTAAATTATATCTCATTTGAAAATAGCTGCTCTCTCATTTCATATTCTCCCCACAGTAAGGGTTGATGTTACTAATATCTGCTGCCTGACCTCATTCTCTTTAAGGTACTTAATCTGCCTCAGCTTTATTTCTCTCATCTGTAAAACAGAGATAATAATGTCATCCTCTTAGAATTGGGAGAATAATAAAATGATGCACGTAAAATATTTAACATCGTGGCTAGCAAATGTTAAATTGGTGTATAACTGTTAGCCCTTATTAGCTCCTGTGATTTGAATACGAAAACGTTCAAATGAAGGAAATACAACCATTTACAATGCTCTAAATTGAGGATGAAATACATTTATCTTTTCACTCAGGGTTGACTGAGGTAAGTCTGGCAAGTAAATTGTAGCTTGGTTCTGTTCCTTGTATTTTCTGCTTTTCCATGAAAAAAAAATTATATCTCCCAAAGAACACCTTAAATATCCAGGACAGTTCCCTGCAACTAGTGCAAGGATCAGAAGTATCAGCAGGTACTTCCCTTTGATCTAACGGCTATTTTTAAATACCTGTAATTTGGGGGTGGGGCCGGGGACATGGCTCAGCGGTTGAGCACTTGCTGAGCAAAACTGAGAACCAGGGTCTTCTCAGAATCCATGCAAATGCCCATTGGGCATGGCAGCCTGCCGATTATTCTAGATATAAAGGGTGGAAACAGGGTATCTTAGCAAGCTGGATAAGAAGACTGGCTGCATACAAAAGATTTCCATTTGAAAAACTTACCCTTATGGAGTAAGGTGGAAGAGCAATCAAGGATGCTTTACCTTCACTTTGGACCCCCATGTACACAGGCATCCACATGTGTCTGCATCCCCCAACATGTGTTGCCCCCACACACACAAACTTGCATGTAAACACATTTTAAAAAATGGCTGAAATAAAAGGTACTCTGCGTTTTACTATATTTATTTGCTGACTCTACTGAACAAGCAAACAATAGAACTCAAAGAAGGGTGAGCTCATTGTATCAGTGGGCTTTCCAACCTTGGTTACCAAGGCTCTGATGCCGAGAATGAGGGATCCCTTGTCCCTCCATGCTCCTAGATTTGTGGCTGATGGTAACAGGAAAAGTTTTTACATTCTTACACACTGGTGGACGGCCAGAATTTAGGGCTGTGCCCTCCACAAACAGGTGCTCAGTAAATGTCTGTGGAGTTACGTACAAATGACCAGTTGCAAGGCCTGAGGGCAACGAAGGCCTTACTTTACTTGGTCTTGCGTGGAGCAGTACCTGGTTTGTTTAAAGTCAGCTTCTGCAGAGAAACCCTATCTCGGGGGAGGGGAGAAGCAAACACAGTCAGCTTCTAAGAAGAGTGGAGCTGCTGATAAAAACACATGCATAATGGAAGGTCAAGGATAGCAGTTGGGCCTTTGTGTGTTAGCCCTGCGTCCTTGAAGTAATCCAAAACTGTGACCTTGATGTTCTCAGGATTCTGTGGCACATGGTCTAAATCTGATGGCGGGGACGTAAAAGAGAATGTATTGCTCAAAAGGCCACAAAAAAGGCTGGATCCAGTGGGTCGCAGACGTCTCTGCCATTTTCCTTTGGGTATCTCGAAGCAAGGTTTCCTCTGTGAAGATGACCCGGTAAGACTTGGAGGCCACAGCTGTGTTTGTTCGACGCAGCTGTTTTAGGTCTAGACACACGCGTGATGACGAAGCAGCCTTGTCAGGCAGGCAATCTGTGCATTAGACCACTTTGTGGTGTGCCACAGGCAGGCTAGTGTGAGTCCCTGCTCGCTTCCCTGGGCCTTGGCTTTCCACTTCTCTAACAGACAGGCAGGTTGGCTTCTGTTCTTGGAAATAGCGGCAGTGTGAATTATAACTTAAAATGAATGTTTTATTTTAAAAAAAATCTGTGGAGGATGTTCAACTCCTCAGCGGACTGATGCCGTAGAGATAGAAATGAGGATAAATTTCAACACGGGAGTATGTTCAGACATTCTTTGGCCCACCCCACTTTACACCTCGTGTTTTGTTCTTGTTCCTGGACTCTTAAGTCCCGTCTTCCGCTTCTTATCACTGGGTTGGAATTTCCATTCTGTGACTCAACCTGCCCTGCTCTTCTCCCTGAGAGTCCTCCGTGTGCAGGGGCCTCGGCGTGACAGTTCGCAGGCACATTCCTGAGGATTCTCGGAGGGTATTTCTGCCATGCTCTGCCCATTCCTGTATCTTGACGTGGAGGAACATTTGGCAGAGGGAGTTCAAACAGTGGCTTTGAAACCACAAATCAAACCCCGACCTCACTTCCTGAAACTGAAGTCTGTGTGGTGTGGCTATCCCTCAATCACCCTCCGTGACGATGGATGAAGCAGTGACTGGTTCTGTCCAGGCTGCTATAAATATACTAGATCTGTGCCTTACAAAGCACAGACGTTTCTCTTCCTCTGTTCTTCAGGATGGAAAGTCCAAGATCAAAGTGCGGGGAGGTTTGTTTGGTGCTGGAAAAGGTTTGCCGTGGAGGGCCTCACCCTCTGATGGTGTCTTCACAGAGTAGGAGGACAGAGCAGCTCTTTGGAGAATCTGCACAGGCTGAGGTGTCACTCACCTCACATAGTCACTTACATGGCTTAATCACTTGCAACCAGAAGTCCTTCACCTTGAGCATTGGGATGCCCAGCTCTGAATTTGGAATGCACAGGAATCACCTCGTAGCACCCTGCCGTCCTCACAGCGGTCTGGTAACTGAAAAGGTTTTGTTGCCCTCTAAGACCGTAAGTGTAAGTTGCACACTCTTGGTCTAAGTCCACCAAACTCAGTACTGTAGTGTTGCTGGGCTGCTGGATCCTGCCACGTCAGCTCCAGAGGGACTCTGTCTTTGGGCACACCCCCAGTTTTCAAGTGATACAACCTGAGAGCATAACAACATGCCCACCAAAACAGCCACTTTGAGTTGGAAGCAAAACAATTTGTGGAAAAAGCAAAATTGTCCAAGAATGTGCTAACCTTAGATAAATGTTTTTGACACTGACAAGGCTACTTCTCCGACTATTTGTCATCGTCCCTCGCTGAATTCCAGAAAGATTCAGCGGTTCTTTATAGTCTGTGATGTTACCAAGGTCTCCAGAGAGCTTCAGGTAACGGTAAGTAAAGTGAAAAAGGAGATGTGTACTGGGCGTAGCGGTGCACCCCTTTAATCCCAGCATCCAGGGAGGCAGAGGCAGGCGGATCGCTGTGAGTTCGAGGCTGGCCTGGTCTACAAAGTGAGTCCAGGACAGCCAAGGCTACACAGAGAAACCTGTCACAGAGATGTGACAGCCATGTGTGACGACATGTGGTTGCATCAAGAATCCCAGCATCTGTGAGGCAAAGACAGATGACGAGCTCATAGCCTACCTGAGCTACCTAGTGAGATTGTCCCAGAGAGAGGGGAGCAGAGGAGTGGAGTGGAGGGGTTGGTTTTCACTCTTTACTACTGAATAATATTCCAGTTACAAAGGTACTGTGATATGTTTACCCCCTCGCCCCTGAACTGAAAGGCAAGTTATCAGCTTTCAGTTTGGTCTAAGTAACAGCCCCCTGGCACAATCAGGCGCTGACCCCCCCCCCCCCAGAGCTATGAGTGAGACTGGGGACAAAGTGGTATTTTTCGTCTCTAATCTTTGTCACATAACAGTGATTTCCTACCTTTTCAGAGATGCAAAGCTCTTTAAGTTCCTGAGTTTGTACCTGCCCTTCGACATCCCACGCGGATTATATGACATTGGTTCTTAAAACTGAATTGCAGTTGAGCACTTCATGCCATTTCCCATGAGCTGAACAACGGTGTCCTGATGTATTCCCACCCCAAGCTCCTCATATACCGCCTTCAATGCTTTGTGCATGTTAGCTAGCTCACTCCTCACCACAACCCTTCCAGACAAGCGCGTGTGTTTATTACATTTCCTAGTCGGCTAACGGAAGCAATGAGGCCATAAGTTATCACCTGGCCAATAAGATGTTGGACAACAAGATAGGCAGGTCTAGGCTAGCTGGCTGCGGCACCAGGCACTTGACCACAGACTTCCTTCCTCCTAAAACAAATGGCAAGCAGACCACAGTCCACAAGTCAAATAGTTATGAATGGAAGCTGATAGAAAGTCCCCGTGGCTGATTTGAATATAGACTGCAATCTTCAGAATGTCTCAATCACAGAGCCCCTTTAGGGCGACAGACCACTCTGCTCTCTCTCTATCTCTTTGTCTCTCTGTGTCACACAAACACACACCCTTGAATAGAATATGTGTGATCATCCCATTTGATGTCTATATTACTTTTGTTATTGGTTATTGATACTGCTTTGCAGAGATATCCATGTTCTCCTGAGGATGATTCCCAATTCTAAAGATCAGATATGGTGTGTTTTACTTATCTCCTTTCAATGAAAAAAAAAAAAAAAAAAGCCCACAGCTACAGACTGAGACATAAATTTGTATTTTACCATCAATTTAAGAAAATTCGATAACTTGAATTTTATTTATGAGGGTCTTTCTTACAGCTGGCAAAGTGTAATTATTTGTGTCACTGGCTTATAGTCCCATTTCAACACCAAGGTGGCGGGCAGTGGTGGCACATGCCCACCACTTGGGAGACAAAGCAGGCAGATCTCTGAGTTCAAGGCCAGCCTGGTCTACAGAGTGAGTTCAAGGACAGTCAGGGCAACACAGAGAAACGCTTGTCTCAGAAAACAAAAACAAAACAAACAAAATCAACACCAAGGTGAGTTTGGTCAGCTGCTTCTCTTCTGAAGGGCTCTGACAGGATCTTTTTTTGACAATTTCCATATTCTTTAATCTTCTAGCTGAAAAAGGGGGAAAAAATGGTAACACGAGTTAGAGCTAAATGAGATGTCTCCATATCTTTCTATATATAAGTAGTATTCCGAAACTGACATGGAAAGCATCAAAGCCTTGCTCTTCTACATTAAAATATGTTTGAATTTCCCTTTGAACAAGGAAAATTAAACTACGAAGTAATATGGACTTCGTATATGTTTCACAGTCAGTTCATGGTGAATTGTTCTTCATTATTTGATGTCAGTCTAAAGCAGCATAGGCGTACAGACAGGTGGGGTTTGAAAGGCAAGAAGGATAAGTTCACTTCTTTCTTATTTTACACATGAAGAAACTAGAATCTTGAGTCTTGAAATGCTTTATCCAAGGTTGGATAAGAATAACTGCCCTCATTGTTGACATTCATGGTGAAGGACTCTGGAAGAATGTTATAAACAGGCTGTCACAATAGCTCGTAAAGTAAGTTTGAAGAATAAATAAATATGGCTGTGGATGAAACCTCTTCAGTTTGTGATTCAGAGGAAGGCTACAGTGACAGCTGAAGAAATGAGAGGACATAAAATTAATAGGATTCCCCATGTTGCCAGTAATACATGGGCTACATTGAGTACCCAAGTGACTTTGTTAGGTTTATAAGCCCACAGCTTTTGAAGTACCACAGAAGTTGCCCTCGGGTACCCTGGAGAGAAGACAGAAGAAAAAAAAAAAAAACCAGGTGTTGGTCAGAAACGAGGGGAAGAGTTATCATGAATTATCAGATACATAGCCTGCCTGCCTGCTTTCCTTTTCTGTTTCTTTCTTTCTTTTTGTCATCTTTCTTTCTTCCTTCCTTCCTTCCTTCCTTCCTTCCTTCCTTCCTTCCTTCCTTTCTTTCTTTCTTTTCTTTCCCTTTTGTTTTTGTTTGTTTGTTTTTGACACAGGGTTTCTCTGCATAGCCCTGGCTCTTCTGAAACTCACTCTGTAGATCTCTCAAACACACAGAGATCTGCCTGCCTTTGCCTCCCAAGTGCTGGCATCATAGCCTTTCTTTTTAACTAGCGCTTTGATACACTTTTTAGTTAGCATGTGATGAAGAGAACTGCAAATCAAATAAAGAAACATCATTTGTGGCTCTAAATTTTTTTTTAAAAAATGGTGAAAGCTGGGATGGTTCTAATAAATATATTTATTAGTATATAATTTTCTACTGATGACCACTGTTGTAATGTCACTCTGTTTCACAATGAGCATTTATACTTAATTTTTTCTATTAGTAGGTTCTGTGAATGGGCATGTCCTTACATTAATGATGTTAAACATGTTTTGACACAACCACAACATACCCTACTAATTACTCCTGACAACCGGCCTGACAGCCAATGCCTGTAATATTACCTGAGAGCCATAATATGCATTATATAATTTGTACAATCCATAAACCCAGCAAATATTTACATATAAAGTCCCTGCATTCAAATGACTGTTCGCATATATATCTGTTATTATATAAACAAAAAATAATGGGAGTATTTTTAAACGGCGAGATTCTTAGGGCATGGGTCATTGTCTCAGAGTCTCTTTAGTGCTTTAGTTCATGTTAGCACCTGTAAGAATCAAGTAATTATTGTGTTGACAATTAGGTCTGAGTTGGGAGAACAGAGGATAATTTATAGACACTTCAGGTGCCTTTATTCATGTCAACGGTCTTTGGAACAGCTCTCAACCTCCAAAGTTTTTCCTTTGAGTTACAGTGTAGGCATTTTAAGGGCTGGAAGTTCTTCAATAGAGAGTGAGGAGGTTCACCACGGGACCTGCTGCAAAGGTGGCAGTCTTAAGAGTAGCGTTTAATGGCTGGTAGATGTACATGCAATTAGAGAATGTGATGCTAGATGCCTTCTTAAGCTGGGTGACACCGGTGCTCATTAAAATACAATGACATAACACTCAGGAGGCAAAGGCAGGTGGGTCTTGTGGGTTTGAGCAGCCTGGGCTACATAGTAAGATCTAAGCCAGGCCTACATAGAGAGTTCCTATCTCAGACAACAATGACGGAAAGATACTTCTCTAGTTAAAATAGAAAGTAGCATATTCAGAATATTGTCACAGGGCTGTCTGCCAAAGTGTCTATCACTATGTCTATACTCCATGTCCCTTAGTTTTGGCTGGACCTCTTAGAAGAGGTCTGAAGTCCCAGATACTTGAACAGCTTAGGCAGGAAGATGTCAAGTTCAAGGTCTGCTTAAGCTACCCAAGGAGTTCAAAATCAACCTGGGCAACTTAGTGAGAATCTGTAAAAAGTAAAAGGTGCCTGGTAGAGCCCTCGCCTTGTATACACAAGGTTCAGTCTCCATAAAACTAAACAGCAGAGGAGAACAGTATCGATCTCAGAGAGATGTTCTGAAATTTAACAAAATGGTCTTTATGAAAGAGGTGGCCCAGGGCTTGGCATCACTAGCCAAGTAGTCACCAGACCAGCTAATGATCCTCTTCATTGGCTGCTCCAGAGACACTAAATTTTAAGTGCATTTCTAGTGATCAAGTGCCTTTTGGCCCCCTCGGTCCTTAAACTGCTGCTCAAGTGGCTCAAATAGTCTAGGATGACACCTCTTTTTCCTATACCTCCTTTATGTGACTTCCCTATAGTCAGGACTCAAGTCTCAGCACTTCCAGGTGATTTTCTGACCTCCCCCTCAGTCATCCAATCATGGTTCATCCTTCTGAATTTCTCTAATGACCTTGCACAACTATGGTAACACCAACTCATTTTGTACCTTGTGTTCACTGATGTCTTTTTAGTGACACGTGAGAATGTGCCTGTTCATACTACTAACTAAAGAATGTATCTGTTAAGGTAAGGCTCTGGGAGAGTTGTTATCTGTATGCTCTAAATCACTCAGTATGGCGTCTCTGTGGAAGGTGATTTATGTGGCATGAATAGATAAGCAATAAGCTTTTGGATGCATTCAGAGCATCATGGAATGGCCATCTCACTGTTTCCTTGGCCAGTTTATTCATCTGGATTCCTGGATTGGGTTCTCTCTTCAAAATGCAAATATAAAGAGGAAGAAAATGAAACACCCTACAGAATTTTGTAAAAAGTAGACATAATGAGCATTAAGCTTTCTGAGGTTCAGGTGAAGCCTTCACAATATTATTGTTACTGATCTACTGATCAGCAGTAGATCTTTGCAAACTCCACCTTCTCCCAAAGAAATATCATGAGTTATTTTATATTTGGCCATCAATGAATCTTTAGGCATCTATTATGAAAAATTACAAAAGCAAATTAAATTCTTTGGAGACAAGACCCTACTATTAAGCATGTGTAGCCCTATAAACCATGCTCTCTTAATAAGAGCATTTACAATATACACAAAAGTGAGTGAATATAAGTCCCCTCCCCACATGGAACAGACATGCTATGGAGAAAGACTGATGATCAACAAATAAATGCCTGTCTCACCTTAGCAGTGATGCAGGATAGAAGGTCAACTAGAGCAACAGGCAGTAAGAAGATGCCAGGAGAACTCTTCTGGTCAGGACCTGAAGAAGTTCCCCTGGAAGAATTGATGTTTTGTTAGAAACACAATGAAGTAAAGTGACCCTGAAGCCATGTGACGATGTGATGTCTAAAGGGAATGGAGGCACTGAGCAGAGGAAGCTGGAGGGGTCGTGATGGTATCCTGGATTTCTTTAGGACTTGTAGGGACAGCAAAGCTGAAATCTGTTCTAAGTGATTGGAAAGTACTACTGTTTCGATAGACGATACAGGAGACTATATCACAGCTATTGGCATGGCATCATTTTTAATGGCAGATCTTAACAGGGGTATCGAAGCATTGAACCCCATATGTTTTGCTTGTAGGAGTGTGAAACTATACAACTTCTGTGAAAAAGCCTGGTGGTTCTTCCCAGAGTTAGACAGCTGACACTTAATACAAGTTGGGTAGCTTCCCTACAGATTACAAATAGAGAGTCTCAGTGATAACGGCAGCATTCTTCATGGTAGCTAAATAGTATATACAATCCACATGGCCACCAGTGAATGAACGGGTGGATAAAGTGCATTGTGTAAATAAGACGAAAATGTAAAGGGAGTATTATTTGACCTTGAAAGGGAACAAAATTCTGACTTGTGCTACCATGTGGATAGGCAAATGAAAGGATAAATGTTGCACAATTCTCTATGAGGGAAATACCCTAGAGTAGGTAAGTTCATAGAGTCAGAAGGCATGGTAAAGTGCTGGGTCTGGAGTCCAGCACAGAGAGATGGAGGCCTAGTCTGGAAAACTGCCATAGGGAAACTATCAAAAAGAGAGAGGATATGAAGAGAAGGATTAAGGAAAAGAAGAAAGGAAGAGGAAAAGAGGTAAAGGAGGGGAAGAGAGATAAGGAGGACAATGGAAAATCCCAGAAGTTAAAGCAAAAGAGGAGCAGTTAGTGTACAATGGGCGTGTCTGCTGAGGAGGATGGGACGCCTCAGAAAGGTATGTGGAGAGTGGCTGAAGCATGAATATTCTCAGTACCACCAGACTGTACACTGAAGAGTGCTTTACAAATTAATTTTATGCTGTGTAAAATTAGTAACATACCAAAAAAAAAAAAAAAAAAAGACTCAGGGTGGATGTCAGTTGATGTAGCAGGAAGCTAGACAAACAGGGAGTGTATTGGAAGTACTCTCATTTGAGATACATTCGGTTGAGCACCGAGGAACTGTGGACAGATTGGAAGTGGTAGAAAAGAATAGTCATGGAGGAGTCTTGTGTTTGTTTCAAACTGTCAGAAAAATAATGGTCATTTTATAAGACGGAGGAAGCTGAAGAAGCAGAGTTTGAATCTTCACAGTTAGTTAACCCAGGCTAGCCTCAAAGTTGAGATTCTCTTCCCTCTGTCTCCTATGTTCTGGGACTCTAGGCATGTGCCACCACGTCTGACCCTGGGCATTTTATATTAGATATGCCCACTTGACACACGAATAGCGGATCAAACGCTGCATCTCATTTGGGAGACAGAGGCCTTGAGATGCATAGGTGTGGCTTTGAAAAGATGGACAGTGAATCCTACTGTACGGAACACGGGAATGATGAACAAGGTCACTCAGGGAAGGGGATGAGGCACAGAAGAAAAGTGATCTGAGGAATGAGCTGGGGGGAAAACAGCCTGCAGAGGTCTGGAGAGGAGCTGTGACAACAACTTGGAATACATCTCCTAAAATTCAGCAGGTGGCTGCAAGCCACTGGTCCAGGTGCTTGGGTAGACACATTCTGACACAGCTCTTCGTATCTGGACTCTTGGGCATGTGGCTTGGATGACTCATCTGAACGACCTTGTTCAGATGAGGTTCGTAATTAGCATGAATGGCACAGGAACCTCCGCCGTTTCCAGATACCCGTGTACCCACCTAAATGAATTGATTGTCATAAGCCTTATTCTCTCTAGGTCCGTGCAAGCCCTAGGTATTACTGTCTTATAGGGAAAGAATCCAAAGCATACAGGAGCTGACAGTTTTCTAAGGCATGCCCACAAATAAGTCAGCAAGATTCCTGGTTCCGTAGATCTTAGGTTCCATCGTCCTGACTGTCTACTAGTTCAAGCTGGAGTGGCCTAGAGAACACTCCGCAACCTGCCTCAGGCCATGGAAAGCTCTCAGTGCCTGTTTCTTTCATTCCCATGGCCTTCCCTACACAAAGTGCATCTCTCTGAGGTGCGGAAAAACAAACTCCTATAATTAAAACCAATCAGAAAAGCAATCACCTAGTTCATCAACTATGTAAACTACCAACCATAAACTCAGCAATATCCCTGGAAGAATTTAATGAACGTTAATTGACTGAATAAACAAAAACTATGCATTTTCACTCTAATTTTCTTTACAAAGTACCTGGCCTTTAGAATTATACATTGGATAGTGTTTAATGAAATTCCATTACCATTAAGTTTATTTTATGAGCTTTCTTTGATAAAACCCATTCAAGTTATCCCTGAAAATGCTTCTTTATTACCTAGTTTATATGACTCTCTTAAATTATTACTTGTCTGGGAGATGAAAAGAAAAGGCTGCCCTATTGTCTTGGAGACATAAATCTACTGTTTACATACAGGGTAATTTTTCTCATTAGCTTCTCCCATGATGTCTTATTCCCTGTGGCTCAGGTTAATGACGTTACTTTAATCTTCGTCACTCAAGCTAACCTACCTGAGTCACTTTTCATTCCCCATTACCCAGTCAATCACCAACAAGTGACAGTGGCTTAGGAGATACCTGGGAAACTGTCCCCTCTGGTTCAGATTTAAGGACATGACTTTGCTTCAGTCATTTCCTTCCATGGAAACAGTAACTGGTTCTCAGTAGTAAAAGCCTTAACTTAAATCACTTCTTTGCCAGCAAATCCTGCTCTTATAAGCCAGAAGTTCCCTCCTGAACCTCATCAAGTGAAGATAAGAACAAAAGCATGACACTTGGTCAGATCCTGGAAAATGACGTCTCCTTAAGGAACCATTTAGAGTCCATTTGACCCGGGCTTGGTAGTCTTGGATACGCTCGGCCCTCCCTAACCCATTCATCCCATATGAGTCCTGCATATGAGACCCTTTGGTGTCAAGGTCAAATATGTAAGTTAACTTTTCTTCGTAATCATAAGCTCCCTCTTCTCTTCTGCCCACTGCTTACCACATACACATTAACTCACAAAGATTCAAGACTCATTCTTTGGTGTCCTCCATTAAGCTTGCTCTGTTCTTTTCGGACAGAAAGTAGACCCTGCCTCCCTTGATACCCATTGTGCTTGATTGTAACTCTCTTTATCACATATCTTTTTTATGACATATAATTATGATTTGCATACATAATAAATTTGAGAAAATTTTATTATCTTCACAGCTGGCATCAGAACCCTCTACAGCAAAACCCTTCATGTGGAAAGTATGCCCTTAGAAAGGCCTGCAAATGGACTGTGAACAGAAGCTATGCACCCCTTGGCTTAGATCTTTCTCCCAGGGATGTGGTCCTGCTGCCTATGCCAAGGGAAGGAGTTTATTGTTTTCCTCGTACATATACTTGGCATGGGATGAGGGAGAAACCAGAGACATGATGAAAAGGAAAGTACTCAGGAAAAAGAAGAGAGCCAGAGGCTGGGCTGGACCGTCAGAAGCACAGAGGAGCCAAAAATATTTCATAAGTAGAGGGAGCCCCAAGGCAGAGAGGAGGAGACTGCAAGAGAATCTCAGACTCTTAGTTGTCGGGGGAGGAGAAACAGCCAGGAAACACTCACATGGCCCCATGTGGTTGTGTGGGAGATGCCAGCTGAAGAAGGTGGTGTTTTTAACATCAGAATTAATGCTGTAGACAGAGATAGCCCTGAGAACATAAGCTTCTTGGAAGTGTACGAATTGCCTGACTGTCATATATTACCGGAGATTTGCATCATATTTCACCTGTTTGGGGTAGATAAATAACCAGATGTCTGTCACACCTCATTGCATTACAAACTCTCTGATGATGCTTTATGCAGACACCTGCTTTTCTGCAGTAGACTCATGGGAAATAATTGAAAAATACTTATAAGTGACTAGGATTTTTACTATGGTCTTACTGATAATCTTAGCAGGAAAAGGTCAAGTGAAGAAATTAACAGGGCATAAAACATTTAATCGTCAGTAAATACGGTAGTTACTGTTTTCATCTTACTATAGAAAAGATTCTCTATTTCTTCCATAGGAGAGATGGGATTTAGGAAGAGAGATGTGGGCCAGAACTAATAAGATTCATTGGCCAAGTGCTTAGCAATTCCAGGCACCTCATTCTTACCTAGGGAGACTGCCAATAAGAATTATCTACACTGCCAATCTTTACATAGTTTTTGTGGTAGACTCCAAAGTGTATGTGTATATAAATAAGCCATTAATACATTGCCCGAGTGTTTCACAGTGGTCGCTGAGTGCACTGTTAACAGTTCAGAACATGTTGAAAGTTAAACAATATCAAACAGTCCTTTGAGCCTGACAACTATGGACAGTCTCTTGGGAATAATGGAAGATAGTGAAATTATGAAAGTCAATAATCCAGACCTCATTTAAAACTTGCAAAATGCTTACATGACTTTTCTTTGTAGCTGAGTAGAGGATGGGCTAGGTCTGTGCATTTGGTAGGCTGCATGACCCCAAGACTTGAATAAAAGGAGATGTTCTAGATGATCAAAGACATGTCAGAAACATCAACTCTGAAGAAATATCTAACTGCAGAATGTATTTGAAAACAATGGATAAATATTTACCAAGTAATACAATGAGCCTGATTCTAGATGAAAAGAAAATGTGAAACTCATACTCCGGTAGACCAGAATACTACCTAGATACCTCAGTACTAGAACCAAAGACATCACAATTAACTCCATCAATGTAAGTTACAGCTACAAAAACCTGCAACAAAACCCCAGTAAACTGATCCAACAGTGTGCAAAGGATTGTATACTATAACGAATGGGATTAACCCAGAAGTGAGGCTTTCTCAGCATGAAAACCAGCACAACATACATTAGTAGAAAGAATGACAGAAGCCCATGATTGTCTCTGTATGCGGAACAAATAAATAAATAAATAAATAAATAGGCATTTGGCAAAGTCTCACATCTTTTCATGATGAGAACACTCATCACAATTGGAATCCAAGGCCATGTCCCCATCCTCATGAGCACCAGGCATGAATGAGTCACATCTAACAGACAAGATGACAGCATAAAAGATAACATAGATGACAGGCTGAAAAGATCAAGACAAAGATGTCCACGTTTACAGCCTTCACGAAACAGTTTAGCCAAGGGCAATTAAAAATTTAATAAATCCAGATTACCTCCATTCACAGTTGACGTGAGATCTTCCACAGAGATAATCCTAAGGGAATCTCCAGAAAACTGTTAGAACTAACAAATAAATTCAGCGAAGCAGCAGAGTGCAGATCATTGCTTAAAAATCTGTTCTATCTCTGTACCCTGGCAGTGAGCACTCTGAAAATGAAATTAAGGAAACAGTTCCAACAACAATAGCATGCGATAGAAGGAAAAAACCTAGCAGTAAAGCTAACAAAGGAAGTGAACTTGAGAAACCAAAAAGACCTAGTTTAAAGCATTTTCAGTGGGAGGTGGAGGATGGGGATGGAGGCTGTTTGGTGATGAGCCGGATAACCTGGGTTTGATCCTGGGAGTCCTCGTGGTGGAAGAAGAGTTGCCCTCAGGCCTCCATGCTCACCATGGCAGGTGTGTCCCCGTGCAAACGAATGGATGGATGAATAAATAAATAAATACAGAAATCTGTAAAAATGAGCTTATGAAAAAAAAACCCTGGATTCATGATTGGAAAAAAAAAAAAGTAAGATCACAGTACTCTAAAAATATGTCTACATGGCTGGAGAGATGGCTCAGTGCTCAAGAGAATTCGCTGCTCCTGTAGGCTCAGGGTTCTGGTTGAGTTCCCAGCCCCCACACGATGACTCACAACTGTCAGTAACTCTGATTTCCAGGAATCTCTTGCCCTCTTCTGGCCTCCATGGGCCCTGGGTGTACACAATCACCCGTACAAACAAAACATCTAAACACAGAAAATAAATAGCCAAACAAACTGGTCTGCAGATTTTATGTGTCCAGATTGCAGCCAAGTTTTTCTTTTGTAGACATTAGTTAAAAAAAAAAAAAGGAAGGAAGGAAGGAAGGAAGGAAGGAAGGAAGGAAGGAAGGAAGGAAAGAAAGAAAGAAAAGAAAGAAAGAAAGAAAAGAAAGAAAGAAAGAAGGAAGGAAACATAGCTTTTTATGGAAAGGGTGAATAAATTTGGGAATTGATATCTCCTCTTTCAAAATTATCTCAAAATTATAAAATTATAATGGCTTGGTACTGGGATACTTATACATGCACATATCAATGTCATATAAGCAGATTCCAGGAGTCAGACCTTCCACTTATGGTAGGTTGGTTTCCACAAGAGTCAAATCAGTAAGGAAACGGTCATCTTTTCCACAAAAGTACTGGGACAAGATCTGTACAACACAATACGAACATTGGATTTCTTTCTTGCTGCTTTTGTTTTGAGACTAACCATCTTTCCAGCCCAGATTCTCTTTCCTCTCACACCATGTATAAACTCAAACTGGATCCCAAATTTAAATGCAAGAACTGAAGTGCAAAGCTTTTCAGAGAAAGAAGGAAGGAATCTCTGAGATGGCAGGGTAGTCAGAGCCGTCTTAAACACCATGCCCGACACATACACCACTACATAAATAATGGACTGGACTTAATTGCATTTTAAAACATGTAACTTCAGGATGTGACGATATAAAGAAATGACCCACATAAAATATTTGCAAAGTATCTACCGGGTAAAGTCCTTATAGCCAGAGCATACAAAAAATCTTTCAACTCAACAACAAAACCGCAATTTTAAAATGGACAAAACACTTGAAGCAGACATTTCTCTAACTGAGATATGTACAGGGCCTATGGACATTCAAAAGGATTCTCAGTATCTTCAGTTGTTAGAAAAATGCCTTGCAAAATCACGTTAAGATCATCCTAGACCCTGCATGTCTAGAACTACAAAGACAGACAGGATGCCTCATGAGAATGTGGAGAAACTGGGCCTTTCTTACAGTGCTGGAGATATCCCGCAGCAGCCGCTGTGAAATATAGTCATCAGTTCCTCAGACAGTGAGAGCAAATGGTATAGAAGTCCTATTCATGGGACAACCAAGAGATCTGAAAACATTTCGATATAAAAATGTGTAAATGTTCACACATGTCAAAGAGCAGAAGCACCCATCAGGTACACACACACACACACACACACACACACACACACTTTCAAAAGAAAGGGAATGCTAGTGTTGTTGAAAATAAGCCAGGGATGTGGCTCAGCGGTCCATTAATTGCCTACTGACCTAATGTATGCAAAGCTCAGTGTCCAACCCCTAGGACTGAAAAAGAAAACATAGATTTTTCAGTGTCTACCAAACTTACAAAACTGTGATAAATGAGAAGCATGAAAAACCACGCAATGTTGTGTGTGTGTGTGTGTGTGTGTGTGTGTGTTCAATGTCAAGAAGAGACAAACCCTGAGACAGGAAATAGGTTTGCTGGATAAGGACCCCTAGTAAATGTGAGGTTTTCTTTGGAGGTGATGACAATTTTTTGGATAGTAGAGTGTTGAGAGTGTACTAAGTTATACTTCAGAGTACCTTTTATGGCTTTTAAATTATGTCTTCTCAATGTTCCCATAACCAAAACAGGGAGAAGGATTCAAATTTTTGGAAAAGCAGAACATATATTGGACATTGGGGTCAACATGACATTACTCTTAGTTAATCTGCATAGAGCATGTTTAATATTCACTATGAAGTATGAATGTAAAGTTTGGGAACCTGAACACCAAAGAGATGAAGTGTCCAAGACACAATATATAATAAATCACGAGCTGTGTATCATACCTATGTGTTCAGTCAACAAGTCCTGTACAGTTTCTTCTATCAAAATTAAGATTCTTGTTTTCTTTAAATGTAATATAAGCAGCTTATTGGCCATAACATTTTAAAGGCCTGCAAACTGAACATGCAGCAAAATTCCCATGCTTTTCTCCCCTTCTTGTTTTTCTCCTCCATTTTAAACAGCACCTGATTTTTGTCTTGCATTTATTTTCTTGTCTGTTAATAGATCAACTAGTTAGGATTTCATAATGTATACATTTTAAAAATCTCCCCAGAAAACGCAGGAGACATGGCTCATCAGGTGTGTAGGTGACCCAAGTTCAATTCCCAGCACTAAGAACACAACAACCTACGGCTCTATCTCCAGGGAATCTGTGACTCTCTTCTGGCTTCTGTGGCCACCCATATGCGTGTAAACACACAGAGAAAGACGTGCATGCGTGTGTGTGTGTGTGTGTGTGTGTGTGTGTGTGTGCACAAGCAACATAAAATAAATCCTTAATAAAAAATGCTATATAAAATTAATACCTTGAAGTTTTTGTTCCAAATTGTGTAACTAGAATGAAAAATAAGCAAACAAAATCCATAGTTTGTTTTGCTTGAGTTTCCTAGCAACCAAAACAACAAAAAAAAGTACACATTGTGAGACTCATAGTTCTATCTGATGAAGGCAAAGAATGTCAGTGTTACCAGACAGCTTTCTCATGACACTAAGCGAGGTCCTAGTTGTGAACAGGGTCAAGAAGACAGATCTCTGACTTGGACAGCTCTCTGCCACCAGTTAGCTGTATGCCCTTGGAATAATGATTAATCTTGAAAAGCCTCAGTTTCTTTATCTTCTAAATGTCTTCCAAGTATGAAATAAGAGCATAATAACATACCGTCCTACTGTAGCAGCATTAACTTGACATATTATTTGAAGGTTAAAGTTTTCATGAAAGGTGGAGGTAGTGGGAAGCAAGTAAAACATTCTTTCCTATCCGATGTGAAAAGTTCTGGTTTTCTCCAAAATGCAGATCTATGACCGTTTTGTGGTAGGAAAGGTAGGTATTTGTGGCACACTACAGTCATCTTAGTGACAGAAAAAATTTAACGTGGAAAACTACCCAGGAGTTCTCCTTGGTCTTGTTATTTATGTAGCCTCACATGAGCAATAAAAGCCTTTCAATAATTTATGTAAGCCTAAGTGCGAGGTGGTTCGCTGACACAGTTTCAGCCTGCGTCAATAAAACAAATCTCTAGTGTGACATAGACCTGCTTAATGACCAGCATAAAATAGATGCAAACTTGTTTTGATGGTCATGTCAAAAGTTTTATTTTATGGCTGTGTTAAAATACCGCGCTAGAACAGCCTATGTGAGAGATACTATATTTGCTTTAATATTTAAAATGTGGTGTCTCATTCTATCCTGTCTTTGTCTGGGTACATACACAGAACCGCCTCATTGGTGGCTCTGCCTTCTAAGAAGATCCTTCTAATGTGGAAAAATGAGCTGTTCTGCACAGTTCTGTCCGAGAGCAAGCAGTGTTCTGATGACCCAGGCCCCTCCCTGCTCTTCAGTCTTTCAAACATCTGCTGCTAGTAAAGAGATATGTATGAGATCATGTCATCATGCTTCAACAGCTTAAAACTAAGCTATCAAGATAAAAAGGTTTATTTATTTCTTTTTAATGATGGGGGCGGGGTCACTACCTGTGCCCTCAGAGACCAGAAGGGGGCATATGAGCTGCCCAGTGTGAGAGCTGGAACCAAACCCAAGTTCTCAGTGAGAGCAGCATAGAGTCTTAATCACTGAGCCATCTCCACAAACCCAAGAGAATTAATTTTTTAAACAGGCATGACTCTAATCTCAAAAGTTCAAAAAACATGTGAAGAAGACCTAGGTGAGTGGGGGGGGCTCCCCCTTTCTGAGGAGAAGGGGGAGAGAAAGAGGGTGGGAGGGGGGAAAGGGAGAAGAGGAGGGAGGTGGCTGCAATAGGGATGTAGAGTGAAGAAAGAAAGAAGGAAGGAAGGAATGAACGAAGGAAGGAGGGAAGGACCATGTAGATAAGAAAGATGTAAAGGTCTGCTTTTCCATTGCTCTGTACCTCAGTGGTTGAATGCTTGCCTACAATGCAAGAGGTCCTGGATTGAATCTCTAGCACAACAATAAATAAATAAGGCTGAATAAATAAGGCATTAGGAGTCAATGGGACGAAGGCCACAGTGACTAGGGCAGGGCTTGCCTTAAAGGCATTTGGATTAAAATAATTACCTATAATCCTACTTTGACCTAGAAGGTTTGTTTTGCTTCTTTTCTCTTTAAGTTCCCATGATCCACCAAGCTCCAGCTCCTGGCATAAAACTTGAGTGTTCTGAAGAATCTCTGTAGAAACGTTCCTCTAAACATTTAAGCAGATTATGTGTCTCCGATGCTGTGGGCGTGTCCTGCATACTTCAGAAGTTCATATGAGTCCAGAGTCACGTTTCACCTGGTGTTATGAACTGATTTGGGAGGTGGAGCCTTTGCAGTGCATAAAGGGTTCTCACAGAAGTTGCGGGCTGAATAGATGTCGTTTGTCTACAAGAGGTCTTTCTTACGTTGTTCAGAAACAATCCTTTCAACTGCCAGTCTAATTGTATCATAAAGGTTTGATAATAGAGACAAATCAGATTTGGTACCACTGTTGATTCCGTTTCTTAAAACTTTTTTATTATCTTTACACTGTTTTTTCTTTTTCTTCTATATACACCCTTTTTCTCACCACAGCTTAAACATGATCTAAAACCTCAGCCTATGGTAATTTTTAATATATGAATAGTCTAGAAAACAGTGTGGGGAGGCGCCTCACAGCAGCTGTTACAATGAGGTTAATCAGTCCTTCAGCTTCCCAGGGGACTCACTTCTACAGCCCTTATCTTTCTGTCCACTTCGTAAGAGGTTGTGTTTATTAAAATAAAGCAATAATTACAAATACATTGAGGGCATATTCTGTCCATGCAGAAAACGTCAAGTTAAGTTCGAACGCATGAGACTGCTTTGTGTGGATTTAGACCAGGTTTCGTTCTCAATGTACGCATTCTGGGAGAACTCAGATTCTAACATGAAGTGGGAAGTGTCTGAGTCACAGCTTCTAGAAACAGTGACAACTGCTAATCTTAGAATTTTGATCGGTTAGGAAACTCAAGCAGCAAGGAAGGCACTTCCTGGATCCAGTTTGGTGGGAAACCCAGGATCCTGATCCTGTGTGTGAGTGTGTGAGTGTGTGCGTGCGGGTGGGTACATGCGCATGAACACGCCCCGGCTCAGTCTCATTGGATTTATGTAAATTCTGGTTTACTTAGAGCCTCCTCTTGGTCAGTCCAGCTTTGACTCTCCAACTTGGAAGTTGTCTTCTTAGCTACTGTAATTCTGACTTTCTGTGGTACTCACTGTCTTGTTCTGTATAACTTCGAAGCAAACATCAGAAGTAGGAGAACATGTACGCTTTAAAACACATCTCCAGTTTCCTTACGGTAACTTTATGGTCTGGCCCAGTCCAACTCTGAATTTATTTTGGCAGCCTTGTAAGTGAACCTCAGTGGCGGGAGGGCCTTGACTCATCGTGCTTCCTGACTCATGCCACTGTGGGCCTTTGCCCTTAAACAAAACTGTCCCTGGGAATGAACATACACCTAACAGCAACTTCAAGAGAGTGTTCAGGAGGGCATTGCGATGGCTTTGTGGGTAGAGTTCCTTGCTGCCACTCCTGGTGACCTGAGTTTATTATCTGGGACCCAGGTGGGTGAAGCAAAGAACCGGCTTCCTCAAGTTGTCCTGCGACCTCCGCAAACACACCATAGAATGAACTCCCATACACAACCAACCAATAAATGTAAAAATTAAATAAAATGCTGTGTTAGACAGAATAATACCAACCTAACCCTATGCCTCTTCCCTATAATTCTCAAATGAACAATGTAAGCCTTTGAGGTAAGCAACACTCATGAATGTTCCTGTGTGCTGTCGCCTCACAGAACTGGTTTTGAGCAGAAAATTTAAGTGATAGATGTTATTCTCTTGCCTTGGTGATGTGCTTCATTGCTTTTTGACATCTTGTCGAATGCTGCTTTGTAATGCCCATTGCATCTTCTCCTGACGTATAAAGTAATGGGCAGCACTGAGCTCCAGGGTCAGTCGCTTGAGTCCACATGCTGACGTGGCCTTGACTGTAACTCCGGATATCTGGGCCTTTCCTGTGGGAGAGGAGATGCTACTTGCTGTGCTCCTCAGGGTGGCCTTGAGAATCACAGAGAAGAACCTAACGCACACAAAGCATTCTGGGAATATACACTGTCATCGGTGTCCTCGGCAATGCTACTCTGTGTGTGTGTGTGTGTGTGTGTGTGTGTGTGTGTGTGTGTGCACATGTGTGTATGCGTGTATGTATGTTTGCTGAAATACTGTCGATGCCAGAATTTTCCAATATTTGAATACTGTCGATTCCAGTTTTCATGTTTTGATATGTGTGACTTCTTAGCCTTGAAAGGATGTCCTGGCCTTTTATTCTGTTTTGTTTCCTTTCTTCCTTCTTTGCTTTCTAGCTTTCACTCCTTTAGGAGCTCCAGTTTCAATAGAGGGCATCTCATCACACCGAGGTCACCCGTGACAAAAGGTCATTTTTTACCAGCTTAATTGATTACAGTTAACCCTGTTTTTTTTAAATGGCAGCTATGAACTGCCTTCTGTTTAAATGGAGCTGTTTCTGGATGTGACTTTCCTAGCCTCTCTGGATTTAATTCTAATTTAACTTGCCGCTTCAAGCCTTATTGTGCCACTGCTGAAGCCATGATTTGTTTATTTGTTCTCTCAGGATCTAAAAATTACTACAGGGGCCTTGGAAGCTCCTCAGGCATGTATCAACTGCCCTGAGCCGGCTGGCCTTCTGGAAAATAGAGGGCAGATGAAGTTACTGGTTTAAATTTTATCTATTATCTATCTATCTACCTACCTATCTATTTATCTGTCTATCACTGTTATTGATGATAACGGTGGTGGTATGGAATATGTATAATGGGGTTCATTCATATGCCACAGCACATATTAGGAAGTCAGAAGACAACTTTGTGGAGTTGATTCTCTCCTTCAACCTTTAAGTTTGTTCCAAGGATTGAACTTAGGTCTCTATGATTGCACAACATCTGTCTTTGCCCACTGGGCATCTGGCCAGCTGCAGCCACTGCCCTTCTGATGGATTTAGCACATCAGAACTTAAAAACACAGCGCCAACAGCCTTATCTCGGCAATTCTGAACATACAGAACATATTACTAATATCGTTGAAATGAGCTCGTGCCTGCAGTGTAGCTCTCGCTCACACATTTACGTTCTTTTACAAGTCCAATCTGTGAGGCACCAAGTCAGCTTGGATCCTCGGTGCCATCTCACCAGAGGGCACATTGCTCTGAAGGCATGGTCATGAAGGGTAGAGCAGAAACACTCAGAGGATATTGACAGCCTTTGAGTGCTCGTGAGAAGCCCCGTCGTGAGACCCCATGGGGAAAGGCTTCTGGGGCAGCATCGCTCATGCTCCCCTTCCTACTTACCCGGATGCCTGCAAGAGAGGATGTTTTCCACTCAGCAGCCGCCTACACAGGCATCACTGTGGACACGCCATGTTTTAGAACGCCAGGCTCCTGAACTGCGGCAAATACAGTGACCTTTACATGCATGTGTTTTGTGGGTCGTTAACCCTGAATCCCTGAAATCCAGTCCCATTTAAAATATGAGGCTTGAGGGGAAAAAAGGGGGGTGCAGAGGAGTGAGAACGGAGTGTCTATCCTCTGAAGACTCAAGAATCTAACAATCAGAGGAGGAATAATTATTCAACACAAAATTATAAGTGAAATGATGCAGAATACCTTCCTTATGACATATTTCTTAAATACCCATAACATCCAAGGCTGTAAAAAAGTAAAATTACTAGGTACCAGTACCTTGACAGCGTGGTACTGAACTTGGTCATGGAACTGGCCCAGCTAATTCCCTGTTATAATCCACCTCCAATGCCTGCCAGCTAGGTTACACCCTGGCTTCCGGGCAACAGCGGTCCTACATAGCACTGGGTTGGCCTAGGTTCTTGCTGTGTTTTGTTTTGTTTTGTTTTTTAAGGTCTTCTTTATGCTTGGCCCTCTTGGACCACAATCCCTCTACCTTCCTGCAGAGAGAGCCAGTAGGTAGCTCTGAAAGGGTCAGCTCAAAGGGTACTTCCTCTCCCTCAGCTGACAAAGCCTGTGCTCTTGAAAACAGGCCAGTAAGGACAAAGGGAGCCATCCAACACTCAGAACCAGCCTTACAACATTCCACTTCTCACGCACGCACCTTTGAAAGGCACTTTACATTTTATTTTTGTTGTACAGATTCCTTTACATGGCAGTTCTTCATAACATTTAAAAATATTATGCATCAGAATGGAGAAAACCAGAGACTAACGGCTGAGTGGAAAGGATGTCCACTTAATACGCCTTTTTCCCTGATTAAAGTCAAAACTCCATAAAGCGGTTTCTTCCAGCTTTACAGCCTCTGCTTGTCTTCTGTGCCTGCCACACAGGTAACTGGTGTGGATTCTGTCACAGACATGTTTCACTGGCCCCTTAAAGAACATTTCTAAGCTGGGCTGGTTTCAGACTTATTCTTACTTCTCATCGTATACACAAATTCTTAGCAAGATAACTGGCTAAAGTCAACCACAGGCAAAAGCTGTGTCTGGCTCTGTGTGGGATGACATTAAAATTCTATATGTTAATGTGTAGGAAATATTTTACAGAACTGTGTCCTCATTATAGACCTTAAATTTTAACTTAATGGAAACAAACACTACCATTGTCTCAATTTGTGAAAGATGTCAAACAACACACAACACTATAGAGGACTTGCTTTTATAATGCTCCTAGAGCCAAATTCTATATTTATTTTCCTGGTCACATACTTAAGAAATGAATGGCTTTCACCGTATCGCAGCACACACAGTCTTTCTTGTTCACAGGAATCCCACTAAGTGCTGGAATCACTTCGAGGACGGACTGAAGCTGTTCTTTCATGTTGTTTTGACTCTTTTCACAATAGACTCCTGTCCCAGCAACTGAATCAATGGCGTGGAAAACCACAAAGCCACGCTGATTGATAACGAAGGCTTTAAAAAGTGGCCTTGCCAGAAGCACAGCCTGTGTTCTTTTACTCTAGTGTACATCTCGAATCAAACTGTTTGAGGCTTGATAAACAGAATTTATTTTTGATCTTAACTACTCTGAAGCTTTGGCTCACTAATCTGCTATTTGTAGACAAGAAAATATACTTCAAAAAATAAACATGAGCATGCTAGAAGGAGACGTTGGAAAACAGTTGGCTGGAGTCATGGAATAGTTTGGTATCAGAAACAGTCGGTGCCTGTTTGTCACTAAAGAGATGCAGTTTTAAAATACAAGGATGAATGTTTGTTGGACCTCTGTTATAATTCATAATTGAGGGGTCAGCAGACTATGACCTGTGGGTAGTTATACTATTTTATTTTTGTAAATAGAACTTTATTTGGAACTGTGCACCTTTGCTATCATATGGTCTATAGCTGCTTTCACGGTAGACTTTTAGAATTTATTAATTACAGTATAAGACTTCATGATCCTTCACTTTGAAATAAAAGAGTCTCGATCTAATCCTTTGCAGAAAAAGTTAACCAATCCTTTCTCAAAGTTAAAATAGCCATTGTAAAAATTGCAATTACTTTATGTGCTACGAAAAAGAAAAACAATGCCAGCTACCTGTAATGATCCATAACAAAATTGTGTCATTGGCATAGCATTACTGTTGACGTTTTAAAAACCCACAGTCATATTATAAATTTCTATCATTGCAGATCTGTACATATAACAGCGTATTTAAACATATATGACATGAAAGTAGGTATGAAGCTGTGTAGGGGAACAGAGGGCACTAACAGGAGGAGGGTGACTCTTGAGAGAGGAGGTGGGTACAGAGGAGATGTTCTGGCCATCCAGCATGTAAAGGAGACCTATGTAACACAGTGCCATGGACCGTGGATACATAACAGTTTTAATTGGAAAGATCTAAAGGAAACTGACAGCGGCTTTTCCCAGGAAGGAGAAGAAAGGATCAAGACGATGGTACAAGAACATAGGGGCATCTTTAGCTTTGTGCTCAGCTTTTAAAAGGGCTGATTTGTTTATCAAAGTGCTCGCTCTCTCTCTCTCTCTCTCTCTGCATTTACTCTGCGCAAGGGGTGATGTCTGTGTATAAGTGTGCATGCCTGTGCCATGGCATGATCATGGAGGAAACATACATGAGTAGGTTCACAAGTACTTGTGTACTAAACACCTTTACCTGCCAAGCTGTCTCACTTCTCCGATTCGCCACCCCCCCAAATAATATTAATTTTGATGTTGAAAAATAAGTAGAATAAGTAACTATGAACACATAAAGACATCTCAAAACAAAAACATCAAACCGGGGTGGGGGGTGGACAAAATGTCGGTCATGGTAAATGTGTCTTGTAGCAACAAGGGTGATTGTCTCTTTATTGTATTTCATTATGTTTGTTGGAGAACTTCATGGGTCTCTAATACAAAGATGACTCATGTTCTTTCTGTCTCAATCAAAAGAGATTAAGGTTTGAAAAAGGTACATATAAATGAATTACCTGACATTACAAACTAATCCTGTTTTTCTACTGGGCATTAAAATGAAACAACACACAAGTCTGGGCCAAACTTTGTAGTTAAAGTCTTATTTCTTTTTTTCTCATAATAGTAGTACAGCTAATCTTTAAAGACAATGCACTCTATTCCTCACCACAAGAAAACACCAAGTAGGAAAAGTTAAATATCAAATGCATCCCTCTGCACAGAAATTGCTGGGCATGAGTCACCATGTTGATGTGCTGGTGCCAATTCTTTCGCCCTGACCTCAGTTGTTTTGAGATGTGCACTGGGATTTTGCATGGTCGTTTAATGCCACATGCAGCTCAGATGCCCCTCTTACTAAATATGTTTGTGCTGACGCTGTCTAGAGCAGGGCTTCCTAAAACATTCTCTAGAAAAACTATTTAGACATGCAGGACTGAGATGTTAATTTAGTACTGACAAGAGAGATTTGCTTGGTTTTAGTTTAGGTTTGCTGCATTAGATTGGCTTGGCAGGTTTGGGGCTTTAGAAACAGGTCTTATTATGTAGACCAGGCTGGCCTCCAGCTCTGGCTCCTCCTGCCTCAGCTGCTTGAATGCTGAGATTATATGCTGGTGTCTCTGTGGCTAGCTTGTTGTAAGCATTGTTTCTCTTTCCCTGGAACTCTCTAACCAAGAATAGCCATGCTGCTATCTTTAGCCGTTGAGAAACATCCAAGAGACGAGAGCAGTGTGTACTGGTCATGGACTCCTGAGGCTGCGGAGCCGAGACCACGCCCTCAGCCTGCTGGGGTCCCAGGGGAAGGGGAAGGGCTGTGCTTCTCACCATGTCCCTCCACCCTTCTTTTTCAGTTCAATCTCACCATTTAGCATTGAGAGCACAAGACGCCAGAGACGATCAGAATCCCCGGACTCCAGGAAGAGGCGCATCCACAGATGTGACTTCGAAGGGTGCAACAAAGTCTACACAAAAAGTTCTCACCTGAAGGCACATCGGAGAACACACACAGGTACAGCTCCCAGGGGCGTCTCTTTGGTGGGCAGGAGGAGCGGGAAATGAGAACAGCTCGTCCTGGGCTCATTAGTGCATGGCGGCGTTCTGAACACGTTGACTTGACTTCATGCCTTCTGTCTTGCCTACACTTTTTAAACGCTGAGAACAAAATGGGCTGATCAACCTAGCCACTTAGTAATTATGTCATTCATAAGGTTTAAAAATATTCACTGGGTACCTCAAACAGGGAGCTGAACAAAATTCCTCCTTTCTCTTCCCTAAGGCTTACATCTCACCTGCTGCCCCCTAAGGTCATGTGTGGTCTGTTTTCAATACTCTTCCTCTTTGTTGTTGTTTTGTTTTTTGACACACAGTTTCTCTATATAGCTCTGGCTCGAACTCATTCTGTAGACCAGGCTGACCTTGAATTCAGGGAGATCTGACTGCCTCTACTTCCTGAGTGGTTAGACTGAAGGTGTGTGCCACCATGGCTGAGCAATACTCTTTCTCTTAAGTAGGAGAGAAAAAAACTAAAAACTCAAAATTTATATACGTAAAGCAGGACTGATGGTATTTTTAAAAGGAGTGCCATAAAATCCTCTTTGGTTTTTCTTAGAAGTTGTTGTCACAGAGGGAAGGAATTTTTAGTACTTACAGAGAAAAGAAATTGATACTACAGGCAATTCACCATTTTGTCACAATTTCAGCTATCCATCCTTTCATGCATGTATGCCCACCCATCTAGAAAGCACTGTCATTATTAGCCACTGGTCCCATCTTTCTTTGTGCTGTGTGGCCCTAAGCTGGCATGCCCTGGGTTCCTTCTGAGTACCCTCAATGGGAGCTACTGGCAAGGAATGAAGGATGGGAGAAGGACCCACTACCATCTGCTTTCCGTAGACAAGGGACCGGTGCCAGTGACACTCAAAGAGGCAAATGACACAGGGAAATAGTCATTCATAGACTTCCCTGCTGAAACAGGTCACAAAGAAGCAAGTCCTGTCAAGTGCCCATCGCTGACACAGACCTGACTCCAGCATGATTCTCTCACGGGAAACTTCATGTGTAAACAGATTCCTGTGTAGCTGTGTAAAAAGTATTCTCCATCTTAGCAAAATCATCACACAAGGCAAGCCACTTCCCAGATCAAATTGTAAAATTACTTAAACTGGCCCTCTTCGCCATTTTTTTTTTTTAGCCCACATTACTCCATCTGTTTGAAAAGGCAGGGACTGGAAGCATTCACCATGCCTGCTATCTACAGGGTCTGAAAATGGGCATAAAGTGCTGTGAGTTCACGAGTTTAACCGGAGTCAATCTGCTCTCGCACCCCTGAGCATATCTTGTCACGTCAGTTATTATTATAGCTCCCAGGGTTCCCAGCTGAGTAAGACTGTTGGTGACCCCAGCCAGCCCCTCCCCAGCAGCCCGCACAGAACCTTCTGGTACTGGGAGATCTAGCCTGCAGGAAGTAAGTGTTCTGTCAGTACCACCTCGCTTTCTTCAAGCCCCGTGGCCAGAACCTATGACATTTAGCAGTGGCGTGTTACCATCAAGTACTGGTGGCAATAGCTTTTATTGTTTTTTTGGGGGAGGGGGCATGAATCTCTGGGACACCCCTGATCAACAACTAAAGGAGAAGTATCCCATAGCTAGAATTGAACTTTTGGCAGCCTGTGACTTCTGGGAGAAACATCATTTCCTGTGGAGGGTAACGCCTATTAAACAGAGGGAATGGCAGTAGCCTGTGCTGTGGTAGGGGTCTCCTGCCTGTGCTCCTGGCCAGTAGCCCCTGCCTGGCACTGGGGTCTTCGTTAGCTAGTCTAGAGTGGCTCCTGGTTGCTTCTCAGTGCTTCTCCTCTGCTTCCGGGCCCTTCCCCCTTTCTACTTAACTCTGTGTTGCTTCCTCAACTTTGACTGCAAACTCCGTCAAGCGAAGTTCTCCTCTGTTTCTTAGGCACTCCTTTTAGTTTTATGGTTTATTGATTTACTGCCATTCTGGGAACTGAACCCACAGCATTGCACATGCTACCAAGGGATGGACCACTGAGGTCCATTCACAGCCCCTTGGACTGTTTTTAAATCACACTCCTAATCATTAAGGCAAAGAAATGAGCAAAAAGGCAGGAAAGGCCACAAGTATCTTCCATTAGCAGATCGTGAACAGAAATCATAGCAGGAAGTGTGTTCCAGCCATAATAGTCACTGATTGTTATTGGGCAATTTCTCTATACACACACACACACACACACACACACACACACACACACACACACCGAGAGAGAGAAAGAGAGAGAAATTGTCTTCAGTGAATCATCACGTATGTTGAGCTGTTCCTCTTCTCCTCGAGCTTTGTGGAATACATATGAGCCCCATTTTCACACAGACACACCCCTATTCTGTTAATCCAAGTGACACATAGCAAAAGAGAGGAGGGTGTTTAATCAGGTATGATTAAAGGACTTATTTCCCCAGCACTATTGGATTTCATCTTACAGGTTTTAACATATACTATGGGAGTAGAAGAGACGTCATTTGTTCACCATAATTCAAAGCAACAAAAACATTGACTTCTGGAGCTGATTTAATGGAGCTTGAGTTATTACTAAGATGACCTCACAGACTTTGAAGGTCGCAGTGCCCCGGTCCGTCATAACACAGTGTGTTTTCTAATTTGAGGGAGCCCTTGCCTGTCACTCTCACATGGCCAAGTCCCAGCTTTAGTGTTTTCTCCACGCTTGTACATCCTTCTTCTCGATCGGTCCACAAAGCGACCTGGTAGCTGCAGCTGTCAAGAACGTTTTCTCGTACAAGCACTGTTGCCCCAACACTGGGTGTCCCACCTCTCCTTATAGACTACCAATGACAGCTTCTTTGTCAGCAAGACACTGGGTGGACTCTGGAGGGAGAGCCTGTTCCCTTGCAGTGGGCATGCATCTCTCATGGTGGCGTTTGGGGTTTCCAGGTGGATGGTAATTCCTCGAATGATCACACTTGGAGGTCAGGAGATCGATCAGGCTCCCACTCAGACACTCCCAGTTTTGACAGCCATGGCTTTCTAGTCGCATACTAACTGTCTTTACAAAGTCTGTGTTCCTTGTGTGCCCAGGGAGGAGACATTTATCAAAGTCTCTTAGTGTATACAAAATACGTTTAAATCTCCTGGAAGTTAACTCTGTCGGGTCATCTAAATCAAGGGATTTCACCAGCTAGAGCTAGTGTCGAAGCTAGCTTCTGTCGAAGATAGAAATGGATTTCCTTCAGACCTAGACTTGTGATGTTGGAGCTGTCCCTGGAATGATGATTCCCTCGGGACTAGTGTTGAGGCACCATCTGGTAACACAGGACAAACTTGCTGCAATATTTTCAGTCAGTATTTGTATTTTTCCAGAGTAGAAAATAAATATCAAAAGCCACTGTTTTTTATTTCATTGTCTTGTGTTGAATATCAACACACTGAAGGAATCTGAATGCCCCTCCAGCCATCTCTCCTTCATCTTCTCCATCTTTACCCGTTAATTGATGGGCCGATTGAACATGACAAATGCAAAGAAAATGCCCTGAGTTATAACCCTAGAGACCTTCTTCTGCCAGGCTCTTCTTTTAAATAGCTAGCTGTGTCACCTCCAGTCTCTTATCAAAACATCCTTCCGAAATTCTTGCTCAGACCCCAAAATGTAACAAACCCGCCCATCCCCTTAGCAGGGACTTAGTTGCAGCCAGCCCTCTGCATCCAAAAGCGTCTGTATCCGAAGCATCCAACTGACCTGGGAGTGTACTCAACATCTGTGGGCTTTTTCTCGTGGGCACTCCCTCAGCAGTATGTAAGACAGCTTTGGGAAGCATTTGCATTGTATCATGTATTGTACATCACCAGACCTTATCTGGAGTGTACAAGGAGATCTGTGGAGGTTAGATGTAAATCTTTCACTGGTTTCTATCATACACCTTGAGCGTGTGTGTGTGTGTGTGTGTGTGTGTGTGTGTGTGTGTTCCCTACAGGGAAAGGGGATGGGGCAAGAAGCTGTTTTCTGAAACTAAGGGATCCCTCTAGTCTGTGCAGGCATACCGTCTTGAACTGATAGTCAAGTGACATTATTTTCAGAAAAAAAAAAAGAATAAAATTTGATTAACTTGTTGTAACTAGTATCAAGGGATCCCAGGCTAACTTATAATTTATAATTACACACAAGATTTCATAACCGAGTGAGTAAAATGTAATCAACACTCGTTCTATAGAAATGCAGGCTGGCTCACATGCTTTCAATAAACATCCTCTTAGCCTTACCTTTGCTTCAGGCATGTGAGTAAGATCCTTATGTGTGACCAATAATACTTAATGTGGAGTTTGGGATTATAACAGATGACTTATGAAATCCCAGCACGCTATGGGAGGGGAGCGAGCTGCAATGAGAAACTTTCTTCCAGAGAGACACAGTAACTACCCTGTTAATGCTTTAACTTTCTGCACTTTATTGGTGTCTGATCAGTTGAGTATTTCCTTAGGACTTAAAATGTAAACATTTATAGGGATACAGAAAAAAAAAGATCTTTTGTAGACATTAGCGACAAACACACAGTTGAAGAGGAGCTTGGGAGTTCACATGTAAGTTAAAAATAATAAACTGTGTTTGTTATTGTGCCGATTATGTAATAGCACGGGTATGTGGGCAAGCACTTTGAAATGCTGTCACTGTAGCAACACCTGTTGAGGCTACATTGTTAAAGGAATGTTACAATGGAGAAAATGTAGCTAGAGCCACATCACAGTTTTGCCAGCAGGCCTATTGTTCATATCCTGTAGTGGGCATTGGGTGTATCTTCCATACAATGTGTGTGCATATATGTAAATGAAAATGAAGAAGATTTAAGTTAATGGTTTCGGATTTGAATAATGAATAACTACTGTTGATTATCTTCATTTAAAGATAGTACATGGCATATTAAATTATCCCCAGTGTGCATCTTATTTAATTTTTTTAATTATTTTTTATATTAGTTATAGCTTATTCACTTCGTATCCCAGCTGTAGCCCCCTCCCTCAACCCCTCCCAATTCCACTCTTCCTCCCTCATCTTCTTCTATGCCCCTCTCCAAGTCTATGGATGGGGAGGTCCTCCTTCCCTTTTCTCTGACCCTAGCTTATCCAATCTCATCCAAACTGGCTGCATTGTCCTCCTCTGTGGCCTGGCAAGGCTGCTCCCCCGTCCAGGGGAGGCAGTCAAAGAGCTAAACTCAGTGTGCCCTTTAAAAGATAACATGGCGTCATTTAGAATGCTCACTGTGGTCTAAAGCATTGCTTCTCAAAGGGTCACGAACCCTTTGGGAGCTGAGCTAACTTCCCACACACCCAAGACCATTGGCTAACACAGATATTTACAATACGGTTCACAACAGTAGCAAAATTGCATTTCTGAAGTAGCAAGGAAAATAATTTTCTGGTTGGGGCTCAGCACATCGTGAGGAACTGTATGAAAGGGTCGCAGCCTCAGGAAGGTTCATTTCTACAGTGCTGTGCTGTAACACACAGGTGCCACTAGTCATACAACCACTAGATGGCGCACGAGACTCAGATGTTACAGCTTGTCTAGGTGGGAAACTTGATTGCCCTCCTGCTGTGTGTGACATACTAAAAGGAACTGTGGCTGTGGGTGTTCCACAGAACATTTCAGTTTAGTGATGAATGAAAGGCAGAGTTCAATTTCAAACCAGGTCTGTCAAAGGAATTTCAACGTATAAATCTTTTTGTCTTTTAAATGAGTTTAAGGATTTGAAATATCTCATGGTATTGTGCCTCTACCACAAATCTGGGGCTTGATAAGCCAGTCTATTTATTCTCATTATTGTTTAATGATCATTAAAATTTATATGAAAAGTAGAAGCTGAGATAGATACACTTCTCATGTGTAAAATAACTCATATCAGAATTTGGGGCGTCGGACGTTTAGTTACGGATGCTTGAAAATGTTAAGCAGCGATGATCTAACAGTCTATAAAATCTGTTCTTTACGTTTACAAATAGAGGAAACCGCACACTAATTAATAACGCCCCCAGCGAAAGGGGCATGGCTGCACCTGGACCGTTGGGTATTTATAGGTCACAGGTGCTGGCTCACTTGAAGTCCACGTACACAGCCGCTCTCACTCCCACACACGGCGGCCCTGAGTGGCTGCGGGTCCCTCAGAGCCTCGCCCTTCCCAGGTCTTACAGCAAGTCGTGCATTTCTGTCTTCTAAATTGACATCTCTAATTTTTATTTGATTGGATTGGGTTGGATGAGAGTCTCAGGTGGCCGGGGGAGATTCTGTGTCAGCTGCAGGTCTGGCACGTGGGTCCACCTTCAGAAATGGACAGTGCTACTGTCCTGGTATTTGTGTCTTTAAGGCCTGGTACACTGAACTCCATTTTTGGGACCTCCACCCTGCTCCCCCACCCCCACACATGTGCGCCTTCTCAACTATAAGAGGATATGCGAACTAGTGATGATGGGAAGGTATTGTCTGAGAACTGATGTTTTCAGGGTAGAACCTGGTGTGTACCCGGTAAGTCCTTTCCAGAGAGCCCATGAGTGTGAGCTGCTCGGTTGTCTTGGTCTGTTTTCTGCACTATCATAGACTAGGCAACTTTAAAAGACATGGAGTTGATGGTGTTTTATGGGCCTGGTTCAAGGCTGCATGACTATGTCAAATAGTGGCCTTCTTGATGTTGAAGTCGTGAGGTGGCTGGCACAGGACAGGGCACAGGAGTGTGGGAGGGGCTTAGCCACACTGGCTTTTATAGCACCCCCACTTTACACACCACACACCACTTACCAAGTCCCAGGCATGATCGATCCTTTAGTCACCTGATGAAGCTGTCAAGCCTTCCTGTCCCCTAATGCCTCATGGTGGGATTGCATTTCAACACAAATGTGGATTTTTTTTTTCTTTTGGTTGTTTGTGGTGTAGGTCAGGGTATAAATAATACTCAAACTACAACAGAGTGTGCCGAGACATTAAAAAAATGAAATACGAAATTTGAAGTGAAGAAACAAAGGTTTGCATCTATCTTTTGTCCATAACTGGTAAGCTTGAAGCAGCCACCTAAGGTGCGGGAATCTCAGATTTTCTTTTCTAGCTTTATACCCAGATGCACTAAGTCTCATGAAGTATGTATGACTCAGTACATCAGCTTTATAATCCAGTACAATACAGTGATAACACATCACAGGCATTCGGCAATTACTTGCTGAAGTAGGTCCAGCTCTGCATGTCATTGTGAGCATATGGCTGTAATTAAATGACTTTACTTGGGACACTAATAGATATAATATGTGTAGGTTTCAGTTGTTTGGGAGTGGAGCTAATCATTATTTAGTGAGCTCGGTGTGTTGTCATTATAGTGAATAAAAAGCTGCTTATATCCTTACTGAGATAGTTCAGTTTTCCACTTGAAAAGGTCCCTGTTGGTAGGCTGAATTCAACAAATATTGGCTGAGCATTTTCTGCATCCCTGTAGATTGAAGGGCAGAAAGAGTGATAGTCCATTTTTGAAGAGCTTACCCATGGCAGAGTAGATAACTCACAAGGTAACCGTGAAAGAGCAAGCATGCAGTCATGCAGCCGTGAGGCATCCCATTCCTCAGCTGGAATAGTGCACAGCTCTCCACAGGAGCCTGGCTACGTGCAGCTCATTCTGATATTCTCCTCCAACCTGCAACGGCCTGCCTACTTGACTCCTTTCTTCCTACTTGTTCAGCCAATGCCTTCTATTCCTTTTCCAAAATGCCTCAGTGCCTCCTGGCTTGTTAAGGTCTTTGACCCCCAATTGCTCCCCGAACAAGTGGGCAATCCATTCTCCAGGGCCCTCCAGTATGTGTTACCTGATATCATCCAGATATGATGGTGGAAAGGAATGTTGTGTGGGAAAAACTGAGGCAACCGGAACAGTCATGGCAGCTGATCAGATGGGAGGATGAAGGAGAGCAAGGCTGAGGCAGGTGATCCAGTGTGTGTGTGTAGTGTGCTTGCACACATGGAGATCTCACAGGGAGGGTGCTGATGCTTCTCTGTCCTAGAAAATCAAGCACAGCTACGCAAGTGTGTTAGACATTTTCATCAGCTATGGAAACCAGGAAAGGAGCCAGGATATAACACCCAGCCGGGGTCAAGTATTGAGAAAGCAGTACAGTTGGAGTTGAGGCCCTGGCTGCTCTAGGGTCTGTGCTCTTGTCATTCCACCCAGTCTCTGGCAAGCTCACAAACCTGCCAGGCTGATCTCCTCACTGGGGCCACCACCCCATGCTTGCCTGGATGGCAGCACATCCTGCTTAGCATTAGCTCCTGGGTGCTTTAAAGTGGCAAGATGGCAAGAGAGGTAACTTCTGGTGTGTGTTTGAGGCTTTTCAGGGATGAGTGGCCCATCTCCCCACTCTACAGAGATTGTACTTGTTAGAAAACCAGTGAGAAGACATGGACCAGGAGCAAT
Source organism: Meriones unguiculatus (assembly GCF_030254825.1). Taxonomy (NCBI): domain Eukaryota; kingdom Metazoa; phylum Chordata; class Mammalia; order Rodentia; family Muridae; genus Meriones; species Meriones unguiculatus. The sequence goes on along the minus strand of NC_083357.1, from coordinate 96,347,683 downwards.
AGTCACTAAATAAAACCAGACAGGCAGCTCTTGAGTGCTTGCTTGCTCGGCAAACAACTCCTTGCATGCTAATGAATGAGATGTAAAAATGAAGACAAGAGGTTCTAAATCTGGTTGGTGAGACAGCTGAATCGGCAAATATCTCCTATGGGTAGGAAAATAGCAAAGGGAGAAGATAATTTGTCTCTTCAAGTAGCCATGGTGGCACAGAGGGAGTATCAGTGACCAGCCTGATGGCCATCTGCCTTTGCAAACAAGAACTTCCTGTTGCCACCCAAAAGGAAGAAACCTCTGCCTCTATTTTCAATCTAGATTTATACTGATATGCTTAGAAAATGTTACAAATATTGTACTGTCTTCACTAAAGGGAAGGTTGTTCTCATGACCCATCAAAAGTTAATGTCTAAAAAAAAACGATTGTGCCTGAGATCCGTGGTCATCAGAATGCCCATACTTGTACAGGTTTGATTGAACTTTATACTAAAGGCTGTATCTGACTTAATTGCTGTTTTTAAAGCTGATCTTTTACATGCACTTAAAAGACTTGTAAAAACCACCTGCCAATGGATGTCTTTGTTTAATAATACATTGCAAAGTGAATTTTGCTTCTGAATTTTATTTATGTGCACACACACATCATCAAGTTAAAATTACTGTGAGATATTTATGGACATCCTTTCATTTTGAGCTCAGTTTTATCTTCACATTTATCAAAATGATGTGAAGAAAAGAAGGTGGGTGAGCTATCCCCAGCCTTTGTATCTATCTCCTCATGGTCTACCTGAGAATTAAACATTTTGATTATTAATCACCTGATCCTGAATGGTAGGAGTACTTGTTACTAAAATAGATTTTTTTGTGATCTTTCATAGAATCATTAAATAGTACTTATTACAAGGGTAATAAAGAACTGTGTTTTGGTGGGATATGTATTCATCATTAAGGAATTTGTGAAGGGTTTGTGATATTCATTTCAATTAGCTCTTTATAGCTGAGAACAAGCTTATTCCCATAAAGATTCAAATAATGTTCACCTGAGTAAGAACGTGCATGGCCAGGCAGCTAGGGACAAAGCTCAGTCAGGAAAGTGCTCATTGCACATGCAAGAGGCCTCAGAATCCACATAGGAGACAAGTGCAGCAGCAGGCATGGTCAGCACTGGGCAGACAGAAACTGGAGGATTCCTATGGCCTCCTGTGAGCTGGCCCAGCCGAATCTGTGAGCTCCAAGTTCAGGGAGTGACTGTCTCAAACAATAAGGTGGCAATGGGGATGGAAAGGTGGTCAGGTGGTTAAGAGTATTTAATGCTCTTGCAGAGGATCTGGTCTTGGTTCTCAGCGCCTACAAGGCAGCTCACAACTGTCTCTGACTCTAGTGCCAGGGGATACTTTCCTCCTGCACTCATGGAGTACACATAAACTCACACGGGCACACACACACAAGTACATATAAACATAACAAATAAAAATTCTTAAAATTAAGGTGGAGAACAATTGAGGAAAATACTTCAAACAATATATTCACACGCCAAAATAGATTACGTTTTGTTAACTCTTGCATGTTGTGGGCTTTATGTCTGTGTTATAGTAGTTTCGCTCAATTAATTGTTAGCACAGAGCTCTGCATTAGGCCCAGGGGATACAGGATGAGGAGACGCCAAACACGTTCAGCATCACAGCGTTCAGTTCAGTGACCAGGCAAGACAGCCTTCCGCCATAGCACAGAGTGAGAAGAGTCTTAACACAACCATGCTTCGCCCACTGTGGGGTGGGAAGACCTGTGCAGATGAGAAGATAAAATCATGAAAAATCATGGGAAATATTTATGAGGCAGGCAAAAGAAGAAACCGAAGGAAATGTAATGAAGGTGTGCCAAGATGTGATGATCTTTCAGAAAGACGCCATGCACAGAATCTAGCATTATAGAGCATGCATGTAAACTGAGCACTCCAGGAGTCAGTGGCAAGAGGAAAACCAGGTCAAAGCCAGCCTGAGTTCATGATGAGACCGTATTAAAAAAAAAAAAAAAATCTCCAAGTTGATGTGGAGATCCAGGATAACAAAGCAGTCCTGAATAATAAAAGCCTTGCTGGAGGCATCAACATCCTGATTTCAAGTCATACTGCAGAACATGGTAATAAAACAGTATGATGCTGGCAAATAAACAGATACATTAATCGAGCAAATAAAACTGATAACCCCAATGTACGTCCAGCCAGCCGATTTTTGACAAAGACAAAAATACACCTTGGAGAAAAGAGCATCTTCAACAAGTGGTGCTGGCCAAACCGGATAGGTACATGCAGAAGAATAATTCTAGATCCTTACCTCTCACCCTGCCCAAAACTGACTTCTGATGGATAAAGGACCTCAACATAAAACCTGTTACCCTTTACTATAAAAATCTGAATCAAGTAATGACCCTAGCTGCAGCTGCTGTACCAGATGTTGGGGCCCTTACTTGAGCAGATTAACACATCTCCTGGTACATAGTATGCAGCTATTGATGTAGCAAATGCCTTCTTTTCAGAACCTGTCCATACGAGCCACTAGAAGCGATTTGCTTTTAGTTGGGAAGGCCAGCCATATAACTCAAGGATATATTAACTTTCCAGCCCTCTATCATAACTTAGTTTATAACTCACTTGATCTCTCTCTTCCACAAAATATCATATTGGTCCAGTATGTTGTTGACATTATGCTGATTGAACCTAATGGACACCAGGTAGACACCACTTTAGACTTGTTGGGCACACACACACATCAGAGGATGGGAAATAAATCCAACCAAATCCCAGCGGCTTCTCTCTCAGTGGAATGCTTAGCCAGCCAGTACTATGGGCCATGTCGAGATACTCCTTTTATGGTGAAGGCTGAGTTATTGCACCTGGCCTCTCCCTCTACCAAGAAAGAAGCCCAACAGTTACTGAGCCTACTTCAATTCTGGAGACAGCACTTCCTCACTTGGGTGTGTTACTCTGGCCCATACACCAAGTGACTCGGATATCTGCTGGCTTTGAGTGGGACCTTAGGGGGAAGGCTCCTCAGCAGGTTCAGGCTGCTGTGCCGGCTGCTGTACCACTTGGACCATATGATCCTGCAGACCCAGTGGTACCTGAAGTATCACTGGCAGGTAGGGATGCTGTTTGAAGTGTTTGGCAGGCTCCTGTAGACGAATCACAGAAGAGACCTTTGGCCTACAGAGAGACAGCTCTTGGCCTACTGTCCGGCCTTAGCAGAAACTGAATAGGCAATAGGCCAACCTAAGCTTCCCAGCATGAGGTAAGTATTTTCTGACCCACCAAATCATAAAGGAAGATGTTTATAGCAGCAGTCCATTATCAAAGAGAACTGGTATATACGTGATCAGGCCGATCAGGTCCTAAAAACACAAGCAAATTACATGAATGCCTGTGGTTTCTGCTCCTACTGCAATGTCATCTACAGCCATGCATGTACCTATAGCCTCATGTGTCCTATGATCAGGTGACTGAGGAAGAAAAGACTGGGGCTTTGTTTACCGATGGTTCTGCTGGCATCAGCCAGAAGTAGACAGCTACAACTTTACAATTACTTTCTGGGTACAACCCAAAAAGACACCAACAAAGGGCAATTTTCACAGTGGACAGAAATACACATGCTCCTACATTTTGTTTGGAATGAGGAATGGCCAGATGTGTTCTTGTTCACTGACTCATGGGCTGTAGTCAGTGGATTGGCTGGATGGTGAGGGACTTGGAAAATTTTCATGACTGGAAAATACATGACAAAGACATCTGGGGAAGATGTGTGTGGATAGGTCTCTCCAAGTGGATAAAGGATGTGAGATACGTGTGTTCCCATGTAAATGCTCATCAAACGGTGACTTCAGTAATCAAGTAGATAAGATGACCCAGTATATGGACAGGCAGCCTCTTTCCCCAGCCATCCCTGCCATTGCCCAATGGGCCCATGAACTTGACAACATGGGTTGTCATTCACCAGCACTGACCCGACTACAGGTGCCACTGAGCACCAGCTCTTCCAGCAGCAGAGACTAATACTATGCTCCAGTCATGCCACCATTCCCCAGGTGACCATACAGTGACTGCTCTGCTGTTCTTTGGTTCCAGGAAGGACCATGCTCCTGACAAGAGATAAACAGACATTCTGCTGAACTGGAAGCTCAGACTTCCCTCTGGCCACTTTGGGCTTCTGATGCCCTTAAACCAACAGGCTAAGAAAAGAATGGCAGTGTTAGGAGGGATGCTTGATTCTGATTACCAAGGGGAAAGTGGATTACTTCACCAAATGACTGTGTCTGGGTATGGGAGATCCTTTGGAGTGTCTCTTGGTGCTGCCCATGTCCCGTGATTAAAGTCAAATGAGAACTACAACAGCCTAATCCATGCAGGATGACAGAGGGCACAGACCCTTCAGGATGAAGAGTGTAGGTCACCCTTCAGGAAAGGACATGTTGAAATGCTTGACAAAGGTATAAGAAATACAGAATGGGCAATACAGGAAGGTCATTATAAATACCAGCTAAGGCCATGTGACCAGCTGCAGCATCAAAGATTATAATTAACATGAGAGTTTCTGTCATATTTCTGTCAAGAATTAGTTTGTTCAGATATTCATGTTTCTCCCCTCAATTCTCTTATCATGTAATATAACATCAATTCAAAGAAGGTCTGTTATCATATTTAAGTTTTGAGATACTGAAAGGCAACCTTCAGGGGGCATTGCCTCCTACTCTAAATTTATAATGTTTTTGCTATTGTACAAAGAGTAGGTAGGCATAATTATGACCTGGTTAAATGTATCATGCATTGGGGATTGGATGTGAGATACTATATCATGTTAGATATAATGATGGCCTGGTTATAATTTCCATTTGGAAGTTAAACATGGCATAAAGAGATACGGTTATATGTCAAGCTGACAAGGAGTGAAGCTGTGATGGCTGTTCTTGGTTGTTATCTTGGCTACACCTGGAATTAACTAAAATCTGTTGGCTGGGTACCTCTGTAAGGGATTTTTTTTTCTTAATTAAATTATTTGAAGTGGGAAGACCCATTTTCAATCCAAAAAAAAATTTTTTTTGAGGTTAGACGATATACCTTTAATCCAGATATTCTGAGGTAAGAAGAGCCCCCTTTAATCTAGGCCAAACCTTCTGGTGGCAGCCTATCCAAAGGACATGGATGAAGGAAGATTTTGTTCTTTGCCGTTGGCTTGTGCTGGCAAGTCCATTCCTTCACTGGCATTAGAGCCAAAATTTTGGGATGTTGAAGACATGTATGCACACACACACACACACACACACACACACACACACACACATACACACATCTGAGGCATATTTCTGAGAATCTATATAATACCTGGTACCTTTAACTCTTAGAAGAGCAAGTAGGGAGTACACTTCAATTTATAAACAGAGGAAAGGATTTTCTTCACAAAGCCTGGTAATGCAGGCATTATAAACAATTAAAATTAGGATCTCACAAAACTGTGAAGCTTCTGTACAGCAAAGGACACCATTATTTCAGGAACAAGTCACTCTATAGACTTAGAAGAAAATTTTTGCCAGCTAAACATCTGACAGAGGGTTAGTATCTAAATATAGAAAGAACTCAAAAAACTAAGCACCAAGGGGAAAAACAAAACAATTAAACTCTAGGGCATGAAACAAAACTGTGTGTTCCCAAAAGAATAAATAAAAATGACTGAAAAACGTTCTTTGAAATGTTCAACATCCTTAGCCGTCAGGATAATGCAGATTAAGACTACTTGGAGATTTCATCTTATGTATAAGATTTCTTTTTGTTGCTCAGAATGGCTGAGATCAAAAAGGCAATGCAAATGAATGCTGACACGCCCATAGAGGAGAGGGAACACTTATTTGCTGTCGGTGGGGGTGAAAATTGCTATAGCCACTATTAAATTAGTGTGGTTGTTTCTCAAAAGGTTATAAGGAAATTTGCAATACACTCCACCTATACCACTCCTGGGCATATTCCCAAAGGACTTTATATTGTAGCACAAATACTTTCTCGTCTTTGTTTATTGCTGCTGTGTTCACAATAGCTTGGAAATGGAAACAGCCTAGATGTCCAGCAGCTGATGAGTGAATAATGAAAATATGGTACGTACTTACAATATAATACTATTCAGCTGTAAAGGCAAATGGAATTATGAAATCTGCATGTAAATGGTCAGAGCTGGGACACATCATGCTGAGCAAGAGGTAAGCCAGACTCATGAAGACAAATGCCACATATGCTCTCTTACATATGGATGCTGGCTTTGAATCTTTAAACATGTCTTTTTAAATTTGAGTACCCATAGAAAGCAGGAAATTAGTGAGGGGTCCTAAGAGGTATTTTAAGGCAATGGAGATAGAATGCAGGTGGTAGGAAGGAAGAAAGGAGAATAATGGAACAGGAAGGGTTAAGTGGAGCGAGGGCTGAGAGGGTGTGGTAGAGGGGGAGCATGAGGAAGAAGTGCTAATGCTGAAGATCTCTGGACAAGCCTCCCAGAAACCTACTGTGGTAACTCCCTAAAATGTGTTCTTATGCTTGTATGTACCATAGCAGCCTGAATTGGGGGACAATGCCTCTCCCAGATGCTTTAGGCTGTCAGACGAAAATTCAGTGCCAAGGGTGGGCTACTCTTTTGGAGCTGTTGTTCTGTGGGTTCCTGCAGAACTCCCTCTCAACCAGTACAGGCCACTGTCCTTGTTTTTATTACCTTCCAAAACTTGATGATAAAACCCTGTTGTCGAGGTCACCGCATGTTCGAGTCATAGAACATGGAGGCATCAAGCTGGTACCTACCCGAAAGCCTTGTCTGTACTGGCTAACTTTCTTATGAGGTCCACTGCATGATGGTTCAGTACAGGGCAGATGTGGTGCACAGTAACAAAACAGTTGAAGCTGAACCTGGTGACAGTTGACAAAGCCTAAAGAAAGACAGAGCCCCCTGTGGGTCTAAATAGAGACAAGTGCTGACCAGACAGTGGGAAGCCAGAGCTAGCCCCTGTCATAATCTTGATGGGACAGGGGGGAAAACGGCTTCCCTGCTTCTTCATAGAAGAGTCTCAAAAAAAAAAAAAAAAAAAGATCTCTACACCCAAAGACATTTGGGACGTGGAATGGGTGTAGATACGGTCACCCCCTTTTCTGCAGCATTAGAGGAAGAGGGGCATGCTGTTGAGGTGGCAGGTGCTGAAGGAGTTTTGGCCATCTGAGATGGCTTTCAGGCCCATGGGTAAAACTGTCTTATAATGTTTCTGGTACCTAGCTGCAAGAGTGGGAAGCAGATACTTGGGATCTCCATGGTACAGCGGGAGCTGTGAGGGTGAGGAGAGCTGTGTGAGAAGAAAGTCTCAAAGCCTTGGTACACATTTATGTGACAGGTTAGAGAAGAGGCTCTGCAAAAGAAACGGAAGCAAAGGGAAGCAGACACACAGGCAAATCCATGTTGACACCTCGTGGAAACTGAAACTCAGGGCCAGCCAAATAAAACAACATCCTTTGACCTTGAACTTTTTGCTTTCTGTAAAGTAGATTTTATTATAGAATATTTTCATGCATTAATGTTTGCTTTCTGGGTGAGAAGGCCTGACTGTGTTAACATTACTTTCTGTCCTGTAAGTCGTAACTCGGGCTCCTGTCTGCCGATCCAGTTGCGACCAGATCTCCTGGCTTATTGAAGCAGTAAGCTGAAGTGGAGAGTGGCAGTGAAAGGGGCGGAAGGCCTAACTGAAGTGGGGTGCTGCAACTGCCAGCTTAGAAAGCTGTCAAGGTCAAATGCTGAAGTCAGGAAGTCACGCAGAAAGAGGCCTGGTGTGTGGAAAGTATCACATGTTCTAGAAAATGCTATTTTATCAAGGGTTGACTTTAGAGAATGGCCTTGGGAGGACACAAGGGCGTCAGGTTTTTTCACACACAATGGAGAAGTAAGCCCCTTCAGGGGAATGAACACATTGATTATTTGATTGAATTATTTAATTGATTATTACACATTGATTATTTGATTGAATTTCCAAGATCGAATAGATGGACTGCACATATTATATAATAGGTTGGCTCAGACAGCTTTGTACCTAAAATGTTTTCAAAAGCTAAAATTGGTATCGACCTCCAGTTTGCTGAACACTTTAATTTGTTCCTTAAAAATAGCAAACAGAAATATGGCTCAGAGGACCTGAGCGCTAATTCCCTAGGACCTAACTAAAAAAAAAAAAAAAAAACTTAAAGGCGTTGGCTTAGTCTAGCCAAATCAGTAAGCTCTAGGTTAAGGGGGAAATTATGTTTCAAAAAGCGAGTTGGAGAAGCTTACTGATGTCAGCCTCTGGGATCTACAGGGGCTTGTATCAGTGAGCACACCTAAATACACACAGACACAAACACACACACACACATCTTCACATGCCAATCAACAGCAAACAAGATGTATTTCTAACTTTTTATTTATTTATTTACTTATTTATTTATTTATTTTTCTTCCCAGTACACAAGAATACCTTGAGTTTCGTAACCATAAGATTAAACACTCTTCAATCGATCTGCAGTTTGGAGTTTCACAGCTTGTAGGACTAGACAAGCCAGCATTTTAGTGATGGGGAAACTGCTTCCTAGAAGCTGAGTTCTACAGCCCGGACCTGGTCGCAGGTTGGAAACTGAGCACATGGTTGGCTCGGTTTTAAAGCTCCAGGTAGTGTGGGCTGCTTTAACTCCTGAAAGGGTGTGTGGCCTAGACTATCCCTGGGCAACTCAGAGAAGCTTGTCCTGCCAGCTCTTTCCTGGTCACCCAGTTTCTATTTCCTCGTCCTGAAAGTACCTAATTTCCTTCCCGATCTAGAAATCTGTGAACTTTCATGAACTAACGTAACAGAAACCAGAAGACAAGATAGGAATCTTGGTTGTCGTTTTTTTTTTTTTTTTTTTTTTCTTAATTTCCCCTCCCCCTCTTTCTTTCCTCATATGCAAATACCATTCCTCAAGTGAAACAGATTGTCATAGCAAATATGTTGAGCCCTGAATGTAACGAGGCTCATTTGTCAGTGTCTGGGCCCTGTACATTTGTAAAAGTTAAACAGGGACATATTTCAAAAATGCACTTCTGAACCCAGAAAATGCCTGTGTTTCCTGTTGCTAAGGGTGTTCCTTTTCAGTGGCTTGAGAAAATAACAGAGGAGCCGCTGAGAACAGGGTGTTTTGTTTAAAATGGGCCTTTGAAATGGCACATTCCTCTAAGTATATTGCTCACACGTCATTTTCATATGAAAGAAGCACCTGCCCTTTGTCTCAGTCCGCATTTACCTCTCCGCATTTCAGGTGGTGAAATGGGAGGCCCTGAAAAAGTGGTTCTGTGTGGTAGGTTCTGGGATTCCATTCAATACCTGGTGTTTTCTTTAGACCTTATTGTGCCTTCTGCTGGGTAAATGCCACAGCAATGTGCTGAGCTACTCTTAATCCTGTTCTTTAACCAGAATGGAAAGAGACAAGTGTCTCATAATAAATCAGTTTGTGTTGACTTTTTCAAGACAGAAAAAAAGAAAATCTGATCTGAGTTCTTATTTTATCAGGGCACCTCATTAACAACACTTGGGAGCACAGGGGCACAGACAGACTGTGAAGGCTTAGGAAGCTGCAGCCAAGTGCTGGAGTAACAAAATGATGCTTTTCAAAAGTTGTTTTTGTTGATGAAGGGGTGGAGGCAGTAGTGGGGTTGGGGGAAGGGGAAGGATGCTTAGCTACAGGGCACACGGGAAGGTCAGAGGTCAACCTGGTGGCATTGATTCTCTCAACCTTCGCCTGCTTTGCAGTGAGGTCGCCAGTTGTATGTTAAGGTTTGTTAGCCACTGAGCCATCTCAGCAGCCCCCAGATGTTCTCACCCCTTTCTGGTATGTTTATTTTTTTTTCTTAAAGATGATGCTGAAAATGTTACCTTAAAATATGAAATATAACAATGAAAGAAATGGCTTAAACAGAGGCTAAACTTACGTAAAGGGGTGGCATAGCATCACCCAGCTAGCCACCCATCACCGACTTTGTGGTTTTTGTTGTTGTTTTCTTTTTTTTTTTTACATTTTAACTTTATGCCGCAAAAAAAAAAAAAATATTACATAGCAAGACTTATTGCTACCGCACTGTAGCAAACTTTTGCCAATAATTTCATTCTCTTTCACAGAACTAACATAAGAAATCAGAATCAATAACAGTCTGATGTGGAAGTCACAAATTCCAGGCATTTTGTAAAACGCTTAATATTTTTTGAAGGTTTTTGCCTGTGGAGGGTTACATTTGTATTTGTTCATTGTCTAATCCTTTTTTCTATATGGAATAAAAAAGATAGAAAGGGAGCCCACACTTGGGAGGGAGAGGCAGATGGATCTACTAGTTTGAGGGCAGCCTGGTCTACAAAGTGAGTTCCAGGACAGCCAAGGCTACACAGAGAAACCTTGTCTCAAAAGAAAACGAGGATATGGGCTGGCTCTTTGATCACCTCCACCTGAGGGGGAAGCAACCTTACCAGGCCACAGAGGAGGACAATGCAGCCAGTCCTGATGAGACCTGATAGACTAGGGTCAGATGAAAGGGAGGAGGACCTCCGCTATCAGTGGACTGGGGGAGGGGCATGGGAGGAGAAGAGGGAGGAAGGGAGGGTGGGATTGGGGGGGGATGAGGGAGGGGGCTACAGCTGGGATACAAAGTAAATAAGCTATTAATAAAAAAAGTAAATAAGCTATTAATAAAAAATAAAGTAAAAATTTTAAAAACAAGGATAGATAGATAATTTTAAAAAAAGAAAGAAAGGTAAGATGGGCCTGCAGACCTGGTTTGGTGGTTAAGAGCTGCTCTTCCAGAGGACCCATGTTTGACTCCCAGCACCCACATGGTGGCTCTCAACCGTGTGTACCTACAGTCACAGAGAATCCAGCTCCTTCTTCTGGCCTCAGTGGGCACCAGAAAAGCATGTGCCGCATAGACATATACACAGACAAAGCAATCCCTCCATGTTAATAATTTATTAAGAAAGAGGCAGGCATGGCATTTTTGTTTTCAGCACATTTCCTGGGAAAACAATTTGGCATAAAATATGTATGGGATTCTGCTACAGATAAATTAAACTTGAAGGAAAACCTGCTATTCCTGAAGAAATTAACAGAAATCCTCTCACCGTCAGCAGAGTTCATCTTCTTGAAGAACAGAGGTATAAGAAACAGAGCAAACAGCTGTTGATGTTCATCTACTTTTACTGGCCAAGCCTATTTTTTGCTTTGTCTGGTTTAAGACAGTTTTGTTCTCTAGCAGGACTATCCTGGAACTCTCTTTATATCCAATAATAGCCTCAAATGTGGCACAAATCTTCTTGCCACAGCCTCCCAACTGATAACCTTCCAGATCTGAGCCACTAGGTCCAGCTCTGAGCCAACTCTTTCACAGAAACAATTCCATTTAAAATTCACATACCATTCTGTTCTTGCCACTGCCTGTCTTTGAAAGGAAAACGTTCGCTTCATTTACCTACATAAATAAAAATATATCCCTGTTTTATATTAACAAACCAGTTGCAAAAGCATTAGAAGCTTTTCCAATTGCAAACAAGGTTGAAACTAACATAATTCAATATTAATAGATTTATAGGCTTTTTAAAAATTCTGGAACATAGTACATATTAGATGATCCAGTATTATGATTTGTGAATTATAAATTATATGTCAACAGCATGGATCTACTGGCTGGAATGTACATTTTTAACATCTCAACTTTTTAGAGATACTTAAATCTCTTTTACTTTTAACTGTTGGTTCATTTAATACTCCCTTTAAACAACAAAAGTGGTTAAAAAGCCAGAAACTCAAAGTAGTGACCTATAGTAACAGTGTGTCCTGTTGTTCTGATATACAGAGAAAATTGTCCAGAAACTGAATTTTTTTTGGTTTGAAAACCCATAGTTATCAGAAACAGAAAACAGGACATGGCCTTAGTTAGCTTCACTTTCTTTGTTGTATGAGCATGTTGCCAGGCAACAGAACTTCTTCAAGTAACACGAGGCAGTGAACAACCATTTTGTCATAAGAGACCAAGTTTTTGTTTTTATTTTTATTTTTTTGAGAATTTTATACACGGTACTGCTTTTATCTCACTTCTACTCCTTCTATCTCTTCCAACTCTTCCCTTGCCCCAATTAAGTTCAGGACCTTTTACTATTTTAATTACTTTAAATTTACTATTTAATTTGCTTTGTTACACAAATTACTATTGTGTTTGTGTGTGTGTGTGTGTGTGTGTGTGTGTGTGTGTAGTACATCCTACTGAATCCGTTAGTGCTGCTATGAAGGGCCGACCATGTGCCACTGTTCTTCCTGCAGAGACACTCCCCCTGGCAGGAACCTGATGCTCCCTCTCAGCAGTCCCTGATTACCCACAGCCCTTCATCTCAGGGTGGAGCCATGTGGGGTCCACCCCGACCCCTATGCATATTGGTGTGCCCACTGGTATTGTTACTGTGCAGGTCTTGTTTACCTGCTCTTGACATGAAAACGGAGTATACAGTAAGGCTTTAGAGCAAAGACGATAAAACGGGAGAATCATTTTCATCACTCAAAACTTATTGGCACACATTTATATGTAGGTTAAAACACTGGTTATCTCTTCATGGTATCACTAAATTAGTCTCTGATTTGGTAATGTGTGTCCTTTAAATTGTTTTAAAGCACAAACATAGACATTATAAATGAACAGTAGTGCAGTAGCGACTAAAATTGTTTTTATCTAGTCCTAAAACCCGACTAGTCCAGAGATAAATCCATGGCTTATTGATTTTTCTTAATGAAACTCTTGTTTGAGGTAGACAAAACTGGTGCCTGTTTCTCCTTTGAGTGAGGACAGACAAGAAGCCTGTCTACCCAGAGCACCATTTCTCCCTATTGCTTAGGAGTTGAGCCTTTAAGTTTAGAGAGGGGTTGAAGATCCTGGCCTTTGGTCGGCCCTATTTATAAAAATTTAATGCAAAGACTGGCCAATGAGACAACGGAACGGTGGAGATGATGAATATTATATATACGATGCTTTGCTTTTTGAAGAATTAAAAAAAAAAGCTACAATTTATTTATTTATTTTTTTTTTTTAAGAAAAATGTCCTTGGGAGGTCATGTGTCACTTGGGAAATTATGCCTACTCTTTGCCTCTCATCCTATCTTCCCCTAAGGGAGTCCCCAGTTGATGATGCTTCCATGGTGCTTTCATTGGCTTTCAGTAGCTGTCTGTGAGTGTTTGCTCTAGTACCGCTGACACCGGTTCCCTTGTCTTTCCTGACTGCTTTTCAGCCGTGCACTGTTTACTTGTTCCCCATGGAATGGGCTCAGACAATTGCTGACAGTTGTCACTGTCCCAGACATTTCCCCTAAAAAAGAAAAGAAAAATCCTTTTGACATCTAAACTCCCATTCTCTGACCTTCCCCGTGTTGACACCCCTTCCCAGGTAGAAAAGCCACTGTCATTGTTCACGGTGGCCACTTTTCCTGACTGTAAGAAGCAGCTGGAGGTGGAACAGGACTCCAATTCTGATGCAGTGCCATCTTCTCTGATAGCCAGCTAACATCCGGAGAGGTATTTCCAGGCACATGCCATCTGACCCCCACAGCCTGGAGGGAGGCGGCCAAACTCTCCTAACGGTTGTAAGGGATCATGAAGAAACTTTTAAAGTCTGGTAGAGTTGAGTGGGTCTTATAAGATAGGCATTCATTTCCTCTTGTTCAGATCTCTCCATTTAAATTGTTAGGAAATAACATGTCTCCAGACACTAAGGGACTATGGTTATATGATCTCACTAATACATGCAACAAAAGGAAGTTTATCCTGTGAAAAATGGAAGAGCAGGGGAGTGATTATCAGAGAATTAACAAGGTAGGAATGGGAGGGAGAGGAGGAGGGAGTTGAGCAAACTGCTAAGTTACAGGTAGATGGGCATTGAAAGCCCTACTGTGCTGATGCACAGCTGAGTGGTCATAAATAATGATATCTCAAATTCTTAGATGAAAGGATTCTGGAAGTTTTCCCTGTGAATGTCTGGTAAGTGAATAGTTAGATGTGTTTAACCTGGTTTAAACACTACACAGTATGTACACACATATAATATCACACGATAATAAAGGTAGACACCAACAGCTATCCGTTAACACAACAGTATTGGCCAGTGGAATAGCTCATGGGGTGAAAGAACTTGCCACCAAGCCTCAGAACCCGAGGCTGATCCCTGGATCCCTCAGGGTGGAAGAGGAGAACCAAGTCTGTCAGGTGGGCCTTTCACACCCACGTGGGTGCAGCTGCATATGTGTGTACTCCACACACACCCAGAGTCACTGAAAAGAATAAATAAATACATACATACATACATACATAAATGCAAAAAACAGTAGGTATATTTTAGGTGAGATGGCTCAGTGGATAAAGGACCTTGCCATTCAAGCTCGGTGGCCTGGGTTCAGTTCCCAGAATCCACATAAAGATGGAAGGAGAGAAATGACTATGAAGTTGTCATGGCCTCCACACAGGTATCGGTACTATGGCATGTGCATATATGTATACACATTATAAATACACAATAATAATAATCATAAAATCATATTTCAAATGTAATTAGTAAGATAATGTATTATATCTCAACCTGGTGGCTTGATGAAAAAAAAGAGAACGTATTTTCAAATAAATAGTTATGTTAGAAATGATAAAAGAAAACAGCAGTATCATGTGTGTATGACTGAGGGCACTTTTGACATTTGAATTGAGGCTCTTATTTTGAAAAATTTGATATCATTGCCAAAAGTATTCCACTCACTGCTCCACCCCAAACTAGCAATGTACAGTATAGACCCTAGTTGAATAAATAAGCATATGTTTAAGAAGCTGACCGTATGCAGAAGTGTCCATCTCTTAGGTCTGGGTTTGTTGGGCTCTCTATAGAAAGCCAGGTGCTACATGTTTTAGAACACAGAAGGCCATGTGTTTTGTGCTGTAACTGGCAAACATTGCCTTTGCTGGTAAACAGCCAAAACAACATAAACAAGTTAATATAGACAAGTGCCAATAAAAACTTATCTGCAGACACTAATGTTTCACTCAGTATTTGCAAGTATGAATTGTCCTGCTTTACAGCTTTCAATCAACCTTTAAATATGTACAAATGGGGACCACAGTTGACCAGTTCCTTCTATTTTTTTCAAGTGGAAAAGGCATAAGTACCATTATTAAGATGGGCAAAATAATTGTGAGAAGAAAATTGTAGACTATATGTGCTTAAATTAGACAAGCAAATCCAGTCCGCAGGTGGCATGCAGCCTGTCTGTGCTTTAGGCCGTATCATCTCCTATGCCCTGGAAGGTGGGCCTAGACCTTCTTGCCCTAGCTGCCCTCATCCCGTCAGCTTCACAGGTATGCATCCATTCTTTACCCTGCGGTGAGGAAAGGGTCTATCTAGCTTGTTCTAATCTCAGCTGCTACTTCCTCACCAGGACAGACACGCACATTGACCCACACACAACTAGGCAATTTCAGCAACTTTTCTCCCACTGAGAGGAGCCTTTCTCAGACTTTCTGAATAGAACAGTGAAAGCACGGGCATACAATCAACTAGTAATAAATGGACCTGGGTGAGATGCTCAATCCTCACTCAGAAAGGCAAACAGGACAGTCATCGGAAGAGGGAGAAAACAGGGAACAGGACAGGAGCTTACCACAGAGCGCCTCTGAAAGACTCTACTCAGCAGGGTATCAAAACATATGCTGAGACTCAGAGCCAAACTTTGAGCAGAGTGCAGGGAATCTTATGAAAATAGGGGGAGATAGAAAGACTTGGAAGGGTCTGGAGCTCCACAAGGAGAAGAGAACCAAAAAATCTGGGCACAAGGGCCTTTTGTGGGACTGATACTCCAACCAAGGACCATGTGTGGAGATAATCTAGAACTCCTGCACAGAAATAGCCCATGGCAGCTCAATGTCCAAGTGGGTTCCCCAGTAATAGGAACAGAGACCGTCTCTGACATGAACTCAGTGGCTGATCACCTCCCCCTGAGGGGGGAGCAGCCTTACCAGGCCACAGAGGAAGACAATGAAGCCAGTCCCGATGAGACCTGATAGGCTAGGGTTAGAGGGAAGGGGAAGAGGACCTCCCCTATCAGTGGAGTGGGAGAGGGGCATGGGAGAAGAGGAGGGAGGGACTGAGAGGGGATTGGGAAGGGGTCTACAGCTGAGATACAAAGTGAATAAACTATAATTAATAAAAATACAATTTTAAATAATTTTTTAAATGTTCCTTTTGAAACTGAGAAGCTTCTACACAGCAAAGGACACTGTCATTTGGACAAGAGAGACAGCCTACAGGATGAGAAAAGAGTTTTACCAACTGTCTGTCCAATAGAGGCCTAATATCCAAAATATATAAAGAACTAAAAAACTAGATAACAATAAAACAACTCAATTTTAAAGTGGAGGGTACAGCTCTAAACAGAGACTTCTCAAGTGAGAAAACCCAAATTGCTAAAAAACAAAGACAAGTTCAATATTTGTAGTCATCAGAGAAATTCAAATCAAAATTACTTTGAGATTTCATCTTATACCTGTTATAATGGCTAAGATCAACAGAACAAGTGACAGCTCATGCTGGTGAGGGATGTGGAATAAGAGGAACATTCATCCATTGCTGGCGGGAGTGCAAATTTGTACAACCACTGTGGAAATCAGTGTGGCACTTCCTCAGGGAAATCAGTCTACCTCAAGATCCAGCTATACCACTCTTGGGCATTTACCCAAAGGATGCTTTATCCTGGCACAGACACAGTTGCTCACATGTATATATTCATTGATCTAGGCTTAGATTTTTTTTTTTTTTTTTTTTTACTAAACCTACTTTATTTAAGGTTCTTTAGCATCTTTACCTCCCTTCCAACCCCCTGACCTTAGATAGGAGATTAGTAGGGGAAAAGGCTGTAGATTCCTTTTATGTACTTCCTGCTGATTAGGGTCAATGGGGCCTTTAGGGGATTACCCAACTCAGTCCATTATGATACCAGCTGTCCAGTTCAAAGGCCAACACAAAGAAGCCACAAGACTCAGTTGGAAATTCTCTGGAATGCTTCTCTCTGCAAAGTCAAGTGTCAAAGAATGAAGATCAGCTCAGCGATATCCATCCAAAAAAGTGATCTCTCACTGTGTGTGGGCCTCTATATATCTGCTCTCCTCGGACTTCACCCGTGGATGTTCTCAGCTGGCCAAAGTCATGCCCCTGGCAAGAGAGAGTTCAAGCAAAACATCACATGCCCTCTTACAAGCCAACTTCCAGCAAACATCAAGTGCCCAGCTTGAAGCAAATCATCACATGACAAAACTGAGTCTTCCAAGAAACTAGAAACTTTCACTTCATATTTATGTTCTACCCAAAATAGCCAGAACCACAGAGGTTAGGTATAGCATAAGGGACTAAAAGGGACATTTAGATCTTGCTAGGAAAAAGAAATAAAATAATAACTATAGGTATATGGCAAGGGACTAGATCAGAAGAATTGATATCAGGGTATCAGGAGGGAGGAGGGAGTGACAGCTGGAATTAAGGGCCATTTGAGGGGTGATACAGAAGCTTTGTAAAATCCATACATGTATAAAAGCAATCTAAATTGCAAAACAATAAGGGAGATGGAACCTCAGCTAGGCATGTCTTGTCACCAAATGAAGCTTCCAGTTGTGGTATTGTTACATGTAATAGAGTTGTCCAGAAGGGTCTCATGGGACACCCCTCCCCAAACAACCTAGATTGTTGTCAAGTCTATAAGCTGATCTTCACAAACTGACAGCAAGGCCTCATTGCAAAGGACAACGTCTACACAACTCATTGAACACAGAGAAGTCAAACTCAGCTCTACATGCTAGTGTCTTTGATATGGGAAGTTACTCTTCAGGCTACCAAAAGAGAAATGGAAACACCGAGCCAGACACAGCCCCTTTGATTTACAATGATGTACTTCTGCCTACAAAATATGCTAGTGCAATGGTGGCATAAATCTTGTCAGAATAATCAACCAATATTTGGTTTGACTTAAGGCCCACTTCACCAGATGGAATCCATGCCTGATGAGACTAGATACCCTAAGGACTTAGGGAAACACCAAATATTAATGTTCTGAAGAAAAAAAGTAGCAACAAAACAACTCCTAATGGCATTCTTCTATACTCATAGATCAGTGCTTTGCTCAGTTAGCATCAGAGAAGCTTCCTCCTTCAGCAGATGAGAACAAATATAGAGACCCACAGCAACTAGACAGAGAGACACAGAGAGAGAGACAGACACACACACACAGAGAGAGAGAGAGAGGTGCCTTGGGAAACTCAGGCCTAAATAGGATGTCTCCATAAAAATACAAATAAAAACCTCCTCCCCCTTCAGGGCTCAGAGAATACTGCTGAAGAGGAGGCTAAGAGCCAGAGGGGGTGGAAGACGCAAGACCACAATGGTATCAACCCACACATGAACTCACGGAGACAGGCAACATGGGCACGGCCTGCAGGGTCTACACTAGATGGCGTCTGATAGCTGAGAGGAAAGGGGGACACATACCCCTCGATGCAGAAGCCATCTCCAATCGATAACCATTTGCAAAGGAAAATTCAGTTTTCTCAAAGGGAGTCTCACTGGAGAAACAGTCTTGAATACCCAGCAGAGCGTTGAACTGAACAAAAAATGAACTCAACAGCATCTTTGGTGGCTCCTTCCTTCCTTCCTTCCTTTCGAATTTTATCATATTTTTATTTTATTTACATTCTTTTCTTTTTACTCTAAAGGTCTTTTGTGTATATATTATAGCTTCTAGTTTGGTATTTATATGGGATTCCTGAGTGTGTGTAATGGCTGGATCTTTGTGTCTGTTTCTTGTGTCTTTTCTTGAGCTCTTTTCCTACTGCTTGTTTGTTGTGTCCTATTCCAATGTGTTTGTTTTTGTTTTATCATATTTTATTAGTATCCTATAGGAGTCTTTATTTGCTAATGAGAAACAGAATGGGAGTGGATCTGGATGAGAGGAGAGGTGGGGAGGAAGTAGGAGGAGTAGAGAGAGGAGAAACGTAATCAGGATATATTATGTTGGAAAGAAAACAATTTTCAATGAAAAGGTGGGGGAGGATAAAAAGAAGATCCCTTCTCCTTCCTCCATTTTGACACTTTCTCTTTTTGTGATCCCAAAGCACAAGCCACTGCTAGGAGATGTCTCTAGGTGACAACCAGTTAACTCAGAGTGGCAAAGGGGAGAGAACACTGAAAACGTTTATTTATGTTGTACTAAGTGCAGAACTCATACAGACAATAAGAACATGAGCAACCTTGAACGTAAATGCATGTTTTTCGCTGTCAGGGATATGTTCTCTTCTAGATCGTCACTTCTTTGTAAGTTAGACACTTGCCTGGTTTGTATTTGCTTCATTTCCTTAGAACTCTGGTCGGCAAGCACATGCAAATACGTGTTTTGTCTCTTTGGAACAACTGGAAAGAATTAGAAGTTGAGGTTTTTGGTCAATGCATCAGGATGCTTTTACTTGAATGGATCCTCTCAGAGTATTGTGGTGCTTCCTGTGGCCACAATTAGTGCCTCAACATTTCTAGATTCCCTGCATCTGAAACACTCACTCTCTCCTGAAAGGGCCACTTGATCCTAAGACCCAACACTGACTTAACAGTTGAATTTAAAAACAAATGTGCATTCTAGTTTGATCACATTTTCCCATGTTGGCTTTTAAAGGGACTGTAAGTTTCCTGTGCATTTACTGTTGCTGTCTCTCTCTCTCTCTCTCTCTCTCTCTCTCTGTGTGTGTGTGCGCGCGCACGAGTGTTGCATACACACTTCTGTTAATTCACCCTAGAACTTGCTTAGGACCTAACCTAGGTGCTAGAGACAGTGAAAGCGTGGCCCCTGTCCTTTTTAGAATTCAGCAGCTATAGAGGAGACAGGCATCAAAGTAAGGTCATTATATGTTGTGTTAGGGACTTAATTGAAGTAGGATTTGACTAAACAAAGGAGAACTGACTGTGTCTGAGGAGGCAGTAGTTCAGTTGGAATAACAATTATCTGTTCCTCGGTAGCACAGTGAAAGGTACTGGATTCGGAGCCAGGCACACCCTCTTACCAGCCCTTGAGTAATTTACCTGGCTACTCTGAGCATCCCTTGTCTCACCTGTGAAGCGGGGGATTCTTTGCAGCACAGGCTTAGCATCAGCCGCCTACCCAGTCCCCATTATAGATCCCTTCATTGCAGTCCATTGGACAAATGGGGCGGGGTGTGGGGGCAGTTCTGTGAGGTTGCGTGGGGACAGGGCTTCCATTTGGACCGAGAGCTAGGAAAACTGTGCACCTAGGTCAGCTATTGTCCGCCTCCCACTGGGAGCCCATTTGGACAATGGATGGGCTATCTTTTCCCAGCACAGGCTTTGGAGATTTTACTGTCCTTACAAGCTGACTGAAAGGCTGGGTCAAGTTACACACTTCTTGAGACTTTTTTTTTTTTTTTTTTTAACAAGGGCTTTCAGCGTTTCAGTCTGGCTTCAGGATTCCTCCCTCTCAGTTTGGTTCTCCAGTCTTGAAAAACGTACTTGCTTGCATCCTTGCTTTGGCACTGCTAGGCTATCTAAGATCTCCTCCTAGGAGACAAGCACGATGTAGATGTTTGTGGGTAACGCATGTCTAATGTCTGGGTTGTTTTACCTCGTAATGAAGTGACGCGGATACCCCGAATGACAGATAAATGGACATTATGTCCTATACAGCCTTACAGCCCTGAAGTGATGCATATTCCGGAGGAAAGGGGGCCTATTAAAATGTAACTAAGTACCCATTACTGTTCTCTGTGACTCGAGCCCGAGTGTTTAGCCCACCATGGTGCCTTGTGACAAGCAAACCACATAGCAATTACTCCTCAGCCACACGTGTGAATGTGAGCAGCGAGAAGGACGAAATTGAAAACTCACCTCTGCGCCCCCAGGGGCCCTGGTGGGATGCTAAGGTTTCCTCACAGAGACCTGCCAAATGGAACACCCATTGACGGCAACGCTTTCCCAGCATTCAGTGCTGGCTGGGTTGTCGCAGAGAAA
Organism: Meriones unguiculatus; assembly: GCF_030254825.1. NCBI lineage: Eukaryota > Metazoa > Chordata > Mammalia > Rodentia > Muridae > Meriones > Meriones unguiculatus. The sequence continues at coordinate 96,326,560 of NC_083357.1, read as the reverse complement.
GGATGGAGCCCCAAAGCTTGTGTGTCTTTGTCTCTTGCAGGAGAGAAGCCGTACAAATGCACGTGGGAAGGCTGCACCTGGAAGTTTGCCCGTTCGGATGAACTGACCAGGCATTACCGCAAACACACGGGAGTGAAGCCATTCAAGTGCGCGGACTGTGACCGCAGCTTCTCCAGGTCAGACCACCTGGCGCTGCACCGCAGGAGGCACATGCTGGTGTGAGGACGGCTCCGGTCCAGCCGCGAGTGAGAGCTGGGTCTCTTGAGGAGCTACTAACTCAGCAGGGCTGAGCTCCCTCTACAGTGTTAGCGTCAAGGGCACCGCCATTCCCACGGTGCCTGAAACCAGAGCAGGAACAAGAAGGAACCAACCCTTCTCCCTTCGGCCTGAAGGTAACCCCCCACCATGACCACGCGCGTCAGAGAGCCCTCTGCGGTCACGCTGGCCTGGGAGTCCAGCGCCTCGGGTCCTGAAGAGACAGGCATTGTTTTCCATGCTATGTCCTCTGCCATTGAAAAGATGTTTGTAGCTTGTACATTTTCCGAGCTGGCAGACACTCTGCTATCAGCCCCTTAAAGGTCTTCTACCACAGATTGATGGTTAGAGAAGGCCTTCTCAGTTTGGAGGATTCTTCCAGGCCCCCACCCCCACCCCCACCCCCGAAACCCCTTTGACAGAAATTTCAGTTCCTATCTCAGTAAGCTAGACCACACATCCAGCCTGTTACCAGCAAGCACCATGAACTAGAAAGGGAGGGGCCGCTGGAGATGCTCCACCACCCCAAAAGAAAGGCGCACGGAAGTAGCCCTCTGTGCTAGCGATGGCAGACCTAGATTGTGCTCACGCTTGTCCTCACGCCATCCCCTGAAGAGAACCAACATGGAGTCTTCATTTGTTTGTCGTTGCTTGTTTTTGTTCCGTTTCGATGATGTTTTGTTCATCCGTTCCAGCAGAGGGGCAGAGCAGTTTCTCAAAGGCCAGTCCTGCTCTTCCCTGGCGTGGACTGGCACAGGTGTTCTGTAGTTGAATAGGAAGAGCCTGTCTAAAAATAATAATAATAATAACTACTGCCCCACTCCAAATTGCAGTGTTCTGTCACCTAGGCATCATTTCTTCCTGCCCTTAGTGTTTGATTACAAGGAATCAAGGGGGGGGGGGGGCTTTCTTAGACACACTGGCACCAAGGGAAGAGGCGGGGCTGCCCAGGCAAAGTCAGTGAACATGAAAATGAGACAAAGCAGAGATGAGGAGAAAAGCAATAATGAATAGAAGGACTTTCCTACAATAACGCCACTGAGGACTCACATTACCAGTTTTCATACTTCCTAAAGGGATTGTAAGAAACACCCCGGCATTTCAGGTGTCTTAGTTACATCCACGGCACTGAGGTAACCTTGCCGCTGTTTGTTGTCCTACTTGCTTGAGTACCACAATTAAAGACTATGCTCCCCTCTCCTTGTTCAAAAACAGTTATTTGGTGACTAGAGAGGCAAGGGAGGCAGGGCTGAGGATTTGCCCTTTGGCCAGTGGGTCTGTTTTGCTTGGGCATGAGTGTCCCCATGGAAAGCCTGCCCTGGTGCTACTTCTCCAGCGCGGAGAGGCAGAATCTGACTCTCCCGTGGATTCTTCTCTACACATTTCACATTTTAAACTCCCAGAATCCTCATGCTCCCACACTGGCATCTGCAGGGACAGACCACCTGCTTATCCTGGGAGAAGGATGAGAGCAAAGCCAGGTTCCACTCCTTCTCTCAAATGATGAGCCTTTTTGTATCTAGCAAAATATACAGGAAAAGCAATACATCCCCAACAAGCACTCTGTCCAAAATAGTATCATATTTTTTTGTCCCCACTAAAAGCTGCTATTTTCCCAGCTTTATGTGGCAATTGGGTTTGGTGAGATTTTTGTTGTTAAGACTTTTGAATAGCTTAAATATAAGAGGTCTCCAGTGAAGACTTTGCAATATATTTCAGTGTCACGCTTGATTTGGGGAATTGCACAAATCAATTTCATCATATTCGTAGCTCATTTTTAAATGTCTGGACATTCTAAAAATGAGCTCTAGTGACAGAGTTATCCTTTATAGTATTAGCTTCTAATTTGGATAATTGTTTTCTGACAATGCAAGCACTATTACCACTACAAGAAGAACCATTTCTGTCGGACAGCTTCTATGGGAATTCTAAGAAATGTCCAAGCAAAAGTATCATGATTTACAGGTAAATTCCCAGCTTCAAAACTATGCGCTCTATATTTTCTGCCAGGTCTGAAAGAGTTATCAGGCAACTTCCCTCTAACAAGGGCTGTAGTTCTATTGATAAATGACTTGAGCTATAAAGGTTGGTACCCACCAGCCAGTAGGTTTCCTTTTTTTTTTTTTTTAACCAATTGAAACATTTTTTTAATCTGTAATATATGCACTTCCTACTCCTCATTGCCTATTATCATTCAGAATAAACACAGGTTTCCTGATGCATGCCAGCGTTAGTAACTGACCAGGGCAAAGGACACAAACCACAGCTAACAACCACGGTCTCCCCAGGCGCTGGCCCCAGAGCCTCATTGGCAGGTAGTAAGGGAAGTATAGTTTTGGCTTAGTTCTGGCCACTCTCATAAGAGCCAATCCTTTACCCACTAAGAGACATCTGGCAAGTTTTACAGGTAGAATTCATTGAGCTGTCAGGCAGGGGAAGCTTCCTGAGTGACATCTTGATTTAAATTTAGCACAGAGCTAAATGAATTGCACCTCTCTAGCAGAATAGGGAAGACTTGGGGAAGGGAGCTTTCCCCCTCGCTCCCAATAAGTGGGAAGCAGATTGAGATGGTAAGGAAGCCGATAAAACCTGCCATCACTACAGCATTCCCCAACTTTTGACACAGTGATATTTTTAGAAGAGATGCAAGCACAAGTGCACAAACACATCCTAATCTGCTTCAAGAACTGAAACTTATTTGGAGCTTCTCTGGGGAATGTAAGCAATCCTCCTTGGTGAGTTTCCTCCATGTTTCCTGTATAAAAGAAAGTGGTTTGGGACTGAGGGAATGGTATGTCCTTATGCACAGAAGAGCCTCCACCCATTTCATATGTGTGTCCAGCTTCTTGAAAAGCACAGTATATGATAAACTATCAAAAAAGGGAAAGAATCCTAACAGGCTTCGCAGTTTGCTAAGCAGAGCGTGCTTTCGGTTCCGAGTTGAAGTGGTTCAGCTTGCAGCCACAGTGTGTGTGCTTGGGAATGCCTCAAGTACACAGTGGGGAGAACTGAAGCCTGATGAGGGAGTTCGGCTATTTGAGGGTTTTCAGAGAATCCCTTAATATTCCAATCTGAAGTTGTTTCGAGAGAAACTCCCCATTCTGCTCCAGCCTCCTGCTGTCAACTGCTTTGAACACTGCTTGATTTTAAGTTCTTTTATGGCATCTAGAAAGAGCTTCCTGAGGGCTATACCATGGAGATTATACAATTATCTTTACATAACGCATAGGGCGTTTGTTTTCAAAAGTTGAGCGTTGGTTCCATGAGTAAAATAATGAGCACCTTTAAATACCACTTCAAAGTTTAAAAGGGAAATAAGAAGATGAGGTAGGGGAGAGGGCTTTCAAGATGCTTCAGTGTTTACAAGTGATGGTTCTAGGTAATTAGAAAAGCCATGTTCATCATGGTTGAAATTTGGAACAGCTCATGCAATGACTGTGTTCATTTTTATACAACTTATTTAACTTCAGATTGCCATTTGTGTCTGAAATGGAAATGTCAGTCTGTACTTTGAGATGAGCTCATTAGAATGATAACATGTATACGGGAAAAGATGCAGTATTCCTAAGTCTGTGCTTTGTTTATTATATGTACCAAAGCTGCAATTGAATAAATCTGGTGAGAGGCGAGGCCTTCGGTTGTATTGATATTGCTTTGTTTTGTTATTAGGACTGCCTAGAAGTGTAGCTAAGATGTAGTTCCAGGGTTGTCTTACTGCTTTTATAGTGAGGATTCATAGACTTGAAGCCGTGTTAATACCAGCACCCACGCAGTCTGCATAGAAAGGCTCAAATGTGAACTAATGCTGATGAACCACACAGGCCCAGGAAGCCTTAATAGTCACAGTTCAGAACCCGCTCTCAGACCTCGCCCCTTCCCATTGCCTGTAAGTTTATCACGGAAACGTACGCCGTCGGCCAAATCTCTCCCTTTACTTTTCCCTCCACACCCACAGGGTTGTGGGTCCCGTCGAAGTGTTTTCAACTTGACCTGGTTGAGTTGAGGAGAAAGATTTGGCCAGTCATGTCTTCCATGTTACATGTCCACTTATTCCCACACTGCCTTTCACTCACCTGGACAAACACCCCCAACACATGCACCCGAGTGCACATGCCTTGTATATGCAGCAGCCAACAGGCTAGGAAATACCAACACAGAACTTTTTTAAAGAAGTAATTTGTAATGATCCATCCTGTGTAGAAATGTAAGTTATTACCTGACTAGAAAATCAGCTTATAATACTATGTAACTTTGCCTGCATTTTATAGTTAAGAAATGTATATAAAAATTTAAAATGCTATATTTTCACAATTTCATTATAGAGTAATGTCTGTCTAGCAGCCCATGCCCATTGGTATTTTAAATATGCTAAATACTGAGCAATTGCAATAGAAATTCAGATTTTCATAAGAAAATTAAAATAGAAGGGTACTGCATCTTTAAATATAGAGTGAAGCTATTTTACTGTATTCGTAACATATGTGATAGTGGAAAAACTATTTTCAAACACGCAAATTTTACAGAGGTTGTAAATAGTTTGATGACGTATGTTGGGGGAATCTTCTAGTTTTCATCACAATAAAAAAAAAAACACTTGTTCAGATATGCCTTGTGTATGGATGATACACATAATTAGGGATATTGCCATGGGAACTGGTCCCATTTGTTGGCGTTCTTGGTGCTTGGTTAGAACGGAGTGGCCACTCGCCAACAGCTTAGCCAGAATAGTTTCAAACTCAAATGAAGTAAGTCATGTTTCCAAACGTATCCGGTTTTTGTTTGTCTGTTTCTGAGAAGGGAAAATTGGGGACTTAACTTGTTCTAGAAAGAATCATCTAGCAATCCTTCTTTCTTCTCACTTATCTTCATCCAGAACAAAATGGTTCTCAATTAACAAAATAAAACACAGGTGTTTCTTCTTGTTTAAACTCCAGAGGGGTTATTTTCTGCCGTGGGTCCGTGTTAAGTGTATGCATATGGCCACCTACTAAAAGAATGTGCAATGGCAATAGGAAAAGTTAATGACCATTTTTTCAGAAATGAATTAAATGCTAAAAGTGCCTGTCAATGAAGATGACCAATGAGATAATCCTATACTTTCACACAGCAATAATTCTTTATCATACTTGGTTTTTTTCCTACACAGTTTGATACACACAGAGAGAGTAAATACATGCACATAGCCAATTAAATCTGTTCACACAAACCCACAGAAAAGGGCTTTCAACACTTTGAAGTATAACCAACATTATTTGCAATTCCTTTTAATTTTACTTGAATATAAGCAGACAAATATAGAGAATAATGTTATCTGCAGTGTACACGACAATTATAATGTTCAGATAAAATTTTGACTGTGATGTACCTCAGACTTATGAGAGAGCGTGCATAGCTCAGATAGGCTTGCTCAGTGGAAAACACTGATTCAGTGCTTAGAGCAAAACTGGGATTTCTGTCTGCCTTATCTCACCCACTTAGATCCATGCACAGGTCCTTCTTCATGTGCCTCATTTTCTTTTCGCCTAACATATCCTCATATCATCAAGGACCATTTAGAGGTGAGCATTGACAAATTACTCTTCCCTCCCCACAAAAGATCTTCTGATACTTGTGAAGGCCTTCAGGCAGTTATTTAGTTAACCCTGACAGTTACCTCATGATGGACATTCAGGACATTCAGAAGTTCGAAAGTTTTTCTCTATAATTATTTTATGGCTACAAGTAGAGTCATGGGTTGAAACGAGTGGTAAGACTGTTAATAGACATGAACCTGGCGTATTTCCTAGCCTGGCTATTTCAGAGCATGCATTCACCTAGACCAGGTATTGGGGCTTCCAGCAAAGCTATACTCTCTCAGACCCAAGCACTCGACAGTTCTTAAGGTGTGGCTGTGAATAGTCCAGCAGGTTTTAGACAGCATAGTGACTGCATTCTCCAGGCCCCGACCTCAGCTCTAGAAAGGCCTTCCACAATGTGCTCTACTCTGTTTCAAAAGAGAGGGGTGAAAACAAATGCAGCAGGAGGTAGAGCAGGAAAACCAAACAGGTGCCATGTCAAAGCCCAGCTTGTGTTCCCTGGGCCCACTAAAATCAAACCTTCTGACTTCCTTCTTTCTCCATGTTGTCTGAAAGTGCTGAAGTATCGCTCAAGGTTGAAAGCACAGTGAAAATGGTAGCTGCTCCTTATTGATGCCACAAGCTGACTGCTTCACTGGGAATTCTAGTGTTACCTCCTGGCTATACAATCACTCTCCCCTTCATGGAAGGGAAACTGAGGCACAGCAGGAATGGCTACAATGTCCACAGGCACAGAACAAGTCAAATAGGCAGAGTGGGAATACACGGCCTCCTGGTTGGGCAGCCCATGTTTTATCTACTCTAGTGCACACCCCTGTTACCTGTTTCCTGGCAGCCAGAGTCCTCGTCTCTAACTCAGTTTTGTTATGCTAGCCCTGCAGTGGTAAAATTACAGGACACAATCTAGCACCTAATGTGGCAATAATACAAAGGATTTGAAACCAGAACCTTCCTGTAAATTCACTGATAGGTGGTCATTCTAGACAAACATCGAACAGAGATCTCCCTAAACTTGTCACTTTGTTTCAGATGTTTTCCCAGGGCCCCGAAGATCTGCAAAACCCCTCATAATTACTACTACAATTTAGTTCTGATTAGTAATCACCTTTTCCCTAATAGACCTACCACAATCTGTGAAAGTCCACACCTCCATAGAAATGCTTGTCAGCTCCAGAGCTCATTCTTACAGGTGTTCATGTGTAGTGATGTCACCATCCAGAAGACCAGTGGGCTTCCTTTCCAGGGCTACTTAACAGCACTGCCTTGGAATGTTTTAAATAGTCCCATAAATAATTTGCTTATGGTATTGTTAGTTTGAGTTTTATGTGAGGAGCTATCTAACATCAGAGAAATGTCTAACGTCAGAGAAATTAAATCCCTCCTTGTCTGCATAGAAGAAGGTCTCTGGCAGTATTGATTCATGGAAGCGCTAATGGACTTTGAAAACATTAAGAATACCATTTCTCAGAGCGTTTCAGTTTCTGAAAATGAATCTCCTGAATTATGAGCTTTCTCCTTGTTAGTTGGCTGGGGGGAGAGATAAAAGCTGTATAAACAACTTCTCTCCAAGCTGAAAGCAAGTGTCTACGTCCACACCCTCCTGTAGACTTGAGACTCCTGTCACTTAATTGAGTTTCAACAACTATTTCTCAAATGACAATGCCACCACTCTGAGTGGGTTGACAAGAGATGAACAGTGGCAATAGTCACATCAATAACGTTTTTTCTTTCTGCATTTCATCTCTAGAAATTTGAAGTGTTTCAGTGACTCCTGTTGTGAATCATTCTTTTTCAAAGGCAGGTTAGCCAAGTCTTTGACAGAGATTAATTTTTGTTGAGAAATGAGGTTTATAGGAGAAAATTCAGCTCCAATTCTACTAGTAAAAGTGTCCAGGCAATCAAAAACAAAAGATATTTTAGGAGTATTTTGACATCTTTCTTTTATGTTCATTTTGTTCTCCAAAAATACAACATTAAACATTACAGATAATTTATTTTCCTCCTACTCATATTTCTAGCTTTCCTGTGGCAGAATTTTGTGATTGTATCAAGACCATAGAATATATTTTGTCCCTGAAATTGCTACATTCAGTGGGTATCATTGAACTGGGCACTGGTGCCTACATGCAAGGCTCTTTCCTATCAACTTGTCTGTGTACAATTTGTTGTGTCCAAAGGCTCATCTTTGAAAACCACTGTCTCCCCCCTGTGAGATGGCAGTTGTATTGTTTTGTTCATGTCTGTGTGGGACACATTGCGTCACGTGGCAAACCAACTATGGATGGATGTGAGCTAACCACTTAACAAAACCAGCTTGAAAACATTGTCTTATGTATTATGTCATCCTGCCTCATAATGCAATTGCGTGTATCATGACCACCTTTTCCAAAGAGAAACCAGCAAATTCATGTTTGTCCATAGGAGGATATACTAGGAATTGTCTGTGCTGTGAACGGATGAGAACAGACCACCTTTAATATACCCACCTGCCACTTAAAATGACTTAGTTATAATTAGTAGCAGTCTAGACATTGCTCTTGGTGTGTGGGGCTCAGTGCAGATGTCATAATCCCTTGAATAAATCCCCCAGTCGTATCAGAAAAAAAAAAACACACGAGAATAAAGAAAAAACATCATCTTTGGCCAAATCAAGCAGGCATCTCTTTGCTTCTCCTCAACATGTAGCTCATTACACACGGTGATTGGACCATAAGATATTTCTGTGTAAAAATATGAAGATGTCATTTAGTTATTCTAGGCTGGAGGCCTCTGCACAGCAAAGCAAATGGATGGGCTGCTTCTGATTCATTTGTGTGGATGGAATCTTACAAAGACTCTTGGGCGCATGACCCAGAGTTAGAGTGCCCAGAGGAGAGCCTACACATTAAAAGATAAAGTCCCCAAGGATGCTGGCAAGCAAATGTGTTGAGTTCTTACATCTTTGTTTGGTTTTTCTGTTCGGAGTTTTAATTGCAAATGAATTTATTTCTTCAGCTTAAAGATCTAATTTCCTAATAGTTTCCTCTGCATTTATATCTTCTGTAGTGTTTAGGCAGCTCCTGTTATAAGTTTATTAATATTATGTAAGTGTTGTTCTTGTATTTATGTATAGTGTATGTATTGTAAATATACTCAGAGCTTTTTCTTTGTACTGTAAAATGGTGATTTTTTTTTGCCCTATGATAATGAAAAGGGAGACTCTCCTAATGAGGTTCTCTCAGAAGATTATTCCAGTCTATTCTCAGAGATTTAAATGAACAAGTGTTATTGTTTTTAATGGTGTCTCAGACATATTCTGTTGGTGCATTGCTTTTCTGTATTCAACTTTCCTATGAATTGAGCTGTGAACTGAAATAGAGTTTAAACCTTTATCTGTATGCATTTGTATAATTATCTGAATGAAGGCATGAAGGTTAAATAAAGCATTTTGTATGGAACAAGACTCCTTAATTATTACTAAGGCTGACTCAGGCACTTTGGAAATCATAGTTATTAGCCATTCTAATTAAGCCTTTGTTAGGAAAAGTTTTACTGCTTGCATATAGTAAATTGAAACCCAGGAAAAGATAGAATCTGTGTTTTAAAAAGAATGAGATTTTTATTTTGCAACAGCCATCACCTAAGAGGAAATTCCTAAAGCTTTCATGATTAGCAAAGTCAAAGGTGCTCCAGAAATATCATGTGATACAAAGGATGAATCTCTCAGAACTCAAAACTGAATCTCATGAGTTACTACTTCTTCAGACTTTATGTGTCATGGAATGATCCACGGAGCATGCCGAGGCTAGACGGTCCCTATGCTTATAAGAAAACTGGATTACTGAGGAGTTTGAAAAGAAGAACATTCATAAATAGACTAGCTTTAATAATTGCTAAAATAAATTCATGAAAACTGTTTTTCTTATTACTTAGTGTACCTCACATACAGATCTAGAAAAATATATAGCTGTAAATTATACCTAACAGCATCTTCAATATTTTGTATTCATTTAAAAATCTAGGATTATGAAGTTGCCATATTCTGATGAATATGAAATGGAAATGAAAAGATAAGGTAGTCAGTTTAGGCAACATTTCCAGTCAGTCTACTTGTAGGATCAGTTTCCTTAGCCACCGAAAGAGGTAAAAAAGATGGGAGGTGGTGAGTGAGAGATTAGATAATTAGGAATAATGGTGATTAGAAAACATTCACTAGATACCTTTTATTATGCACCCACAAAAACATAAACCCATCAAAATATCCTTCACACTCAGCAAAGAAAATCAGAGATCCAAAGGGATTTCAGATCCCTCTTCCATGGCCTCAAATCCTTTCTCAAAAGAATAGTGAGTTTTGTGACATTGTCCTATTACATACGGAGGAACTGGACAGAGCCTGCGAGCTGCACCTCACACTCTTCAGCATCAAAGCCTGCCCCTTTCATGTGTGCAGGAGCTGGGCCACCACTGCTTTTTTTTTTATTTCCAATTCTTTTATTCTTTTTTTAATTTTTAATTATACTTCATTTACTTTGTACCCTCCCTCTAGTTCCCTCCCTCCTCCCTTCCCAATCCCTCTCTTCCTCTCCCTTCTCCACACACTCCCCTCCCCAAGTCCACTGTTAGGGGAGGGTTTCTTTTTCTTCCTTCTGATCCTAGTCTGTTAGGTCTCATCAGGGGTGGCTGCATTCGTTGTCTTCCTCTGTGGCCTGGTAAGGCTGCTCCCCCCTCAGTGATCAAAAAGCAGGCCAATCAGTTTATGTCAGAAGCAGTCCCTGTTCCCATTACTATGGAACCCACTTGGACACTGAACTGCCATGGGCTACATCTGTGCAGGGGTTCTAGGTTATCTCCATGCATGGTACTTGGTTGGAGTATGAGTCTCAGGAAAGACCCCTGTGCTCAAAATTTTTGGTTCTGTTGCTCTCCTTGTGGACCTCCTGCCCTCTCCAGCTTTTCCTATTATTTCCCACTTTTTTAATAAGATTCCCTGCATTCTGCTCAAAGTTTTGCCATAAGTCTCAGCATCTGCTTTTCCAACTCACCACTTTCTTCATTCATTATCTGGGCCCCTCATAAATGAATTGCTACAAGCATTGCTGCCTTTGGCCGCCTCGTTGGGTCCATCCTCCTTGTAGTTTGTGCAACAACACACATAGATGTTTTCTTTCTCCATTTCACTCAAAACAAGCAAACAGAAAAGTGACCACATGGCTTTTATTCAATCAACATGACTCTGAGAAGCAAATGCACATTACACTGCCAATTGCTTGTAACAGCGTCACACTTTTTTCTTATTGACAGTAGCCATATCCTTAACGAGGACACTTAGAATGCAAAGATTTTGCCAAAAAATGTATTTTTTTTTTGTTCTGTACTTTCAGGAAATGTGATGAAAGATAAATTAGAGTCAAGGAAATTTTTCTTATTTCCCTTATACCCAAGAACATGAAACAGCTCTGTTATTTGAACTTGGAGTTCCATTTCCAAATTTCACATGATGATAAACCTTGTTTTATAGAAGCCTCTTCACAGAAACATTTGTGACTTTTCTTGAGTGCTGTGTGCCTCTTCACTGTGAGCCCTGTGTTTCCATCCGGTCCCTTATGATGTGTGCTGATGTTATGATGTGTGATGAGCTGTTGTCCCTTCATTTGCAGGTAAAGAAACCAGGTCCCAGGAAAGGGTAGGTAGATACAGTATTCACTCAAGTAAGTAATAAATGCAAAATTGGACCCCAGGCGTACCTACCCCACAACCATAGTCTTCATTCATGCAGTTTAATCTAGCTTAGCACACTGATGGAAAAAGCTCAAATGGTTGTTTGAGCAATGGTATGTCTAGAAATATCATGAGTGTGACCAATCACTAACCTTCTAGTAACAAAGCTCTGTAAATGGGAAGCTTATTTCAGTATTTTATATTGAAGTGTGTCTAAACCTAGGTATAAGGCATGCCATAGGCTGTGGCAGGCAGTGATGGTCCCAAAAGTTCCCCAAACTCTCAACCTAAAGCCTAAGCATGTGTTAGCTGACAAGATTAAGGGTATGGTTTATTGGTAAAGGGTGAAGTCATTAACCACATGAATAATTTTTTAATTTATTCTCTGAGAACTTTAAAGGAGTTTTGATCATGTTCACATTCCCCCCAAAACTCTTCCCAGTTATACTCCTGTTCCCATCTTACTGAACTTGGTATATTTTTCCACTTCTAGGCCAATGCATTCTGTCCAAATATTTTTGGGTCTATGTCCTACTACTGTACCAAGGTCAGATCATCAGGGGCTATTAGAAAAAACTGATCCCTTGTTTCTCAGAAGATAACAGTTGTCAACAGCTCCAGACACAGGGTGGAACTCTATACCCATTTCTCTCCATGAGGAATTTGGTCTGGTTTGGGTTTGCACAGACCTTTTGTATACTGTCACAGACACTGTGAATTCATACGAATTACATGAAGTGTAAGTGATAAACCTTCCAGTCAATGGGAGATATAGGAAGGAAAAAAAAAGAATATTAAAGAAAAGTACAGAAAGGTAGGCAGAGGTGGACTCTTATCCCTGGAAAATCAAGAGAGAAGCTTTTCCCCAGATGGCCCCAGGGAAAAAAAAATTCTCAACTTCATATGGAATAACAAGAAACCCAGAATTGCTAAAACAATCCTCTACAATAAAAGATCTCCTGGAGGTATCTCCATCCCTGATCTTAAGCTGTACTATAGAGCAACAGTAATAAAAACTGCATGGTACTGGCATAGAAATAGAACGGTGGATCAATGGAAGCGAACAAAAGACCCAGAAATAAACCCACACACTTATGAACACCTGATCTTTGACAAAGATGCTAAAACCATGCAATGAAAAAAAGAGCATTTTCAATAAATGGTGCTGGTCTAACTGGATGTCTACATGTAGAAAAATGCAAATAGATCCACACTTACCACCCTGCACAAAACTAAAGTCCAAGTGGATCAAAGACCTCGACATAAAAACAGATACTCTAAATCGGTTAGAAGAAAAAGTGGGGAAGAGCCTTGAACTCATTGGCACAGGAGACAACTTCCTGAACAGAACACCAACAGCACAGGCTCTAAGAGCAACAATCAATAAATGGGACCTCATGAAACTGAAAAGGTTCTGTAAAGCAAAGGACACCTTCATCAAAACAAAATGACACCCTACAGATTGGGAAAGAATCTTCACCAACCCTTTTTCTGACAGAGGGTTAATATTCAGTATATATAAAGAACCAAAGAAGCTGAAAAGCAACAAACCAAGTAATCCAATTTAAAAAATGGGGAAAAAGAGCTGAACAGAGAATTCTCAATAGAGGAATATCGAATGGCAGAGAAACACTTAAAGAAATGCTCAACCTCATTAGCCATCAGGGAAATGCAAATCAAAACGACCTTGAGATTTCACCTTACACCCATCAGAATGGCCAAGATCAAAACCTTAAGTGACAACACATGCTGGAGAGGTTGTGGAGAAAGGGGAACCCTCCTCCACTGCTGGTGGGAAGGTAAACTGGTACAACCACTCTGGAAATCAATCTGGCACTTTCTCAGACAACTAGGAATAGTGCTTCCTCAAAATCCAGCCATACCACTCCTAGGCATATATCCAAAAGAGGCTCAAGTACACAATAAGGACATTTGCTCAACCATGTTTGTAGCAGCTTTATTTGTAATAGCCAGAAGCTGGAAACAAACCAGATGCCCCTCAACTGAAGAATTGATACAGAAATTGTGGTACATCAACACCACTGTTGTTTGGCTTTCTCACGTCTACCCTGTTGAGACATTACTGAGGGGTCTTAGAAACATCTCTTTCTCTACCACTAAAAAAGCCTTCCAGGTGCTTGCCTGGGAATGACACAGCAGTTTAACAACTCACTAAGAGTGTACGGTTCTAAAATCTGATGCAGTAAATCAGTTGGTTTTTATGAATTTTTTTCCCCAGGGTGGGGAGCGCGTGCATGCACCCATGCACACACACATGAAGGTTAGAAGGCAACTTTGTGGCACCATTTCTGTCCATCTACCGTATGTGAATTCTGATTATTCCACTTCTATTGCTGGGCACATGCGTCAATCATCTTTACCTGCTGAGCCATGTCAATGGTCCCAATCAGTCTGATTTAAAAATATATATACGTATATATCTATTTTATTTTGTCTATTTTATTTTGTCTGCACTCATGAATGTGTGCCACCGGAATGCCTGGTACCCATGAAGGTCAGAAGAAAGCATCAGATCCCCTGGTGCTGGAGTTACAGGTGGCCGTGAGCCACCAAACAGATGTGAGAAAACAAGCCCAGGTCCTCTACAAGAGTTTTCCAGCCACTCAACCAATGTGGTTTTTCACCCAAACAATGCGATTTTGCTAAATTTGTTTGCAATACCTTTAGGGGTAGCATTTTTAGAAATGGTCCTCCAAAACAAAAACTGGTAATGACCCTAACCCATCTAGTTACTTCATTTTGGATATGGTCTGTTCATAAAATAGGAAGTTGAGTATTAGATTTATATATCATCGGCTTCATTTTCGGCCACAGGAAATGTTCTTTAAACCATAGGAACAGCTAAACCATCTCTTCAGCCTTGTTTGTATTTGTGCTTCAGTCCACCCCTCGACACTGCATCGTCCAGGAGGCCAGTGAGACAGGTCTTATAGAGCACATTAGGAGATGTCTTCTCTCCTGATAATCTGTGTGCTGAGATTCCTTCAAGCAGGTGATTCCTGGACATTTCAGTGATGGAGATGGGAGGCAGAAAACTCAGCAACTTCCTCAGGCCTCAGCTGGACTTGGGATGTCTGGACATATGATTTTTAATTGAAGTCTTGATGGCCCCATTGTGCCTTATGGGCTACAATTATGACTAGAAAACAGCATCATGGAACAGTTAAAAGTAGAGAATGTGCTTACAATTCAAATGCCTTGGGGCCTTAACACACACATACACATTCAGTACCAGGAAAAACGTAGATGCCTAAAAAGTTATTTCAGTCCCCAGTGGCCACTGAGGGATTTCATTGTACATAGTTCCTTGTCTTCCCACCAAAGGCTACATGGTTTTCTGCAGCACAATGGATTGCTTGTGCTTTGTCCCTGTGCTGTCTGGATTTAATATATTTCTCTCCCCACAGTGTAATAAGTATAATTTACGTCACTTCCTGTTTAGTCTAAATTTACCAGTGAACGCCTACACAACATACACTTGAGTTATTGTACATTTCTAAAATAAATTGCATTTTCTTTATACAACTTTCAGATGATCTTTTCTTGTTGGTAGTTTCACTATGGTGAGAGAGAGAGAAAGAGATAGACAGATAGAGAGAAGAGAGTTGTACAAGGCCATGATGACATCAGCAATATCAGACAAGTATGCTAACAACAGACTGATTCAAGAAAGCTACAGAATTGTTTAAATAGGTACATGGCTATGAATCATCATTTGTCTTACCATGACTATGGTTTTATATATAAAACTGCCAACCATTGTCCTGTAAAGAATAGCATGATGCTAAAAGGGTGTGTCATGAGCTACTGTGGTACCTAGTTCTCAAATCTCCCACTCTGTTGCTAAGTTACAAGCCAGCACAGCATCCCAGTGGAAGCCTTGCTATCCTCTTAGACTGCTCTATTCCCTTAGGTATGGGCATAGACCAGGCCATGCAGTGGATTCCATAGAAGGTTAACCACCATTGCTCGTTCTCAGGGCTTTAAAATAACAGGCTAGTACCACCTATTGGTAAATTAGAGTCTACAGATCTGACCCAGTCTTTGATGACTAATTTGGAGTTTTGTAATAGTGCAACAAATACAGAATCCTTAAACTTCTGAAATAGGTGATAGTCTGTTGGAGTCACAAATAAATACATGGCAGGAGAGAACAATCAAGTTTCAACCTCATAAAAACTATCCATCTCTTTAGAGACAGTCTTTCATTGGACTAGAGTTTACCAACCAACAAGACCCAAAAATCCTCGTGTCTCTTTCTCCCCAGCATGGGGATGACAAGCCTGTGCCCTCACACCATATTTTTGTTCCATAACATAATCGTCTCTGTAGTGATATAAACACATATTTGTTGCTTTTGTTCTTCTGGAAAAACCCTACTGGTAATCATATATTAAGTTTCTCCAGCTCCTGCCCATCTTCCTCACCTCAGAATCTTACCTTCTTTTCTACATAGCCAATGAGGACATTTTTCACAACACAGAGATCTCCTTCCTTCTGAAAATCCTGGTCCCAGCTGCAGTTTGGAACAGAGGTGCCAAGGTCAACCTCACGAAGGATGTGACATGACACATGACCATAACGGCAGCTAAGGGTCAATTAAGGGTTCAGATTAGGTGACACGTTTTGTGGTAGTTGCTTGCTTCCACACAAAAAGGATTCCACTGAACAGCTCCTTTCTCTTAACAACAACAACAACAACAACAACAAAAATCAATCTCCAGATTCTTAAATTCTCCTGGGTGTCCCAGGTTTTTGTGTAAACCCTAAGATTTAATGTCAGATTTTTAAATTTTCATGTAATTGCTGCAATTACATATTTAAGTTACATGATTGGCTTCTCGAAGGCCAACTTCTCTTAGATATTGCAAGTTAATAAAGCACTAAATATGTATTAATTTCCTATGTCCAAATACTAATCCTGCAGTTTTCATTCTCAAATATCCCTATGCTCACTTATAAATGGTTTGGGATCCAAAGGAAATAATTTTGAGATCTCCTGCAGATTGTAGCTTACCTTCGCAGATGGTTTGAGTTGTGTAAGACGGGAGTTTTCATGTGTGTCACTAATACACCATTTGCAAAACAGAGGGGAGATGCCAAAAGTTGGAAACAAGAAGCCCCATTTTAGAACAAAGAATAGGAATCTACAGCTTAGCAATAATGATCATGTATTTGTATTCCTGAGTTAAACTATTTTTTTGGCTTTGGGGGTGTTGTTGCTATAGTTGTTGTCATTACTGTTTGTTTACCTAATGTCCCCACATCCTCGGGGAAGTTTATAGAGCTGCATATACACAGTACAGTTCTGTTTGATTGCATTTGTGTGCATTTCATTAGTATATAAAATGGTATGTTCCTATTTCTGTAGACTTTTGAATAGAGCGGAATTTCTCTTTAAGATCCTTCCTACCTAGCAGAGCTATATAGTCCTTATCGGTAAGTGGTGGTGGCCACATATATCTGTGACACTGATTTTTAACTTGAGGTACTTTCCTCTTCCACAGGACAGCTGGGAATGACTGAAGAAATGTCCGTTCCTCATAGCTGGCAGTAGCATGTTGCATGGGGATGTCTAGTAGCTAGAATCCTGTAATGTAATTAAACTTGTTACATTGCTGGATAAAGTCCTCAAACTAGATAGTTCTTTTATCAAAAATATCAAGGATGAGGAACTCAGGCCAAGTTCATGTTAAGGATATTTAAGCCTCATCAACAATCAAATATTATCCACTATTCAGGGGTGCAAAAATAGTCAAGTAAATCATGGTCAAAAGAAATAATATATGAACATTTGGAAAACAGCAAATATTATATGCTTTTTAAACTATGGTCAAACATCTGTGTTTGAGAAGACTCACTCTGATGGTTAATCATGGTTGCCAACTTTACTGGAAATAGAGTCAACTAAAAGTTAAACCTCTGTAAGGGTATTTCCTGGAAGGATTAAATCAAGGGAGAAGACCCTCTCCCAGAGTGGATAACAACCCCTAGTTGTGCCCCAGACATAGTTTGAAGGAAAAAAACAATTGCTTTTTGCCTGCCCACCTTTGCCCTTTGATGGCGAGTACTTGTATTCTGCTGCTGCTGCTGCTGCTCTTCACTGACATAAAAACAGAGCTTAATAGCATTCCAATGTGGACTCAAGATTAATGGCTCTCCAAGGATTCTCTAAGCCTTCAGCAGCAGATTGGGACTGCTGAGACATCCAGCCTTCGGCTGAACTGATATTGGTGCCCATCCTTCCCAGAATGTAGACAACCATGTTTGGACTACCCAGCTTGTATTATATACACCAACATAACCCTTCCCATTTTGGTGTGTGTTCATTATGTCAGTTCTGTTGCCCTAGAGAACCCTGATGAATACAGCCACATTCTGTCTCAAGTTTTGGTGCCCGAGAACATACTGCTCCCTTACTTCTGGTGTCTTTTGCTTGGTGAATTCTACTCTGTTCACTTTCTCCTCTCTGAGTTCCTCCCTGAACTGTTTACCAACCCTGCAATGAAGTGAGTGGTATCTGCTCTTAGGCTGTAAGCATGCCCCAAGTATTTATACCTGCAAGATTCTAAGGAACCATTATGTTATCTTCTTTGTTAGATTGTGAGCTGTTTGACAGCAAAGATTGTCTCCTTCTTCATTTCTTAGTCCAGAGAGCCTGTTATGTGGTGAGAACTCATTTCCTATCAAGGTTGATAGCTATGCAAATGATCCAGTTTTGAGATAGGTTTTTAATAAGGAAGGTAGAAAAAGGAAAGTTGGAAGCATATTCATGGAACAGATCACAGATATTCAAAAGACTAAATTCCAGAATTTGGACTTTGTTATCTAGGCAATGAAGAGAGTAATACAATGTTAATGCTAAAAAAGGATGTTTTAGTAATTTAAAAATGTAGATTAGATTTTAAATGCATTTCCACACTCCACACTTATCAGCACATTATTTTCTTAAATAAGGAGTGTATAACATAATTGATCACTATAAATTTATTCAGGGCTGAAGACGTAGCTCAGGGGTCACAGTGTGAACTCAGCATGTGAAGCTGGAGGTTGGCTCCTCAGTAGTAATACTAACAAAATACTAATACCAGCTATTAACAATACTAATACTCAATCACTCAGTGGAAGAAAGTGATTGAACTGCATCCCATAATTATTCATTGGAATTTCTCTACTTAAGTAATTTATGATAACATTTAAAATTCCCTTATCAAAACTTAGAAGCTAGACTTTTTATTGATATCAAAGTACTCTATGTGAAATTTTCAAGTATCCAAAAATCTAATGTACCATTTTCTCTGAAAGTTTACTCTCTCTACAGGAGACCCCTACTCTAATTAGCATCCTATTCCTAGTTTAACATGTTTTTATGCTAATTAAGAAACTCTATATCTTTCATGATTTTGGTTAGTAACACTTTGACTTTTTTTTAGTGGAATAAATCTTTAATAAAATAATTGAGATGGAGGCAGGAGTTTACGCATGTACATTCAGATGCTCTTGACATTAGAAGAAATCAAGATTAGCAGTGTGTGTCAAGTAGTTATGACACACTAGTGCCATAAACCTTGAGGCAATGATTAAATTCGGTGCTTATAATCTGTTCAGTGAGATATCAGATAAAATGTCGAACAGTCACAAATGTCATATACATACCATAGGATTTTCATTTTGCTCTGTAAAATGTACGTAGAAAGAAGACTAGAAGATTAGAAGACAAAATACTCAAATGCCCATGCTAGCTATCCATGGCTAGTGGAATGACTGATTGCTACTGTAAATCGTTATTCTGTGCCTCCAGATGTTATGTTATTAGTATGCATTGCTTTAGAAATCAGAAAAACAACAACAATAACTGCAACCGAAGCTGTGTCCTCAGGTTCGGTTTGGTCTGGGTCTTTCTCATCCATCCACATGGCTCTGCAATAAGGACAGTGGTGTAGCCCTACCTATTGCTCATGACCTCTCCGACAGTGGCAGCTTCAGAAACACGTGGATAAACTTCCCAGAGACTTTATGATTTATTTTATTTTATTATTGGTAACACATCATAAGGTCTATAGTTTCAAAAGGCTCCTAGTACTCCTTTAGTGACAATTTGCATCTACACGAACTTCACCTTTCAATATAAATTTTCAATGTATTACAACTTATTCACTTTGTGTCCCAGCGGTAGCTCCAACCTCATCCCCTCCCAATCCCACTCCCCCTCCCTTTCTCATCTTCTCCCATGCCCCTTCCCCAGTCCACTGATAGGGAAGGACCTCCTCCCCTTCCACCTGATCCTAGCCTATCATTTTTCATCAGGAGTGGCTGCATTATCTTCCTTGGTGGCCTGGTAAGGCTGCACCCCCCCCCTCAGGGGGAGGTGATCAAAGAGCCAGCCACTGAGTTCATGTCAGAGACAGCTCCTGTTCCCCTTACTAGGATTCCATTTGGAGACTGAGCTGCCGCAGGCTACCTCTGTGCAGGGGTTCTAGGTTATGTCCATGAATGGTCCTTGGTTGGAGGATCAGACATCTTTCTGAAGGAACATCTTTATGACAATTCACATTTGAAAAGTTCTACTTTGACATCACCCATACCTTGCATAGAAGTATTTAGAAATGTCTTTCACATGATTATTTCATCAGATTTAAAAAAAAAAAAAAAACAAACAAACTATAAAAGCTAGCTAGGATCACAGCTGGTATTCAGAATTTACTGCAGCCAGAAAACAGTCTTTTTCAAGTAAATTAAGACCACGAACACAGCTCTTCCTGAGTAGCTGAGACTGTAAATGTTCTAATCAGAAATGCCTTCTCTAGACCCAGAGTATCCACAGTAGCTTGTGCCACTGAGCATCCAGGACCATGAAGACCTGAGTCCCCAAGGTGAGTCCTCTGAGCTAGGGCAAGTGAGTGCAAGCCATCTCTTGTAAGTGTTGTTTGCTTTCTTCTTTCAATATGAATGCATTTTCAGTATGAATGTAGCATCGTCATTTCCTGTCTTTTGTGAAGCGTTCTGTGGTATTGAAATCCCTCAGCCCAGATGGAAACTAAAATAGGTTTGCAATTCCTGCTTTTTCTTTTTCATGCTTCGTCTAAAACTGTAACAATAGTGTTTTGTGACAGGTATAGCCACCAGTTTGCTGACTGCGTCCTCTGACGCACTGTGGCTTTCTGAGTCTGTAATGAACATCTAACCGTGAGCTGGTTATTGTCCACCATAACCTTTGACAATTTCTTGTCCCTTATCTGGAGGCTATGATTTGTGAAATGCTTGTCACTCATGCAGGGGGAAGGGTGGCATTTTCTGCAGCTCTCTAACTGGTGGGGGCCGAGCACTTTTATTAAAGACTTTTAGACATTCAAAGACGACAAAGGAAAACTTTAGACGTCTCCCTGTTTGATCTCGTGGTAGTCTGTGTGCGGAAAGACTATCAGCAGACAGAAAGCGGCATAAAGTTCAGAATGAGATAAAAGTGCAAATGGAGAAACTCAGGCATCTGTAAAGCCCTATAAATGTGCTGACCACAAGCTGCCTCTTTGTCTGTACACACAGGTGAGTCTCAAGGTTAACTGCTCCATAAAGCCCTATACAGGCACTCGTGTTTCACCTCTTAACTTCCTTATCAACTCTGTCAGGGGGCTCTGCTGTCACGGTCTCGCTTCTTTAGAATGTATTGCTGTTGAGAGCTTAGAGTCAAGAAAACGCCACTGCCCTGTTGGTATCAGCTCACAAATGTGGTTTGTTCAAGGTAAATGTAAAGAAGATTAAGTGTACAGTCATGTGGTTAATGATAGGGTGAATGTAACATATTTTTTAAAAAATTTCGTATTGAAAGAGAATAAAGTAATTCCCATCTTGGAAACAGATCCTTCTTCGTGGTGCCGGATATGCTAGGTAAGTTGTTATGAACTGTGTCTGGGGCTCAAGCTTAACTCAGAAACTCAATAAAGGATGTTGATGAGCTGGAGCTAGATAGCCTTAGTCTTCATTGCAGAAGGTTAGTACTTAAACTGTTGACACTCTCCTGAAGACCAAATGGAGGGGAAGGAGGATGGTCCACAGTTACCGTTACTAGCACTTGTTTTGCAGAGAGCCAAAGTTCAATATCCAGCACTCACACGACCATCCCCAACTATCCCTAACACCAGTTCCAGGGGATCTGATGCCTTCGCCCAACCTCCGGGGCACCAGGCACACACGGCAGGCAAACCACCCATACACATGAAATGAAATAAATCTTAAAGAGAGAAAAAAAATTAAAAAATGAAGGACCAAATAAATGGAAGCCATTGGTTGGTTACTGGGTTTGTCCACAGAGTGATCTCAGAATCTCTCTTGCTTGAGGAGATGCAGCTAACCCTGAAAATCACGATGCTACCCAGGTGTAGTGATGGGAAGCTGACCCAGGAGGCACACAAACTGCTGAGGACAAAGTCAGCCTGCCTCCACAGGAGGCCAAGTTCCGAAGAGTCCGTTCTGCCACTACCACAGCTCTGCGTGCTCTCCGCAGCGAGCACGAGGCATTTGTCTGCTTTGTTTCCTAGAGTGGAGAAGGAGCGTGTACTTGCTCAGCCCTCTTACTGCACCCAGTGTACAGAAACATCAGTTTTCAGTCAGATCCACAGTAAAGGCTGTTTATCACCGCCATCACCTTAGACAGGCCCCGGAGCCATCTCCTCTTCAGTCTCACCAGAGGAAATGGTGTGCTTTTGCTTGGAGTGTGGGCATAAAGATTTGGGGATAAAGAATTACGTCTCTTTAGGTATGAGATGGTACCTGGCTTTAACCTACATAGATTGACAGCTAGCCTTGTTAAATGGATCATCTAAGAATCTGTTGTTGTTGCTGTTCAAACTCCCCATCCTGACAACTATATTTTCTGTTTGTTCACTTGGAGTTTGAAATTACACATTCTATTTTCTTTACCTGCCTAAGTTCCTTATCACTTAACTGCAGAAGCCTGGAAGGGCAAAGGTCACAGGTTAATATGAACGTGTCTGGAAGCTTGTTGTAAAAAGCAGCTTTGGATGAAAAGAAAGCATGTAGACAGCTGAATCACTGGCTCCTGCGGCTGCTCTCCATCTTTGGCAGTTACCAGAGTCTCAAGATAGGGAACAGGGAACTTGCAGAGGTGCATGGAGAAGAGATAAGAATGCAGGGCAAACAACCTTCACCTAATTTATGGTTTGCTTCAGGAACACCTGTGTTCTATTCAATAAGAAAACTACAAGGCGTATTGTTAAAATAACACATCTTACTTGAGGTTTCTGAGTTCATTGGTCCTATTTACTCTTGACCTCTCAAGTTTGCTGTTAGGCTGGCAAACACTACCGAATGTGGGCACTTAAGTAAAAAAAAAAAAAAAAATAGAGAAGACTGGAAATGCAGAGGCATGAGTTGAAGAACATAATGTATTTTATTTTTTCCTTGAAATTCTGTTCTTTGCTCTTAAAGAATATAAATGGCCCCTGGGATGTTGGTTAGAAACCAGTCGGGCTGACAGATATACAAAGAAAAACTTTAAAAAATATCACTATCACCTTGCCAGGCTATCTGTATGGATTGTACTGTGTGATAAAGTGGGATTCTTGTAGCTGAATAAGCCACCTGAAACACCTGTCCTTTGAGGAGACACATTTTTCTTCCTTATCTTGAGCAAACTGCTAGCTACAATACCAGTTTGTTCCAGTTCAGAAGGATGAATCTTTTTGGTTTGGTGAAGAAATTCCATGCACGATAATATTTTTTCCTTGTACACAAAGCGTACACTTCCTTGGCATACAAAATCCAGTGCTGCCAAATGTCTCCTCCCTATATTAAACAGAACACTTATCTAAAGGAACTTTCTGCCAGTTTTGGCCGGTTTTCTCAAGGAAACCTATTGGTGTCCTTTTCATCTATTAGAAGAACCTTGCTACAAGCCTGAATATACTCATAATGCACTCAAAAGCAGGAGACAACATTTGGGAACCATCCATCGCCTACTCATTACAGCAGTTCCGTTTTTCACTGATGTTGGGTTTATCTGCTTAGACATCACAGGACCGGAGCCAGAAAGATGGTTCTGCAGTTAAGAGCTCATACTGCTCTGGCAGAGGACCCGAGGGGAGTTCTCAGCACCTCTACCCAGTGGCTCACAACCATCTGGAACCAGCTCCAGGAGACTGAACATCCTCTGCTCGCCTTCATGGGTACGTAAACGTACTGCATGGACTCACACGACGGGACGACACCTATATATATGCATTATTAGAATCAAATAAAACCTTAAAAATAGAAAACCATGCTACTGCCATCCCATTTCACGTGTGAGAAAGCTGACGTCCACAAGTTTAACAAGTTTGTAAGAGGTTGTGTGATTAGTAGGTAGTGCTGGTACTCAAGCTCGTGTCTTAACTAATGTGTGCTAATGCTATGTGTGTGTATGTATATATACACATATATATGTATACACACACATGCAATGTGTGCACACACATACATAATGTTTACACACACACATCTTCACCAAAACAGAAAGGTAACAACAAAACTTGTTTTGTAGAGTCAATGAGCACATAAGTTTATACTGTGGAGAGAAGGTTCAGGATTCAACAGGGTTGAGAATAAGTCAGGTCCAAAGACCAACCATGTAACCCTCTGACTTTGTTGATATGAGGGTTGTAGATCAGATCTTCAGGTTCTTATCTTAAGAGAAAGCTGGGAGGCTTCTTCCATGGATGACATTTAACCAAAATAAGATGCATGAGTTTAGGGTTTTGTTTATTTCTCTCTTTTACCCTGTCTGTGTACAAAATATCTTCATGGCAGCTCTCAGGAAAGCTGAGGACCATATCTGGAGCCACTACATCTGTTTTCCTCCCTGAAGTGTTATGTTCGTTTAGTTGCAATTTCTTGTCTAAAGAGAATACATGTCTAAAGAAACAACTGAGATCAGCTACCTCACACTTGATCAAACTTGTATATAGGTTGGTTCCTGGTTTTAGCAATGACCTTTTGTTTAACATAAGCACGAAAAAAACTCTGGACGAATGTAGATTAAAAATCTACATAAACCTGGATGTAGCCACCACAAAATATCGCTGTGCAAACATGATAAAATGCAGAAGTAGATCATTTACATTCAATGAGTAACAAGGTATTTGCAGGAATTAGCTGTCCCTGACCAGCCCAATCTGATCTTAAAGCTTAGGGTTGCTCTTTATTGACGTCTATAAATAAACATTTCTGGTCTTAATGTGTCCTGGCTCAGAACTCAGCACACAAAGGCCTAGATTTTATAGCTGTGTGCTACAAATCAACCCTAAGGGAAAGAGTGATCCTTTTCTCTTGCAAGTGAGCTTTCAGTTTGGATCAATTATTTGTTGATCATGGGTGAGTTATCCACAAAGCGGCCCTTTGTCTTCTGTTATTTCAGGTCATCTTTTGGGGGGTTTTCTTTAAATTTTTATTTTTAATTTTAAATTTCTTTCTGTGTGTCTCTCTTTCTCCTGTGCGCGCGTGTGTGTGTGTGTGTGTGTAAAGAGAGAGAGAAAGAGAGATTAAGCTGTCTGCATTTAAGTACAGTGCCCACATTCGCCAAAAGAGGGTATCAGATTCCCTGCAGCGGAAGTTACAGGCAGTTGTGAGCTACTGGTGTAGGGTGTTAGGAACCCAGCTTCGGTCCTCTGCCAGGGCTTAGCTGCTGAGCTTTCTCCCTAGCCCCGTCTTTTGGGACTTCTCATTACTTTCAACAGTACTTATTATTCTGGAGTTGGAAGTCAAACTATATTTAAAGGAAGAGAGGTCTGTGTGGCTTGTGTGATATGTCTCACTATGCAGTTTCAGATTTGTATTTAGGAGTCCTAAAGCAATGGGCCTAAAGACACTACCCTTATATCTGGACCAGAATTTGATCAGCCAAGATGGCGGCAAAATGCACCATTATTCTACATGGGATCTGGGAAAACGTGAAGAGCTCTTGGCTCCTATTTATACAACAGTTATTATGCACCCTAATGGTTAAACACTGTCTCACCTGATCCTTATACATCCTCTGGGATCAACACTGCCATACCTGTGTTACAAGGAAAGGCCCTGGAAGTGTACGGAAGTCAGAGAGACACAGTGAGGAAGGAACAAAGCTAGCCTGGCAACCCAGCTCTTAGGCATGCCACTGCTATACACAGCCAGAGCGCTGAGCAAGACCCACATGCACGCCCCTGTAATACTCCCCTTCTTCATTCAGTGATCAGCAATGGTTTTAACTAAGTTAACTAAGTTTACTTAATACCCATCCCTTTTTTTTTTTGCCCGTAGCACTTTCATGTTTTATTTGGGTGGGGGAGTGTGGAGGTTAAAATCCAAGGAATTCCTTTAGAAAACATTTCTTGGGAGACTTCAGTAAGTATGCTGAGAAACCATTACAGCTACAAGTGTCTTATAAACACTTAGATCCCACTTAAAAAGCATAGATTGTGTTTAAAGTCAGGGGATGGAACAATGTGTGTGATGGACTTGGCACAGTCAGAAAAACTATCATTGTACGAGAGAGCATGACAGAAAAAAAATTAAATGGCAGAAAACAGTGTGAGAACTGTGTGTGTGTGTGTGTGTGTGTACTGACCCAAACTTGGTGAACATAGAAAGTTCATGCAAAGAGGAACCCAATGTAATAAAGTTTGAGGGGAACACTAACCTGGTTTAGAAAAAGAATTAGAAGTCTTCATGGTTTGGGGAAAAATAAAAAAAAGAAAAGTAATTCAGTATGGCTACAGTATAGATCTAGCCTAAGTATATGAAAATTAGACCACCATCCAAACATGGCTGTCTAACATTACCCAAACAAGGATGGCACCAACAGACATGATAACATGGAAGGGAGAAAGCTCACGAGACCTCAGCCCTATACAATAATTACAGGCAAGTAAGGAATGCTCAGAGTGGAAGGATACCCTTCCCCTATTAGTCTTCCCTGGAAGTATGGAAGGGCACACCAACTGGTAATCCAATACCAAAAGGTCATCTCTGAACACATATACACAATAAGTAACACAGTGAGATGCTACACACATCTCACTCACATATTAGAACTCGCATAGGGTGGGGTGCAGAAGCAGTTTCGGAGAAGTCTGAAACCAGCTAACTAAAAGTACGAATCGATATTCCCAGCCCTATCTTCTAAGTCCGTTTCTGATTTCATAGGCCCAGCATAGAATGCATCTCTCTGGCCTTCTAGTACATTCAAGG
Source organism: Meriones unguiculatus (assembly GCF_030254825.1). Classification (NCBI taxonomy): domain Eukaryota; kingdom Metazoa; phylum Chordata; class Mammalia; order Rodentia; family Muridae; genus Meriones; species Meriones unguiculatus. The sequence goes on along the minus strand of NC_083357.1, from coordinate 96,299,789 downwards.
TAACATGGGTGCTGATGGGGCAAGCTGAGGGGCCTGTAGCTGAAAGGCAACCATTCAGGATCAGAGCCTCTCAGAGAAAGCTATGGCCGCCTGGGGATCTTTTTAAGGGTAGTTACTTATCGTCACTGTAGGAAAATACAAAGAAAAAGCAACTCAAGAAAGGAAGAGCTGCTTTTGGCTCAGAGATCAGAGGAGCAGTCCCTGTGGAGGGTGTATGCAGGGCATACAGGCGACTTCTGGGCACACTGGATCTCCTGCCCGAGAGCAGGGCAAAGTGACCATCTGTGTTCAGCTAGCTTTCTCCCTTCTGCTCAGCCCACGACCACAGCCCGGAGACAGTGATGCCCACATGTATGCTAAATCATTACATCCCGACTACCCAAATGGAAAGAATCCCTTCGTACAGGCATGTCCGGAGTCCCCCACCCATGCTGATTCTAAATCTCACCATCTGGAGACTCAAGAGTGGCCATCACATACAGATTGTGATTTGGCTTATCTGAGATGGGGCCAATCAGTTCTTTGCTGATGTCAAGACTGCTGATCACTTGAGGATGCTTTTGAGTCCAAAGAGATAAGAAGAAAGGGAGCTGGAAGGTCATGGGGAACTATGTCATTGAAAGTATTGTCCTCGTTCTTGCCATCAGTGGAGCCTTCGGGGTCCCCCAGAGGCCAATCTGCTGGCTCGGTTGTCAGGTGAACACTACTGAAAGATGGTAGGAACATTAAGAAGCAAGGCTAGGCCAGGTCTGAAGGTCACTGGGATACTGAGGGGATACTGAGGGGATACTGAGGCCTCCTCCTTGCACTCTTTCTCTGTTTTACTTTCCCACCACGTGACCGCAGTTTTGTTCAATCACACACTTCCTCCATGGTGTGCAGCCACAGGCTCAAAGCAATGCGGGTCACCCTCCCTCCCTTCCTCCTCCTATTCCTCCCTCTCTCCCTCCCTCCTTTCTCTTCCTTTCTCCCTACCTTCAATCTCCCTCTTCAGACTAGAGGGTCTCCTCTATGTAGCACAAGCTAGCCTCTCTTGCCTGAGCCTCTCATGTGCTAAAATTAAAGTAGTGTGTAAGTTATCATATCTTTTCACCCTAAAAGTTGATTTGTTTCACATATGGGTTATAGTAACAGTAAATTATTATTATTTTTTTATTATTATTATAACAGTAACCACATGAGCCAGCACTTGGAAGAACTGTGAAGAACCACAGCTCTTAGGGGAGAACTGAGAAAGGGGCATCCATAAAAGAGACAGAGTGGAGCTCAGTTGGTCAAGCGTATACCACGCAAGCATGAGGTCATGAGTCCAGCTCTCCAGCACCAGGTAAACAGACAGGTGCCGCGACATGTCTAGAATGATGTGTGCAAGAGGCTCCTTGGGGCTTTCCGGGCAGCCAGCTAAACGGTGAGCTCCAGGTTGAGAGAGAGGCCCTTTCTCGAAAACTGGCATGGAAAGTGACTGAGATTGATACAAGACATTGACCAAAGGTCTCCATGCATGTACACACAACATGCACACTCTCACACACGTGTGCAATCATGCATACACATTGACAAAAAAAAAAAACAAAACATGTTAAAAATAGAAGAGGTTGACGGACCAAGGAGAGAATTTCATAGTCTGAAATAGAAGAAAATGTTGCAGATTCTGACAGGGAGTTTTATGATGCTCACAGATCCAGGGGCAGCAAGGGATGGGGACCACCTCTCCTTCCTAGACTTTGATTACAAACCAATACGGCTGAATTAAAGACGGGCTGACATCAGCCTCTAAGCAGAGGAGCAATGGAGTGTGGCTTTCCAGGCAGCGTGACAAGGAGGACCCTCGCTGCCTCAGCAATGCTCCTTTGCTCATCTGGATTTGCGTGGCTTCCTCTTGTTCTTGCTATTTTTCTTTTTCTGCCCTCTCAAGACTTTGTTTCTGTCTTTTCTTTTCATTTCCAACCTACCTTAAATCCCTGCAATATATTTTCTCCCTACATAAGAATGCAGCATATTAATGGATTAAGTATGTGGTGAACTCTGGGTCATTCATAGAGTTTCCAATAACTCAGATAACCCAGGGACAATCTCTGTCGCTTGCAACCACACACTCTGATTGCTAAAGTGAGAGATTGCCTCCAAAACTTAAGGATGCTCACATAACTCGTGCCCCTAGAAGCAACCTCAGAATCAAGAAACATTTGACCAACATTGATCAGAGGAGGCAGAATTTGACAAGGGAAATGGGGAATGATAAAGCAGGGGCAAGAAGAGCTCAGCCAATCCCAAACTCCTATAGAGATAGGGATGTTTATTGGAGCTGCCTAAAAGGCGGGGCAAAACTTGTCAGTGCTAGAGGTGGGCCACTCAGAAAAGGGGGGGGGGGAGGCATGATCTTGACCATTTCGCAGCATAATCAGTTTTTGAAAGGTTGTCCTAGCATGGGCAGCAAGTGCATTCTTACAGAGGTACCTGAACAACACAGTGGATTTCCACAATCTTGACATTCAACATCCCCAGCAATTACACAAATAAAAAAAGGAAATGAGATAAAAGGGTTAAGTCACTGCAAAGCACAACTGTTGTTTACAGTTAGAAAGATATTATATATAGAAACACACAGCGTCTGAGAGGCAGTGTTTCCTTGATTACTTGATTTGTGTCAACACATCAAAACCAAAGGCTCTCTTCAACATCAACCGAGTAAAGTCAGGAAAAGATGCAATCTATGATAACAATAAAGTCTCCAAATAGATATCAAGGAATACATTTTAAAATTATACTAAGTGCTGTGAAGGGATTTGAAACCATTATAAAAGCACAAAAGAGATACATAAATGGGCAACATCTCATTTTCTTTTCTTTTCTTTTTTTTTTTTGTTTAACATCTCATTTTCAAAAAGAGAAGATACTGGAAGGAAGTTTTAAGATGTCAATTAGTCTGAATGTTTGATACAATTATAAGCAAAATCCTAGCATGATGTTTTCATTAGACTTCACAAATTATTGCTGAAATCTAAAAGAGAAAACAAAACAAAACAAAAATGTTCAAGAACATCCAATTCTAGTTCTAGAAAAAAAAAATCTTATAACAAGTAGTGACAGGAATTAAACCCAGGCGTTTTCATGGAAGCACCCACGTGTTTAAAGGACTAACAAGTGATTTCATCAGATTGGAGAGATGGTTCGGCCCTTAAGAACGCTTGCTCCTCTTGAGGGAGATCCAGTTTCTAATACCCACAGATCCATTCACAACCATCTGTATCTCCAGTTCCAGGGAATACAACACTTCTTTCTGGCTCCTACAGGCAGAAGACAAGCACATGGTGTATAGACACATACATACATGTTTGAAAAATATGTATAAAAATATGTATAAAAATAAAATCTTTAAAAATAATTCAATGTTCCACCAGAAATCGAAACCATTGGTAATGGTTCTGAAATCAGAGCATTCCACAATGATATAAAAAATTCATTATCCTTTTTGTAAGCTTCCATTAAACATACCCAACTTTATAACCAAATTATATTTTAAGTAGTATAATGAATACAAAATAACTGACAACAGATTGGGAAAGGTACTTTCTGACACACAGGGGAAAAAGATTGTTACATAGACTATATTGTAACTACACAATATGTAAATCAGTTTTATTTTAGAAAACAAACATTTCCAGCTGTACATTTCAGTACTAGGAAGGATCTTGAGCTTTAGATTGGCCTTGTCTGAAAAATAAAATAAACAAACAAAGCTAAAAAACACCACCAGCAACAATAACAAAACAAAAAAAAAAAAGAAAGAAAGAAAGAAAGAAAGACAGAAAGAAAGAAAGAAAGAAAGGTGAACTGAGTGTGAATTGCCAGAACAGAAGAGATATGGAGAAAAAAACAGTATGATATACAAAATTATCCTTCCTCTCATCAGTAACTGGAATACCTCAGAATCAAATGATATGAACGTGCTTTCACACCTGCATAAGAGAAAGTGAAAAGTTTGACATTTATCAATCAAGTAAACAAGCAACAGAATTTTTTTTCTATATACCGAAAGAATAGACACTGAAGAGGTAAGAATAGGTAAGCTGGGAGCTAAATGTGCATGATTTAAAGATAAAATGTGCACATACCTCATATTTCCATGTATCCTTCAAGAGCCATAGTTGTCAACTAAGTGGCTCATTAGATTACATCTGGGGCTTTTAAGAAATAGTCCTACTGTCTATGACATGAACTCAGTGGCTGGCTCTTTGATCACCTCCACCTGAGGGGGGAGCAGCCTTACCAGGCCACAGAGGAAGACAATGCTGCTGGTCTTGATGAGACCTGATAGGCTAGACTCAGATGGAAGGGGAATTGGACTAGGGGAGGGACAGAGGAGAAGAAGAGGGAGGGAGGGGGGAATTGGGAGAGGAAGGAGGAGGGGGTACAGCTCAGATACAAAGTGAATAAACTGTAACTAATAAAAATAAAATAAAAATTTTAAAAAGGAAATAATCCTATGGGTCCAGAGAGATGGCTCAGTGGTTAAGAGCATGTGCTGCTCCTCCAGAGGATGGGTGTTCCACTCTCAGCACCTACACGGGAGCTAGCTACCATCTGTAACGCCAGTCCTTTGAGGAGCTGATGCTCTTTCTTGCTCTTTGCAGCTACTGCATTCACATGTTGCACATTCATTCATGCAGGCAAAACATGCAAACACATATAATAAATGCACTTTTGGAAAGAAAGAGAAAGAAAGAAAGAAAGAAAGAAAGAAAGAAAGAAAGAAAGAAAGAAAGAAAGAAAGAAAGAAAGAAAGAAAGAGAAAGAAAGAAAGAAGAAAGAGCGAGAGAGAGGGAAGGAAGGAAGGAAGGAAGGAAGGAAGGAAGGAAGGAAGGAAGGAAGGAAGGAAGGAAGGAAGGGAAGGAAGGAAAGAAGGGAAGGAAGAGGAAGGAAGGAGCCATAGGCATGCTATTTTAGTTGGCTTGGGATAAGACCTTTGGGACTCAGAAGACAGAAGAATTTTTTTTTAATTTACATCATGAATGCACCCCTCCCTCTCTCTTCCTCGTCCCACCCTCACACCCCATTCTTTTTCCCCTTCCCCTTCTCCTCAGAAAAGGGAAGGCTCCCCTCGCTTTGCCAACCCACCCTGGCATATCCATTTGCATCAGGACTAAGAGCATCCCTTTCCACTGAGGCCAGACAAGGCAGCCCAGCTGGGGGCAGTTGATCTAAAAGCAGGCAACCGAGTCTATGGTTGGGAAGACAGAAGAATTCTTACAAGAGCAGGCAGGCAAACCAGGTACTCATCAACATGGAAATCTCTGAACAAATGGCGACATGTGTGTGTGTGTGTGTGTGTGTGTGTGTGTGTGTGTGTGTGTGTGCGTGTACATAGAAATTAATGTATATAGAAAGGAAAGGAAAGGGAGCTGCAGCATGTTTGCCTGGTGACAGAAAATGGAATGATGGGGCAGGTATGGAAGTGTATCAGTATGACTGACTGTTGGAGCCAGGCCCAGACAGTGGGAGCACGCATGAGGCCTAATCACAGGTAAAGGACTCAGTTTCCACATTCAAGAGGAGAGCATCTCTTCTACTTAAAAATAGCAAAACATCCAAGAATAGATATGCACATTCGTTCATCTGCCCCTACCTTCCCCAAATTATTCTGCATCACCGGCAGCTAAATCTGCAAGAATTCGGGAAGTACATCCAGGAGGGAGATCTTTGCCCGGAGTAGTCTGTCTCCAAGTGTAGGGAATTTAGTTTGCTGACCGGTGGTAAAGAGGGAGACAGCAGTTTGCAATAGCTTTCATAGAATCCGAGAGTATGTTTAATTAATTTTATGTTCTTCCAATTCAGCCAGTTAATTTGGTAAAAAGTGCTTCCAGTTTTAACAGTTAGCATTGAATTTTCAATTTTGTTTCTAGCTCAGAGCCAAGTCTGTTGTCAGTTGTATTTTTATCCAGGAACTGACATTTTGGAAACAATGAGGAGGACAATCGGTTTGCAAAGGACTCCATTTCTGCCACAGCACAGCACGAGCCACACAGATGTGTCTCAGAATGATGCCACTCTGCCAGCTTTCAGAGCTCCTCACACAGTGACGTCACAATCGCTGGCAGATGAAGGAAGATACGCTTGGGGAAGGCTGTTGACACTCTGAACTGCACTGGCACTTTTTAAATGGGAGCACTGAGGATGAGTTGAGGCAGAAGCAGGAGCAGGATGGGAGCCACTCTTACTGACTTCAAACTGAGGCCATGTGTCTTTTTCCGGGGCTAGACAAAAGGTCTGAGTTCTTTGAAGAGGCTGGCCAGCTGCTTATGGATAGGATACATTAAGCAAAAGATTCAATTATGCGACTGCAGTTTGTAAAGGGCTGGAAAAAGAGCAACTGAGCTAATTTTGGCACCAGCTACTTTGTAAGAAAACAAGGACTATGAGAAATGGAAGATCTGAAAACATCAGCTCACTGGAGGCCCATTATCAGCTGCACATACAGCTACGGAAGGGCTTGCATGCTACACCTGCAGCATTGTGTGAGATAATTGTTTTATTCTTTGCTCCTTAGAACAAACAGACCTCCCAGAGAGTGATGTGTGTTCTTATTTTTATAATGGATTTATGGACTCAAAGTATTGAATACCGAGTTTTCTGTGGGTTACCAAAAAGGCACAGAGGGATGCTCCAAGAGACTGGTTGTCGGAGACCAGGCGCCTTGTAGCCAAGGAAATGGACTTAATTTAATCCAGGTGACTGGCTATCCAACAAAATCTTTTCTTAATTAGTGGTACCTTGACCTCTTCTTGTGGAGTCTCTTTCATGATCGCCATTTCTTGTAGCTAACTAGTTGTATTTTCCCACACAACTTCCCACAGTTTGATGATGATAGAAAGTCTGCTGAAGAAAACAACTTCCTACAATTTGAAGTGCATCCAAGTGGCTGACAAGAATTGTAGCTGCTCTTGGCACCAGCTATGTGGAGATGATGTTTCCCCCACAAGTTAAGACTGTAAAAGGAATTCTTGGCTCCCTAAGATCGGGATGTGCCTTCCATCTGAAATATGGACAATGTGATTCCAAGATGATCCCAAGATTCTCTGCCCTGATATGATCCTCTACCTGAATGAGGTGCACATTATTCAAGCTATTTGTCCAAACAGTAATCTAGCTATTTCTGTGAAGAAATTTTCCAGTAGCGATTGAAGTCGTTAATCATGTCACTTTAGGTTAAAGAAATGATTCCAGGTAAGATGGCGAGAGAACGCAGAGAGGTTTCTAGTGGCCTTAAGGAAAGAGAGTGCCACCTTTACTTACTTACTTACTGAATGCCTTAGTCTCAGCTCTGAGGAACTGAACTCTGCCAGTAACAGTGACACTTAGAAGAGGGTCAGCACCTTAGATGGGAACAGTGAGGTGAGATGTCTACACTGGCTGCTCTTGACTCCGAGCCGACTGAGCAGAGGACCTAGGGAGCCTGCAGCTGGGGCTCTGTTCCTGTGGAGTGGGACAATAGCTGTGCTGCTTTGGTGATGGTGACAGGGGTAGTGCTGTCTATTGAGTCCAGGGCCACACACTTGCTAAGCTTATGCTCCCCCATCCCTAGCTCTCCCTCTCCTCTTTTGAGACTCTGGTTTGAAGAACTTTAATAAATGGGAACTAACAGAACAGTAGGGTGCTGGTGTGGTTTCTTGACTTGGAAGCAAAATGGTAACTTTTCATGTGGTTTTGAGTTTCCTGAGTGTGTGGAACCTACCTCCACACAAAAGTTCCCTTTTGAAGCAAACAGCTTCAAATGATCGGGTCCACAATACTACGGACTTCCTGAGTAGTAGAAATGATAGAAAAATTAATCTGTCAGAATTCTCAGCTGATTTGGCCCACATGAATGAGGCTCATGGTCCAGTTCACTTCGCACACACACCCATTTCAGCCTTACTAATAAAGCAAAATGACTCAAAACAACATTATGATAGCGTTAATCTTGAATCCGTGCTGATTTAAATAACAATTTGTTTTCAATTTCAGAAACCTTGCCTACTGATATTCTTGTGACAGACCTAACAGCTAATATCTCCTCTATGGCCACATAGATCTGGGAAAGCGAGTATCCTAGTTACTTTTTGGTTGTGACCAAAAAAAAAAAAAAAAGAAAAAAAAAAAAAAAGAATTTACACATGCACACACATACACACTAAAAGCTGTAAGGAAACAACACTGCCAACCACATACAGAGATGGAAACATGAAATGATAGCATAGGCACCAGCATCAACACTAACAGCTAGAAAGGCATGCAGTGATACATTTCAAGCTTCGACGGTAAATAACTGTCAGCTAAGATTGCTCTGCGCAGCAAAATTATATTCCGAAGTAAGAGAAAAGGAAAAATACTTCCAGAAAGGAAAAATACTTCCAGACAGAAGACAAGCACATATTAGGGCAACTCAGGACAACTAAGATGGCACCACAGGAAATTCTTAAAGCAGTATGACACGAGGGAAGAAGAAATTCACAGACAATAAAGCAGGAAAGAATTCATTCCTTGAAAGCAGCAGATGAACAGAAGAGGCCTAGGAAGGAATCAGCTGTGTCCAGCCCAGCAAGCCAGCAAATAGCCAACACTGTGAGGAAAAGAAGAAGAAACGCCAAGCAAACAGCCACCCTGAACTATGGACAGAAAAATGACAAGTAATAACAAGGATTTGGAAAGTGTAACCTTAAAGGCAAAGAGCCTTGATGCCACCAAGAAAAAGACACAAAATAGTAGACTGGATTAAAAATGTAAGTTCTAACTGTTTATTTTAAAAAAATACTTAGGAAAGATATCCATAAATTGTGAGTCAAAGGTTGAAAAACAAATATCAAGTAAATAAAAACTGCAAATAGCCTGAAATAACGGTTCTCATATCTGATAATTTAGACTTCATACAAAAATTGGGCAAAAAAGATAATAGAGATCACTGCATATTCGTCAAGGGAGCAATTCACTATGCTTGTCCTGTTGATGTTTATGCTCTAAATCCCAGTGCCCCCAATTTCATAAAAACAAGCACTAGAGGTCATAAAAGACCCCAGAATCATGACACAATAATAGCAGTACACTCACTTTACTCATACATCTAGATAGATCTTCCAAATTAAAACTGAGCCAGAAACTTCTTATCTGGTCTATACAATAGACCATCTGTACCCAGGAGACACCTACAGACAGGACCTTCCACCCAGCAGATAGGCGTAAGACAGTCTTCTCGGCAGTACATGGAAACTTCTCTAAAATTGACCACGTTATAGGCCACAAAAGAAGCCTTAATAATTCCAAAACCTAGATAATTCCCTGTGCTTTGTCAGACCAAGCTGGAATAAAACTAGACATCTAAAGCAAGAAGACCCTCAGAAGGCACACAGATACTTGGAAACTGAACAACATGCTTTTAGATGGATAATAAGTCGTTGAAGAAAATAGGGTGGAAGTTTTAAAATTTCTAGAATAAAATGAAAATGAGAGTGTAACCTACTGATTGCTGTGGGATTACAACCATGGCAGTTCCAAGAGGAAATTTTGGAGCTAAAGTTTGGATCACATTAAGCAAATCGGAGAGATCCCATGTTAATGCGCAAGTCCCTAAAGGAATCCCTAAAGGAAGCAAGAAGCAGCCGAATCCAAATGCGGCAGAAAGCAAAAATAATAAAGACTGGGGCAGAAGTTAATGAAATAGAGATTAAAAGAGCAATGCATAGAATTAATCAAAGAATTGATTTACGGATAGGATGAACAAAATTGACCAAACTCCGGCCACACAAACCAAAACAGAAAATAAACTCAACTTAATAAAATTAGAGATGAAAGGGGAGTCATTACAAGACTCTGATGAAATCCAAATTATCCTCAAGGAATACTTTTAAGACTTATATTCCAAATGTTGGAACAACCCAGAAGATACAGCATATTTAAAATATAAATAATATAAACAAAACCATAATAAGCAAAAAGATCGAAGCAGTAATAGTTTCCTACAAGGAAAACCTCAAGGCTAGACAGACTTGTTTCTCTAAATTCTACCAAATAATTAAGAAAGATTGAACACTGACTCTTACAAACTGTTCCATTAAATAGAAAAGAAGGAATCACTATAATGTAGTTCTAAAAAACTAATATAACTCCGATACAAACCTGGATAACGACGTAACAACTCTAAATAAAGAACACAGAATTTTACATTTAAAATTAAATTTAAAAAAAATTTGCAAACTGACTTCATGATCCTATCAAGAAGATCACATATCATCATAAAATGGATTTATCCAAAAATTCAAGGTTGGTTCAAATACACAAATCAGTCTTATTGATAGGCTTATGGATGGAACTGGCATGGCCATCTTGACTATGGCATAGAGGCAACGTGAATCCAGACACTCTGACTGCAATCCAATCTTCTTTTGGTCTCTCGTGTTGTGTGCTTTTCAGCAGGGTGGCTTTAAGCTTGAGGCATTGGGAATACAGTGCAGAAATACTGTCATTTCTTCCCACCAACTACCAGGATGCTCCTAAGTAATTCGAAATCTCAAAGAAAAACTCAGTTCTCATAAAAACTCGCAGCTATCCGGGTCAAGCTCTTCTCTGTGGTATAGGGTGGCATGGCACTGTCCAGTGTGTTTCTTTATGGAGCCAGTTGTGTGCTGGCCTTGCCACAGAGAAGATAGCAAAAGCAAAGACTTGGAACCCTTTCCAAGTTTCAAGGCTGTTGATTGACACTGACTCACGCGATGTGGCATTCCTGGTCTGAGAGCTGCTGTTCTTGTTCACTAATGCAGGGCTGAGTGGGCCACTTCATCTTCACTATTCTCTTCTGAAAGGTGAGTTACATCCCTCTCCCACTCCTAGCTCTGTGAAGATCAAGTTCATGCCTGCAGGGCAGTGTCCACCAGGACCTGGACCAAAGTATGTTTTTCTTGACAGACCTTCACCCACTTGAAACTAGATGGAAAAAATAAGCAATCAACACAAAATAAAGCGGCAATGTATTCAATCAATGACCATGGCTTTCTCTCAGCTTCATTCTCTCTATGGCTGCTTTCTAAGCTATTTCCTCTATCCTCACTCCATGTAGCCAGGGAAAACTTGTTTTTCCCCTATCCTCACTCCATGTAGCCAGGGGAAACTTGTCCCTTACTTACGATCAACCATTTATTCTTTTCTTTTTCTATCCCTTTCTCCATACACTATCCCACAATCCCTTCTTTTGGTCATGACTTCTGTACTCTAGTTTAACAGGTCAAAAGCTAAACACATGTGAATGTCTGATATATTTGCAAAGCCTGCCTAGCGTGTCTAGAACCCAGGGTATTACTGAAGAACTCTCATGCAGAGGGAATTAGAGGTGAACTGATAGGAAACTATTAATCCCACAGTAACAAATGCAGATTTTAGTGTAGTGAGCTTTTGAGGGCCTCAGAAGAGATAAAAGAGAGGACAGATGTGTACCATACAGGAAGGTGACTTTGGTGTTAATGACAAAGCTAGATAAGAATAAACACATGAAAGTAAGCAGAAACTTCTTGTGATCCTGGGAGCTACGGCAATGACCTGATCCAAAGAAGCGAAGCGGAAATGAAAGAGACAGGATGGAAACACGAAGCACTTGCCAGCCTGAAGGCCGAGATGTTGAATATTTATAAAATGTCTTTCGCCATTGCAATTAAAGGTCCACATCCTAAAGATAACAAGAGAACACATCCCCATACTCAGATCAGACCTCCGAGGTGATAGCTGTGCCATCGTGTCACACTGCTGAGAAGGCTGAGAGCTCTGGGTGTGAGCTGTGGTCAGAGAGAGCAGGTGGGGTAGACATCACTGGGGCAATGAAACTGAGTGGAATGGTCTTGGTGACACAGATGAAGATTCTGCCGAGAAGAGGGGCACAGGGGCCACACCAAAAGCTTCGACAGAATGGGGTCAAGAGGGTGAAAACGGGAGGGTGGAGAAGTGAGAAGAGGCGTCTAGAGAAAGTTCTCTGGCCTTTGCAAGAGCTTTAAAAGATATGACACTTCAAGCACAATGAAAGCTACTCTGTGTCTCCAATTCATTTATCACTAAGTAGCGTAGCCATACTTAGACATGTAAGTTAACCTCTTTGTTGTTGTTGTTTTGTGGGGTTTTTGGTGTTTTGTTTTTGTTTTTGCTTTGTTTGTAATCTATAACTTTGGCAACATTCCCACCTCAGCCTTCTGAATGCTAGCATTACAGGCAAGCACCACCACATCCAGTTAAATATAGACTCTTCTTAGCCTTGATTTTCTTATTCTTAAAATGGGCACAAAATGATGTACCTTATGATGCTGTCATAGCCTTGAAGGACTGTTGAAATGCACTTGAGTGTTGACTGCCTATAGACTTTAGAGCTTGTCAGTTTCTTTTTACAGATTATGAGATGGGAAATGGTGGTGCTTTCAGGGAGTAACTAGGGAAAGGGGACTATCGGTGAGCAAGAGAGGGAAAAGCAAGAGACTGGTGATGTTCAGGGGGTGCTGTTACACCCCCTAGATGAAAGATTTGATCATTGATAGCCCTCAGGAGAGGGACTTTGCCTGGATGCATGGTTGAGAGCAAAGGCAGAGAGCAGAGAAAAGGGACGTTTATAAAGCTGGCTGTGGCATGCGCAAATATCTTTCCTCTATTCTTGCCACGTAATCCTCTGTCTCCCCAAAGCCGAGAGGCTTCTTAAATAAGAAGAAGACAACTTCACAAGACAACTTTATACGCATCCTTGCTCGTTCTGCTTCCTCTGGTACTGGTACCCAAAGTCTTTTCTCCTTGTTTGTTTTCTGCGCCAGAGAACTCTCAAGCAGGTATTCTGATGGAGGTTTGACCGCAGGAAAGCCTATGTCATATCTAGTTCCCTAGGGTTCTTTTTAGAGCTAATAGTTATCACTTTATACTATCCATGTTTTCCTTTTGTGTTGATATTGATATACACCTCTCCGCCGTGTAAGGAAGACTGAGCATTTTCGTTTGCATTGAACACAGCGTGAGAAGGTATAGCCAGTCCAAGGAAATTCAGCCATGATATCAGATGACCAGCAGCTTACTCCTCTGTTGTGTCTGGTGTACAAACATACATGCAGTCAAGACACCCATACACATAAAAATTAAAAAAAAATAAAATAAAATCTTTGAAGGAAATAAGTCTTTTTGGTAGAGAAATTGTGGAGACTTCTACACCCTTTTTGATACAGGATTTATATTCTAAATTATATCAGCTTTCTTTACAACATTTCTTATTCAAAACCAGAGTTGGATTGTTTTTTGTTTTGTTTAGCTTCAAGTAACAAACTTTTCAGATATAAGTGGCTTCTGAGGGGGAAAAAATCTGAAGAAACAATGGATACCATTGTGTAAGTATTTCCAGAAACAGCCGATTAGTATGAAGTCTGCCAAGCTGAAAATAACCACAGATTTTGGCACTAAATAGTGTTTATGTAGACAACAGTCAACAATTGCATTCTTGCATGAGGAGAGGTACAGAGACAATTCTTATAGAAAAACTGGACCTTCATATCAGGTATCATGTGCTCAGTTTCAGGAGAAGGCGCTTTGCTCTCCCATCTGAATATGACATCTTATCAACTTCCTTACACGTGCCTCTGGCTAAACAACTTGGATCTAAAATATAGAGTCCACCTTTTGAAACTTGGCATAGAGTCTGTGTTATGTCATAGTGAGGCGCATGGGGCTACTGAGCTTTGAAGTACTCACTTATCCAACATAGGAAGAGCCAATAAAACCTTGGTTTTTGTAACATGTAAATTTGACATGTGTTAGCTCACATCTCTCCCTAAGACTTACAGAGTACAACCATGGCCTAGAGGGTACTAAAATGCTCACAAAACATTAGCTATTGTTGCTGTTGTTGTTATCGTTTTCTAAGATGAAAGCGAGAGAGCTTCATTTTGGACCAAGAAGTAATAAAAAAAAATGGATGTGATTTGTGAAGAAGAGACATGGGGAGATTGTTAAAGACAGGCAGGGCTCATAGACGTTGATGTATATCGGAGTCAGCTCGAGAGCTTGTAGACACACAGACTGCTTGGCCTTGTCCTACTTCTGAGAGTGCATCTTGGGAAAATAGTTTGCCTTTCCTTTTTATTTCCCAAAGGTTTTCTTTATTTATTTTAAATTCACTTTACATCCTTGTTGTAATCCCATCCCTCCTCCCATCCCAGTTTCCCACTCCCTCCCTCTCTCCCCCTTTCCCCTCTCCTTTTCCTTAGAAAAGGGGAGCCAGTTTGCATTTCTAACAAGATAACATCCCTTGCTGCTGTGGCTGGTCTTATGCTTGGGGCAGCTCCACAGCCTTTCTTTCTCTTCTAGAGAAGGAGTTTGATGTCTGTCATTGGCTTGAACGAACATGGCAAAGTAGATGCTGCTCACCTGTTTCCTATTTTTACACGAGGCTGATGCTTCCCATCCAGTGGACTTTAACTAATGTGCCACAAGCTCTCCTAGGTCCTCTCCACTCTCCTGGAACCAAATGGGCCAAATGGCATTAGGCAAATAATTGCACAAACACAGCATTGCAGAGTCTACAGAATAAAAGAACTTTTGTTTTCATATTTAATTTCTAAGACAGATAATGAAAATGCTCCAAAATCTATTTTTAAAGTAAGGAGAAAGGTACAGAATCAGGAATCTTAATGCTGGTAGAATTCTTGCAAATCACCTTTCTTATATTCAGAACAAACTGAGTTAAAGGAATTCCTCAAAGTCCTAGGAGTAACTAAAATCAGAGTGGAAGTAGACTTAAATCTCCTTTTTATATTGGCTGGTAGCTGAAAAGAGGATCTTGGTGTTTTATAACATATATGCTATATATAAAGCTCACCAATTTTATTTATTTAGAAAAAGAAGAGACCTAGGAAGCATTAAAGATAGGCTTTCTGTCACTCCAATTTAGAGTACTGTATGATATTTTTAAAGCAATTACTATTTCTCTTGGTGGCTTGGAAGTCAGCCACCATTTGGGTTGTATCATTTGGTGAGTGTTTTACTTCTGAATATTATGATACGTTGTCAAGAGGATGCCCAACTCTCTTATAGAGCTGTACTCAAAACTATTCATCTTTTTATAATTGTACATTTTATTGAAAAGGGTCCATAATTTCTGGAAACAAGTTTCCATAATTTTAATTCTTTTGTAAGCCATCTCTTATCTTGTATACCCTAAATTTGTCTAAAATAAATAAATAAATAAATAAATAAATAAATAAGTCTAAGTTTAGAGAATGCAGGCTTGGCTGTGAATGCCAGGCCATTTCCTAACCACAACAAAAGCTAGTAGTGGCAGCCCAGTGTCACAGCCTGTTTTGTCCTTTCTCAGTTTTCCTTGTTAAACAAGAAAAGAGAAAGACCAGCCAGAGAACACTATTCCAAGACATTGAGATGTTCCTTATGGTCAAGATTTACCCTGGGAAAAGCATGTAAAAACAGAGCCCATGGGCTGGAGAGATGGCTGAGTGGTTAAGAGCATATACTGCAGGGGACTGAGGTTCAGTTCCCAGCACTCACATTAGGCAGTTCACAACTGCTTGTTACTTCAGCTCCAGGGAATCTGGCACCTCTATGAGCTTATACACAGACATATACAAGTGTTCATAAATGATCAAAACAAAAAAAAATTATTAAAAACATGGTCTATCACACTGAAAAGTTAACCCATCTTGACTTTTTATTGTAGAATGACTGGTTGAGTTATTATATGTAGTAAGAGCCATGAGGTAACATTTAAAACTCTGGAGAAGGTATATCAGCAGCATTAGTGTCAGACATAAATGATCCTTACTCTTTGTAACAACTCTTAAAGCCAGGGCTCTATAAAATCTATGTGAAAAGAAAAATTCCAGAGGAAAAATCTAGTCTTAATAACAAGATAACTAAAATTTTATTAAAAAACAAATATGAATTATTATTAACTTAAAGTGCACACATTTATCCTAGTATAGAATCTTATTATTTAACTTCTTTTTTAAATTTCAGACTAGGTTTACTGTGCTGCCCAGACTGTCTTTGAACTTACGGATTTAAGCAATCCTCCTGTCTCAGTCTCCTGAGTAGTGAGATTGTCAATGTGAGAAAATGCATTTAGCTCTGATGCTTGTCTCTAAACTATGACATGAATGTTTTATTGTATTGCCTCCTTTTGATGGTCCAGGAAACTTTATGTAGTATGAAGGAAGAGAAGAAATTGCAAAGTCAAAAAATTCTGTTCCTGGCATTGGTGTTTCATAACCCTAGATCATGAATGAGACAGAAGACTAGAGCAATTGCTCATTGAGGAAATGATGTAACTGTATTTTAATTAAAATTAGTTTAAAAAAATTCCTGCCCTAGGCAAAAGATTGTCTGGGATGAAAAGGGAGAGAATCTCAAAAACCAGAAGCAGCATTTAGAGATTGTGGTTTCTGGGAAGGGACCTGTGACCTAGTTCTCTGAAGCTGATGCCTGGGAAAGTGTGAGCCATGGAACCCAGGATGCAGCTGGAGTGCCCAAGGACAAAGCAGATCCGACTTTCTGGCCTTTGCAGTGGAGACTCCATCATGAACGGACCTCATGGCAATGAGAATGCTGGGCTAGACGGACCCCAGAGTTCACCGCTCTGCTCGGAAAAAGATAATGTGATTCCTACGCACCCAAAGAGAATGCACCCAAAATAGCAATGAGTCTAACAAGATGGAGAAGGATGTGTGAATGCTATCTCTCCTTCCAGGCCTTGCCCAGGCCAAACACCATGTGAGTGCCCCAAACTTCAACCCAATAATCAAGAATAAGATGAGTGAGTAAAAGCGGTAGGACACCCTGGGTTAGCTGAAATCAAATCTTCAAGATTTGGTTGCATGGAGAACAAAAATAAACATGGAGTTTAGTTAGAATAAAGAAATTTCCTGTACAAGCATTTATAAGGACTTTCTTTTTGCCTACAACACACAAATTACTGTTTGTTTGGCATGGATATATTTTTCCCAAAATGAAAAATAGTTCCATTTTTTTTGCTGAGTTTAACTCAAAAGTTAATGTGCTCCAATTAGTTGACATGTAAAAAAGCCTTTAAATAACATTTTAGGAAACACGGTAACTCCTCTTCCAAATGAAAAACTGTTGTGAGGAACAATTTCTATCTTAAAATATTTTAATGTAAAACTTGTGTTGGTACTGTGTTTTGGATTTGAAGACCAAATCATCCCCCATACATTCCCTTCTCACATCCTGTGCTAGGAAATTTCCAGAAACTCTTGTTGCAGTGAGCCGCCCCCCCCCCCCAGAGAAGACCTCCCAGCTTCCTTTGGGACACGCCCCTGCTGTCAATGAACTTCATTCTCATTTTCTTATTTTAATCCAAATTGCTCTTCCCAGTTTTCACTCTTATAGTTTACACATTTCAGATGTCCCTGTACTTATTCCCCAAGGCTTGCAACTCACTTCCTGCTAACTAATGCATGATTATTTGTAGCTTCTCTCTCTCTCTCTCTCTCTGTTTTTTTTTTTCAAAAAAAAATGTTGGGTTCAGCTCCTCCACCGTACATGGGGGATGTTGGGCCGTCACATGGAGGCCTTGGGCTCGGCTGGGCTCCATGACCTACTGGCTCTGGGTCTTTAGGCAAACTATTCAATGTCTTTATGCCTTACTTTCCTAATTTACAACATGCAGATAATAGCTCCTGCCTTGTAGGATCACGAGAAGTAAATGTCTCATGTGTGGAAATCTCATTGTAGTTTCTGTCAAATACTGATCAAGAAATGCCAACTGTCACCGTTGTGTGTCCTGAAAAAGGAACCTGTCATCCCTTTTCCATCCACAGATAATCTTTTTCTTCTCTTTTTTGCTGTTATTCCTTAAATGTGTATATTCTGAATGAAGTACTCATCATTTGCTAGCTGTTTTCAGTTCTATAGACTTTAATTAGATCCATAACATGTACCGAAAACCACAAGAGTAAGGCAACAGAATGAATGAACTGTGCTCTCCTTTCTTCATCTGACAGTTCAGAAGAGACCCAGTTAACACTTTCACAGTTGCACATGTTGAATTGGGAGGGTACACTGAAGACTAGTCACTGAAGGCCTCTTGGTGAAAAAGAATTGATATGAACCCTGAACCAAGTAAGGAACACTGGCAGGCCTGTCCAGAAGGTAGGAAGGACCTGAACACAGAGAGGAACAGCATGAGGCCATGGTGTGTTGAGAGGAAAGCACTCAATTGAACGTTTGTGGAAACCAGAGGATTGTGGCCTTGAACCTAAACAGAAGTTGTCAAGCAAGTTCTCAAATTGTCACATAAAATATGCCTTATCCTCCTGCCTGGACGAATATATCTTCACAATATTCTAGCAAGCTGGGCTATAATTTAGAATTCTAGAACTTTCTGGAATTCAAGGCTCAAAAGGTAGTGGGAAGGGTGAGCTAGCTCTTAGCCCATGGCCCGATGCTGAGCTGAATATCCATATCCCTGCAAAGTTCATGTGGTTCCTTTGACCACTCTTGCAATACTCCTCAGAAATGGACCCTTTCAGATAGAGGGTGGAGCTCCAGTGATGGAAGTAATGTCCTATAGACAGACCTGACAGCACCTTGATCCAGACTTCTCAACCTCTGGAAGCGTGAGCAATAAATGCCTGTGGTTTAAGTCACATGGTCTGTGGTATTTGTTATAGCACCTCAAACAAAAGGATACACCCACCATCACTTTTCTTAAGTCTGCCTCCACAGCGCAACCACATCTCTGGAAACGCTGTTAATATTTGTCACTTGGCCAAAATACATCAGTCTTGCCCAGAAGTACTATTGAGGCTACAGAGCATAAACTCAGGGAAGTGACCTATGCCAGTGTTGAAAAGACTTTGGGCTGTTTTCCAGGGAAGCTGGGATACCAGGCATCCACAGCATGGAGCGCAAATGAGGAAGCATGGCTTCTTAGAAAATTATTCTACTTAGCTACATGATTCTTACTCTATGATGAAGACCAAGAAACCAAAGCTGTAATCTCTTAGTCTCTAAAGATCAGAGCTGGGGACATGGCATATGCTCTGATAAAGGAATGGTACTGATGGCAAATTTTACTTCTCCAATATGACAACAATGAGGAAAGAGGCAGGGTAAGGTGGCAGTGGGGTAAAATGTTTGAGATCTAGATAGGAGTCAAAGCCATGTTTGTTTGTTTTAGGAGGAGCTGGATTTTAATCTGTTAGGTATTTGGGATCCTTAAAATGTTTTAAAGAGTTTCCACAAAGTTCTCCTAGAAAAGTACGTTATCAGTTTTTGTTTCAAAGATAGTCTGAAGACCAAGAGACTGAATAAGACAAGGGTAGAGGAATGTGTTTTGGAACAGTTTGCCAAGAGATGAAGTTGAATTCTACAGAGCCAAAAAAATAGCATAACACATGTTCTGGAGGGGAAAAAATGATAGTATTGTTTATCGTTTGGGGATGAGAGTGGGAGTTTATGTGAGATGGAAGACAGAGAGGGCCAGTGGATGGTTCCCATGCTTAGTTCCGTGGTGATGTGTTAGTCTTCTATTGTTGTAAGAAAGTACTGCATGCTCAACAGCTTAAAACAACACCAATTTATTCCTCACAGTTCATCTCAGCCGCATCCCCTGATTAGAGTCTAACGAAGCTGAGTGCTGGCAGAGCTTCATCCCTTTGGGGGAGATCTGAGAAGGAGTTTGCTCTTGAGTTCATTCGAACTGAGAAAGCATGGACCTCCATGCTTTAGCACTGAGGTCCCATGTGATGACTAAGAGCAATGTTTTGGGCCCAGGGACAGCACACACACACACACTCATTATATTCTTCCTACGTGGCCCTTTCCCATAATGGACGAGTGTGTTCCTTTGTGCCAAACCTTTCCACTGGATCTTTATGCTTCATTTCTCTTCTGTATCTCTCCCCTGCTCCCTTCTGTGTTCATAAGGACTCATGAAATAGTATCCAGATACCATTGAATAATCTTCTTGTGTCATGGTATTTAAACATAATATCTCATCTAGAAAGTTCTTTGGGTTACCTGATGCCATACACTGACAGACTTCAAGAATTAGGGTTAGACATATTTAGAATATTCTTTTTTTGGTAAACAGTAAGAAAAAAAAGAAAAAAATTCTGTGACCAGACATCCCTTGCCCAAGCACAATCAGCTGGCTGCTGGCAGAAGTCTAGTGAGAATCTAGTTGTCTTAATTTCTGGTGCAGATCCAGATCCACGATCACATTATTTAGAAAGTTTCTCATTCTACCTCCCCAACACCAGCCAATTTTTTTTTTCTATTAAGTGTCTACTATTTTCTTAAGTCTGTGTGACTACAAAATAATGTGTCTGTCATAGTTTACCTGTCAACTGTATACAAACCTACAGTAATGGGTAAGGAGAACCTCAATTGAAGAATTGCCTGGACCAGATTGGCTCAGGGCCATATCTGTGGTGCATCTTCTTGATTGCCAACTGATACAAGAGGTCCAGCCCACTATGGGCAGCTCCGTCCCTAGACAGATGGGCTAGGACTGTATAAGAATTGTAACTGAGGGTGAAGCTGGGAATAAGCCAGTATTCCACAGTCTCTGCTTCTGTTCCGGCCTCCAGTTATTTACTTTGAGCTCCTGTCCTGATTTCCTTCCATGATGGATTGATTGGGACCTGGAAGTGTGAGCTAGATAATCCCTTCCCTCTGTGAACCGCTTGTGGTGTTGCCATGGTGCTTATCATAGCAACAGAAAGCAAACTAGAACAGTTAAGATACAAATCTACAGCACAGTTTTTGTTTGTTTGTGTCTGTCAGATGTGTTCACCATTGAATCTCCAGCACTGCCAACTGTTTTTGGTACACAGTAAATGTCAATAAATTCCTGTTGAATGACTAGGAGTGATAAAATCCAGCCAGAAAATGTAGGCCCTCTGAAAAAAGAAACATCACAATCAAACCTCTTCTCAGTTTTCATATATAAAATATGTTCACTTTTCCACTTATTCTTTTGGCAACCCTTTTGATTTAAAACATGCATTTGCTGTACACCCATTCAAATGAGAATGTCAACATCTACATCAGCAGAGATGGGCTGGCTATTCCTAGATGATTAAATTGCATGGGCAAAGTGAGCCATTTTACCCTTCACTGGAAATACATCTTCCATGAGTGGTCCTATTAAAATAAATCAGCAATATTAAAGTGGGATTTTGTTTTACCTTAACATACTAATGAACATTACCGGGGCCAGCTGAACATTTGCCTATGTTCCTATATTCTACAGAGTTTTGACTATAAATCTTACCTGTGATTGCCTTCCCTGTCATTCACAGAGGACTGGAAATAATTCAAGAGGTCATCTTGTCTTACCTCATCTTTAAATCATACATGTACAAAGCACATTCACAAAATTAGCTGCGTAGATAGTTTTTAAAAAGCCTCTGAAGAACACTGCTCTTTGAATCAATGCTTCAAGTTTCATGGCTATTAAAGTCATGCTGTGTGAGGTTTCTTTGTATTTCTCATTAGTATTCAAATTTTTTTGGATTTAGTTATCTTTCACATCAGTGGACAGAAATGATGAAAAATAAGCTGAAACCAGGGGCACAGGCTTGTAATGCCAGTCAGTTGGGAGGCTGAGGTTGAAGAATCATGGTATTGAAATCTGGCTGGGGAGTTTAGTGAGCTCCTTCCTGAGAGGAGTCAAGGGGGCTAAGGATGCAACTTAATGTTACAGTCCTTGCCTGCCGTGCAGGAGGCTCCCTCCATTCTCGGTACCACCAAACAATTCCCAGCTCAGCTTCTATTCCCCAAGACTTTTTTTTCTTAATCAGTTGACTACAGGTACATTTTCGTTTGTTTGTTTGTTTTTTCTTGAGATAAGATCTCTCTGCATATCCCAGGCTGCCTTCAGACCTGATTGTCCTGTCCCTGCCTCTAAGGTCCTGGCATTCCAGGCATGTGCCACTTTGCCCAGTTTGACTATGTCTTCTTCTGGGTTTTATCTCCTGATCTCACCGATGGAGTTTCACAGTGGACAGAGTGTTTTACTGGAGTCTAGTTAGTGATAGGTACAATGAACAGGTATCTTCCCTCCCTGCATATAACATCCCCTGAAAGACAAGCATTTTCTTCCTAATCTCTGCTCTTCCTGGGGTGCACTGTGGCTTGTCGACTGAATTCCACCCACAGAACCTTGAAAGGTTTATGTGTGCTTTGATGGGAATTAATAATCCCCAAAGAATAAAAATAATCGGCATAGGTAATTTGTTAATATCCCATTCAATATCTAATTTCTATCTTTTACTTGTTTTTTTTTTTGTGGGGGGATGGTGGCTTCCCATTGTCACAGTGTGTGGGAGCAAATGGTCACAGACCGAACAGGAACAATGAGCAGGAAGGGCATAGTAGGCTAAGGTCC
This sequence comes from Meriones unguiculatus, assembly GCF_030254825.1. Taxonomy (NCBI): domain Eukaryota; kingdom Metazoa; phylum Chordata; class Mammalia; order Rodentia; family Muridae; genus Meriones; species Meriones unguiculatus. The sequence continues at coordinate 96,277,384 of NC_083357.1, read as the reverse complement.
ATGACAGTCTTCAAGGGTCAAGCCTCTGCTGCCAAGGACTCATATGTAAATCTCTTCCTGCCACTCAAAGACCCTCTCACTGGGGCCTTGCTCTCCTTAAGGTCCCAACTCATAAAAGCATCACTCTGGGATCTGAGTCTTTGGTTGTGATGGGCCTTTGGGAACACAGAGAGCACATCTGAAACACTGCACCTGGTATAGAAATAATATTTAGAGGAAAAGGGAAAATGTGTAGGGGAAACTTAGAGTTTTTAGAAAGTTGTTATGACATCTTTAAATTTTTGTGTTGGTCCCTTGAGGGACAAGATGTAAGGGCTTTTGTTATATAATAAGTGGGACATTATTTGATGTGAATACAGGGAAATCTGTACATTAAAATTTGGGGGGGGGGATTGGAAACATGGCTCAACAGTTAAGAGCACTTGCCACGCAGTCACGAGGATGGGAGTTCAGATCCCAATGGCCATGTGGCAAGCAAGACCAGCATCCAGAGCTCATCTGCAATCGCAGCTCTGCATGGTTCGGAGCTCTCTGGGGCTTGCTGACTTCCGGCCTACCTGAGACCATGCAAATACTCCGTTCTCAGAAAGACAATGCCTCAGAAAAGACTACGCGGAGAGTGGAAGAGGCAGATGGTATCCGTGCACACACATACAGGTGCCCACATCTGTGTAAACACGCTAGCACAAGCACATACACACACAGGCAACTGAATAAATAGAGGACCAAAGAGAAGGCTCAGCCGCTACGAGTATTTGCTGCTGTTGGAGAGGACCTGAGTTCAATTCCCAGTACTGACAGGGTGGCCCGCAACCCTTTACAACTCTAACCCTGGGAGATCTGATGCCCTCTTCTGGCTTCTGCAGCCACTGCATGCATGTCGTCACAGACCACTAACTCCCACACATGAAATACAAATACGCATCTTAAATAAATAGTTAAGCCAAATGTGCCAGAGCCAGAAAGCCATAGTAGTGTAGAGCTGTAATCTCAGCCCTTGAGAACTGTTCCAAGTTGAAGGCCAGTAGACAAACTCTACCTAGTGATTTTTAGGCCAGGCTTGGCTATCCAAGGAGACACTATTTCACATAAAATGTAAAACTTCCAGAAAATACTGGCTTTACTATGTAAGAAAAAGGATTGTCTCTTTTCTAACTAAATACAGCTTTCTGGTTCCAACAACACTGAGAAGACTGCATAATTGTTTTATTATAATTACTTTGGTAAGCCTTTACATTCTTCCTCTAGGAAGTTTTCCTGTATTTTGCATATTGTTGAACAGTTAATTCTTGAAAATTTTACTTCTATCCAACATTTATAGTTCATCACAGCTCGTGCCCAGACTTCCTTTCTTTGATCCATCTTCAGGGCTGTGGGCCCAGATCTAGAGTGTGATTAGTTATCAAAAATACTCTTTTGGGAAATCTAATATACAGTCTCTTGATGAATAATATTACCCCTTTCAATATTAAGCTCTTCTCTATTAGATAAAATATGCATTGCGTTCTTTTGACACTATCGTGGCCACTTTGCCTAATGCATATTCAAGCACAGTCCTAGCGCTCTGCAGAAGACGTGTAAGGAGGAAAGATGGAAAAGCATACCACATTAGAGAAGTACGCTATTAACCCCCGTGGAGCATGGGGTAACATACTGCTAGCTATTTCTTACCGTGTCTCATAGACTACTCTGCATCTATAGAGAAAGACCCCATGGCTTTCTTGTATTTTCACATCTCATGACTGAGACTGTGGAAATTTAGATTACACAGAAGGAAAACAAAAACAAAACAAAAAGCTTTGAAACCCAAAGTATTGGTTGGACAGAAAAACACCTTTGTCCTGCTGGTAAGAAAGGTAAGAAATTTGGGATGAGGGCTGGGAGCAAGAAGGGAAACTGGGGAGGGACATCTCTTTGTCTAGCTGGAGGCCTGCAACAGGGTAGGCTCCTGGGAAGATAGGGGTGTGATTCTAGCTGAGACTTCTAACAGCGGAGGACATGAAGACTGAAATGACCACCTCCTAGCCAGGCAGGAAGGAGGGGAACAACAACAACAAAACCTTTGATCAAAAATTACTCTGCCTACAAGAAGTACAGGGATAAAAAGGGAACAAAGATTGAGGGAAAATACAACCAATAATTGGCCAACCTGAGACCCACCCCATGGTAGAGAGAGCAAGGCCCTGACACTATTAATGATGCTCTGCTAGGCCTGCAGACAGGAGCCTAACTTGACTGTCTGGGAGGCTCCAGCCAGCAGTGGATTGAGACAGATGCTGAGACTTGCAGCCAAAAATGGGGCAGAGCTCTGGGGGGGGGGGGGGTCCTGTAGAAATGATGGGGGAAAGATGGAAGAACCTGGAGAGGACAGAAACCTCACAAGAAGACCAACAGAGACAACTAACCTAGTCACATGGGGGCTTACAGAGAGTGAAACATCTGCTAAGGAGCATGCATGATCTGGACCTAGGCCCACTGCACATATGTGGCTGATGGGCATCTCAGTCTTCACATGGGGCACCTGGCGAGTGGTGGGGTGGGGTGCTGTTTCTAACATGGACTCAATTGCCTGCTTTTGGATCACTTCCCCCTGGCAGCCCTGCCTTGCCTGGTCTCAGGCGATGAGACTATGCTCAGTCCTGATGTGACTTTATGTGCTGGAGAGGGTTGATATGAGGGGGGGGGCTTTATTTTCTGGGGTAAAAGAGAGGGGGAAAGAGAAAGGAGGGAAAAGAGGGGACTGGAAGGAAAGGAGGGAGGGGGCACCATTGGGATGTAAAGTAAATAAACTGAAATTGAAAAATTGAAAAAGAAATTTGGGATGATATATCTCTTTCTCAATCAACTAATATTCCATAAACATTTTCAAAGATTTTTTTAAAGGAAAAAGTAATGAATAATTTATTTTTGGAAGAGGAAAACATGTGGGTCTATATCATCTGAAACAGGGAAATACTTACTTCATATTGATTTAAATAAAATGACTAGCAGAGTATGACCTGCATCTAGGCCTTGAGTAGTTTTGAAAAGTTGGACTCAAACATGGTATCTTTAACAGTGGGCATGGCTGGAAAGAGATAAGGCTGGTTCTTAACAATTACAAGTGTTTTTAATTGCACCCTCTCAAAGTCTGTGACAGCCAGAGATAATTGGGAGATGGAAAATAAAAGTAATATAGACATTTGCACATGATCTGTTGAATCCTATAGTCAACCTGTCACTTCTTTCTTGTTAGTTCTTCTTTATACCAGCCAATGTCATCTGGGAAGACAGGACCTCAGTCACCTCTAACAGCATGGCATTTAGCAACTCTGTGGTGCATTTTTTTTTTCAATAATGATTGATATAAGAGAACCCAGCTCTTATGGCTGTTGACAATGGGGAAGGTGATCCTGGGTCTTATCAGAAAGCAAACTGAACAAGCCACGAAGACCAAGCCAGTAAGCAATGAACGGTCGTCCATGGCTTGTGGTTCAGTTCCTGCCTTCAAGTTCCTTCCTTGGGCTCCTGCTCTCCCTTCTCTCAGTGAACTGTGTCCTGGAAACTTTAAGACAAAATAGACCAAATACCTTGCCAAGTTGCTTTGCTCAGCATTGTATCCCAGCAAAAGGAAACCAAACAAGAACACCATATAAATCCCAACAACTTTCTATATCTCATTCAGCAGCTAGCAGGCCTTATTTCCTAAGATTTGTGGGAAAAGTAAAAGGGAAGGAAGAAACGTCATCCATGTAGACAACAACATTATGGTTGAACAGGAGAGGCTGCTAGCACAGTGAGGTAGCAGCAGACCCTTCGCTGCTAATATACGCGAATTTCTCTTCAGATGCCGAGTATGTGATGCTCAGCGTCGATTTTGGAAAAAGCTTACCAGGGGAAAAGTCTTATGGTTCTGCCAGAAGTAAAACCTAAGCAGATAAAACCTAAGCTGAAATAATACTCTCCCTGCCCATCACAGGGAAGTGAAAGGTCTTCAGATGGAACATTTGATACAGCACAGTGGATTTCATGTTGGAGGTAAAAACTTGGAGGGTTTGGGCATCTGTGCCTCACTTCTAGGAAATCCCCTACCTTTCATAACTACAGTCCCTCAGAGCTTAGAGTAAAATTAAATAGACCTTATGTTACAGACTCATGAGAGATTTGGGGTTTTGTTGACTTAATCATGTTTGTCCATTCTGAGAAATGGCTATTAATCTCTTCAAAATACATCGAAAATGTTTTCCTTATTTCCTCCCTTTCTTGGCTGTTCTCTCTATACATGCACCGGGTTTTTTTCAATTAAATAAGATAAAATCTCTCCCTCTGTCCCTCTCCCTCCCTCTTGTTCTCTTACTCTACCCTCTGTCTTTCTCCCTCTCCTTTTTTACATGCCTCCATGAGCAAAAAAGCAAGCCTCCATTCGTTTTATCTTTCTGCTTTACTCATTGCATTGGAGCCTACATTCTGCAATAAGCACCAACAGTGTTATCAGCACAGATAAGGAAGCAACATTTACCACCAGCCTGGCCTCAGAGATCTATCTTATCTCTTTTCTTGTAAGTATCTGAACCTTATTAAACAAAACCCCTGTCCTTGACCATTGGAAATGATTCCAGGTAAATCTGCACCTAAGTATCTCTCCACTAAAGGTGTCTCTGATATTCTGACTCCTTTCTTCTGCCCTGCACTACTGGATTGGAATAATAATAAAACATTTCTTTCTTTCCACAGTTGCTGAGGTGAAATGTGAAGAGAACACATTCTATAAAAAGGGAAAGTACAACCTATTTTAGGATTGTTCTCAAGATAAGCGCACACAAATGATGGCATTCACCTGTGAGAGGGAGGTCTAACCGACTCGGATACCCCTGCTTACGTAGGAGTCTTGTGTCTCTCAAACAGAAATCGAAGCACTCTGGCACCGCTCTGGAGTGGAAGGATACTGACTGTCTCATCCATCAATGGGACTAGATTGGCTCAGGAGGTGAAGATCCAGGAAAACATGCAAGAACATTGTAACATGCCTCTCAGATAGGAAAATCTTAGCTATCACAAGTTATGATGCTTGGATTCAGGCGCTCTGGGTTTATTTCTGTCGTATGTGTTTATTCTATACTATTGGGATGTCAGCAAAGCCTGTGCATCATGATTAAATGACAAGCAAGATGACTGGCACACATCCAGAGACTTGGACCTACCACAGACCAAATACATTGTCTTTTCCAAAATTGTACCTACTCCTCCAAAAGAGGAAAGTTAGAGTTCTAAGTGAACACCTGGGAATGAGACCTCATTTAGGGATGAGGCTTTTAAAGGAGCATCTGAGGTAAAATAAAGGCGCTGGGATAAATTTTAATATGACGTGTATCCTTATACAAGGAGAAACTTGGACGTAAAAGCAGACATGCTTAAAAGGACAAGAATATGAAGAAATAGTATCAAGATGGACCAGGGACAGACCAAAGAGGGGGGCCATTTGAGACTGTTCCCTCAAGCCCTCAAGCTGGACTGACCCTTAGCCTCTCCTTTTTGGACTTTCAGACTCCAGGCTTGTGAGACCAGAAGTGGCAGTTAGTTGAGTCACCCGTCTATAGTACTTTGCTATAGCTAATTTAAATAAATAAGACAAGGTCCCTTTAAATTTTACCCTTATAGGTACCCTGCTTCCACACAGATAAGAAATTGGTATTGTGTGCACCATCATCTATTTCCATGGAGATGGGGAACAAGTCCCTTGGATCCCGACATCTATTGCAAATATTGCAAATATTGCAAATATTCTTCCTTGTCTGTGTGGGAAAGGACATGGGGCAGAGGCTTATATTCAGGTCGCTCATAAATGAGTAGAGTCTAAGTAACCCTGGATTCTCTCTTGTCCCTTTCCTTCTCTAGCTAAGTGTAGCTGGGGACTGACTTAATTGCTAGGATCTCGGTACATATTTGCTCTGCTTCCATGCTGTTCAATCTTCTCCACAGGCCGAGTTCAACAAGCCCACCAAACATGAGTGCCTCCTGATGATGCAAAGTCCTCACCTATAAAGAATAATAAGCTCTATAAGGAGCAGAAAGCATTGTGTGGTGGTTAGAGCAACGGGAAGACGGAATGTGGAAGGCACACAGCCCGTGGCTGACATGCTGGGAAGCCCTGTAACTATGGCTAGTGCTGTCCTAGCCTGGCATTGCTTTGGAATTACTAGTGGGAGCAATAACCACCACTTACCACTACCCACCAGGAAAAATAAAAGGCAAACAGGCTAAATCTAATGAACTTAACCGGTGATTATTGAACTAGATGACTTTATTCATTACTCATTCATACATCTGACCTTTTGTTTTCTTGCATCAGGAACTGAACTGAAGCACATGAACTCCGAGAGTCAATATCCCGCCTCAGAAAACCTAAATGCTCCTTACACAAATTTGTCTTATGGACAAAGGAAGAAAATGCCCAGCTGTAATGAATCAGAGAGCATAGGGGTTTTCCTGATTTCTGCAAAAGTAGATTATGCTTGCGTGGAAGTTTTCAGTTTGAAAGTAATTGCGTACAGAAACGAAGAAAAAATAGAATTCAATACATTCTGCAAATCTAAGCACCTGTACCCCCCCTGCTAGATGACCCAAATCACTTCTCCGTTAGGTTTCAAAAACCTTCCCAGAAGACGAATGAATGCAAACATCACCGGACAAGTGCCTCAGAGTGCGTGCTGAGCTGTGTGCTCATAACGGTCACATGATTTCGCGGATTTCCATAATCAAATTGAAATGGAAATAAAGCAAGCAATTTTGAATAGAGATGAAACAGCGAAGAGAAGTTCTGATGAGTTTAATCTCCTCGGGAGTAACTTCAAATGCAGGTACACAGCTTTGAAACACCCCCCCCACACACACACACCCCTCAGAAAAGGAGTTTGGAGAGTTTATTCACTTTTTGTTTCAAAATAAAAATACTAACTAGAATTATTAGATAACCAATATGTTTTATTTTTCATTTTGCTTCCTGGGTGTAGAGAAAGCTCTTACTTAGGCATCTGTTCAGCAGGAAGTTAGTCCCTAAGTGCAGCGGACTCTGCCACCACGTAAGCGTTTAAGAGCGTCACTGGTGCTGGATGAAACTTTCTCAGCAGCCATGGATGGTAGGTGGCCCTAGCTGAGGATGGCATCTGAGTGGCATCCTGTAAGATTCTCACACCAGGGGAGGAACCCCCAAAACCTCTGCTCCTCTCTGTCCTCTGCAGCCTCAAATTAGGCACCTACCACATGAGTAAATCTCAAATGCGGTACTTTTAATCTTTGTTAAACTCTAAAGGAACTTTGGTGTTTGAGTTTCTCCATATATCACTCCACGACTTCGAAGTAAAGGCTTGCTTCCTTGTGGAAATGTCTCTCAGGTTACAAAGTCCAGAAGAGCCGAGAGGCCGGGGCGGGGTGGGGGGGGAATTCCGATTTATATTTGGTTCGCTGGTGTGAGTGAGTTCAACAACAGTTACATTGATCAGATTTATGCCTGTGGGAAAGTTACCTGAGGTGGAATTTTCACCTAGCAGCGCAGGCTGACTCTCCAATTGGGGAATAAATAGTTCTTAAGAAATCCTGGAGGTGAGTGAGAGATCAACACACATGAGCTACAAAACAAACAAGCAAACACCAAACCCTGCTTTTCAGACCAGGTCGCATTGTGTTCTGCCTTTCTTCTGCCTGGGATGGAGGAGGCAGTAGAGCCCAAAATGCAGTGTCCTCCACAGTACTCCAGAGGGTGGCGATTCCTGATTGGGCTGGAGTTTCTACCAACAACCTAAAGAAAAAAATAATGTTACTCAAATTTTTGCTGACTTTTTTTGTTTGTTTAACAAGGCGACTTCCCTTTAGCTACAAGAGCATTTCTGGCATATTTAATGGCAATGGGTGCACATTGGCTAAAAACACCTAGAAAGACTGCATCATAGTTTTACTGTGGGAGGAGGTGCCTTATGACATTTTATTTTCTACCTTCCCATCCTATCATCCTGACTGTCAGTGTTCCTTCTACCTACTCACCCTGCCCCATCGCCTTTCCTCCCTCCCCCTCTCCTTTCCTTCCTTCCTTCCTTCCTCCTCCTCCTCATTTATTAAAAAGGCTCATATGTAGCCCAGGCTGGCCTTGAGCTCACTGTGTAGCCATGGCTAACCTTGAATTTCAGGTCCTTTTGCTTTCACCTTTCATATCCTAGGATAATAGGCATGCCTCACCACATCCAATTAATGAATTTTTTTTCAATAGGAAAACATAAGTTAAGGGTATGAAAGAGCCCAGAATAGAATGGACTTAGACACAGTGATACCAACTTAAAAACCATATGAAAAGTAAACGATTTAAGCAATGCTCGTAGACTTCACAGAAAGCCCTGATGGTGCTCACCCTTCTAACTGTGGGACAGAGGCTTGTTACATGGCAGGTTTTGGAAGCCAGCAGCTAGAGCGTGTAACCCAGCTTTGGTACTCAGTGTGTGTTCCTGGGGAGGTAGTTGTTTTCATGGAGCATTGGTTTGCTTCATTAGTCAAATGGGTACAACAAGGGAAACTCCCATTGAGGCCAATTGAGAGTGTTAAATTAGATGATGTCTATTATGTCCTTGAGACCCTGCTTAGTGTACAGTAGGGGATAACTCAGCATTAGCTGCTGTTGTTGTTCAAACACACACAGGACACAGGATTATTAGGAATATTCCTGACTTCCCTAATAGAAATCACTAGGTAATCTTGCAAAAATATATGTAAAACAATGTGCAATGTGTATGATAACCTTGTAAAATATATGGTAGTATTTTCATGACAGATCTCAGACTTCTAGAACTGTCTGTGAAATGAGAGAGATTATTTCTTCAGGAGGATGTCTAGAAGACCAGAAGGAATTCTGTACAGTGGGAATGATGCTTGTATGACGTTTGTTGCCCATCATACAAAATTTAGATTTCTCTACGCCCAGTGGTGTCACGGTTCTTTTATAGCTCCTGATGTTTAGTTGTTACTCTGTGGCAAGTAAGAATGAGCTACTCAGCTTCAGTTTGCCTATCTTACTTAAATGGATCCCGGAAGGCAGTGTTTTGTTATTTATTCGTAATACAATCTCACGTTCTCGTTATTTTGCATAGCACAAACATGTCCACATTCCTTTAAGTTATAGAAAGTCTAAGAGGTTCCATTGAGACTCTAGGTGCTCAGGACAGGTCTGAGCTTCTGCAGTCAGGCCTTGCTAAGCATAAAAAAACAGACGTGGGCCTCTCCTTTAAACACATGAACTTCTCAGGCATTTTCCCTCTCTCTGTTTTTAGTAAGCCTTTTCCAAGACACTGACAGAGCCTTCAGTTTCTGAGCTGACACAACTGCTGAACTGTATGAAACTTGTACAACAGTAACCTGCAGCCCAACAATGTTTAGGATGAGGACAAAGAAGTCTTAATTTCTGGTCCAAGAGAATCACCTGTAATAGCCTGTGAGAGAGTGAGGCCTGGGGATCTCCAGTTTTAGAGAAGCATTGGCTTTAAAGAGTGAAACCCTATTTTAAACTAAAACAAACAAACAAACAAAAAAGAAAGAAAAAGAAGAAAGTTGGCATTTGTTTTGATGATTCTCAGGTGGATCTGAACGCACCAAAAACAAACAAACAAACAAACAAACAAACAAAAAACCAAGAGAGGCCATCAAGTATGCAGTTTGAGAACATAAACATCACTCAATTCGTTTTATTCATTGAGCGAGAGTGGAAGTGGAATGCATTCATATAAACACTACTATTCTCTTTAAAAGTCTTTTTTAATTAAATTTTTATTTTTTTATATTAATTACAGATTATTCACTTTGTATCCCAGCTGCAGCCTCCTCCCTCATTCCCTCTCAACCCCACCCACCCTCCCTCATCTTCTCCCATGCCCCTCTCCAAGTCCACTGATAGGGAAGGACCTCCTCCCCTTCCATCTGACCCTGGCTTATCAGGTCTCATCAGGACTGGCTGCATTGTCTTCCTCTGTGGCCTGGCAAGGCTGCTCCCCCCTTGTTGGGGGTGGGGGGATCAAAATAGCTGGCCGCTGAGTTCATGACAGAGACAGCCCCTGTTCCCATTACTAGGGTACCCACATGGAGACTGAGCTGCCACGGGCTACATCTGAGCAGGGGTTCTAGATTATCTCCAGCCATTGTCTTTGTTTGGAGTATCAGTCTCAGAAAAGACCCCTGTGCCCAGATATTTTGGTTCTGTTGCTCTCCTTGTGGAGCACTTAATGAGACTTTAACCCTGAAGAAATCCAGGGACAGCACCAAACCTGTTTCCAAACCAGCCCAGCAAGTAAAAGCCTGAACATGCTCCACTCTCTGCAGTCTTGGCCTTCAGAATGGCCATGCTTCTTGGACAACAGGAAGGCTTCTCTGTGAGCCATGACTTTGAACACCTCCCAGAGCCTATCTTGTGCTTTCTGAGATCCAGTGTTACCAGGAACAATTAGCCTGCTTGCTGTTGCTTCCTCCCATGCCCCCAGTGGGTACCTGGGACACCACTGCTGGCTGGAGCTTCCACTGGGTGGCCTTTCCTCAATCCGCTGAGGGTGTGAAGCTATATGGTCCCTCTTTCAGCTTCCTACGTTTAGTAGTTATCAAAATAACGTAATTTGCCCTAAATGGAGAAGCCTGGATCAACCAAATGCAAGCTTCCTTGCTTCTCCTTGCTTCCCGCACCAGGGCCCTGCTGGCAGTGCTTAGGTGAGGGCAAGCCACTAGTAATGAAAAGTCTTTAGAGACAAAACAAAACTGGTTAGTTCAACTGATTATCTTCTGTGGCCTGAAGCCAGGCACACTAGGCGGGTAACCTAAGCATGAGTGTTGTAAGTTTTAAAACCAATTACAGATTACATACAGGATGTTCTTTTTTTTTTAACCCCTATGCTTCTTGGAATAAAATCATTGAGAGAAGTCTGTTTTTTCTTTGTTCCTATTGTTCCTTTGTCCTGTTTATTTTCAGTCCTCCTAGTTTTACAATGTACACTGATCGTCTGTTTTGTTTTGTGTTCTGTAGTATTTGGTTTCATTTACCACCATCCTGTACGAGGACTCCCCCTCCAAGGGCAGAGCAATATTAGGCCCACGGCTGTAAATAATTAAGGTTTCACCTTCAAAATCTTAACTTGTTGGCCATGAGACAACCTCTCTTTGTCTCACTTTCCTCACATAGAAAATGGATCTAATATCTACCCTGTAGTTTCCCTGTGTGGATTTAATAAGTTGATGTATACACTAAGCAATCATGGAGCTTGGTAGGGAGTTGACAGTAAATAAATTTTAGGTGTACTCATTTATCAAATTGTGAATCACCTAAAGACTATTGATTGAGGAGAAGTCTAGAAGCAGGAGCCCACAGAATGAAAAAGGAAAAGGAAACAAAGGTATGGGATAGAAGGCTATGGTTCATATTTTTGTGCCTGTGGGATTTCTTTTCTGTTTAGAAATTCTCCTCTGGGTAAAAAGATGTCCTAATTATAATCAACATATAAAAGTGACAGCAAATGGACTTGCTGCACGTTGTGTCCTTACTGCCCAGAACCGAATGAATAGACAGTAGGTATTTCCTTACCAAAGACTGTTGGCAGTACAGTGGGGTGCGAGGAACTGTGAGCCTATTCTTGAACTTAGCTTGAATTCCTTTCACCAGTGGGAAATATTAGAGCATTTGAAGAGATCAAATCGGAAGTTTAAGGATACTTTTTGGACAGCCCTACAGACAAGCAAAAGCCTGCAGCGAGAGGTGTTATGCCCATACGCTGCCCAAATGAGAGTGTCACCAAAAAGCAATCAACGCAAGACTCAGCTTGAGAGGCAGTTGACATTCTGGGTAATTACTGAAGTGCACCCTGGGTAGTCCCCATTAATGTAAACTGCATTTCCATCATTGTGCAGCATTAAATTAAAAAAAAAAAAAAAGAAAGAAAAGAAAAGAAAGAAAGCAATAAAGTTATAGCTATTAGCGAAGCTGAATTGGAATGCCTAGAAATGTCAAGGAGATCTTAATTGTACTTTATATAATGGTCTCCTAGGCTAATAAGATATGATCTAAAACCATTAGGTATGAGAAAGTAAACATTTTAAGAGCCCTTTTTTTGCCAAAGGCTCTTCATCTTTATTTGACAACTCTCGCTTGGCCTTGAGGTAAGCTCTGCAGTGTTCTGAAATAACAGATATTGTTTGTGACAGAGGCAACAAGGCCCCGCGGTGGGAGCATATGCAAAGATAGCGCTGATGGAGTAAGCGAGTCCATAAATCTGATTCTTAAGGCTCACATCACTACTTCCTGCCTCCCGCCACGGTCAGAGTGTACACAGGTATTCTCTGAAAGCTGTTAGAGTGTCATGTAGCATGCCATTCCGAAGTGCTGAGAAACCACCCTTACCCTGCCAACCTTCAGAATACATAAATCTATTTAACCTTCGAAGGCATTCTCTCAAGGTCAGAGCCTCGCCGACCGAAAGCTGTCTGCCGGCTGCCTTGTTCCTTTGTGTGAGATCTTTGAGCGAAGAGCATACAGGACTCTGAATGGCTGCAGTTTTTTCAGAGTGTTCTTACAACCTGTCATGACACAGTTCAAACCCTCATCCTCTATTTCTGGCTCAAGGAGTGTACTTTTTCTCCTCACTTCTTAAACAGATGCTTCAGCTAGAAAGGGCCCCTGACAACTATTTGCAGTTCAGTTCTGTTTGTAAACACAGCATGGAAATCGTTGTCAGGACTTGTGGGCTTTGGTTCCAGGGTGTCTCAGTCTTGTGTGTATTCTGGCAAGCGATGGGGTGCTTCTTTGTACTATGGTTTCCCTATTTATTATTTCACCATTAAATGAAATTTGTACAGTGTTCTGGACACCTGCACAAATTGTGCTGTTTCTAACAGATATTAAGATGCTGTTTGTTTAATCTACTGTGAAGACAGAGTAGGCGCTCCTTAATGCTGGTTGGGTAGTGTTTGCTAAGGTGTTCTTGTTTCGTTAAACATTAGCTCTTTGGGATTAGATGTTACTCTTGTCAGATAAATTTATGAAACCTGAAGGCAAACAAAGGTAAACAAAAGCTTTTGCCAAGGGACTTCTCAGAGCCCTTAATATGCTAATCAATTATGAGTCCCCTCATTGTGCGGTGTATGGTGTTTTCCAAATTACTTACATAGCATTTGGAGGGACAGCCCTTTTTTGGAATGAGAAGAAAAAAATATTTAGCAAGTGTTTAACAGAAAAATAACTGATGTTAGAAGTGCAGTTGATAAAGAGAAAGCATAGTATTGGAAAGTGCTTCTGAGGTTTGAGATTTTGTTTTTGTTTGTTTTGATATTATAATAAAGGCTGCCTTAGTTGATGTCTTAGGGTTTCTACAGCTGTAATAAAGCACCATGACCAAAAGCAACTTGGAGAAGAATGAGTTTATTTAACTTACATTTCCACATCACAGTCTGTTACCCAAGAAAGTCAGGAAGGGAACACAGGAACTGAAGCAGAGACCCTGGAAGAACACTCTTACCAGCTTGGTCCCCTGGGTTTGTTCAGTTTGCTTCCTTATATACCCAGTACCACCCCCTCAGGAGTAACACCATCCACAACGGGCTGGAAACTCCTACATCAACCATTAAACAAGACGACGGCCTGTGTCTTGCCTGCAGACAATCTGGGTAGAGGTATTTTCTCAGTGGAGGTTTATCTTCTCAGATAACTATCTTTATCCAGGTTAACAAAAACAAAACAAAACAAACAAAAACAACCCTCAAGCAGTACAGATGACCTACACTTGACCACCAGGCCAACCCCTTATAGTTTTATCGAACACAACGGTTGAAACATATTGTTGGTGATGTTGTGTGTCAAAAAATTATGACATGGCAATATTTCCATGTTTCAGCTTAATATGAATGTCCCTCACTGATTAAAACTGTGGGGCTTAGATAACTGTAACCTTTCCCTCGCCACCTAAAGCATGTTCATTATCGTGAACTGTTTTACTTCCAGATGTTTCATGACAGCTGTGCTGGTCCTCATCATCACATTGAGACAGGAGAACAAGAGCGAGGCCCAAGAAAGGCAAGTGCAACCTGCAAAGTGAGCTCACTTGTCAATCATGTGTTGAAAACAAAAATTGAAAAAAGAAGTAGGAATGAGATTTTATCAGATTTGGGCAGAAAAGAAAGCTCTGAACATCTACTGATAGAAGGTAGTTCATAAGCACTCATTCACAAAGGTAGAAGTGGCTAATTGTGTTGGGTATAGGAGTGCCCTGAATGTGTTTGACATTGTAGTCATTGAGAACCTACAGGAGCACAGAAAATACTGTCCAGTGCTGTCTCAACCACCGACCACTCAGTGGCTCAGAATTCAGAGTGAGTCTTGGCACAAAGGTAAAAGTATAAGAATAAACTCTGATTTTCAAATAACACAACCATAATATGGCCTACTATAACTGATGGCTTTTAATTAGCCAGAAATAATATAGAGTAACTAACAGTCCTTGGGGGCATACAAAAAGAAAACAATTGCAAAATGATTATTTTGTTAAATTCAAAATATTACAGATACATGAAGCGTTTTCCTCTTCACCGCCACTAATAAGAAAGCAGTCATCTCTTTTGAGACCCTAGGATCTTGGAACCTAGGCCAAAGTGAGTCTGGCATTGCCATGCTGGAATAAGAAGAAAATGCTGATGGCAGGTGCCATGCACTTCTGAGTGCGTGTGGCTGGAACATTCCGGGGACACTCGGGTTTCAAGCTTCCCACCTCAGGTATTATTACTGGCTCAGCTGCATCCACATCAGCCAGGAACCTGCTGGAGCTCACACTCCACCCTGGGCCCACCAAGAATCCGAATCTCAGTTTGAACAAAACGTCACATGAACTGCACGCACAGGGAAGTTGGAAAGCAGAATCCAGTTCCTGAAGGAAAAAGAACCTGTGGTAGGGGGTGGGGAGACAGGACAGTTGGTAAAGTCCTTGCCTTGCAAGCGTGAAGCCTGAATCCAGTCCCTGCAACCACACAAAATAATCTCAAAAAAAAATATGTATAAATGTATAAAAAGTCAGAAAGCAAGTACATGCTTTAAAAAAGAGAAAAAGGAATAATGAACCAGGCATGGTAGCAAGAGCTTGTACTCTCTTCACTGGAGAGGTAGAGACAGACAGATCCCTAGAGCTGACTGAAAAATTAGCCTCTCCTACTTGTCAAGCTCCAGGACAGTGTGATATTTTTGTCTTAACAAAAGGTTGAACTGCACCTTGCGTATGACACTTGAGATTCCACACATATCCTGACACAAATATACATGCATACACACACACACACACATACACATGAGAGTGGCCTGAGGGTCATTTTGTTGTTTGTTTATAAGGAGGCATAGAAGATGGGACTTGGTGACAAGACATAGTTAATCCCTGCCAGCACTTGGGAGGCGGGACTAGGTAGATCTTTAAGAATCTGATTCCTTCTTTGGTCTACATATTGAGTTCCAGGTCAGCATGGCTATATATTGAGGCCTTGTCTCAACAACATGCCTCCGCCTCAAAAAATAAAATAAAATAAAGGAGCCATATGTTTTGGACCTTAGTATTGAGGGGGACAGCAACCCTGTTTCTCTGAGGAAAAGTAAAGTGTTGATAGACTGTCAGCTGTGTGGGGGCTGCGGCTAAGAGTCACGGAAGTAGGGCCGGTCATTTAGGGCCGAGGTGGGGACTGCATGAGCAGAGAACACCAGTTAGGTTTGTAGACCAGAGTTTCTCTTCTGAAGGCTCAGCAGTGAATTCCATCTGACTCACAGAAGCCACCCCAGAACAGTGCCAGCTAGGCCAGAGTCCAGCACTTGCACTGACCCATCCACCGTCTTTATCCTCAGCTACCAACAACCCCTTCATTTGTCCAGCACAGATAGGAGGAGTGAACTCACCTGATGACATCCAGAGAATTAAGTAGATTTGACCTAGCTGAAAGAGTGCTTGTCAAATCAAAGATTCTTGGTTTGTGGTAAACCAGCCTGGGAGAAATTAGATACACAAAGTTATACTCTTGGTGTCACTGAGCAGTTTTACAGCCCATGCTCTTAAGAATCTTTGCCATAACAAACCAGCTTTAAAAATCAGTTATATTGTATACTCAGAGATCATTTCTGCCTGCACAATACACTAGATAGAAACAATTTTTAAATTATTATGCAGTATATTAGAGGTAGAATTTGTTACAAGAAAAACAATGTAAAAACAGTAAAATGGGAGATTTGGAGTGTGTGTCTAGATGTAGGTTATAGTATCTAGGATAATAAGAACAATGGTCATGAGACTTAAACAGAAAGTTCAAGAAGATAGGAGAGGTATCCAAGCAGAGATATTTCGGGAAAGAGCATGTAGCAGAAGAAAACAAGATATACGGAACATAGATTTAATCACTAAATATTGCACACCCCACAAATACCTGTGATTCATCTTGTATCTAGTTTGAATGGTTACAGTGTAGACGAGAAACATACCCAGAAATGGGTAAGGAGCTCTGCTTACAGTCGCAGTAATGACAATGAGAATAATATTGACTGTGATACCCAGCGTGGAGGGATCATGTCTTAGGATAGAGAAGGATGTCTTATCAAGAAAACTTAAAATATCAGTGGTTGGTTGCAAAAAGAGAATAAAACAACAAAATGTTCTTCATACAAAGGAGACACCTTGTTTCTCTGAGCGCCTCCTTTCAAATACACCCCTGAGGCCCTTGCTACTTCTATTTCCAACTCGGTCTTGACATGAAACCTCCATAAGCTCAGCAGAGGAAACAGAAAACTCCCTGCTTCCTTACCTTCTGATCCTGGAAGTGATTGATTCAAGGCACATTTGCTTGAGTTCATTGGTCATAACAATGTCACGTGTTTCATCCTAATGGTCGAGGATTCTGGGAAACACAGTCTCTGTGTTCAGGGAAAACAATAACAGGAAATAAAAAGAAGCACAGCATTGTTTCTGACTAGAAAAGAACGGACAGGCAGTGCCTGAGTTTGTGGCAGGGCCAGTGACGTCTTTCTTAGTACGGGTCCTAATGAAAAGCCATTTTAACTGGCTTTTAAAGAAGTGGACTGTGCAGGTCTAATGGTGCAGCCAAGTAATCCCTTCAGTTTGAGAGGCTGAAGAAGGAGGTCTGAGAATTCATGGCTTGCTTGTAAATCAGCTTAGTCAACACTGAGAACTTGTGTCAAAAAAGGAAAGGAAGGAAAAATAAAATAAATAAATAAATAAATAAAATTTAAAAAAGGGAAGGAAGGAAGGAGGGAGGGAGGAAGGAAAACTTTTAATAATTTAATAGGAAGTAAGATTTTTTTTTTAGTTTGATTTGGTCTGTGTCCATAAGTAAAGATCAAAGCTTTGGTATTTGTTCCTCTAGACTTCATTGCTAACATCAAAAGTACTAAGTACAAACTGTAAATCAACAAGTACGTAAACTTATAGAATTAAGGGATTAAAAACATTGACCTGCACCAATCTGAACACTTGTTAGCATATTAAAGATTTAATAAGGAAAGATATTTTTTAAATGCATAGAAAGTCCAACTAATAACTAATGACTTAATTTATCCATGCCTTTCATCTACTCCCAAAGCAGCCATAATTAAGGACTGATGATGTCATCAGCTATAATAATAGGTCTGTTCCTATCTCACTTTCAGCTCTGAAGTTGGATCCTCACAACAACCATGAAGGACCAGAAGGCGTTATCCTTGCTTTGCAGATTAGGACATTAGGATGCATAGAGGCTATGAGAGCAGCCTCAGGTCCCAAGCCTCCTCCTCTTCTTTGTTGAGTCTTTAAGTGGTTTGCATGTCAGAGTTACTGTGGTCTCATGAAATGAACTGAGCAGTGTTCCTCCTTTGTCTGTTGTGTGGAATATTTTGAGGATTATTTGGCATTAACACTTCTCTGAATGTCTGATAGAATTCTGCACTAAAACCATCTAGCCCTGAATGTTTTGTTTTTGTTTTGTTTTGTTGTTTGTTTGTTGCTTGGGAGACTTTAATGACAGCTTTTATTTCACTAAGGGGTATAGATCTATTTAAATTGTTTGTTTATCTGATTTTGATTTAACTTTTTACTTGGTACCTATCAAGAAAATTCCATTCCTTTTAGATGTTCCAATTTGGTGAAAAACAGTTTATAAACATTTCCTTATGATTCTCTGGATTTCCTCAATGTTTGTTGTTATGTCCCCCTTTTCATTTCTGATTTTGATAATTTGGATATTATATCTCTGCCTTTTAATGAGTTTGGTAGAATAAGGGTTTGTTTACCTTGTTGATTTTCTCAAAGAACCAACTTTTTGTTTCATTGTTTCTTTATATTTTACTGACTTCAGTCTGGGCTCTATTATTTCCTGCTATCTACTCCTCTTGAGTGTGATTACTTCTTTTTGTTCTAGAGCTTTCATGTTTGCTGTTAAGTTGGGTACATGAGATCTCTCCAGGTTTGTTTGTTTGTTTGTTTCTGTAGCTACTTAGTTCTATGAACTTTCCTCTTAGCACTGCTTTCATTGTGTCTGACAAATTTGGATATCCTGCTTATGCATTTTCACTGAATTATAAAAAGTTTTTACTTTCTTTGTTTCTGTATTGACCCATGTTTTTTATTCATTAGGGAGTTATTCCGTTTCCATGAGCCTTTTTTTTTTTTTTGTAAGCTTTCTTGTAGTAAATTATAAAAGGCTGTTGGGCTATATGACATTTATTATTAGCCCTATGATTATCACAGCAGTATTATTTAACCTGCCATTACAAATAATAAGACACAGATACATGTTAGATTTATAATTGCCTTATTTACTTGGTCCAGGCAGATATTCCTAACCACACTGTCTGAATCACCTTACCATCCATTTCCCAGCCCCCATCCAATGCCATCTTCCTTAATCATTATATCTTCCATCCATATTCTTATAAATATTTGCTTTTATTATTCATCTGGGCTTTTTCACACCCTTATTGGAGTCCTTCCTCCCAGCCCCATATGTTATCTTCTCCAGATTGATGTGTCATGGCGTCCTCCTTCTTTCTCTCTTCCCGTCCATCTGTTTCCCATGATCCTCTCTGTCCTCCAAAGCCCAGGAAACTTAGCCATGCCTACCCCATTCTGCCCTGCCCAGGTATAGGCCATTTAATGAGCCAATCAGGTATAATGTTTTATGCAGGTTTACACAAACAAGGATGGGTGTATCCAGCGGGCAGTAACATGATCTTGAGTGCCAGTAATTAATATTAGACCAATCTTCAACACTCTTTGTTTTTTTTCTTGTTGTTGATATCTAGCTTTAATCTGTGGTAGTCTGATAAGATTCAGGGAGTTATTTCAGTTTTCTTGTATCTGTTGAGACTTGGTTTGTGTCCAAGTATGTGTTCAATTTTGTAGAAGGTTTCATGAAATACAGAGAAGATATACTCTTTTGTGTTTGGGTGAAATGTTCTGTAAATATGTTAGGTCTGTTTATCAGGTTTCTAATGTGTGTTTCTTCCAGTATGCCCCTGTTTAGTTTTGGTCTGAATGACCTGGCCATTGGTAAGTGTTAGTGGGGGGTCCTGAAGTCTCCCACTATCCATGTGTGGGGATCAGTATGTGATTTAAGCTATAGTAGTTTTTTGTTTGTTTTTGTTTGTGTGTGTGTGTGTTTAACATGGGTGTCCTGTGCTTATGGCAAAGATGTTAAGGATTGAAATGTGGATTTTTCCTTTGATGAATAGATAGTGTTCTTTCCTCTCTTTTGAGTAGTTTTGGCTTGTAGTCTATTTTGTTAGATACTGAAGTAGCTACCCAAGTTTCCTTCTTAGGTCCATTTGCTTCGGATATCTTTTCCAACCTTTTACCCTTGGGTAATGGCTCTCCTTGTTGAAGTGTGTTTATTGGATGCAGCAGGAATGTGTCTCCAGTTTTCACACCCATTCTGTTAGCCTGTGTTTGTTTGTTTGTTTACTGGATAATTTTGAGAGATATAAATGAGTAATGATTGTTGATTCCTGCTACTTTGTTGATGGTGGTGGTGTATGTTTGTGTGTGTTTCCCTTCTTTTGAATTTGCTGGTGTGAGATCATTGCTTGTGTTTTTATGGGTGCAGTTAACCTCTTATGATGCTGTTTTCCTTCTAGCACCTTCTGTAGGAATGGAGTTATAGACAGATACTGTTTTCATTTTATCTTATCATATTACTTATTCCATTTGTTGTGATTGAAAGTTTTTTGGGGGCATAACAATCTGGGCTGGCATCTGTGATCTCTTAGAGTCTGCAGCACATCTGCCCAGGCTGTACTAGCTTTTAGAGTCTCCATTGAGAAATCAAGTATAATTCTAATAAGTCTGCCTTTGTAAGTTACTTGGTCTTGTTCATTTGCCTTTTAATATTTTTTCTTCTGTATACTTAGTGTTTTGATTATTATATGGTGAGGCAGCTTTCTTTTCTGGTCCAATCTATTTGGTGTTCTGTAAGTTTCTTGCACTTTGATAAGCATCACCTTCCTTATGTTAGGAAAATTTTCCTCTATGATTTTGTTGAAAATATTTTCTGGGTATTTGAGATGGGATTCTTCTCCTTCTTCTATTCCTTTTTTCTCCCTTGGGTATAGTCTTTACATAGTGTCCCAGATTTCCTGGATCATTTGTGTCTGGAGATTTTTAGATTTAAATTTTCTTTGGCTGATATATCCATTTCTTCTATTGTATCTTTAACGCCATCTCTTGTATTCCATTGAGAAATCTTGCCTATGTAATTCCTGTTCAAATTCTTAAAATTTCCATTTCCAGAGTTTCCTCAGTTTGTTTCTTTACTGATTCTACTTCCATTTGGGGGTTTTGAGCATTTTTATTCATTTTTTTCAGCTGTTTATTTGTGTTTTCTTGGATTGCTTTACAGGATTTATTCATTTCCTCTTTTAGGACATCTATGATTTTGCTATAGTTGGTTTTAAGGTCTTCTTCTTATGCTTCAGCTATGTTGGAATATTTGGGGCATACCATGGATGGATAGCTAGACTCTAGTGAAGACATATTGCTCTGGCTGCTATTGATTGTGCTTTTCTGCTGGCATCTAGGAATCTCAGTTTGAGGTGAATATGGGTCTAGGTGCTGATTTCTGGATTTGTCTTTTTTTGGTGGGTAGGGGATTCCGCCTTGGTTTCTGTTTCCTTTCAGGATTTTAGGAGACTGTTATGACTGTGTGTTACTCATTTCCTAGCCTGATCAGTTGATGTGTTCACAGGAAATGCCTGCTTGTATTGGAAGCTGGTATAGCAGGATGAATTAGGGGAGGGAATGTTGGAGAAGAAGGCATTTGTGATCCCTTGGGGATGGGGTCAGAGAGGAAAGAGAGACCATGGTACTTTTCCGGCTACAGAGCTGGCAACTTGTTGGTGTTGGGGTCGGGTACGAAGCAACAAGTTGGCAGAGGAAGGTTCGAATATCTGTGGAGATTCAAGGGCAGGGGAGGTTACCACTGACTCTGCCGCAGAGCTGGTGGTGATTCTGGGGGAAGTGGCTCTGGGAAAACAACAAGTTTCTTTAAAGATGTGTATTGCCCTTTTTTAAGTGAGATACACCACCTCTTGCTTCTGACTGCCTGACTTAGTTTGTGTGGTATTTTGCAAACTTCCCTTGTGATTAGGAGCTATGGGCCACAATGTGCTGGATTAAGTGTGATTTTCTAATGAGATTATGGAGCTTAAGAAATAATATCAATGAGAAGAACAACTTCAAGACGTGCAAGAGAAAGTATCTGAATGACAAATAGACGATCAAGGGATTGATTGGAAAGGCCGCCAAAATGTGTGGCATCAAGAAAGAGGCTAGGAAAAAGAGATTGAGTCTAGTGAAATATAGATGAAAACTAAATGACTTCAAGAGAAGAAAGACAGACAGACACAAAGGAAGAAGGGAAGGAAGGCAGGAAGGCAGGAAGGCAGGAAGGCAGGAAGGCAGGAAGGAAGGAAGGAAGGAAGGAAGGAAGGAAGGAAGGAAGGAAGGAAGGAAAGGAAAGGAAAAAAGAGAAAACGTGGCTCAATTATTTGTTATGGGGCTCATTTTATTCCATACTAAAGTCCTACTTAACTCTTCTGGCTTCAAAATGTGTCTTTGGAAATAGTAATCTAATAAAGGTGATCACAGTAGACTGAGCTGATCTAATCTAACTGTTGTCCACATAACAAGGGAAAATATACACACAGGTGTGACAGAAGACTATGTGAAGACATGAAAAAAAAATGAGTGTTTCTAAGCAAAGGAAAGTGGCCTCTGGGGGAATCCACCTACTATTGCTTGATCCCATACTTGAGTCTCCAAAATTATTTAAAATGAGCTCCTCCTGTTGGTTACCTGATTAGTAATATGTTGTTATGGCATCCCTGGTAAACATAACATTTGAAACATTGGCTCCACTCTGTGACTGAGGCATTTTTAGGGATTTCTAAGATATCTCTTCGTTACTCTTGTCTAGATTTGTGTTTGGAGCTGATAGCAAGCTCCCTTTATATATAGGCCATGGCTCCCTAGATATGTTTTTTGAGATGCTTTGAAGACTGAGTATGTACTCTACAGTAGCCTATCTCCAACAGAGGATCATGAGCTCTTTTCATATCCCTCATGGAATCTGTACAGGTAATGACATTCACGCTCATTAGCATGATTACTTATTCTCTTTATGTCTCTTAACTAATCTCCGGCTTCATTTGTTTCTTCTCCAAACCTGTTTCTTCTTTCTAGCCAGTCATGTTGGCAGAGATGATAAAGGCAAATTTGAACATGACCAAGTTTGTAGTCTCTCAAAAGTCTTTCAAAATTGGTGTATACATAGATATACATATACTTAGATGTACATACATACATACATACATATGCAGTCTTTTGAATTATTGTTAGTTTTCTTTTGACATGAACATAGGCATATCTAGTCTAGAGAGATGTTTTATTTTTCTGGACTATTTATCTCTTATCTTTTATTTAGTGAAAACATGGATCTTAGAGTCAAAACATTTGCAGATCATTTATCATTTTTGTGAACTAGGTAAAACTGCTTAATATAAGTTTCTTTGTTTATAAAATGGAGATTTAGAAGACCCTGTGTTATAAGGAATGCATTTCAGAATTACAGTTAAATTATATGACATGGGCAAAATACTTTATAAATTATGATTTCTAATATCATAAGACTTTTCTTTTTGCATTGCTCATATTATTTGATACATGGCTTAAGTTCTGAATTCAAGACAGTCTTAGAAAACTGGCAGTCTCTTTTAATCATTTTTATCATTTTAAAGAAACATTTTATAAAAATTAAAACATTAAATAAGTATTTAGGGAAAAATCTTCCAACATGTCAGTCCTTTGACTCCTAAGAGGAGTCAACCAATATTTCTCACAGATGAAAATGTGTAAAAGTCTGTGTGGCAGGAAAGGGGTTCTGTGGATCAACACCAGGGCGTGGTGAATCCTATGCAAGTATTCTACCACTGAGCTACCTAACAGCCAACATTGGTTCTTCCCTATCACCATCAGCCCCCACTCCTCATTCCCCACCAAACTACGGGGATTCCTTCTTTTCTGGGTTGTTTATCTATCTATCATCTATCTATGTTCTACCTGTCTGTCTGTCTGTCTGTCTGCCTATCTATCTATCTATCTATCTATCTATCTAAATATCTATCATCTATTATCCATCTATGTTTTTGTTTGAAATAAGGTCTCACTGTGTCGCCTGACTGGCCTGGGACTAGCTGTGTAAATGAGCTTAGCTTTAGGTTCGAGAGCTCTATCTGCACACCTGTGTTTCCCAAGCACTGAGAAGAAAAGTGTGTGTACCACTTTATCCAGTCCATTTCTGGGCCATTTTTAAATGAGAAAGGTTTGCTTGGATTCATATTTCTAAAGTTCAGTGCATGGAGCGGGCCTTTTTTCTTGGTGAGGGCCTTCTGCTTCTCAGCACAAGGATGAGAGTAAACAGGTAAGGAGACATAAGCTTAAGAGAGGAAGGAGAGCATAACGTCTAACTCACTGGTGTGGTGAAGACACTAATGACATTAATCCACTTATCAGGGCTCGGCTCTATTCTCTAGATCCACGTATCTCTATGAGGCCCAACCTCCCAACAGCGTTGCACTGAGAAATCATGTTTCTAGCACATTAATTCCAGGGAACAAATTCAAACCAAAGCTAGAGATGTCTTACTGAATTCGTGAAAGGCATCATGGCTGGGTAGAAAGAGCCCATGTTTTGCAGTGAGTCGGAGTTCAGTTTAGTGCTATAGCTCTTCACTCTTTAGCACTGGCCTACTTCCCAAACCACACCTCACTGTGTCTCCACCTCTACAGATGAAGAAGTAAACTAATACAGAACTACCCTAGGAGTTCTGTTATACAATACACATGCAGGGTCTCTATAAACTACATATATGTCACAAATTGATATTTTTGTTGTAATAATATCCTGTATGTGTCTCATTACTGTCTTCCCACCTAAACTTTCACCAGGTCAATTTCAAATACTAACGGCAAGGATTTCTTCCCCACCTACTGAGTTTACAAGACTGAGGTAAAGAGTAAAAATGCAAAGGGGCAAAGATGTGCTCTGTACAGGCAACCTACAGTCTACTTGAGGACACAAAACATCAAAAAGATGACACAACATGCCTTTAGAAAAGTAATGAAATAATACAGAGAAAGGAAAAAAAGAACCAAGAGAAAGGAAGGAAAGGGAAGACAAGACTTGTGTACAAAGGAATGATGAAAGATCCTAAACACTGGAGCGCGTATCAAACATCAAAAGTATGAGTAGATCAGTATCTGCATGAGAATGCAGTAAATGTCAAATCAGTTCAACAAAATGATAATTGATATATGTTTCCCCATTATTCTTACATGAGGGATGTACTCTGAAGACTTGTTACTGTGAAATAGAATTAATTTATTTTCAACATAGCTGAAACTATCCATTTTATTTGCCTATAGTGCTGATGATGCACCACTAAATATACACACAGAACGTGGGAAATGTCCTTAAGCTACAGCGCCAATCTGAAGGCTTTGTTCCCTTTCAGTCGCATTGAATGGTGTAAGCACGTGATCCAACTGGACTAAGTCAATGGAAACTCATTTCTTGTTGACACATAGCTCTATTTCTATAAACTGTTTCTTGTTATTGAAATTATTTGTCCAGGTTCAAAAAAAAAAGCATCTATGGCTAAGACAGTACTTATTAAATAAACCTGGTTTGACCACATTCAAGAGGTGATTCAGCTGAACTATATGGCATGAAAACTCCAACACAATAGTCCAAATCTCTGAATTCAGCTACATAATCAGGGTGGGGAATTTATTGCGGGGGCGATTAAAAAATACGTCAGAGAAATCATGACCGTCCTTTAATTACTCTCCTTTGTAGTGAGCTTAGATCAATATCAACTGTTTGTTTTGTTTGAGATCTTTTCTTTTCCCCTCTTAAAGAAGATATTGCATGATCATGCAAGTGCAAGAACTAAGGGAAACTCACAAGTGCTTGGCAAGGAGAGGAAAAACATGATTTTATAAAAGTGCCACATGTTTGGTCCCTGCAAAGAAAGACTTGGAATGCAAAACACCTAACCTACCAGAGTGAGAGCCAAAACCAGATTCTCTTTTGTCTAATTCTTACAGAAGGATGCTAAACTCAAAAAAAGGGGGGAAGGAAAATGGAAAAGTTTGAGGTTATGAACAGACTGGTGTTAAATTAATTTTCTTAACGTCCCTAATTTTCTTAACGTCCCTATTGTGGGCAGCCATTCAGTGTCATGGCTTAATTAGTGCCACTTTTCATCTTTCCCTGTGTTCTCATCGTTAGTGCCAAGTGTTATTACTATTACTGTTGTTTTATTTTTTGCCAATGAAAATAAGGAAGTGAGTATGGTTTTAAAAACAAAAGATGCTCCAGGAGCAGAACACAAGTTCCCGTCCCATGCCAAGTTGGAAAGAACTTATGGAAGAGAAAGAAAGCACCTTTTGAGGGTGTACTCTGTAGAGGGCACACCCTGTGATCTGCTGGGGACCGGTTCCCTGTTCCCCAACTCTGAAAACACAGGCAAATAACATCCCACACTTCTCTTTTGAGTGTGCCTACCTCTGAGGTAAGAGTTCTGTTGTGGTTGGAGTGAAAAACATCCCCCCTTATCTGTGCTTGTGTTTAAACACTTGGACCCTAGCTGTGGTGCTGTTTTGGAACTCTGGAATTTTAGGATGTGGAAGATGTCAGTCACTGGCATGGGCAGTGAGGGTTTATAACCTGGATCTACTTCCTGTTCTCTTTAAGACACAACCTGTTCCACCGAGATTCGAGGAGGTTTGTCACTGTGGCACACTCCTGCCAACATGGAGCTACCTGTCACCATGCATTCCCTCTGCAATGGACTGTCTCCTCTTAGACTGTGAGCCAAAATAAACTTCTCCCTCCTTAAGTTGGTTTTCTTCTTGAGGTGATGGGAAAAGTAACTAAGAGAGTCCTTTAGATTCTTTTGAATAAAAAAATGGATACACGATTTGGAAGAAAATGCACAAAACTTTTAATATTAATGTTAATATTATAATGGGCATAGTTCCTCCTCAGGGTTGCAGAGAATGTGTTCCAGATCATCTTTCCTGGGCTTTTTATGTGAGGGAACCACTTTCTTACACCTAGTGGTAATGTAGCATTGAAAATGATCATGATAACACAGCGTTGGGTCATGTTATCTAGACTTCTCTGGGCCAACACATATTTCTCTCATGGTTTTTGTGGCTTCACATTTTTAAACCCTTTGGTAGGTAGGGTAGTGAAAGTTAAGAACAGGACTCTAGAACATTTGAGGCTTGAGTTCTTGCTTTGACACTCACTGTAATGTGAATTAAGCAATTTAACTGAGCTTCTTATCATTGTCTTTCTTCTAATGTAGTTCTGAAGGATGAGTATATGCCAAAAGTGGTAAGATAATAGGCCAATAATATGCAGTCAATCAATGTAAGAATTATTAGTATTAATATGTGGTACACACTGTAAAATCAGGTTTCATTTCAACGCTCACATTATAGTGAAGAATTAAATCCACCTGTGTGTGGAGACATGCCATTGTCTCCTCCCTTAGAGTTAATCCACATGGGCCAGCTGATCACTTGGCCAAATGACCACCCTCCCAGGTGGCTGATGCTCTTTAAGCCGTGCTAAGGAGAATGGGAGAAATAATTATCAATATACATGAGATAGGAGAGTTTCTCTTTCCAGAATCTCTACTTTTACTGCTCCAGGGTGGTCTCTGTTAGATCTGCCTGACTTTACTCTGAAGGGCACAATCTTTCCTTTGTCTTCTTTGCTGTCCTTTTTTTTTTTTTTTTTTTTTTTTTTTTTTTTTTGCAGGATCGGGGTAGAAGTTGCTGGCTAGAACTTAACTGTGCTTTCTCAAGTCTTTGGGTTTGTTTGTTTGTTTAATTCTTCTTTTAAAGTCCCCCCCTTTCTATCATATGACTGCTGGTCTATGGTGTGCCTGACTTCCGTACTGGCTGAGCTTAAACAGCACAGCCTTTTCTTTTCTTCTCATTTTCCTCTTCTGGCAGCTGTCAACATTTACAGCTTTGTTTTTCTGTTTGTTTGTTTGTTTGTTTGTTTGTTTGTTCTAATCATTCCCAAGCTTCCTTTTGAATTTATTCTTAAATAATTTTATTAATGAGATTAACAAATAGCCAGCAGGAGATGCTCATTTTTACAGTGACATGTGACAGCTCCGGTGTGGTGGTCCCAATTTCTGGTAACATTCTGAAAATAAAATGTTTTCTACGTGATTAAGAATAAATAAAAAAAAATTGACAAAAATTTTGTAAATTACTCCAGTCCTTATGTACACACACACTGACATTTCCTACCATAGCAAAGTAATGTAACTTTAAAATTTGCTTTTATTATTGTTATTTTTTTTTGATATGTATGGGTGTTTTGCTTACATGCATGTCTGTGTATCACATTGTGTGCTGGTGCCTGTAGAGGCCTGAGGAGGGTGTAGAATCTTCTAGAACTAGTGTTAGAGAAAGTTGTGAGTCACCATGTGGATGCTGGAAATCAGACATGGATTCTCTGGAAGAGCAGCCTGTGCCCGTATCTGCTGAGCCATCTCTCCAGCCCCATCTTTTCACGATCTTGCAATGCCTCTGGAAGTTCTTCTGAGTAGGAGTAAACTTTACAAAGCACCCAAAAAGCATCGTAATTAAGCATCAATATATAGGCAGAGTCGCCAGAAGAAAAGCCGGTAGGACCCGGATCTGGAAGAGCAAAGAGCAGAGCCGGGCCACAGAGTATCCTGGCATTGGCCTGTGATGGTGGCAGCCAAGTCTTAGTTAGTGGTTAATGTTGGAGGGCTGATTGCGCTGTGGGCAGCAGGATCCAAAGGTAGGTGCTGTATAGCAAAGTTAGCATACAAGAAACAGAAAGCCAGTAAACACAATACCTCAATGGTTTCTACCTGACTTTCTACCCTAACCTTTGTAAGTGATGAAATGTGTCTGGAACTATAAAATGGAATAAATAAAATCCTCCCACATGCAAAAAAAAAAAAAAAAAAAAAAGTAGAAAGAAAGAAAAAAATAAGAAATATGTTAAAACCCACGTTTTTCTGTTGGCTATCTTTTTAGTTGTATGTATATCTCGTGTACCCTCCCATATAATATTCCTTTAAAAACTAAAACATCGGAATGCACCTGTCTGGGTCCATTATCTTACCCTGTTCTCAAGTCCTTGTATAGTCATAGCTTCTGAATATGAGCTTTTGATGCATTTATCAAAAACTGGAATTTGAATTTATTTGTGTAGGTGCTCTAATAAAGTCTGGGTACACTTAGAGCACAACCAAGATATACATATTCAGACATTTAACTACTTTGTTTGATAAAGAAGAAAAAATAATTAAAGTGTGGATGAAGCTCAGTAACAGAGCAATTGCCTAATACACCAAGGCCATTGGTTAATTCCTAACACCATAAAATAAAATGTGAAATTAATCAAATATAAAACTGAGATTTGAGGAGCTAGAAAACATACATCAAAGTAAACCCATCTGGAAGCTAAAGAGACAAATTTGGGTATCTAGAACCAGAAAATAATAAAGTTAAAAGTGAGTAAGTACTTATAAATAAAGATTGCTGAAAAGGACAGGCAAAACCTAATCAAGAAAAGACATTAGAGCTTTAAATATTTAATATTCTGAACAATCTAACTTCTAAAGATGACCTGACTATGGATGGACTGCCTAGAACATAGAAGCTGTGGTTTTAATCCCAACCCCACTGGAAAGCAACACTGTCATAATTCTCTAACATGTTTAATATTTGATGAAATATATAATTTTACTAAAAAAAATATAAACCGAGAAAGTGGAAATGGAGAAAAGCTAAGACAAGTACAACAAAAGTACAAATAACCACAATAGGAAAGAACAAAGTGACCAAAGAATTATTCCCTTGTCCATCCCTCCCAGGGGTCTCGTGGTAAACAATTAGGAAGAAATTTTTACAATAAACAGTGTTCCTAGCATTCAAGCTATTATAGATTGCATAAGGCTATGGGCCTGGTAGTTCATTCATTACTGTGGCTAGCATAGTCTGCTATTAAACTTGATGAAGACAGCAAGCAGAAGTGTGAATAAAGAATACAAAATCATAAGCAAAAATTAGCAAATTCCCCAGAGCATTAAAAAGATTGGGTTGTTAAAAGAGTATTTAATTTAGAAGTTCAGTGAGGTCTCAACATTAAGAACTTTCAAAACCTTATTATCTGTATGAGTACTGAATTTAGATGACCCATGTTTTTCCTTTAACTGTTCCTATATCCCCCTGTTCCTTCTCAGATTCATGGCCTCTTGTTTTGTAATTATATTGTTTTATGTATTAGTAGAATTATCCACATTGAAATGACAAAAGAAGCAGAAGATATTTACTATGTGCAAGCTAAACCACCTTTGATAAAACTAAGCACTTTTTTAATTTCAAATCAGACTGACATTATTATGTGGATGGTAAAAAAAAAATAAACTTAAATATGATCATGCTTACTGTCTTTGCAATGAAGTATTCTGGAGAGCTAGTCTATACAAACAACACACAAAACCAAAAGCATCTCATTGCTTTAGGCACATAAACTACACTACCTGGAAATGCCCGAGAGAACCTTTGGAAAGTAAGTCTAATGGTGAACTTACCTCAAGAATGAAGGCCGACGTAAAATAAGACAACTGCCCAGTGAGCCCCCAAACATTCAGAAGTGGTCAGAAGCATCTACGACTTTATAGATGTGGGGATAGTTGAAAAGAATGAGCAAAATATGAAAAAAAAAGTGTATTGTAATTCAAAGAACTACAAATTCAGCGGAAAAATCTAAATTGGCAAAGAGAGAATACAGTACACATATGCATTGGTTAATGCCACAAAGCAACTGCTCACACACCATTTGTAGAATTATGAATAAATGCCAATTTTCTGGGGTATTGCTGAACTTCATTTTAAATTCACAAGCGGGCATATTTTTGATATAGGAATATCCAATTAAAAACCTGATAAACCAAAAAAGGAGACCAAAGATACATATGTGTGTGTGTGTGTGTGTGTGTGTGTGTGTGTGTTTTGGTAATCAGAGTACACTCAGTAAGAATTGGTTCTTTCTTTCTATCCTGTGAGTCCCAGGGACTGAACTAGGTCATCAGGCTTGGTGGCAGGTGCTTTTGTAGTCTGAGTCATCTTGATGTTATGGAAATATTTATCAAAGCAATATTGAAAATGATAAATATTTTAGTTAAGTATCCATCAGTAAAGATTTGATGCCAAACAAATCTCAGTGAACTATGCAGTCATTAAGATGTGTGCTGTGGAGACTGTTTAGTGAGTTGGAAAGATAAGCAAACATATATACATGCTATACACACACACACACACACACACTGTACTCTCAGGAGGGCTCAGTCACTTTGTCTCAGTCTCCCTCTCTCTGTCTATCAGGCTTTTATTGATATGTATGAGAATTGGGATTGATCTGGGGGAATCTTAGCTAATGAAACACTGACAGTCAAAAGAAAGAAGAATAAAATGAATGGGAATTGGAGGTGACTTGCCTTTCCCATCTTCATTGAATCTTTTGAGTCTCCTTTGGAGAGATGAGTAGAGAGATGCTTTATAGGAGACATTCATGAGCAGCCTTATGGTCTTTACCATTATCATCACGGTCTAACAGGCTTGCTGCATTTTAATGTGTGATCATTTCCCCTAATTCTGAGTGCAACTTTCTGTCCAAGTGGAGAACACAGAAAGATGTTGGGGACTATGGCAATGTGCTTGTCTCACAAGCATGAGGATGTGAGTTCAGATTCCCAGGAACCATGTGAAAAGCCATGTGTGGTGATGCAAGCCTGCAGGTCCAGTATATAATGGTAGAGTCAGGAGCTAAAACATAGGAGGTTGTCAGTTACCCAAAGTAGGTGCTAAGAACCGAAGGCAAGACCCTGTAAGAGCAATTCTTTTCTGTTTGTTTGCTATTGTTTGTTTTGTTTTGTTTTGTGTAGCCTTGGCTGTGCTGGACTTGATTTGTAGTCCAGGCTGGCCTTGAACTCACAGGCATCCACCTGCCTCTGCCTCCCTGAGTGCTGGAATCACAGGTGTTTTCCGAAGCACTCAGCTTATAAGAACAGTTTTTAACTGATGTATCAGCTCCACTTTTCAAGGAATATTTGCTTAAGATATAGAATTCTAGGTTGAAAAATCAGAGGTGTTCTTAGGTTTTAATAAGAGACTTTCTAATAGCTAGTGTTTGTAGCCAGAGTTTGCTTTGTGGGTTCCTTTTTCTCTCTTCCAACCTTCTCTACCCTTATTAATCTCCTAACATTAGATAGAGGGGAAAGGGAGTCAACTTATCTTTAGACTACTTTCTGATGATTGGGGGCATTGACTTCCCTTGGCAAGACTGATTTTCTACATCAGGATATTTAATTTCTTCTTTTGTTCATTTATTTATTTATTTATTTATTTATTTATTGCACAGCGATTTGACAAACAGCAACTAACAGCATCCAACCACCAATAGCATCCAGCCAATAACAGCAACAGCAACAAATCAGTCTCTCAAGGCCCTAGCATTTATATATCCTCTGAAAAGTTCCCAGACTTCCAAACATCACACACAGAAACTGTCTGCAGCTGGCAAAACCACACCCCTGATAAAGCATGATGCAGACCTTAATCACCTGCTGTGAAGCAGCCTCTTGTCCACACACCTGGGATTAAAATGAAACCATATTTCCATAACATTTCTGTGTTTCTTTTTAAATACAAAATTCTGATTACAAGTTTCCTTTTCTTGAGACTCTTTCTTTTAGTGTTATGAGGATTTGGTCATTTTACCATGCCATGAGTACATGTGGTTTTATTAATCTCTTTTGAAGCAATAACTTGAAGCAATAATTTTGTTTGTCTTAGAAAGCTGTATACCATTTTTATACCAATCTCTTTTTCTATCATTCCTATTTTTAGAAGCTTAATTACATATAGGATAATATTGACATTGTTTGCCATTTCTGTTACCCATCCTTCTGTATCCCTTCTACTCACCTTTCTCTACTTCTCAGCATCTTTTTCTTTCCTGGGTACTAGTTCACTAATCTCTTTTTAAAATGAATTTACCGTAGTGTTTTAACCAAGTACACAGTGTTACTTCTCTGTATTGTTTTTTTTTTTTTTATTAAATTTGGTATGCTTTTCTTTTTTTCTTCTCTTTTTATTTTTTTAATTTTAATTTTTACTTTTTTCACAATTTATTCATTATATATTCTGATTGAAGCCTCCTCCCTTAACAACTCCAATCCCACCCTCCTTCCCTTTTTTCCTCATCCCTTTCTCCTAGTCCACTGAAGGGGGAGTTCTCCAGCTCTGCCATCTGCCCATAGCTTATCAAGTCTCATCAGGATTGCCTGGATCTTCTTCCTCTGTGGCCTGGTAAGATAATATCACCAGGGACAAGTGATCAAAGAGCAGGCAATCAAGTTCATCACAGGTGCAGCCCCTGTTCCATTTACTCAAGAACCTACCTGGAGTGGATTGAGACTGAGTTGACAATAGGCTAAATTTGGTATGCTTTTCTATTTCAGAATTTTTATATGAATTTAAGTCTATTTCTGAAATTTCCTGTCCTTACTTGAATGTATTGAATGTATATACTCACAATTACCCATAATTTTATATCTACTCTTTTCTTATATTTCTTTTATAATATCTGGTGATTTTGTTAAGATATTGTCATTATCTAAATTGAAATGCATTTCATAGGCTCATTATTTGAATGAGTGCTCCCTAGACTGGGGTTTTATTTTGATGGCTGTGGAACTTTTAGGATGTGGAGCCTCACTGGCAGAAGTATGTCTCTAGACATGGGCCTTTGAGAGTTGTGCTTGCTTCTGGTCAAGCCTTCTATCTTTGCTTACTGCTCCTCTGTAATGTAATGTAATGTAATGAAAAGTTTCCATAGGATGAAATCTCCCTGTCCGTGTTGCCATGATGGACTGAAATCTCTCTGAAACCATGAGCTAAAATAAACCTTCTTCTCTTATATATATATATATATATATATATATATATATATATATATATATATATATATTTTGTCAAGCATTTGGTTACAATACATTAATGGAACTAGCAGAGTTGTGGGCACCATTTATGAGACCATTTATGGAAGGCTCTTTATAGGCTTTCTGGAGAAGCGGGCAATGCGATGGGATCAGATCACACTAATCCACATTGGCATCAAGATGATTCTCTGCTGAATTCTCTTCTATCTCATTCTTCCCTTAATTCTAGGGTGTAGTCTTTCTAGGTCGCTGCTGCAAATCCTGGGTGTTAGCAAGTTCTATAATATCTGTTAAATTCTGGACCTCAAATTCTGCCTATCCAAAGATCAACACTGAATTATTTAGAACTCAGATGGTTTTATAGCCTACTTGTCTTCTTAGTGTATAGGTTTTTTTGAAAGTCTTCCTGAAAAAAAAAAAATCTGCATCAAACAGCAAGATTCCTTAAAAATAACTTATTTTGTGCTTTTATCCTTTAAGATCTTGTTTCTTCTAATCTTGGCTACTCGTATAGCCTTGAATTCCAACTTTGGTCTCATTAGCCCCTGGAAATTACTAAAAACTCCATTCAACTCCTTTGCCAGTTAAACTCATATTTCTGCTCAGCCTTTTAACTCTAAAATATTCTTTACTTATAAACCAGAAAAATGTCTCCAAGGAAAAGGAAACATGAAGTCCTTGGTTTACTTTCTTGTATTTTTTTAATAACTTGGATTTCCAGTTCATAGCAGTATTGGAACTTTTCTCTGCCTTTGAAAAGGTATTATGTTTGTATTGTGTTCAGTTTTCAAGTTAGTTGGTTTTTAGAAGAACATTCATCTGGTACAAAATAATCATTTACATCAGGAAGGAGATAGTTTATATTTCTACTATACCCCACTACTGTTAATACCACTAATCTACTTTTGGCTCTTCCTTCAAAATATATTCAAATTCTGCCTACTCTGTTATAAATCTGGTACAAATTACCATCACTTTCCACTTTGTTACAGAAAGAGATTCGATATTTTGTCCCTTCTGGGCTCTTGTTTTCACAGTCTACTTTCAACATTAAAAAAAAAAAAAAAAAAGAGCTATTGAAAAGTTAAGTGACTTACTGCACAGAATACTATTATTGTCAGTCAATTTCACCTGAAGAAAATTCCAAAGCCTTTATTTTTGTGTACAGATTGTATTTTCCAAAGAGATCCATAGAATGTCTCCTATCCTTTGTATTTTTCTAGAGCTTTGTCATTCTACAATCAAGAATATATCCAAAATATGCTAAACCATGCTTGTAGCAGCTTTATTCATAATAGCCAGAATCTGGAAACAACCCAGATGTCCCTTATTTGAGGAATGGGTATAGAAATTGTGGTACATTTACACAATGGAATACTACTCAGCAATTAAAAACAAGGAAATCATGAAATTTGCAGGCAAATGGTGGGATCTAGAAAAGATCATCCTGAGTGAGGTATCCCAGAAACAGAAAGACACACATAGTATCTACTCACTTCCAAGCGGATATTAGGCATATAATATAGGAAAATCATTCTAAAATCTATACACCTTAAGAAGCTAAGCAAGAAGGGGGATCCTGGGCAAGATGCTCAATTCTCATTCAGAAAGGCAAATGGGAAAGACATCGTAAGAGGGTAAAAACAAGGAACAAGACAGGAACCTACCACAGAGAGCTTCTGAAAGACTCTACACAGCAGGGTATTAGAGCAGATACTGAGACTCCTAGCCAAACTTTGGGCAGAGTACAGGGAATCTTATGAAAGAAGGGGGGAAATAGAAAGACCTGGAAGGGACAGGAGCACCACAGAGAGAGCAACAGAACCAAAACATCTGGGCCCAGGGGTCTTTTCTGAGACTGATATGCCAACCAAGGACCATTCATGGAGATAACCTAGAACCTCTGCTCAGATGTAACCCATGGCAGCTCAGTGTTCAAGTGGACTCCCTAGGAAGGGGAACAGGGACTGTCTCTGACCTGAGCTCAGTGGCTGGCTCTTTGATCACCTTCCCCTAATGGGGGAGCAGCCTTACCAGGCCACAGAGGAAGACAATGCAGCCAGTCCTGATGAGATCTGATATGCTAGGGTCAGGTGAAACAGGAGGAGGACCTCCCCTATCAGTGGACTGGGGAAGGGGCATGGGAGGAGAAGAGGGAGAGAGGGTGGGATTGGGATGGGACTAGGATGGGGCTACAGCTGGGAATAAATTGTGAATAAATTGTAATAAATTTAAAAATTAAAAAAAAAATAGAGCTTGTGCTTCTTGTGTAATGTTTGTATTAGCAATCAGTGGAGGGTAGAAGACCATGCCTTCCAAGGCTGATCACATAGCTCCCATGTATTTCTTCCTTATGCTTTTGGAAAGATCACACTCGGGAGCCAGGCATCCATTAAAATAAATCTCAAGACCATATAGAAAGTGTGTAAAGAGAAGAAACGAGCCCTATGTTCCAAAGTTCTAGATGAGGTTCCAGATTACACAATACTACCAATTGCAGTCATGTGGTGACATTTACATTTTAGTAGATGTTCCAGACTCTTGTTATACTGCCTATAACATATGAATTAAACAGACACCGTTTCCACAAACCCCTGAAAAATACAAGTCAGTATGCAAAATATACAGTGTTATAAACCACTAGTTTAAAGGATGGCCTATTATATTGAAATAAGTAATTGGGACATGTGACCCTCAACTGATAAGGGTTAAGGATGTAACTTACTGATAGAGCAATTGTGACGCATGTGTGCGGTCCTATTTTCAATTCCCAGAACTTCAAAATACAATTACCTTCTGATACAATGTCCTGTGACCTTTTGAAACTCACTTCTTCTACATTTCTCTTCCCGGTTTGAATTTTTGTTTAAATGTGCCAAGCATTCCGCTACCTCGGGACCTCTAATGACTGTTCTGTTGTCCTCTTGGAATAGTTCTCCCAAGTTTTGAGCCTAATCTCTTAACTTCTTAACGTATAAGTTCAAATACAACTTTATGAAAATTTCTCTGACTTCATTTTCTACATAGCACTCATCATTAACTTAGATATGTATTAATTTTAGTCAGCTGTACTTCTTCAAAGCAATATAAATTACATGGGAGGATAAGAGTTTTGAGAAAAACAGCAGACAATTAACTTTTTTTTATAAATAAGTGAAATTATTTTAAATTTTGCTTTGCCAAATATTTTTGTTTTATATCTCAATTTTGGTGCACACACCCATGAAAGGGTTAGTTCACATATAGACATCTGCAATTCCTGTAAAATCTTGATCTTCACGATATAACTACCAATCTGAAAAAAAAAATCATTTGCTTTTTCAAGCAAGCATATGACCATACATTTGGCTCTACATCAAGTGTGCAAGTTTCTTAAGATCAGACTGTACCTACTAAGTCTTGGAAGTGACCACTGATCTGATTTCACATTTCCTTGACCACTCTATTTACTTCCCTGGTGCCATGTCTCCTGCCCTGACAGTCCAGTAGTGTGATCGCTTCATTTCCTGATTTTTAAGAAGTATAGATTGCTCAGTGACAAAAAGGGATGTTGTGTCCAACATGAATAAAAGTAAAAAGAGAAAGAAAAAGGAAAGAAAATGACATGACAGCTCCTAGGTATGGTGGAGGAGAAAGCTTATTGCAGATATGTGGAAGAGCAAAGCCAGAGGCAATGGCATCTGAGAGAGTCTAGAGTGGTCACAACCCTGAGGAGGAGGGAGAAGAGAAGAGAGAAGGGTTAGGTGGGGGCAAGGTGAGGCAACAGGAAGCCAAAGGGACAAAAGGGCTGGATATCCAAAATGGCTGAATTATATAGGGTACAGCAGCCCAGCCCCCAGGGATGGAGAGTTCATGGTTGAGGGGAGATATGTCAGCTGCACCCTCTAACAGGGGGATGCTGGGAGAACTTGTATGCCAGGTCTGCTTTAGTATGTTAAATGGGCTTCCTCAGCCTTTTGTCTTTGGTTTAAACTTAACATAATGTAGACAAATTAGAAGGAAAATAGAGAATAAGAGGAAATCATGGGGAAATGATTGAAGTTTCCTTTTCTCTGGCAACCTCAGCTGACAAGAGCCCTTCCTATGGAGAACAAAGTGTCTCTTTCTGCAAAGATTCTGAAAGCAGATCTTTGTTTACCTCCAAAACTGCTGTTCTATATCTCACAACCTTATTGTAGTTTTACAACAATTTATAATCAGAACAGAAGAACAATGCTGTTAGGTCAATGAGGTGTAAAGCATGAATAGAAATCATTTGTGTCAAGTCTTGTTTCATTGTACGCATGATTTGTAATTTGTTGCTAGGTGTGGAAAAGGGAATTTAACATGGAGAAAATGACTAGACTCTTTTAATTTTGCTCTTTTTCATCTTTTTTATTTTTAGTTTATTTTTTATTTATTACAATTTATTCACTTTGTATCCCAGCTGTCACCCCCTCCCTTATCCCTTCTAATCCCAACCTCCCTCCCTCATCTTCTCCCATGCCCTTCCCCTAGTCCAATGAAAGGGGAGGTCCTCCTTCCCTTCCATCTGATCCTAGCCTATCAGGTCTCATCAGGACTGGCTTCTTTGTCTTCCTCTGTTGCCTGGTAGGGCTGCTCCCCCCACATCAGGGGGAAGTGATCAAAGAGCCAGCCACTGAGTTCATGTCAGAGACAGTCCCTCTTCCCATTACTATGGAACCCACTTGGACACTGACCTGCCATGGGCTACAACTGCGCATGGGTTCTAGGTTATCTTCATGAATGGTCCTTGGTTGGAGTATCAGTCTTCAAAGAGACCCCTGGGCCCAGATTTTTTTGGTTTTTTGCTCACCTTGTGAAGTTCCTGTTCCCTTCAGGTCTTTCTATCACTCCGTTCTTTCAGAAGATTCCCTGTACTCTGTCTAAAGTTTGGCTATGAGTCTCAGCATCTGCTTTAACATCCTGCTGGGTATAATTTTTCAGAGGCCCACTGTGGTATACTCCTGTCCTATTTTCTGTTTTCTCCATCTTCCAAGGTTTATTCTGTTTGCCTTTCTCTTAAATTTTTTTTCCAGAAAATATTTGTCTTTGGCAATTAGCTCTAAAAAATAAGAGATGGGAGAATCATAGAAGCCAACTACTTAACAAATCCAAGCATGACTGCTCAAAAACGCTGTTATTTCTAGTGTCTATTTCTCATAAAATGTGGATGGCGATTTATTTAACTAAAGTGCTTTCTACCATAAATAATAACAAAACATTTCAGATTTGTTTCCGATTCTTCACTTACTGTGTAGTTATGGGGCTGCCAAAAGGAATTTTCTCTTGTTCTTGTCCTTCTTATCTTTCTAAAAGTAATCTGATGGGTCGAAGGACGTTAAATACAAAAAGATTATTGAGAGAGTTCTGCCAGCTATGAACCAAGAAGTATTTCCATCTTAGACTGTTGTAATTGAAATTAGCATCATGTTTGGTTTCTTGTTTGCGAGACAGAGAGTGGAGCTGGATGGGTGGGGAAACGGAGAGCATCTGGGAAGAGTTGGGAGAGGGAAAAGTGTGTTCAGAATGTATTGTAAGAAAAGGTTTTTTTTTTTTTTTTCAATTAAGGCAAAAGAAAAATTATGAATCTGAAAAGAATGGAGCATGGCCAAAAACACAGAGATAATACAATACAAGGCAGACATTTGAGAAGGGAACTTTGGTGTAACTGAAGAGTTGTCGCTATACTTAAGAGCAGAGCCTGCAGACACAGGGTGTCTACTTACCATGTGAATTTCAGAGCTACTAGAGTTTAGAAATCGTGTGTGGCCCTTAGATTAGCAAAGCATTCTGCTCATGCATGCTGTCCTTTAAAAAAAAAAGTTTCCACGACAACTTTTTATCGGGGTACATGCTGTCTTTTACTTTGTTTTAAGATTATTGCTTAAAATTTTTTTCACGGGTTCTAGTAATTTGTTTGAAATAATCCCTTCAAACTCCACAGTTCTTTGGTTTAGGCTTCAAATGGAGAGGCAGGAGACCCACAGACGCTCTGTTGAGCATAGCGTTAGTTCACAACGGCAGTGGTTTTCTCACTCCCCACTCCTGCCTAGCATTTCGGGAGCACTCTTTCTCCAGACTGAGAGGCTGTGGGCAGTCTGTTGACAAAACCTCTAATTTGACAAAAACTCTAGTTCCGAGTTTCCAAATCCACCAACTAAAGAAGCATATTTTATGTGTTTATTATTATCATTAGCGTGTATGTGTACGGTGGGGGTCAGAGGTACATTCGCCACATGCACCTGTGGGGGTCATAGGACACCTCTCAGGAATCAGTTCTCTCCTTTCTACCTTAACACGGGTTTCATGGATGAACTCAGGTCATCAGCCTTGTGTGGCAAGTCCCTTTACCCACTGAGCCGCCTCTCTTCCCCTAGAGACTCCGCTAATGTTCTACAAACTTTCTTTTCCTCCATACTAACAATACGTAGAAAACGGACTAACTTCCATAAGAGCTGTGTGGAGAAAAAAGTCCTCCTAGGAACCACTTAAAAAAAATTATTCATGTGTGAGTGCGTAAGTGGTGAGAGGGGCACTCAGACACAGGCGCCCAAAAGGCAGAGGAAGATTCCAGGTGTAGCGCATCTGACTCCCAAATCGCTGGCAGGTAAGCCGGCCACTCCTAGCTCTCCGCGTAGGTGTGGGGGACTCAACCTCGGGCTCTCACACTTGCACAGCAAGGGCTTTTACCAGCAGAGACAGCTCCCCAGGCCTTGGGTACCACTTTCTCCGCTCCTCCCCAAAGGTTGGTTCCCTCTGCTGTGTGGGGTGTGCCACCACAGATAATAGCTCTTCTTTGCAGCCGCACCTTCGGTAAGGCTGGACCACTTCCCACTTCTTCACATGGCCAAGGATGGCTGGAACCCTCTTGGAGTACCGCACATCCAGGGTGCCTTTATTCTGTGGAGCCCGCCACTGCCGTGTAATTCTCAATAAACATGCCCACAGTTTTACTAAGCTACATGGGGAAGCTGATAGACAAGATATGTCAAGATCGGAGAGTTTTAATAGTACTTGACACTATGATTCCCTAGGTGGTATTTTTTTTTTTTTAGCTTGTACTGAGCCTTTAATTTCCTTAACGTGCCTCAGCAAGGGCAAGGCAAGAGTCCTTCACTTCCACCGAGAAGTGGTGGCCTTACTTGACTAGAGTATTTGACAAACAAGTCATAGTTCACCTCAACATTCTTCCCTAAGGTACAAGAACAAGAAGTACACCGCGTCCAACAAAAGTCATCAGGTGTCCATAGTTCCACAGAACAGGTATGCAAAATATGTTGTGCACACACAGGTACTCTGTGATGTTTGCCCATGTGTGTAAATACATAGGAATGTATTTACTGTAGAGGAGTGTGTGAGTGAGTGTGTGTGTGTGTGTGTGTGTGTGTTCTAAAAAGCGCTTTGGAAATGCCATTTGCTTTTCCCTCACTGCTGTCCCAGACTATAGTTACACTTAGATCTCAGAACCAGGCTTTGAGCTTAGATCTCAGCTCTAACCCACAATCAAGATAATAAACACAGGCCGTGGGGACAGGAGGTCAGAGTACAGAAAAAGAACACCCCCCTTAAGCTTGAAAAGAGGTTAGTCTCTGCTGTTGTGTGGAAAAAAATATCACTTTGATGAGTTGGTTTGCTTCTCTAGAAAATAAGAATAAC
The DNA here is from genome assembly GCF_030254825.1 of Meriones unguiculatus. Classification (NCBI taxonomy): domain Eukaryota; kingdom Metazoa; phylum Chordata; class Mammalia; order Rodentia; family Muridae; genus Meriones; species Meriones unguiculatus. Next base: position 96,236,104 of record NC_083357.1, on the reverse strand, counting down.
ACTAATAATAATACATATCCGTATGTTTACTGGTAGTGTACTCAAACTAAACTCCAGTGCTTAGAAAACTGTGGAGGTTTTTTTTGTTTGTTTGTTTGTTTTTTTAACTTAGACTAATTTGATCTCCATCCTAGATTCTTCTAAGGCTAGACAGTGATGTAGTGTTCTAGATCAAATCAGCATTTTCTTATCAAATGGTGTAAAATCTCGTTAGACAGATTCTCAGTACCATTTGGATAAACTCTCCTCTTATTAGCCCGAAGGGTATTTTCAGGGAACCGCCATGTGAGGTTCAAGTGACTTAGTAGTGGCAAAGGGGAGACTGGGTCTGATTGGGTCCTTAATGGTTGAAGGTACATCTTGAAAGTTGACCTGTTATCTGCTGATCCTGGTTTGGTATCCCTGAAAAGCCTACATTTTTGCTGTCAAGGTAATATGCTTAGGTAATTTGTGAGCTGGTCTCTCAATTTGATGAAGCCTAATTGTAGTATCTTAGCACATAGCTTCTCTCACTTACTTTACGGGCATCATTGTGACTTCAAATCCATGCCTGCCAACTCTTTACACCGTGGCTTTGGCACCAGTTTTCTGGCATAACAAAATACTTAGATAACAGCTTTAAATAAGGAAAGATGTAATTGGGCTCATTATTTCAGAAGTTTCAGCTCACGGTCACGTGGCCTTGCTGTTTCCAGGCCTGTGATGAGGCAGACACAGCGAGCGAGCATGTGGAGCCTGGTGGCTATGGAGCATGGGAAGAGAGAGCCAAAGGGATCAGGGACAAAATTACACTTCAAACTTACGCCTGCAGCAACATACTTCCTCCAACCAGGTTCTACCTCCTGAAATTTTTTCCACAGCCCAAGAGCCATGGGTGTGTCCATCATAGCTGAGTACTGCTGTATTGAGGACCAAATGTTCAAATGATGGGCTTTTGGGAAACACTTTATACCCAAACCATAACAAAGGGATATTTCAATACAATGTCTGTGCCTTCGTTCTTATTCATGCCATGCTTATTCCTAGAGCACACAGAAATTTTATTATTATTATTATTATTATTATTATATAAATGTAGGTTTATTGGGAGCAGCATGGGGGAGGCAAACTTGTGCTGGGGAGTAGGGAGAACAAAAAGAGGGGAAAGGGCAAAAAGGGGCACACACAGAAACTTCAGGGTTTTGTAAATTCTGCTCTTGAGCCTGTCCTATTTGTGTATTCTTATCCCCTGCACATTACACTGTGCTTTGCCCAAAGACTGGTGAAAGTTTTGCAAGGGAATTTCCTCTGTAATTCTAGTGGGCAGCTAGGCAGAAACCTTCTAATCTAAGACTGACTGGAGAGACTGTTCTCCCCTCACAACAATGCCTGTAAAATAAGTGAGAGAAGCCATGTCTTAAGATACTACAGGTAGGCTTCATCAAATTGAGAGACCAGGTCACAAATTACCTAAGCATAACACCTTAACAACAAAAATGCAGGCTTTTCAAGGATACCAAACCAGGATCAACCAGGATCAAAAGAACTCGATCGCATACAAATGCACACCTTGGTTTTATTGAGCCACTGAATTGTTTGCAAGAAAAGTGGAGCAAATGTACTTGCCCATCAACTCAGACAATGCTGTGAGGTTTGCTGATTGACCCATGGAAAAACGCTTGGTATTATTCCATCGCTGAAGTGCCCTGTCACCTTGAGCAGGCTCTGTAACTGTCTGTTCCTTAATTATTTACCATCTGTTAGATGGGAACACTTCCTTCATGGTTTATAAAGATTAGATAATAACTATAAAGTAATTTCTAGAGAAAGCTCTTGGCAAAAGTGTAGCAGGGGTAGATAATAGTTTATTATTAACTGACGAAATGGGATCAAGCTATCCAACTCATGGGAAGAAGGACCAGCTAAGAGATTCTGAGCATCAATCAGGTTGAGCAGAAGTATGGATCAGTAAAATTAGGATGAGCAAATACGATGTTGTGTAGTGCTGTGCTGAAATTATCACGCCACAGAGACCTCTCTAACGTTTTGGACTAGTCTTGAGGGACTCACAAAGCTTAAGAAAAGAAGAAGAGAAAAGGAATCCTGCCTTAAGCGTAAACACTTAGGTTTCCGAAAACTGTTTAATTAGATGTAGAAAGTAGAAGGCTTATGGAGGAGTTATTCCTCCTACTAGCCTGGATCTCTAAGACTGATCGCCAGCCAGGAAAGAAGGTGTTGAGAACAATGCCCAGCAGGGATGCTGCCCTTTAGAGCTGGAAAATTTGCCCTTACAGTGGGTATGTCCCTGTGTGTGATTTTCCAGCAGCAGCTCTTTGAAGGAAAGGGAGCTCCCTTGAAGGAGATGAGGTCATTGAATCAGAAACAAACTGCGACACTTGACCTACAAGTGAACTTAGATTAGGGAGTAAGACTCCAGATAAAATCACCCCACTGAGAGCCAACCAGGAAAACTCCATCGGAAAAGTGAAGATACCATGTTCTTACAGGGCCAGAGACTAATTGGCCTGCACATTTAGCTTAAGAGAGTTCCACTAAAGGCATAATAACTATGGGAGCATAGATGTACAGGGCAGACTCCTGGGAAAATCCACACATACAGGTGTGTGTTGTAGGCGTGTTTTGCAAGATCTCCATGTGATTATGTTTTTATTTAGATATAGAATCTGTTCTCTTTTAAAGGAATCCTATTGTGAATTCTTTTGTAATGAGCAGAATCTTTGACAAGGAGAAAATTACCAACCAATTGGCTTTTAAGGTTGTCATGGTTGCTTAAGGTGTTAAGAGTTGTAAGAAGCCTTCTATACTGGAAAATATAATTAATAAATATTTATATGGGTTCCTACTGCATGTAAAATTTTGTGTTTGGTTTGCACAGCATAAAAGAACCAGTAAAGCATCATCTCTCATGGAGCTCACTATTCAATACAGACAATAGTCTCTCTATGAGTATTACCTAAAAAAGAGCATAACACTAAATGTATACAACATATATTTTTAAAACTAAGATCAAGAGAAAACCATTAGCTGTGTGAAACAGAGAACATGTCTCCTGAAGCAGGTAAAACATAAGATGGACCTGAAAAAGTGAGTAATTACTTATTAAACAAGTCAAAGAAGCAAGCTAAGGCAAAGCAAATGCAAAAACAATAATGTCAAATATATATATATATATATATTTGATATATATATATATATTTGATATATATATATATATATATCAACCAAATCCAGGGCTTTGAAACTCATTGTGTTTTATGTTGGAAGAGCATTTCAGGGTGGCTGGATTATGAAACTGCATCATGGGAGTGTGGACTTGGGTGCGTCTGCCATGATGAGTAGTTAGTTACTTCCCTCTATTACATAGATAATGGAAGATCATTAACTGTTCTGGAGCATGGGAATGGCATCATTAGATTTGTGTTTAAAAATAATTAAATGGCAGTGTGGTGAATGAATTGCAGAGAGGGGAGTATGTGAACAGGGTAAATGAAGTACTTATTTAGCTAATTGGATAATGTGCAACACTGAGTAAATTTATAAATAACTAAGCTACTGAGTATGAATTGCTGATTACTGTTGTGGATAAAAGAATGGAAATGATAAGATCCGTGAAAGTGTCAAGGGCCTTAGGAAACAGCAAATGTTTTGGAGATAACAATAGCTGTGAACATCTATTGCAAGGATAGTTTGTCCTGGGTGTTATTATGTGAAATGCTTTGGATTTAATCCTGGCAATTCTTTAAAGAAAAACAACCGTCTAACAGAAACTCAGGAAACCGAGGAGGCACAATGGTGCTTGCTGTGATCTCACAATTTATAAGTGAAGAGAGGAGATGAATTCTGTATGTCTGCCTCAAGTTATTCTCTTGGCTATAACTACACATGAAGGTGATAAATCTTATGGAAGTTAGAACATAAAAAGACTGAAAATTTATCTACAGTCACCATTGTGGAAGCGTCTTTTGCAAACATCAGTTTTTCAACATGTTCAATGATGTTATGCAAGATAGGGATAACATCAATAAAACATGAGGTTAAACAAAAGAATCAGTAATCATGCTCTCCATTGCACTAGACTTATGAGCTTTCTCCTACCGCAAACATCCAACAAAACATGATAGAGTAGGTGAAATTCCCCAGATCATAAATCCCTTTTATAACCTCAGCTATTGCGGGGCTCAGTGTCCCTGAAACATACATTGAAAGGTGCTGGTGGACACATCCTACTTTGGAAACTAGATCCCAGAGCAATGGTGCTGTGGATATAATGGGAAATTTGGTTTGGGCATGTAGAATGTCAAGTGCCTGGGAGCAGGATTCAGAATAGAACACTATGGATTGAGTCTTCAGAGATGGGTAATAATTGGAGGTGCGGCTGTGCTGATGTCCCATGCATCATATGTGGCACAATGAAGACAAGCCTGGTGACAGTGCAAAGCTTATCAGAGCACCAATGCTGGAGAGGAAAAACATTGGCACATGTCAGATGTGCCTACACACATGAGCCGTTTGTATAGAGCTCAGCCGATGTTTAGAAGAAGCTTAAATCTAATAATAGTTTGTTGAATTATTTCTAAACAATATGTTTTGCTAAAGTTTAGCATTCTTGAATGTAAAATTTAAATCATATTCTTCTAGTGACCATGCTTTCCCCACTCAGCTAACCAAAATGGGTTATTAATTTCTTTGTTTATGAAAATATTAGCCTGGTTGATTTAAGGAGAGATGGCCTTAAATAGTCACAGAACGTAACCCTCCATGACTGTGTCACATCGATTTAAGGAAATACTATCAGTCTCTGAGTGTGAATGCAGCCTTGAATTTTCAACACGAAGTCTCCTATTAGTTTAGTCCATGGCAACAGAGATTTTTCTCAAACCAAATAGTTCCAGAAGGATCTATTTTAGCAGCAACATCTGTGAACCATTCTAAAGAGTTGCAATAAAAAATAAAATCATATAATATCTGAAGAGAAATAAGAAAAGCCAAATTGGATTCCTTTCTGGAAAACAAGCTCAAAATTGTGTTCTAAACCTACAGACTATTAGAGGGGAAAGGTACAATAATATCATATTTAAATGATTTAAAAAACAAGGTGTGCCAGACAAGGACACCAATGAGTCCTAGATTTTGTAGAGAAGGACATTTCCAATGTCAAGGGCGATGTTGACCTAAAAAAAAAAGCTAGCCCTACAGACCAAGGGAAGAAAGCTTAACTCATTTTGTTTGCTCTCCTTACCTCCCTCCAGCTCATTTTATAGACTTTTTCTAGGTGAGTACACCAAAGTACAGCTTTTGGCCTTGTTGCTGTTGTTAATTTGTTTATTTGTTGGTTGTCTACCCAGTGGATCTTGAGGTCCAACATCAGGGGCTTGAATATTTTGGGGCTTCATCAGACTTTCTGATCTGGTCTGGTCTGATCTCTGCCCGTCCCCCAACACACACACACACACACACACACACACACACACACACACCTTAAACCTCAACCTCTTCCCATCCCTTTCTATGTCTTTTTCTTTATTAAAAAAAACACAATGTGTTATTAAAGCTTAGCATATCCCAAATGCTATCATTTTAGAATGTTACCAATATAAAACACCATTAATGATATATTTTATATACGAGTAAACTTTCAAAACCATACGTTTATTTTGCATGCATAGAACATTTTGATTAACACAAACGTGTTTGAGGGCTCAGGAACCACCTGGGGCTGGTGGCTTCCTTGTTAAATGTTTCTGCATTTATTAGTATATGGGGAGACTCTTCAGCTTTTGAGAAATAGTTTGAATGATTTTTCAAGTTTTTTTTTTCCAGTCATGGTAGAAGTTTCCTAACATAAAATTCACCGGTTCCCACATTTTTAATCGTACGGTTCAGTAGCATTGGGTCACTCACAACATTATTGCGGCGGTTACCGTTATCCATTTCCAGAACTTTAGATAGCCCTTGGTAACCTCTATTCTACTTTCTGTCTCTGCAGATTTTCCTGTGTTGAGCAACTCATGTCAATGAAGCTATGCAACATATGGCATTGTATAAATTGCTTATTTCCTGGGTTCCGGGTCTTCAAAGTTCATCCATGTTTCTCTGCTTCTTGCTTGAGAAATTCCAGCTAACTCTACACTTGCCAGTCACACACAAAAGCATGTTCTGGGAAGCTTTGCTACCTTGTCCCACTTTCTTACATTTTTTAAACAGCTTCCCAGTTCCAGCCAGAGCTAGATCTCTCTACAGCTTTGCAGGCCAGCTGTCGGGTGGCAGAAAGATTCATGCAACCTTGAGTCCACCAGTCCTCAGTTTCAAATACTGTCTCTGTGTCTTAGCTGAGTTTTCTCTGTAAATTCTTTAGACCTGGCTGATCTTCAATTTTCTTATCTTTAAAATGTAGACAGGCTGTCATGCGCAGCATTCCTCAGCACTCTGCTTGGCACAGAGGCCTCAGCAGACACCAATCCCATTTTTAATGGAGCTTAATCCCAAGCTTGCTTTCCAAATTGCTGTATATCAATGCCAAAGACTAGAGAAAAATGACTTGCATTATCCAGTTGTGAAGTCAATGAAATAAATAATATGTATATAACAGTAAAGTTCCTAGCAAGGAGCTCAGTAAATGGCCGCTCTGTTGTTATTGTTTACAAGTATGAGCCTCAATAAGAAATGGCTTGCGTATGATTCATCTTTGGATACCTGCCAATGTTTAGCTGTGTTTAGTTGATGTTCAACAATTCCTCAGGGCATGTGAACCTCCACAGGGCTGGGTGAGACTTGTAGGGTAAGAAATCATGGTTCCAGCAAACCAAAGACAGGTGAAATAGCAGTATTTCTTTCTTTCTTTTTTTTCTTTAATTTGGTTATTTTTGAGACAGGGTTTTCCTGGGTAACCCTGGCTATCCTGGAACTCGCCTCATATACCAGGCTGACCTCAAATTCAGAGACCCACCTGCCTCTGCCAAGTGCAGGGATTAAAGGGATGCTCTGCCACACCCAGCTGGCAGCATACATTTCTAAAAGAGGTAAAGAAGAAGTACCTGTAAGCTTAGTGACCAACTTAATACCAGAAGAGGTGAAAACAATGTCTTAAGTTACCTTCTGGAAAAATAAATGCAGACTAGACTCCTTGGCCTTTTGGCTAAGATCAAGTGGATTATCTGTTCTTATCAGTTAAGTGCGTGATGTGACCTCTGTCCAAGGACAAAAACTTAACACTGGACTTTGGAACAGAAAGATGGAATGGAGTGTGTACATTTCATTCATCAGTCTGGAAGTGTGATTTCTCCGGAAATGGTCCACACCCTCAGTGGGCTGAAAAAGAACTAGGTTAACAAAGGACGCATAATATAACCTTCTACAACCAACTTAACAATGGTTAGGTTCAAAGGTCAGTAATGTGAAGTTGTGAGCATCCACCCTCTAGTTCCCAGATTCTATCCCCATTAAACAATTTTCTTCACTATCTAACCAGCCTTGGGCCATTGCCATTTTGTATTTTGTTTTAAAGGAGAAAACCTTTTAAAAAGAGAGGAAAAGGACTTTCAGTGATGAATACTTCACCCTTCATTTCCACAGAAGGTTTAAAAGAGATAGAAAGCAGAGATGTCATATCATATGCAGCCTGTCACATGCTGAGTAAATGAGACTGAAACTTGGAACAGGCAGGTCCTCGGCTGGGAAGCCAGAAATGAATGTCAAGTCCTGTCTAGGAAGCAAGGGGAGGAGCAGTTCCGGAAGTCCTGGCCTGCCTCTGGGTATTAGAAGAGACACGGGCCAATAGCTAAATTAAGGTTGATATCAGATCCACAGTCTGGAGGCAAACAGGAGACACCAATCAGAAGACAGAGAAATGGAAAAAAGGATGGAGAAGGAAAAGTCAATGAGCACAGTTCTTATGTATACATCTGACTGTCACGGGCATGTTTTAACGGTCTGTCAGGAACTTCCTGTGTCATGCGAGGATGGGCAGACATCATGATCTAGGTAGACTGAAGGCGGAAGCAGATGAACGAGGAAGCCGTTATATTCACCCTTGACCAGCTGGCGCTGAGAACTGAGGCTCATAAATCTTTTTGTCTGATTTCATCAGTGTGAAGATATGACTTGGGAGGAGAGGAGGAGAGATATTGAGAAGCATGAAACACAACAGGATTTGTCAAGATTCCACCCACTTTCAGATGAGCCTGCTGGGGAAAGAAGGTACTTAAGGAAAACAAAGGGGAAACAATCCAAACCCCCAAGCTTTTCAACTTAAAATCATTAATTCCAATGTTTAGTCCATCTCCACCCTTTCTTTTTATAAACGACCTTTGGCTGGTCCAATCTCCTGGACTTTGGCTCCCCTTAGTATCAATTTCCTTATAATTTTCAGGACTTTGTATATCAAGCAGATTCATTGAATAAAACCAAATATTTTTTTTATTCTTCTATGGTGACTATTTCAATGTTTTGACTCTCAAACTTGTTCCACAATCTTATTCAAAGTTGTCTCCCTGCTGCACATATTTGAAAAGTAAGATTAGCCCAATGAACAAAGCGAAATGAAGTTTAATAAATCATCTAGCCACTGCAAAAAAAAAAAAAAATCAGTTCCTTGACTACAAAAGACTAGAGAATACATTTCCTGCTTCAAAGCACAGCTATGTGACCTGTAGTACCTGCAGGCACTTGGGTAGGCGGGACATAGAACCTCCAGTAGATGACAGGCTGAGCAGACAAATGGGAAAGGGCCTTATTCATTTGACAGTAGTGAGACCAGGGATGCAGGGATGCCTGGGTATCCATTTGCCCATTGTTCTTGGACCTCGCAGTCTAATGTAGAATGGAGGAGCTGACACCCTAATGTGGAAAAAACAATGAAGAATGAAGCATGGTGATAACATCCCATGCATGAGACACTACAGGATGATGCTAAACACCAAGGTGATAATGACAGAGTTAGAGAAAAAATGCCCAGAGAGGAAAACTCAGTTTTTGTTTTCCTTCTTTTAAAAAAGTGAGCAACCATGCATGTATGCTTCTTCGTGCTGCAACACCAAGCTTCTGCTGTTGCCTACTGACAGCATCACGGAGCTCAGGCTGTGGACCAGTCGAGGACATTGAAGGTCATCTTCCCACTTCTCTCCATTGACTCTTCTCCCTCCTTGCCTAATGTCCTTACTTCCTCATCCTCTGTTAGTGCCTGAGTTTTCTATTTCTTCTCCAGCCAATGTTGACAAGTTTATTTACTTCATGCTATCAAGTTTAGGACCTGATAGCATAAAATCAAGGTGTTGCCACAACTGCATCCCTTCTAAAGTGTTAGGAGGAGCATCTTTTTTGTTGTTTGTTCTTTGTTCGTTCGTTCGTTTGTTTTGTTTTGCCTTTCACAGCTTCAGGAGCCTGATACATCCTTTGGCTCCCAGCCCACTTCCCCAGTGTGCAAATTTAGTGATGTAGCACCTCCTTGCCCCTACCCAACAACTCCTTTTCTTTTCCTGATCAGCGTTGAGAAAGCTTTTCCATTTTTAAGGATCCAAGTAATCTTAGAGACCAACTGAATGGCTGAGGATAGTCTCCCTGGTCTCAAAATCATGTCTGAAAAAAAAAATGCCGTTTATTCCCAGGTTCTGAGGATTGGGGTACAGTTAGTATTTTGCCTGCCATGTTGGGAGAGTACAGCTTCAGGTTCTATATGGAAGAAATGAAGCCTAATCTGTCCAAAGCAGGCTTTCATCTCAGCTGCTGGCTAGGAGGATTGTGAACACTGTGTGTTAATTCACAGTCATGTTTCGCTGGCTGATATGGTTTATAGTTTCTTGTAGCATTGGATGGGAACTTTTAAAAGGGAAACTCTGGACTCTGGAGATAGCTCGCTGGGTAAGCAGGAGAACCTTTGTTTGGTCCCAGCACCTATGTAAACAGTGAAGCATGCTGTACAGGCCTGTGACCCCAGCACTTGGGGGCAGAGACAGACGGTGCAGGAGCTCGCTAGTCAGCCAGTGTAGGTGAAAGGGTGACGTCCAGCTCAGTAAGAGACGCTGTCTCTGAGAAGTAAAGTGGAACATAAAAGGGGAAGGCACCTGATCTGTCCCCTTAGCCTCCAGAAGCCCATGCACACATGCACACATTCATGACCACACACAGACCCTCCCCCCACCCCCACACCGCAAAGAAACCTTTAAAAAGTTGGATTTCTGCTGTTGTTGGGGTAGATACATACTTTTTTATTTCAACTAGACATTTTTCTTTAAAGAAATTGTATAGTGGAGATGAGGAAGGGGGAAACTAAAACTGAAAAAAAGGGAGAGGCAGTGGCCACTGTTTGCTTTTCTCCCTTTCTGGCCTCTTTGTGTGTTGTTGAGGTGTGAGCCATTTACATGCTAATCCAGCCCTTTGCTGGATGTAAATGGCTGTGGACAGGTTGACAATGAGGAGCCCAAGCTTAGAATGGAAAGCCTATTGCTTGTTCCCTCCCTTTACAGACCGATTTTTCATCATTTATCTGATACAAACAGCTGTATTTGACTAAGTCTGGTACAGATTCCCAAGTCACTTCCTAGCGAGAAGCCGATGCCTGCCCTCGCACTCGGATCTGCACTACAGTTCTTCTCCGGCATATCGCCTCCAGCTCTACCTTAACCCTCACGCTTAAGTATGTGCTTAATGCTTTTCTTAATAAATGCAAAAATTTTTAATCAAACAAAATCATATTTTTTTTCTAAATTCTTATTTCTTTTCTCCCTCTGCACCGACCTTAGGAACGAACATTCTGAAACCCATTTCAGCCCTGAAGCTCTGCGGGGCTTGTGGTATATGCCCACAGTAGTTACAATTGACAAGAGGCAATTTATGGGACCAAGGGCTGAGTCTTGGCTGACAGTTTGAAAGCATGCAGTCCACGGTGGCAGGGAAAGCACAGCAGCAGGAGCTTGAGCTAGCTGGTCACGTTGCATCCTCACACAGGAAGCAAAGAATGGCTAGGAAGTGGGCCTAAGCTGTGATACCTCAAGGCTTCCTCCTGACCCCCACAGTGACCCACTTCTAGCAAATTCTCTAACCGTTTGAAACAGCAGCACCAAGTAGGAACTGTGCATTCCCGTGCATGAGCCTATGGGTGACATTTCCTATCCAAACCACAGTAATGCTCAGTGAATACTGGACTGATGAATGAATGCTATCTTAACAAAGTGGCTCAGCTGTGATTAGCATCATATTGAACAACACTCACAGTACTAAGCCAAGCTTTGCCAATTTTCTAGGTCTTTGTGTGTTTTGTTCCCTTAATCTTCTCAAAAATCTGTAAAACTGCTATTCTTCACTCTATTTCAAGACTAAAGACTTCAGGAAACTTGGCCCCGTGACACAGCTAGTAAGAAAGTCAGTATTCACAGCAGGGTCGGCCTGATACCAAAGCCCATGGTTCTTTGTGTCCGTTTATCTGCTCCCTTGCTCCTGCCCCTTGTGTTTCAGTAGAAAGCTAGGATTAGGTCCTGGTGACTAACCTCTGAGTTTAAGACTATAATGGCAAGGTGAGGAGAACAGCACCAAGGGTCTGGAATGGTCTTGGGTATAATTATGGGCAAGGTTGGTTTTGGAATCCACCATTTCATACTGTCTGTGTTTAATTCTCTTGATTGTGCTATAATGATCATGTGTATTATTCAGAGGGCCAGATGAACGCTTTTGGTGGCTATAAATGCCCTCTTTATGGATACCTCACCTATTCACTTTTCTCTGTGTATGACTATATGCACAAACATTTTAGTAAATACTTTAGAAAGGAATCAAACAAATTGCAAGCTTTGTGACTGGATCATGCTTGGGTTAGGCTTTTAGAGATCTGACATCATCACCACAAACCCTGCTGTATATAATTTTGATTTTTTTTACGTCCGTAAACTGTAGCAAAAAAGAATCATTATTTTTTTTTTATGATTCCTAGGACTTTTTTTTTTTGAAATATCAACTTAAAAGAACTTCTCTTTGTGTGCTTCTGGGTTGTTGGTGACTCCAGAAGTTAACAGTGGGCCAATTAGTGCCTCAGTGGGCTTTCCTGTTAAGAACACAGAGCCCCCTCATTGGCTAGGTGAACTATGAACACAGAAGCCTCTGGAAGCCATCCTGGTATTTATTTTTTTTTTTCTGCTCATATCACTTGTTCATGTTAGAAAAGATAGATTTGTGTTATGTGGTCTAATCGTTGACCTTCCCCTACTTCTTTCACACTTGTTTGATGCTTAACTGAAATTTGGGGAGGATTTATATCCTTACACTTGGGTTTTCTACCAGTATATTCATAAACTTCCCTTTTCCGTGGAGTTTTTAAGATGAATAGCAACAGGAACAGAACAAGCAACGAAACCTTCCAAGTGGCTTACAAATGTCATGAAATAATTTAGCTATGCTGATCCTTTACATGTATGTCTGATACTCTGTGGTAGTTATAGAAATATGTAGACATATGACCATCCTTGCTTAGAAATTTACAACCCCCCCCCACTCATTGAAAGATACTTTGAATGGAAACTGATTGACTCAAGAGCAGTTATTGAGAATCTCTTTGACTGAAATGAGGAGCCATGTTAGGTACTAAACACACAAAGATTAAAACTGTTCTCCAAACTGATAAGTCAAGACACTTATCAGTTGGAAATCAGCAAATCATTGACCATTAATTTCCTTGGGCAGAGAGATAAAATTACAATTTTCTTAAGTACCCATGACTTCCTAATTATCTGTATACCTATCTTGCTGGTAAGTCACATACGGAATTCTGGTGAGAGTTTATAGATTTGTAGCTAAGCCAATATTTAACTCTAAAATAATAAAAAACACAGCAGTAAAAACTGAATTGGGCTAATTCGTGGTAATTAATCTCTGGAGTGTTATCTGAAATGTTATCTGCCCACACAGAAAAGAAAATAAAAGAAATGCATTTGCCAAGAGAGAAGGAAGTGGGGGGATGGCAGGAGCAGAGCCCTGCGTTTTGATGATGATGTGCTCTCTTGTGTCCATCTGCTAACCTAGGAGCTGTGCTGTTTCTTCGTAGAGGCGATGCCCTGAGTGGTGTTCCACAGTGATGGGTGAGAAAGACTTACAAGAGTGGATGTTAGAAAGGTTTGAGAAGAGAAAATGGGAAGGGTGGGGTATGAGAGGTAGCAGAAAGTGAAAATGAACAAATAGAGTGAGGAAAGAGAGGTGAGCAAAAAGAAATAGTGAAAACAGGGAAGGAGCTGTATGGACACCAGTGAGACACAGGAGGAAAGTAGAGGGAAGCTAGCAATGCGTGAAAGTGGAAGACATCGGAACATTGATCTTCTCCTTGTTTTACAAACATCAAAATTGATTTTGCTCAATGAAAACAAAACACAAAATTGGAAGACGGGCTTCATTGAGAAAGAATAACCCAAGAAACAGTTCTTTCCCCTCAGCGATGGATTCTGTCTGCTGTTGCCACTGTCAACTCACAACCCAGTCAAGGCACATTAATAACAAGGCATCTCCCAATCCTAAGCAGGGGCACTGCATCTCAGCTACATCTGGAAGCCAAGCAGAAAAGCTCTACCCTACAAGATGTCCAGGAGGTGATTCTCTGCCCTGCTGTCTGAACCCTGATCCTTGGCTTTACTTGAAACACTTCAGGAATAAACCCAGTGAGGCTGAGGCTAAGGTTCTGTGGCTGACCAGAGGTTCCTCTGCTCCTTACCAGGAAAACTGAAGCCTCATGCAGAGGAGCTGAGAAAGCCTGCCTCCCTCTGCCTCTGCCTTTGAGAACACATGTATCAGGTACTGAATAGAACAACTTGATCATTAAGTCTCTTCCTGAATCATAACACAAACACACTTAAACACACACACACACTATAAAAACTGTCCAAAGAGTGTCTCAGATTAATTTTAGATTGTACATTAGACTGTCGGTGTTGGAGAAACGGTGTTAGCTGTAGGGTAAGTTAGTGGAGAGAAAAAAGTATCCTCGATTTTGTCATTGTATGTTTATCTCCAAAGCTATAGAGTACTAAAATTTAAAAACCAACACTATGTTGTCCAAGTTGGCATGCCTCAACTCACACCAATCCTACCTCAGACTCGTGAGTACTGCAATTAATGGCATTTTTCATCATGCCTGGATTACAATCTCTTAATTTTCATCAAGAACAAACACCTAAGTTTTTATATATATTTTCCAGAGTACAAAAACAGAACAATAGGCTTTGCTTAATTAAAGCTGCTAGCTCTGGGAATAGGGATATGAAAATTTCACTTTGATTTTCAGATAGGTATGGCAGGGATGTTGATGGTCAATTCTGTTATAACACATGAGAAATTATGCTCAAATCCCTTTGATTTCAATTGCTTATGTCACTGTGTTCAACAACACCAGATGCTGTAGCTTATTCCCTTCAGTCTTTGTGTCTGTGGTGGTCAACAGCCAGCTAAGTGATTATGTTGTTTCTTCAGTGGGATTTTCTATTCACTAAATGTCTTCTGATATTTTGCATGTTTAGATTTTATAATCTTTAAACATTAATCAAGAGGTTCTGAAGCATTACCCATTCATGAAAAAGAGACTATACATTTAATTTAATTATCCTCTATTCTTTCTTTTTTTAAAAGAATTATTTATTTATTGTATATGAACACTTTGTTTTCATGCACACCAAAAGAGGGAATCAGATTCCATTACAGATGGTTGTGAGCTGCTATGTGGTTGCTGGGAATTGAACTCAGGACCTCTGGAACAGCAGTCAGTACTACTTAACCACTGAGCCATCTCTCCAGCCCTCCCTCTATTCTTTCTTTATGCGAGCCAGCTTTCTGTTCTAGGTTACTATCACCCTGTATCATTGTGTGTGCATGAAGATACTGTTCAGCTATCGCCTTGAGCATAGATTCCTTTGAATAAACTTGGAGGGCCTAAATAAAAAAATAAGTAAATACCGGCTGTGGGATACCTCCCCCCAGAGTTGTTGGTCAGAGGTATCCTGGAGACCCCTAAAATAATACAGGCTATTGCCACTGTTCTTGGTTGACCACCAGAGCTTGATGGCGAAACCATGCTGATGAAGATACCATATACATTGATACAGGACATGGAGAGATCATGTTGGTATTAACCATCAAGCTTCTTCCCCGCCTTCTAGCTCTCATAACACTGGAAGGTGCTCTGCAAATGGCGGGGGAGAAAGGTCTGCCCAGCTGTGAATCCTGTGAACTGTGATAAGACGAGCCTAGCAAAACAGCTACATAGGTACAATGCTGGCATGAATGTTATTGGCGTAAATGACTGCTTTCTGATTGCATTTGAGGCCCACTCCACAGAGGGTGATGTATGCCCAGAACTGCAAATATAAGCCAGGACACAGGGTCAGGGAGCTCACAGGCCCCAGGAATGAACCTACTACTATTATTTTGCTAAATGGACATAGTATCATATTGCTTTCTAACTTTGTATCTGTCTATTTGTCCACTCATGCAGCTCTCAGAGCAAATGATAGTTAACCCAGTGAATGATAGTTAATGCAGAAACTTGCAATGCTCAAAGTGCAGAGAATAAATAACTATGTAACTCCTAGTCACAAAAGGAACATATATCTCGCATCCCATCCAGGAGGCATTACAGAAAAGGAGACAGAAAGATTGTTAGAGACAGAGGTTAGGGACAATTGGAACAAGCAATGCCTTCTAGATGTGACAGGACTAGGGTGCTCATGAACCCCCACCAGCATGGTTTCCTGCACAAAACCTGTAAAATGTCAAGCCAGTCAACTCTATAATGTAGAGTGGAAAGGGGCTCACGAGCACCACCCCTGACTGAGCAGCTGTGGGCCATTTATGGTTTCTGTGGGAGAGTGAGTCAGTGAAAAGAATATGGCTTCCAGTAGGTTGACAAACTCATACCAAGAGCACACAGCACACATACCATACACACAGCACAAATTAATGTCAAAGGGCTATTAAATTTTTCCAGTGAACAACAGAGGAGAGAAAATTGGGTAGGAAAGAGCAAAGGTTAATTTAGAAGAGCTCAAGAGGTGGTGGGGGTGAATACTATGTACTATCGAAGTAGACTACATAAAATTTACAAAGAATGAATAAAGTGTTTACGAAAACTTAATACAATCTGATTTGGCTTTGGGGAATACTATTTTAAATGAAAAAGAGAATAAAGTAAGCATTTGGCCCACTGGCTGTTTGCAATGTAATAAATAGCATTCCGTGTCAAGCTCTGCACGGCTTGCAGAGGCTACAATATGAGCATTCACATTATTGTTTGTGTTAATCTTTCTCACCCAGGACACATATTCTGTAGCAGCTATAACATCTTTAATATCTTTCAGTAATGTTACAATTATTGCTCAACGGTCCTACATACTTTTGTTACATTTATATATAAGTATCTTATATTGTTTGTTAATATTAAATTATACCTTCTCATTTTGGGATTACAGTTATGTGCCAATACTCTCTGAACTGCTCATTTGTTCTGCTTTCCTGTAGAAGAATTTTAATTCAGAATATGGCTGCTCTGGCAAGAGATGACATAAGAAGACCTTCTAGGTCTGTGTGATCCGTCTGGAACACAGACATGCTTTTAATCCAGGAGACAGAGGCAAGCAGATCTGAGTTCAAGGCCAGCCCGGTGTAGAGCAAGTATCAAGGTATCAAGTAAAGAAACGCTTAGGTCAAGGCATGGTGGCACATGCCTTTAATCCCAAACAATGAAGGATAAGTTAGTTTGTAGAAGGAAGCACCCATGTTTGAAAGTGATATTTAATAGAGTGACAGAAAAGGTGACGAATCAGGGAGAGTTGACAGAATGGGATATGCCCAGCTCTCACAAGATGAGAGAGGAAAGGGAAGTTATTTGAGGGGCAATACAGAGAGAGAGGAGCCAGTTTTACTGGGATAATAATAAAGACAGGTTGCAGAAAGAAGTCAGGTGAAAACAGAATGAGCCAGAGAATAAGGAACCAGAATATTAGAGAAGAATGATTGAGTTAGTTTGAGACCAAGCAGAGCAGTTCAGAGGCCAAGAGAAAAGGTAGATTGAATCAGCTGGGCGAGGAGTTTGAGCCAGAACAACTGAATTGCACCAGTGAGCCCAGAGCTCAGTAAGAACAAGAAAGGGTGAGCTTACTAAACAGTAATTCTCAGAAACTGAGAACCTTCTAGGCCTAGGTTAGACTGTACAGAGGCTAGAAGCTTCCAGGACTGTGCCTAACTTAGCAATAATCCTCTGAGACAACAATTGAAGCAGGCAAATAAAAGTTACTTTTCAAATTTCTTGTTGTTTCAGTCCTCTATTAATAATCAAATCGTCCATAATGATAGCAAGCTTTTTTTTCTATCTTGTCTTGTGGTAGAAAAAATTCCAGCTTAAGTGGTTTTAATGGTCAGCTGTTTAATGCTTTCCAATAATATATGGTATCTGCTGTGAATTATTTGAAATATACTTGCCATTGGGAGAAAGAAAATCACTCTCATTTCTGGTTTTCTGAGAGTGTTTATCATCACAGAAGTTACTAAATTCAGTCCATTGTTTTTCTACAGGCTTTAGGATTGTTACATAACTTCTTCTTTTTTACTTTTTTATTAATTACAGTTTATTTAATTTTTATCCCAGCTGTAGCCCCTTTCCTCATTCCTTCTCAATCCCACTCCCCCTCCCTCATCTCCTCCCATGCCCCTCTCCAAGTCCACTCATAGGGGAGGTCCTCCCCTTCCCTCTGACCCTAGCCTATAAGGTCTCATCAAAACTGGCTGTATTGTTTTCCTCTGTGGCCTGGTAAGGCTGTTTCCCCCTCAGGGGGAGGTGATCAAAGAGCCAGTCACTGAGTTCATGTCAGAGACAGCCCCTGTTCCCCTCACTTGTATACTGAACTGCCACGGGCTACATCTCTGCAGGAGTTCTAGGTTATCTCCATGCATGGTCCTTGGTTGGAGTATCAGTCTCAGAAAAGACCCCTGTGCCCAGATTTCTTGGTTCTGTTGCTCTCCTTGTGGAGCTCCTGTTCCCCTCCAAGTCTTTCTATCTCTCCCTTCTTTCATAAGATTCCCTGCACTCTGCCCAAAGTTTGGCTATGAATCTCAGCATCTACTTTGATACCCTACTGGGTAGAGTCTTTCACTCTGTGGTAGGCTCCTGTACTGTTTCCTGTCTTCTCCCTCTTCTGATGTCCATCCCGTTTGCCTTTGTTGAAACTATGTGAAACAAATGCTTTGCTAGGCTTGGCTTTGTTTAAGAAGTTTATTTCTGAGGGCAAAGGAGACTGAAATCCCCTTTCTCTTTGTGTTATCACACTTCTCTACTTCAGGTATCTCAAGATCTGCATGAATACTAATTTCAGCATTCAGGAGTTGTTTCATGTGAATGGAACAGTTAGATATGAAAGGGATGATCCAGCACATACCTGGCATGTGCACACATACACGTGTGTGTGTGTGTGTGTGTGTGTGTGTGTGTGTGCAGAGAGAAAGAGAGACTCAGCTGTATTATATTTGTCATGAGTCAGTTTTGATAAGTTCTTTTTTCCAGGAAATTGCTTATTCACTCAAGTATGCAGATTTATGAACTCAAAATTACTAAGTCTTTTATTATTATTTTCTCTCTAGGCTGCATCTGCAGATACGGCTCCTCTCTTGTCTGTCTAATATTTTTCCCCTTGAGAAATCTGACCAAAGATCTATCTCTTTTATTAGCTTTTCAAGAATAATCTGTTGATCAGGTGTTTTTCTCTAAGGT
Source organism: Meriones unguiculatus (assembly GCF_030254825.1). Lineage (NCBI taxonomy): Eukaryota > Metazoa > Chordata > Mammalia > Rodentia > Muridae > Meriones > Meriones unguiculatus. The sequence goes on along the minus strand of NC_083357.1, from coordinate 96,217,380 downwards.
AACAAATAGATTTTCAGTAATTACTACTCTTTTGTTTCTTCTTTGCTTCATGCTGTGTTTCTCTCATCACTTCATGCGGTGGATATACAATTCATTAATTTTTACTCTAACGTAACATTTAAAGTTAAAACTTTACTTTCTGCTTTTGATGCTTCTCATAAATACTGATGTATGGGTTTAATATTTTTCATTTCTGATTTCTAATGTGTTTTTTCATGTATGCATAGGTGTATCTGTTCTGTGTACTAGTTTCCAAATAGAGGTTTTTGTTCATACATATTTCCATCCTCGATTTATAAAGTGTGGTTTAATCAGAAAATCCAGTTACCCAGAGAAAATCATGATTTCCGATTTGGATGAAATTAGAATGTTAGCTTGCTTGATCCAAGTCCAAACTTTATACATCTGCTACATCCCTGAAAGAAAAAGAGAAGAGTCTACGTTCTTCTCAGAAGTGTGGAAGGACTGGGGATATTGCAATGATGTGGTAACACCCTCTATAAAAGGAAAAAAAATCCTTCCCTCTAGGTCATCTGTCAAGCACCTGTCCCTCCCCTGTCTCAAGATGCCCCAAATGCTGTCTTCCTGTGGGTCAGACGCTCCTTGGTTGCAAATTTCAAACTGTTATTCCTCGAATACAAACTTCAGGGTCATAAATAATTTCATATTCTTTTTATCCTTTAAAAATCTCTTTGAAGCAGGCAGCTCTTATTTGTTAGATGGTTAGCACTTGGGAAATGGGTTAAGATCAGAAAGGTCATTTGGAGAGAAAAATAAGAATACTGATTTGTCAGTAACTATTCTAAAATTTCTATAACTTCAATTGTGGGCAACAAACTAAAAAAAAGTACAAAAGTTACTGGATATAAAGGAAACATTCCATGGCCACCCGGCTGTGAAGCAACCACTTTCGTCCATTTGCATTCATGCTGAAAATATGCTTAGTCATCAGTGGAGGATCTTGTTTAACAGATTAGGAAATTGAGTCCAGGTAGACTTAGGAATTTGCCCTTATCATTATATCTTGCTCTCAGAAAAAGCTGAAGTGGGATGCAATGTTTTTCTTCTCTCACCACTCTGCCATACTTGAAAATTCTTGATAAAGCTCCTAGCTGAAGATATCAGGATTTATTTTTCCTCTACTGCTCAAAATTTAGCTTGTAAATATCCTGATGAGCTTTAAACTTGGCAGAATTGTGAATCTTGCAAAGAAGAAGGAGATGGAAATTTTCCATACTTGTTGGATCATCAAAGACTGGAATTAATGACATGTGCTATTGCTAGAGACCCTCAGATCCTGGCAGTATGATGTTAAATGTTTCCATTTTGTTAGAACATGAAGCAGGCTTCTTTGCTCATGGGAGCAAGTATCAGATGTGATATGAGATCAACACAGAGAACCTCAACAGCTGGTACAAATAAGATAGGAGGCTATCAGAAGAACAGCCAATAATGACAACACTCAGCACAAAGTATAAATCAACTTGTAAGCTGATGGTGGAAAATGAAATATCAAGTGTAATAACTCATGGCCATCTGAAGCTATCTTCTGAGACATGATAAAAGCCTGGAGGATCTTATACTTGAACTGTTCACTTTGTGAGTCTTTCCCCAGGCCATGAATGAACCATGGGCTATGGCAGTAGGTAGAGAAGATGGTGGCAGTCCAGTAAAAGATGGGTCACATCATGTATGTCTTAGCATATTAACTCATCAAAAAGCCACTATACCACCAATGGGCATTTAAGTATGAAGTAATTTTATTGCATTTGAATGTTTAAATAATCACCTGGGCTGAAGTGTAGATAATTAATTAGCAGTGTGTAAGAGCCATGACAGAGAAGTCAGATAAGAAACTTTTTTTTTTTAATTCCAAGCTGGAGAGATGGTTCAGAAGTTTAGAGCACTGCCTGCTCTTCCAAAGGTCCTGAGTTCAATTCCCAGCAACCACATGGTGGTTCACAACCATCTATAATGAGATCCGGTGCCCTCTTCTGCCCTGCAGGTGTACATGCAGACAGCATACTGTATACATAATAAAGAAATAAATCTTTAAAAAAAAGAAAAATAGTTTTCTCTTCCTCTTCCAGGCAGTTACCAAGACTATAAGATTACAGCTTGCCTGCCATGCTGTTTTTCCTGAAACATATCTATATCTATATCTATATCTATATCTATATCTATATCTATATCTATATCTATATCTATATCTCCATCTCCATCTCCATCTCCATCTCTATCTCTATCTCTAAATACTGTCCATGACTTAAATTCCAAGTTAAGACAGTAAACAAAATCTAAACTGATACAGAAGTAAGGGTTGCTGCAGTGTTTTTTTTGTTTTTGTTGTTGTTGTTGTTTGTTTGTTTTTCCTGGCCTTACGCTCCTGGAATAAAGATTGGTGAGACTGAGAATATATTTCCAAATACCGAGGCCATATAGCTAAGCTTTTCTCTGGGTAACTCATAACTTAAAATAACCTATTTGTTCTAATCTATATTCTGCCACATGGCTAGTTACCTCTGCTCAGGTACCATGCATCTGTCCTCACATCTTGCCAGGTAAATCTCCTACACCTGGCTCTATTCCAGAATTCTTTCTGCCTGCCTTCTATTTCCTGCCTCAGCTATAGTCCATTAGCTTTATTTTTTAACATGTGATGCTTCCATACAGACACAAGAGATTCTTTCTACATTTCAACATTTTAATCTGATAAAAGGCTCTTTTTTATAATAATAGCCTGTATACAATAGTAACAATTATGAAACAAGCATAAAAACTATTAGGTAAGATTTATATTCACAATGCTCAGTTAATATGTTTTTGGCAACCTTAGAAAAACATCCTATTATCTATCTTATCTTAGTGAGTTCAGAGTTCTGTACCTAAATCATTTTCTATTGTAGCTTATATTTAACAACCTTAAAAAAAACAAAACCTGCAACAGAGGGTGGAACTGAAAAGTGAAATTTGAGAGAAATTGAATTTTGGCTGTGATCAATAAAAGAGAAAGAAAGGGAGACCAGTGTAGGAAACCCAAGTATGAGCCTGAGTTATTTGGTGATGGTTTCACCAACTTAGTCATTAAGATAAACAAGATAGGAGGAATATTTCTATTTGGGAGGGCAAATAAGGGCTCATTTTCAAACATGAGTTTGAGTTTTCCTTGCTGTAGAGAAGAAACTGACCTACAGAAGTACTTACCTACAGAAGTATGAAAGATCTGGGCCTATATATGGGTTAGATGAGGGCAAGAATGAGATAGGTGTCTTTGTGAGAGTATGGTGAATAGAGGAAGGTAATATACGGCCCTCACCAAGTAACAGTGTGTGTATAAAATACCTTAAGAAACTGAAAATCCAGACAGGTAAGTCTAAACAGTGACAGAAAGTTTAGGGAAAAGTAGTGTTAAATTCCCCAGAGAAGTCATGAGAAACAGGAACTGAGGCTGGAAAGACAGCTCAGTGGGTGAGAACTCGTGCTACGAAAGCATGATGACCCGAGTTAAGTGACCAGCATCAGGCAACAAAGCCATGCACAATTTTATGTTACCTGTAACCCTATCATTGGAGATGAATCTGATCCTGAGAACTCCTTGGACAGATAGCATAGCCAAAAGGGCAAGCTTCTGGATCAGTAAGAGACCTGGGCTCAAGGCAACAGTGGAGACAGAGTTAAAGACACCAAATCCAGCCAGTGGTGGCACATACCTTTAATCCCAGCACTCATGAGGCAAAGGCAGGATGATCTCTGTGAGTTTGAGGCCAGCCTGGTCTATAAAGTGAGTTCCAGGACAGCCAGGACTACACAGAGAAATCCTGTCTCAAAAACAATCAAACAAACAAACAATGAAAGACACCCAATGTGTCTTCCTCTGAACACTACATGCCCTCATGTGCATACAACAGAGAGAAAGAGAGAGAGAGAGATACTGGTACTGAGAACTGAAGCTCTATATGCTGGACTCAGGAATTCAGAGTGTGATCCATAAAAGAGGAAATGGGTGAGTGAAAAGTAGGTAGAATAGAAAATTTAACGAATATGGTAAAGCTTGTAAAAATCTAGAGAAGGAAGAGAAAGGATAAAATCAGAGAACTCTGAGTTGATATGGATAAACCAAAGTTTGCTATAGTGATAATCAGGATGTGAAGATAGAGAGACAGACATTATTTGTGCCTGTACCAAGCTTGCCCATGCTGAACCTCCAGAGCTCCTTCTTCCTCATTGCACATGAACCAGGCTGACAAATCATGCTAACAAATACTAAACTATATAATTACTATTTTGCCAGTTACCTGGATCATTATTATCCCATGCAGAACATGTCATAATATAATGAAATTCTCTATTTTATTAGGTGAAACATGCAAGTCCTATCCAGAATTCTGTCACATGTCATTTTTCCCACATACCAAATCAAAGTGCTGTTCATCTAAAGTCAGAGGCCAGAGATGATCTGTCATGACCTTGGGATCAACTCTTGTGGTTGTGCCATTTTAAAGTTTCTGACCATTGTGCTTGATGAGGAAAACTACCTCTCCAGAGTGAAAGGACAGATGAAATTGGAGGTCAGCTTATGCCACAAACACCACTAACTCACACTTGGGTGAGACAAGGTAAGAAAAGGAGTGGGTTCCTCATCCTTCCATTGTGTTCACTTTTTCTTATCACTTTGAAGCTTTTCTCTCAAACATCACACCCCTTCATTCTTCTCTTTCAGTTACAATTTTTCTTTTGTCTTTTATTGGACTTATAAATTAAATTTAGATTCATAAATTTAGACTTATAAATTAAAGGATAAATTTAAGTCATTATGATTGTTGTGCTTTGATGGTGCCTTCTTTTCTTTGGATCTCACTGGGACTGACCTCACAGTGAGAAATGAGCATCCTTGTGTTTCACACATACCATGGGGATATGCAGCTGCCATTTTTACTGCTCTGCTCAGACAAGGCTGCCATATGTAATCTACTCTTGATTGCTCATAGTTTCATGGACTTGGTCTCCACCACTCAAACTCACTAAGATTTTTCTCTGTATGTACAGAATTGTCACTCGGGTGAAAAGGACTGAGTCTTAGATTGTGAAGGAGTTCTCTTGGTGTTCATATTGTAAGAAGCTTTCTTATGAAGGGAAAACTATGAAGTCATGAAAAAATATTTACCATGCTCTACTTAACTCTTGGCTTGTGTATAGTTCTGGCTCATAATAGGCACATAAAACATGCATGTGGAATGATCGAATAAATGATTATTTGGGACTGTCATTATTGAACTATTAAAAACATATTGAAGTTATTTTATATATCACATCATTTCTCCAAAATATTTATTGTATCTTTTCACATCATTTTCAAGAAAGTTGGCTGCCTTGTAAGATTATTTGTTATCCTTGGTTCACAATAATAATCCTTTAAATTTATTTATTTGATGCCTGGAACCTTGTGCATAGTTCATGGACTTGTCTTCAATCTTCTGGCCAAGTACGGGAGTATCCTGGAATTTCGTTTATTATACTAAGTCTCAGCTACAGTTCCCTTCTTACCTCTAACATCCAACCCCAAAGTCACACAATCCCATCATTTATCCCCAGGATGCAACTTAGCATGTGTTTGTTTATTAACTGATCGTCCTAAGCCCTCGGGAGCTCAGCAGTAGAACACTGGAAACGGATAGCATCTATGGAGGTGCGTTGTCCACAGAATGAACTTCAGCCTGCTATTTTCATAAGCCTCCAACCTCCACCCGCTGACTTGAAATCTTTTTCAGCTCCGGGAGGGCCAGATGTTCCTCACCCTGTGTGCTCTTAGCCACTACTCTGAGCCCCAGAGAAGGAAAGGGAAGAAGCATCCGCGTGCACTGCCAAGGGTGCTCCACCAGACCCAGAAGCCTGAGAATTTCACCCTGGGGAGAGAAAGCAGGAGCTGCCCAGCAGGCCTCACCTCCCACCACGGGAGCTTGTTTTTAATTGTTCTTTGAAGAGTCTTTCCAAGTATTTAAAGCCTTCTCCACCCACTCAGGGCAGGCCTCCCCGGACCCTGCTTGCAATCTTGGTTTCCTTTCTGCTGCCTGTTCTGGGGGTTGTGAGGCTGTGGGCAGAGCCTCCCCACTCCCTCTTGTAGAGATAGTACACGGCTGACTCCAGATGTGGTGGTGACAGCCGATGTGTTTTCCGTGGCAAGCATATAGTGGAAAGTCACTTATCGTTTTCAAAATACTCCTGGGAATTTGTGTCAATGGCGCCCTTTCCCTGATGAGTCGGAAATGAGCATCTTCTGAGCAGTTTCTGAGCGAATGTGTCCACTTAGATTGCTAGAAATACTACTCCAACTGTCATTTGACGAAAGGATGAACTTGTCCACAGGGGTACATTTCTCACCTTACTTTTAAACATTTTCTTTTTAAAATGTATAACTCGGGGTATGTATTTGTCTCTGTGTTGGGGGAGGTGCTTATGCCATAGCACATACATAAAGGTCCGAAGACAACTTTGTTGAGTCTGTTGGCATTATACAGCTTTATGTGGGCTCTGGGGACTCAAAACTCATCACCAGGCTTGTGACTCCCTGAGCCATCTCACTCGCTTCTTGCATTTTCAGTTAGACTGGATGCTAATTCGAAACTTGAAGCCCGGACCTGGCACTGATGCCTTTCCATCCTACAACCATCCACGCACCCTTTTCATCACTATTTTCAGATAGGAAACTTGGTGATACTCTAAGTGGAAAGTGGAAGAGCTGAGGTTTAAAATCTGATCTTTCCAAATCCAAGGCCAGAAGTCCTTACCTCCCTGGAATGCTGTGGTAGAAGACAAAAGAGCTCAGTGGTACAGTTATGATTAATGGATTTTTTACCTAAATAAATAATATCCTACTAGTGTCAATTAATCACTCAATTTTGGAGCTTATGTAAGTTGCCACTGAGGTTAAAGCTGACTTTTTCAGAAGAGAACATATTATTTATCTTGTCTCTCACTTTTAAATATGATGGTTTGCACTAAAATGTATCAGGAGCACACGCCTTCCTTCTCTACATCTTTCTCACAGCCTTGGTAGATGCTAACATCTGATACAACCACTATACAACACTCAGAAATAAACTGGTGATAGTACAATTGCACTATTGTCTTGATTTGCTCTCTGCTGCTGTGGTAAAACACTGTCACCAAAAGCACCTGGAGGAGGAAAGGCTGTGGCTTACACATTCCTGTCACAGCCCATCATGAAGGGAAATCGGGGCCGCAGGAACATAGGCACAGGTACTGAACATTGGGGACATGGAGGAACCCCTGCTCACTGCTGTTCTTCACGACTTGCTCATCTTGCTGACTCGTACAATCCAGGACCACCTGCGCAAGGGTGGCACTCCCCAGAATGGGCTCTCCCACATCATCACCACACAATTCATTTCACCATGGGCTTGCCTAGAGGCCAATCTGACAGAGGCATTTTTGTCAGCTGGGCCTCCCTTCTCCCGGATGGCCCCAATAGCTTGTATCACGTGGACAAAAACTAACCAGCATTCTAATTTATGGTCCTTATTTCAAGTTCATCACATGCCTTGGCCATGTCCTTCCAGGGAACAGAATTCAGTTCTCACACTCTATTTAACCAACTCTGTCTTTGTCTCCTACCACCTAATAGTTCTTCTTCTTTTTTTTCTTTTTAGTATTTGTTTCTATTCGTGCATGTATGTGTTTGTATGTTTATATGCCCCAGGGGTGCAGGTGCCTTTCGAAGCCAGAAGAAACCACAGGACACCATCCAAGAGCAATGCTCACTCCTAGATGCTGAGCCATCTCTTCAGCTACCATGAGAGTTCCTTAATATTTCTGTTTCATATGGCCTTGACACTGTGTGTATTTCTAGACAATCTTTAATAGAGTGCCCTTCAGTTAGGGCCATGTATTTTTGGCAACAGTCCTACAGAACTGATGATACATGTTCTTTATTGCATAATATCAGGAGGTACATAATGTTAATCTGCTTCCTCATTGGTGATGTTGACCTTGATCTCTTGGTTGAAGTCATATTTGGCAGTTTTCTCCACTGTAAAGCTGCCATCTTAAATATCTGTTATTTAAAGTTAATCCATCTTATAATCATTTACAGTGATATCATTTAAGTGTTATGACTCTTGGTGTCCTCAGATATTAAATAGGTCAAGCAGTCAGGCTATACCCCTCAGTGGTGTGAGGCATAAAAAGACATAGTATGTGCCTTATAATTTATGAAGATATGCAGTTTGTCAGCTATGTTGAATTAGATAAAAGATGAGAAGTCACAGATGGACAGATTAACCAGATTTCATATTGTGTTTTTATTTGCTTTCAGATTTTGCCTAAAAACATCTTACAGGAAAGATTTAGGAGTTAGTCTGTATTCGTGCATGCAAGAATTCCATAGATTTCCAAGAAATGTGCTCCTCCCCTCTGTTTTCAAGATTCTAGGGCTTCTGCTAAGTCTGAGATTCCGTGGACCTCTTATTTAAATTAGCCAACATAAGGAAGAAATCATCGTAGGTTTGGGGATTGTCCTGAACAATGTAACGTTGTGATTTCCCTGTAGGTTTACCAATGCGAAGGTTTGGTGCCAGCTTCGTTAACACGGCAGTACAAAGCAGCTATATGCTTTTCTATTTCCAACCGAGCATTCATGTGACTTGTTAGTGGAAAGTCCAGTATCTCACTCTTGAGACCCAACAAAACATCCTCCTCCCACACACATCCAGACTCTTTGTTGAAATGTTAAGTTTCAAAAGCTAAAGGCTTACTGAGGCCCCTTGAGAGAAGGAGCTTAAGATTCTCTCTGCTCTTTGCACTCTCACAATGATATTGTAAAAAACAAAACAAAACAAAACAAAACAAAAACAGTTCTACACCATGTCACAAAAAGATATTCTTTCTGAAATGAGCCCCTCGTACCTCAACCAGAGGGAACTATGTCCATGCTGGACCCAAAGACAAATGTGATCTTAGTCACCTTCCTTCCTCAATAGAAGCAGCTTCCCTGTGGTGGAGCCCAAGGATCACTGCCTCTCAAATCACATTCCTCTTGTTACTATTTTATTTTATTTTTGTAAATTTTTGATGTCTTTTTTGCAGAATTTAATCTACTCATCATGATCCACTCCAAGAGGAGAGCAGTAACTAGAACCTCTTTCTCTCTGAAATTTCTAGGTTTCTTATGCAAACTCATTAGGCCACGAAACATGTCCATCATCCTCTTCCTGCTGGCAAGAATGCTGGTAGATAGTCACCTTGCACTTATGCAAGGAACTCATTCATGGCATTCTGGAAAATCCGTCAAATGATGATGTACCACGCCCACTGGTATGAAACGAATAGTCCCTGGAACTTCTTACAAAAATATATAATTAAATGTTCAAGCCTCAGATACACCTGACTGAAAAATAAGGCTCCACTTTCCTTTAAAGTTCTGAAAAGATTACCCTGCATCCTAGCTACTTACTTTCTACAAATCAGTCACTTTCAAAGTGTCTCTGGTATATTTGAGATAAGACAAAGGAGCTTTCACACATTTGCTGGGGTCCCTCTTTTCTGCTTCTTGCTTGGGTGTATCTCCCCGGCACTTCCCTGAGTCTGCGTGGATGGCTCCAGGAAAATGAGTCCTGGATTGGCACAGCTGTCTCCACTGATGGCTCTCAGTACAATCAGACTTTGGCTCCTGGGTGCATACATATCTTTCCCAAGGGGGATTACAGGTGGCAGTTTTATATCGTATTTATTTACAATTTATGGAAATCAAAAGGAACTCTCCAGGAAAAAAAAAATATTACAAGTTACAGCATAGAGACCTCAGCCTTAAGGCCGGGACAATATCCTTCAAGGAGTCACTAAGTGATCCTTCTGTCTTCCTCCTGGCCTGATAGCATATACAAAAGGACAGGCCACCAATCTGTTCAACCGGTGTGTCCCCTAGCACATCGCCCCTTGGACACTGCGAGGTTTCAGAGACAGGCGACACATTGTCCTTTCCTAGACCAGAGGATAATGCAAGTTCTTACAAGATCTACCCCTTCCCAGGAAGATGGGCAGTGAATGAGCCACTGCTTTTAGAAGAAACCACAATGTGTACCTCTAGGGGTGTGGTCTGGCCTGAGCCTGACTCACAAATGGCAAGCCATCTTTAACGCTTTTCCCCCAAATCTAGTTATTCAGTTGTTGGCAGACAGTAATCTTTTGACCCTCACTGAAGATGAGCGTATTTCTCCTCTCTGCTAGGGTAAGATGACGATCAAGTCTACACAGAAACAGCTTTAGCTTTCCTTAAGGGACAGTTTTAAAAATCAATCGCCATGGCTAATCAATAATAAACCTGGTTAAAGAGAGAGAGAAAAAGAGTAATTTAACTCTATCTTCCTTAATAGGCAGAAATTTTCACTTTTAGTTTGAAACATCTGAATCTAATTTATTTCTCTATGCTTAAGTTTATGCTTAAGGACCAAGATGAGCTAGTGTATCTTGTGTATGGAAACCATGCTTATTATGGGGTTTCACTCAGTCTGCTGGGCGAATATGCACCTCCCTCCCTAAAAGTAGAATGGTGGCTTGCAACTTTCATATAATGTTTACCTATATCTGCATTTATTATGAACTTTTTTAAACATAAATTTCAATCAAAGAACTGAATTTCACAGGAAAATAGAATGAAACTGGCCCTCAATCTGGCCTGGTCACTTTCATTCGTCCATTTATTTGAGCAGCTCTCTCATGAGTTGACCTCCTGGAAGCTCAGTGGTCAGTAGTAAGTCAGGGTCCTTAGCTACACAGAAAGTTCAAGATTCAAAACTCCTGACATCGGGGTAGAGCTCAGTGGTAGAGCATTTGACTACAAAAGTCCTGACATACCTTGGCAGGATCCCCATGCCATGCAAGTGTGAGTACCCAAGGATGCCTACGGAAGGGAGGTTCACAGAAGGGCCAGCATAGCCCGAGTATTCAGCGAAGCAGAGGTACTCAGTATAGTCCTTGCTGTCATGTGACAGGGGTGGGTGATGGCCTCTGTGGCTCTCAGACTACAAAGCTGTTCAACACTGTGATAGTCTTGGCAACATTTCATGGAAGTTACAATCCTAAGAAAGTTCTTGGAAGCCAGTTTTTTTTTTTTTTACTTGTGTGAAAATGGTCCCTACACAAAAGTATGGTTTCTGGACAAAAGAAAATCAGGTCTGTTTTGTTTAGTTAATTTTAAGCATTAGAACTCTTATTCTGCTTAATGACATTAAAAACAGACTAGACAATAGGGGTGTCATTGGCCGGCAGACCTTTAACCCCAGCACTTGGGAAGCTGAAGCAGGAACTCGGGGTTAGTTTAGGCTATATAGTGAATTTGAGGGCAGGGTGGACTACATGAGACCCTGTCTCAAACAACTAAATGAGACACCAAAAAAAAAAAAAAAAGATAGTTTGTTTTTCAGCTGATCCTTTTTTTAATTTTTTTTTTTTATCCAGAATCATACATTGTTTTAAAGGAAATTGCATGGTTCATACAATTAGTCTAGAGTGAACTGTTTTGCTTGCGATTTATGTTTATAAATGTGAAATAGGTCTCTTCATTACTTTCAGGTTTTGTGATGTCTCGGCAAAATGCCATTATCTCCTTAAAGGAATCTGTGCTTCCATCACTGCCTGCTCAGAACGTCCTTCAGTTAAGCAGCCCTGTGTTACCTCATTCACTGATGCTCCCTTGACTCAGCCCTAGCTCATCTTCTTCTTATTCTGACAGCTTGTATCATGCTAAACAATACATGCTTTTTAAGCTTCCATTAATTCAGTCTTGTTAACTGTATCACAAGCTGAAATGGAGCATCAAATATTGGACCTCTTTGTACAACCCTGAGTACTTTACACCGTGCTTAGCAACAGAGGGTACTCAGTAAAAGACGCTGAACTGATTCAGGAGGAATACAGAGGCATTCACAAAGACAGGCAAAGGACACATAATGCATTTGCTATACTGTCTAAGAAACAACCCTTTGGCAGGTGACAGAGGAAAAGAATGTGGAAATTGAAAATCCCCTATCTCTAACCAGTATACAAATTAATAGCAAAGAAATGGGTTTGTTGTTGTTGTTGTTTTATTCCAGAGTGCCTTTCTAGCCAGGACCTGTTTACAAAAGTTAAGTCCATTTTGGAGGATATAGTTTTATACAAAAAAATCCCAGACTTCTCTTGAAATATGTTTTTTAGGCTAGTTTAAAGCCACCAAGTTTCTCTATTGGCTCAAAATAACCTCGGGGAAGGGCACAGGGGAGGTAACAGACAGTCAAATTTCTTCAAAAACGAATTGGGTTAAGAGGGCTTGCTGGTGTCACTGTGGGCTTTCTGATATAACTGATTTTAAAGCTTCAAAGTACATGGAATGAAGAGAGGGCGGGCTAAAGGCAAATGCACATAGTTTTATTCATAGATACATACATGCAAATGAGATACTAAAGTCATACAGCTAAGGTAGAATGAATTTCTCTAAGATGAGCTTGCTCGTATTCTCTAGTATTAGAAAACCACACTAGAAGATGCTATGAGAAAATATTGTCACAACTGGGTTGCAAGCCCATTTCTAAAATTATCGCCATGTGTCTACTTCAATTTCCTACCACAGTCTCTGGACTCAGAAGAGGTGAAGCTTAAAAATTATTTTAGTCATCCAGTTCATACAGGACTTCTTTCAATAAGATCATGTTTGTGTTTCCAATGTAAATGACTCAAACCAAAAAAAGGGCTTTCTTCCAGACAATTTCCATATAGTGCTGGTAGTTTGTCGCGGCTTCATGTTTTAAACATGAGGCTGCTGCATAAGAAATTTTCTGTCAACTGAACAAGTTCAATGGAAAATTAAAGACTTATTTTCTTTAGAGGGCGAAAAAAGAAGTATGACAGTTGTTATAAATAAATATGCAAATGTGCTTCCCATTGCCAAGATTTCCCAGAGAAAGCTTCAGTACGCTGAGACAATAGGCCACCTCCAAGATCTCTCAGCTCCCCAAACCTGTGGTCTTTCATAAATATTAGCTGAGCAGATGTATTCGGAGAAGCCACCCAACTGACCATCTGATCTCAAAACAATGTGCCCTTAACCGCTTCTGGGAAAGTCCAGCCTGACACTGATTAGAGGTTGGACGTAGTAAAAATGAACTGAGGTTTCCCTTGACTTTGCCTACATTTCCACTGGAAAGGGGCTTAGTAACTGTGCCTTAGCAAGGCTTGGTAAGAGTCAGATAATAAGAAAGGAAATTTAAAATATTATTCCTGTGCATTCCTAATGGAAACAAAAAAGTTTTATCATAATCATTTATTTCATTTGTTTCTCCATTAATGTCTCTCCCCAAAGGCTAATTTTATTAAATGACTAGGCCACGGTTCTATCAATCAGAGCTAATTATATACTTTCTTTCCTTTTTACTGAAAGCCAAACCTCATCCCTTGCTGTGTGAGCAAGTATTGTGACATTTTTAATGTTTCTTATTTATTATGTGCTTATTCACTAGTCACTAAAACCTCACCATTTCTCACCAAAAGGGTAGAAATGGCAGACATAGCAGATATGATTAATGCTTTTCCGTGATAATACTTAGAGACACAGCCAGACCCTACTGTGAATCCTCATCTAGCTACCAAAAGATGATTTTTAAAAAAGCATCTGAAACGCACAGGAGAAATAAAAGCCTTACAGGACACACATGTCTCCTTTCCTTCTCATAGGCATCATGAGGGTCTTTGTAGTCATTTTTTTTTCTTAGTTATATGTGCTTTGTCTCTCTCACGTTTAACCTTTATTGGTATTTTTCCACTTTTGTAATGGAGATGTTTCCAGGGAAAACCTCTTTTGAAAATAAGGAAACCCAGTGATTATTTGACCAGCTGGCTCTCCCAGTTGCCCGCAGGTAGACTGAAGTGTCAACGTGCGTTCTGTACACGTCCAGCATTTGAGAGGACCACAGCCGACCTGTTTCCGGTTTTTCCCTGAGTACCTCCGTACAAAACCATCTCTGCATCTTCCAGACAGAACGAGAACGGCATCGAGGAAGAATATTCAGGTCGGTGAGGTAATTGAGGAAATGTCATGGCAACTGAAATGAAAATGAGCAAGCTCCGAGCTCCACATGCGCAGGGGCCAGCGACTCTGGGGGAAATCTTTCTGGTTGCTTTTTGTTGCGATTAGACTGCATAATGGGGCTGCAAATTGTATCCAACTGAAAGGGAATTGACTCACCAGCAGCAGGTAATGCTGAAGCAGACAAACCCTGGGAGGACAGAGGAGCTGACGAGAACCAAGCAGAACCTGTGCGTGCACGCAAACCTGCACACATTAACTTCCTCTCCCGTCTCTGCCAGGATAATGCTTGGAACTCATTTTAAAACGTTTGGAATAAAAAGTTCCTGTTAACTTCCCATTACTCTAAGCTGCTTCATGATTTATTTATATATATATTAGGGTGCAAAGTGATCTGAAAGACCTTGCCATCTTATTCTTATGACTCATGTTGCCCAGGACAGTAATGCGATTAGAGGGTACTTTCCAACTGTTTGTGGGCTTCAGAGAAGGGACGGGTGTGTGCATAATGCCATGGCAGGCCCTTCTTATGCCAGACACTCTAGTACTCTTTTGTCATGTTTTCTGTGAGGTACATTAAAAAAAAAAAGTATCATCTCTTTCAATGCCCAACTTTTCCTACAGCGCCTGGAGATTGGTAGCTTGGTGGGACACTTTTCCAGTGACCTAGGCGGTGTGTCCCATCCTCTGGAGGATGAGTGTATCCTGGTTTTCAAGTTTAATGCCAGGGACATGTGCTAATGTGGGCCTTATTTTCTCCTCTCGGTGGTGGGCACATCACATGGCTGTTTATCAGATGAGTACAAATGAAGTCACCACACATTTGACACAGTTTGCCCCTTCCCTGACAGGATATTGGCACACTCCCAGACACAGTGGCAGAGAGCTCCGTAAAATCAAAACTTTCCTCAGTGAGACAGTCTCCCAAACTAGCCTCATTCTGCTCAATGCGCTCACAGTTCATTCTAGAATGTGAAAGAATGAAAAATCAAACATCTGATGACAGATAATTTCACAATACATAAATTTACACAAGATATTCTTCTCAAGCCATAAATGGCAAGAAGAAATCTCTTTAAAAAAATCTTAGAAAAAAAATTATCCTTAAGAGCCTCTACCTTTTTATGTTACTATAGTAATAAAATCCCAACCTGCTCAGGCGACTTTCAAAGCAGGTCAGAGCTTGACACTCGCTGTAAACCCCTAAATACAAAGAAAACCGTGTTTCTTTATTGGAGTTCAAACTCTAGAAATCTGACAGCTCTCAGAACTTTAAAAGAGACCGAATCGACTGCTATAAAAGGGAAAGAGTCTTGACAATTTTAATTCATGCAGTACTGTAACCAAAGAGACGATTTGGTGATTTATGAAGGGCATGTTTGTAGACTGGGTTTTGGAATTTTTGCATGAAAGGTGAATTTGTGCACAGAGCGCTCACATCTTCAAAGACCTGTGAGTCTGGCTGTGGGTACATGCGGCATTTAGTTTGGAAATATATGAAAGAAACAGTGCTGTGCCTTAAGAACATGTTTGAACTGTCAATTTGTTTTGATGAGTAGATGTTGTGGTGTAAGGGACTTTATATGTGCTGTTCTTTGTATCTGCATTTGAGGTATCCATCTCACCGCCTTAGAAGCTTTCAGAGAGCTGAGATTATGGCCTATTAACACACTACAAAGGCAACTCAGCCTCTAACTTTTTCAAATGCTGCTTTGCTTTGTTCAATGACATCGCAATTCTGTTTCATCTCAAATGTATTGTGAAAGGCATAAAAAGACTATGAAGGAGGCCAATTATAGTATAGATTCTAAAATGGCTGCCTAATTCTTGTTCTTCAGGGAAAAGAGGGAGGAAGGGAGAGAGAGAGAGAGAGAAGTGATGCTTTCTGAAATCAAAAAGTATAATGTAATTGAAGATTTATCCAGAGCCTAATGGAAAGGTGGTAGGTGAACAAGAATGATTGTGTGGCGTGTTATGCTGTTGCTAAAGACGTGGCAATCAGCTTACCACTGTGGCAGCAGTGTCCCCCAGCTTCCTCCAAGGTCCTCCTTTCCATGTCCACCTTCCTCTTACCTGGAAAACTTACTCTGCTAGAGCACCATCTCTTACTGAGACAATATAATAGAGATGTACGGATTCATAATTTTCACCTTTGAACCCCAAGATGTGTTTTCTTTTTTTCTCCTTGGCTGAAGTATTAATTATGCCCTAGGAAGCTAGTGCAGTGGAATAAGATAGGTTTGATGGGTCCCGTGACAGGCCTTTCTTAATGCTTGTCAAATCATTTTATCAGTTATCAGTTGTTTGTTGCTTGGAACTAGCAAGACTTGTGAGATCAGAGAAGAGGATGAGGCCCCGCTCTGAAACACTGTTTTGGTGTCTGAAGCAAATGAGAAGTTTTGAACCCTAACCTTCAGAGTTGGTGAAACGAACACTTTGCCTCGTCACACAAGAAGCAGGCACCAAAACTACAACAATTAACATAAAGAAATCCAATGGATTATTTTTGAAAGTAGGAACAACTGCATAGTATCCCAGAAAAAATTAAAATTTTAAATAAAAGCTACAGGATTATTTTCCCTTTTGCCTCGAGCTCCAACATGACATGTCATGGGAAAAAGCACTGTATTCTGGGCAGAAGGGTGCTGTGTGGAGACAGTGCTGGGGGTAGAACCCAAGGCATACACACAAGTGTCTAACCACTGAGCCACAACCCCGGCCTTCTCACAGTCACTTCAAGGTTTTTGTATAGCTCATCATGAATGATTTTCTTTTCCACAAATTTAACTTAAGAATATATAGTTGTTACTGAGATTTTTGTTACCCCCTTTGCCTGTGAGGTAAGTGACTCATGCTGTTCATTCTGGGTCCAGTTCTGCTGCGAGATCAGTGATGATAAACAGGCAAAGAGGGAAGAAAACCTCGTGTGGGGAGGACAAGATGATGAAAATTGCTTCCAATAATGTCGGATCATTAAGACTGAGTTTTCCCAGAATGATAGACCGATAAGAAGCACGAAAGAGAACGGTAGGTCAAAGGATTTTGTTATACATTTAGAAATTCTCACAGCCACAAGAGGGCATCAATCAAAACCTTGGCAGAGTATGCACTCCCAGAGAGCACAGGGAAGCATATGGAGAGAAAACAAAAGGAACTAAGGACTAATCTGAACCCGTGAGCTCTGAAGGATAGACTCTCCTCTGGCGAGCTGCCCCATGCAAAGCACAGTATGTTCTAGAACAATGGTTCTCCGACTTGCTCGTGAGGTCTCTTCAAAAGGCAGATTTTTGCATCTACTATTAAAAATCTTATTTCAGCAGACCTAAGGAGGAAAATGAAAAATGTGCATGATTAGCAAGTTCCCAGAATGTACTGATACTTGTGATATCCAGGAACCAAGTGTGGAAGTACAGGCTAGAATAAATACATAAAGCTTTACAGCACAACACCCTAAAATTTATGCAGTAAGATGCCCTATCGAATCGTATCAGTTTTTATGACTATTAACTCTTCAGGAAGAAACAAAAGTAGTAATTCCATTTCCCTTCTCAGGCTAAGCAATGATGATGGTGGGTAAAGCTGGCTGGAGTGGGATTCTAACCAGGACATGGCAGGGATATCACAGAGATGACTAGATGACTAGAGATGACCTAGTCCGAAGGTAGGGAACTTCAATTAAAACAAAATGAATCATTGTAAGGGACAATGTGAATCTTTGGCATTCTGGGCTGAAGAAGAATATTAACCTGGATCCTGTGACAAAGAAAAAATATTTTGCAGGGCTGGTGTTTTAAAATTTGATAAGAAAAACAACCAGAATCCTAGGAATTTATTTGATTCTGAAGAGAATAAGATCCATTTGAACAAGCAACACGAATCAAGCATCACTCAAAAGTAATCCTACTGTTTCCCCTTCTTTCATAAGATTCCCTGTACTCTGCCAAAGGTGGGCCATAAGTCTCAGCATCTGCTTTGATAGTCTGCAGAAACAGCAAGATCTGGAGAGGACAGGAACTTCACAAGGAGAGCAAGAGAACCAAAAAATCTGAGCACAGGGGTCTTTCCTGAGACTGATACTCCAGCCAAGGACCATGCATGGAGATAACCTAGGACCCCTGCACAGATGTAGTCCATGGCAGCTCAGTCTCCAAGTGGGTTCCATAGTAATAGGAACAGGGACTGTCTCTGACATGAACTGATTGGCCTGCTCTTTCATCACCTCCCTCTGAGGGAGGGAGCAGCCTTACCAGGCCACAGAAGAAGACAATGCAGCCACTCTTGATGAGACCTAACAGACTAAAATCAGAAGGAGGAAAAAGAAACCCTCCCTACCAGTGGACTTAGGGAGGGGCATGTGTCCAGAGGGGGAGAGGAAGGGAGGGATTGGGACGGGAGGAGGGAGGGAACCACAGGGGGGATACAAAGTGAATAAAGTGTAGTTAATAAAGAATTAAAAAAAAAAAAGACATTAAAAAAAAAGTAGTCCTAACTGCTAGGAAGGCTGTGTTATATGACTCAGGAAGCTTTCTGAAGTCTTTCAATTTGCTTGTGACTGAAAACATTAGGACTACCTGAAGGTTGATCATGTTTGCGTAAAGCGAGACTTGAGGAATGGTGTTGCTGTCTGGGAAGCTTGGGGCCTTTATAAATCCCAAGATAGTGACCGTAAGCCCCGAACGCCACTGAACTAGACTTCCCTACCTTACAAAATGAGAAACTAATTTGACAGTTGTTTGAATTAACAAAGGGCATATGTGGGGCATTGACGTTCAGAGTGTAATGAGCAACTCATCCTTTCTCAGTTAATAAAGACAATGTGTTAACACACTAGAGTGATCCATAGCGTCAGCTTGACACCTGTTGGCTTAGGGTAATATATAGAACTGGAGTTGTCTGCCTTCCCCCAAGAATTTACTGAGAACCCATCTGTTCTGTTCCTCTGCCTTGAGCACGAGGTGGTACAACCTGTTTACCACACTGCAAAGGGTGGGTGAGTCAACCCAGAATTATATAATAGTTCGAAGTGTGCCAACGATGCCAGAAGCAAAACACAAGGTCCTCTCATGATTGGACGTGGTGCCTTGATGGGAGCGCAGCATAAGTGAACATCTCAGAAGGCTGCCTCAGCTCCCTTTACAGGGCTACAGAAAAGAGAGAGAGAGATTCACAGGATACAAAAATGATCCATCAACTGAAATGACTTGGCAGAAACAGGGATTCCAAGCCGGAGGGTGTGCACGCGCAGTTGAAGCCACCAGTGTGGCATGTAGAAAGGGAGAGTCAGTGCAACAAGTTCGGATTGAGTGCTTTATAAAGGAACCCCCAGGAGCTGCCCGCCTGTTTCTCCCACATGAGAACACAGCTGAAAGGCACCCTCTGTGGATAAAATGGGGCTGTCACAGACAGCATATCTGCTGAAGCCTCGGTCTCAAGCTTCACAACCTGCAGAATGAGGAGAAATAAGTCTCTATTGTCTGTAAAATCAGCTTTTAATTCAGCAGAGGAAATTGTTGTCTTGGGGCCTTCCTGCCTCTGCTAACTTAGGCCTGGTCCTGGAAGCTTCCAGCCTTCAGACAATCCAATCTAGGCCCAGAATGTTTTCAGTCTCTGAGACTTACTGCTTAATTACCTCACCCTGTCTAGTTCTTTTTGAACTCTGGCTGTCTGGTTCAACTCAGCTGTTCTGGCTTAAATTCCTCTCCAAGTTGATTGATTCAAACTGGCTTCTCTCACTTCTGACTGGATTGCTCTGCTTGGCCTCAAACTAACTCTACATATCTGTTCTAATATTCTGGCTCTTTCTCATTGTGTGGCTCATTCTGTCTTCACCTGTGTCTAGCCTGTTTTCTCTTTCTCTATCTCTGCAACCTGTCTCTGTACAACTGTCCTGGCAAAACTGTTCTTCCTCTTTCTCTCTGCACTGCTCTCTTCACTGACTCCCCACTGACTGCCAACTGAATGACCTCAACTCAACTCAACTGTCTCTCCCTGCACTTTCTGTTCTCCTGAGAGTTGGGCACATTTTATTCTGTCAATGAGTTTCTCTGATTTGTCACTTTGTCTGCCACTCAATTAGACATCACTTTCCAACATCTGTGCTTCCTTCTACCAACTAACTTTACCCTCATTGTTTGGGATTAAAGGTGTGTACTAAGGGCGTGTCTGTATTCTAGCCAGGTCACACAGACCTAGAAGGTCTTTGGTTGTGATCAGAGCAGCCATGTTGCTGATTGAAATTCCTCTGCAACTGTTCCCGAGTGGCTAGTATTTTGTGATGGTTACGTGGAAGGACAAAGGCTGAAGGTAAGCCACACACATCTCCGTCTTCAGTAGCAGGTGTCTGCAAGGGGCTAGTGGGTCTGATCTCACCCACCATCTAAGTGTTGATGAAACCTAGCAACGCTCATTGGTAGACATGTTTCTGGTGGGTGCTTTGAGAAGCTAGCAGGAATGCTTATAAGTTGTCATGAAGAATATACTGCTTACAAAACTAAAAAGACTTAACATTAGGCCATTTACAAAAGGTTTTTACTATGCCTTATTTTTCTAAAAATGAGGTGAAACAAGGGATCTACACTTTCTATAGAGGCCTTGATTATGACACATTTGCATTTCGATTACATCTTAAAGTTTGGGGCACCATAGTATTCCCATGAGTAGATTTAGAGGGAAATATCAATATTCCTGACTGGGAGAATACAGTCTCTGTCTGGTGGTGCCTTTTCATCTGTTTTATAGGCTCTGACCTCAGTAATTGCTCACAAACGTCAGAGCGTCCTGTTCCTTTAGCTGAATTCCAAGCTGACCGAACTGCTACAGTGTCTGACCACAGTTGTCTCATAAAGTGATGCATTGCTGTTGGGCCCTGCCTGGCATAATTGTATGTAGGTAAGAGGAAAACTTGGCAAATTTGTCCCCTCACTCCCATGCCCTGACTTTCCTTGTAAATCTCAACTGCAGTGGTCAGCTCTTAGTTAAACCCTGACCTTGTTTAAAAAAATAAAAATCTGAAAGTCACCCAGTAAAGTGCAAAGAATATCAAAGTTGTTGAAACACCAGCAGCTATGTCACATAAATATCATTTTCTTTCATTCATTTTCCTGTTGGGATATAAAGACACATAATATAACAACAGCAAATTGGCTAGTAGCTTTCTTCCTTAAGAACTGGTGGTGCAGGGCTTAATCTACAACTCCAGAACTCCTCCACCAAAATCAACCAGAAAGCTCAGTAAAGAGCAGATCCTGAAACTATGTTCTTAACTTGGATTATATCTGGACTTAAGTACCAGGAAGGGTCATTTCTCAAGCACAATCGTCCCTTCATGACTCTTGTGTTGAACGAAGTTTGGAAACCACTGCACTATGCTGTGTGCAGGTGAAATGGTCCTTCCGAGTGCACTTGTGCCTTGATGAGCAGGCGAGCAGGCTGGCCATGTTCACTCTGATAGGTATTAAGTGGTCCCCTGATTTACTACAGAGCCAGGCATTTTCTCACCTCTCTATCTGATTGAGATTGGTTTTTGTGTAAGCTTTTCAGAGTGTATAAGACACAGACACGTGTACATGTATTTTCACATTAACTACACAAGGCCTATTATCAGGTAATAGTACATTCTGGGAAAGTCACCAGTTTCTTTAACTGTGAAAGGAATGCTTTAAGTCAAGCATGGAAGCACACACCTTTAATCCCAGTGCTCAGGAGGCAGAGGCAGGTGGATCTCTATGAATCCTGGGCTGGACTGGTCTACATATGGAGTTCCAGGACAGCCAGAGGTATATGGTGAGACCTTGACTCAAAAGAGAGACAAAGAAACAGAGAGAAAGAGAACGTTGATAAAGCCTATATCAAAATGTTGGAGGATAATGTACTTAAGTTCAGAGTATGCAGGAAATGGCTAGTAAATATCAAAAGTTCTTATGAATATCAGGTGAGAAAGTTAAAGCTTGGAGATTGGTTTTATTTAATAGATTGGTTATAAATCTTTTTCTCATTTACACATTTTAATTAATTTATTTTTTATTAATTACAGTTTATTCACAAGAGTCATGAAGGGACGATTGTGCTTGAGAAATGACCCTTCCTGGTACTTAAGTCCAGATATAATCCAAGTTAAGAACATAGTTTCAGGATCTGCTCTTTACTGAGCTTTCTGGTTGATTTTGGTGGAGGAGTTCTGGAGTTGTAGATTAAGCCCTGCACCACCAGTTCTTAAGGAAGAAAGCTACTAGCCAATTTGCTGTTGTTATATTATGTGTCTTTATATCCCAACAGGAAAATGAATGAAAGAAAATGATATTTATGTGACATAGCTGCTGGTGTTTCAACAACTTTGATATTCTTTGCACTTTACTGGGTGACTTTCAGATTATAGTCACACAATATGAACTTTTATAATATTTGAGAAGTTGGATAATTTAATCCCAACTAGTATAGGAAAGTCTATTCCAGAGCTCTGTCTCCATTATGCTTCGGTATTTATTTTATTGGCATCAGAGTGGTCATAGCATTGTAGGGTTCCAGTTGGATTAAATTAAATTGGAGACATTCCCATCATAGATTTAATGGGATTTTTTATGTGGCTTGCAATTACTACTGTGTAGAGTTATAGTCATAGCAGTCCCAAGACAAGATTAGCTTCCAAAAATAACTCTACTGACCACTTCCCTCTGCCATATGGCGCTGTGATGTACAACCATGCATGCTAGGGTTCATGCTATCTTAGGTTGTGCTTCAGTGGCAAGAACTGGAGGTAGATATACACCCAGCGGAGGTGAAACTAGCTGTTAATTACACAGGACTGGAAGCTAGCCCATGGCAAATTGTTGCTGACAGAAAACAAGTCAAACCATGAACAGAAGTTTCAAGTCTCAGTGATACAAACTAGAAGTTGTTTCTTGTCAGAAATGCACTCGGTCATACAGTGTACACAGCACACAATAACTGTCTCAAATGTTTCCCTCTCTGATAAAAACTGATCAAATTAGAATTCGTGAAAAGTCCTCAGGTCCCAACTTCTACATCACGATAGAGTGGCAGTATGGAAAGGAGGAAGAGGAAATAAGTGCTTGTTGAACACTGTGTTCATGCTCCCTCCTGCAGGACTTCCCAAAAGCTTAGAAAATAAATATTCTCCAGAGGCCTGGGGGTTAAAGGTTTGACCCTAGAGTGGTACCACCAAGAAGACACTGAATCTCTGAGACATGGGACCCAGAAGGACATTTCTACATCTAGGACTCTAACAGATCCTGGGGTCCTGGACCTGCCTCTGTCTTTTTTGCTTCTTGGCCCTGAGATGAGCAGCTTTGCTTCATCATGTTTGCCTTCCAGATGCGCCTGCCATGGTGCACTCCCTTGTCTTGGACCCAAGGCAATGTGGCTGATGTTTTAGGTGCTTGAATCTCCAAAAAGATGAGTTTCAAATCAACCATTTGTGGGGAGGTGAAGGGGGGGCTTATCCCCTATACTTTATTATAATGATAAAAAAGGTGATGACCATAGATCTATAACAAATTATAGATATGAATTAGAAATTAAATATATATTCCTTGAGGAAAACCCAATTCCAAATGGCTTTACTGGTGACATTTCTCAAAATTTTAAGGAAGAAACATGTTGCTTCTCTCTAAATTCATTCAGAAGATAGAGGAGGACCCCAAGGTCATTATTACCCAAAGACATCATAAAGTGGAAGTTATAGGACAGTGTCCCTCATGGGTATAGATGGAAAATTCTTTAACAAAATAGTACTACCAAACCAGAGCCAAAATTATAAAAAGAGAGAATATTTTTCCAAAAAGTGCAAGATTGATTAAGGATCTGAAAGTCAATAAAGGACAAACTAACATGATTCTAGTAAATGCAACAAAAACAGCAGACAATATCCAACTTCCATCCATGAAAGAACATGTAACAAACTAAGAACAGAAAAGAAATCATAGTAGTGACTATTTAGAGAAGAGACAGACAAGACAAAAACACCAAACACCTACATCATACTGAATGGCAAAGGACTGAGCACTTTCTCCCAAGATAAAGTATAAGTAGAGATTTTGATGTTCATGATTGCTTATATAGAAGTTTCTAGGCAGTGCAATAAGGCAAATAATTAAAAGTACTCAACTTGGAAAGAAAATAAGAAAGCTCTCTTTATTGCCAGACATAGAAAATACGCTAATCTACAAGTGCATGCATGTACATGCACTTACCACGTGCACACACACACACACAC